>NC_047528.1:99295223-99980223 GCF_012275295.1 Melopsittacus undulatus
TTTGGGGTCTCAGAAATTAGGAGGAAAACTTGAGAAAGGATACTCTGTGTGACATCATATATCCTAAATGTTTGCACACACTTAGCTTTCTATGCAATCCAAACAAAATTAACTTCTTGATGAAAAAGACTGCTCATTTGTGTGGACAAACAGAAGCATAATCTTTTAGTTGAACCTTATTTTTCTATAATGATATGTCAAATTTGGGGTTGAGCTTTGATCGCTGCAGTCTGATAGCAGTTGTGTTTGGGGGAATAACTTTTCATGTGGTAGCAGTATTTTTAAACCCAAAACATTTTGAAATACCTAAGAACAAAAGCAGATTAAATATATCCATGTTCTCCTGGAGAATAGCTGCATATACAGGACAAGACCCATTGCCAGATGTCTTCTCTACAACAAATCAGATGACAGTAATTCTCCTTACGGACAAATCTACAACGAAGAAGGGATTTCTTGCAAATTTTACTACTGGCTACCATCTAGGTAAGCATGTGAACCCATGTATTTAACAGGTTATACTGTTGTTCAAAGACATTTGAGAAAAATTGGAGAATGGAAGTTGACCCTCAGTCCTTTATCAACAGAAATATGAAAAAGCTAAAGAGAAAAAGCCTGATAGTTACCCATCTGTAATTTGTTTTCTAGCATGAAAAGTGACATTTTTGTTTCTTTATTGTAGCTGGACCAATGTCTGTATCCTATGAAAAAACTGTGTAATATTATGTGAAAAACTGACTCCCTATTTTGACCAAAAGGTATTCAAATGTTTAGAATGCAAATACAAACTCTTCTCTATATAAGTCCCAGTAAAGACGATCACTTTGTGACTCACTTGAGGATGTCACTGATGTGTTTTTAAATGCATTTGTGAAATATTTATTATCAATTACATCCACTAGAAAATAAAAATGTATATGTAACTATGATTAATGTTTTCAATAGAGTCCTCTTTGCACATTCAAAAATTTGGTCATCAGCTTGTGAAGGATCTGAGAAAAGTTAGACTTTTAAATATCTGGACAGCAGTGTTTCTAGTCCCATCCAGTCCCCTTCTAAAAGTCTAAGGTTTTGTTGGGGACTGCAATTAGATTTGACACACATATAAGTAAAACATCAGTCAGCTCTCCAAGAACTTGCAAAATGACGCCACATGCTAAAGTAGATGGAACAGCAATATGCTTAGCAGAACAAATACTTACACTAACTCTATGCCAAATCTTGTTGGAATTATTTAAAAGCTTTGTATTACCTCTATGGAGGTTTGACAACAGAAAAAAAGAAAAGAAAGAAAAAGCAGTATGTATTCAGAGATGTGTGAAATACCATTAGTTTACATGAACAGAAAGTCAACAAGAATCTACACTCTCTTTCGTACTCTAAACATCATAAAGGCAAGAGGCTCCCAGCATATTTAGCCATCTTCATCTTTTCTATGGATTAACAGCAATATTTTTCTTAATCTTAAAAATAAAAACATTAACTATTGATTTATCTTTGTAAAATCAACTACATTTAATCCTGCTGTGCAAGACTGAGAGGTAGGTTTATACAGACAGAAGACCATTTTGCTGCTTCTTATTCTGCCTTCTTATTACATATGCACAGTCCAACACTATGCCTTTTTTTTAGCTGGTTCAGCATATTTGCTGAGCCAGCTTTGCCCATATTTTGTTGTAAAACAAAAATTAAACTTAGCAAGGCAGAGTTATCCAAATGGTCATTGCCAGTTCTGGTTAAATATATTAAGAAGTTCCATTTGCAAAAGAATGATGCTTATTCATGATCTTTTCAGCCAAAGGACAGAGACTATTATCATTAGCATGCAGGCCCAAGAGTAAAAGGATTGTCAGTAAATAAAGTAATTTTGAAAAGAAAAGCATATTTTTCCTCATATTTTAATTTTCTATGAAATATTGATTTTTTTAAAAGGAAGCATAATTTGAACATTAATAGTTTTTGGCAGTATGCAATATAATAAAAAACACCTGACCAATAAATTCTATGGAAAATCTGGCATCAGTAATGGCTACTGAATATTGTGAAAATTCTGGTTAAGGCCTTTTATAACCATATCATTTTGCTTCCATATTGTACAACAGGCCATACTGACTGATGAATGAATCATTTTAGATTAATACTAAAAATTCAGAAGCAAAACAATTACTTTGCCTTAAGTAAGATTTCTAGATGATTAAATGTTTCAGTTAGTAAGTCCAGGAAGGAAAATATAGAAAATAAACAATTTTTTCAACAGAATTTAAGTTTATGACTGTGTGATTTCCTGTAAATGTGTGCAATGGAGCCACTAAAAATACACTTTGGCCATAGAAAAAAATACAACTTTTGTTGATCTGCTTTTGTTACATAACTGATATTGAAGTAGCTTAATCCTACTTTGTGAATGCTTTTCTCATTCATTCCTGTTACTTTTGCCTTTTCCACCTTTCTTCCTGGGCAGGTTCTGAAAGGAGATACTTGATTTCAGTGCCTCTTGTATGTTTGACTTAACATACTTTAAGGTTTCTAATCCTTAGTGAAAGTACTCAAAATCTGAAACTTGAAATCATTTGCCACTTTTGACAAGATTTGGCCAGGATTTGATTTTTCTCATCCCTCCAATGTTTATTACATGTAACAGAAGAACATCAGTAATGGAGCAATATTAACTAAACCAGATGCTACAAAGTATAATACAATAGATTCTATTCTTAATTAGCTGCTATTTATCTCAAAATAATATTTGTTTTGAAAAAGATATGGATAAGTAAGGAAACCAAAGGTTCTGTGTACTCAGCTTTTCTTTCAGGTGAACTGTATGATCTCCAATGAACATCAACCTTCCTTCTAACTACCAATTACATTTCCTTTCCTGTTTTCCTTCAGGAGTTTGTGCAATTGACGAGCATCAGTGTGGCACTGGGGATTGTATACCACTGCATAACCTTTGTGACAACCTACCTCAGTGTGAAGATGGCTCTGATGAAGCAAAGTGCAGTAAGGTTTTATTTTAAAGAGAAGGAATGCATGTATATTTAGTAGGAATTATGCAGGAAGACAGCCACAAAACCTCAGATAGTGTAAACTACTGCAGCTGCATGCAGACCATGCCAGTTTACACAGTAGTAAGTCATTGAGTTTGTCGGGATCAAAAAAACCAAAGTTGTTTTTCTGAGAGAGTGTATGTAAACTGATGAAGATCTTTGGAAAAGGTAGGAAGTTCTCCGTCTTTAAAACTGTGTCTGCTTATAACAACCCCAAATGAAATGAAAACTCATTACATGTTTTCCTCCTGTAGCAATTTTTATTCTCAAGTTCTATCACTTTTTGCTGTAATTAATTTGAGTTTCAAAGCAGTATAAATTCTGCAGTGAAGTTCTATTTCTTGATGGAAATTCCCAGAGAGTCTTGTGAGTGTGAAGCCGAACTACAGCACATGGCACCCTCCAGCCTGCATAGACTTCATCTTGCAGAAACATTGCCATAGTATGAAAGGATGGCACAGCTACAAAAGCAACATCCGTTGTAGGTGTGCATGTTGCTGCAATGAGACAAATGGATGCTGCTGCTTAGTCCCCTCGTAAAACTGCTATTTCCAAAATGTAGGTGTACAACGAGTATGTGACCTCATATCACATAACATGGAAATAGCATTCTTTCAACAATAAGTTAAAAGTAAAGCTCACAAAAAGCACGTTCAGCCTAGCACAGAAATTAAATTGATGTTTCTGACAGTGTGGTGGTACTGGCAATTTATTATGGAGAAGTAAGTGGGCTTTTTAGCTTAGTACAGCATCATTTTCCTTTGTTTCAAAGAGGACTGTTAGGGATCAGATATGTCCTTGGATATATGCTGACAATTCTCATTGATTTAAACATTTTTTACATGCAGATATATATGCTTATGTAATATATATTAAAAACCTATATATTTCTATATATGACATATATAAGTATATGTATACAAATATATATATATGTCCAAAGGCACAGATTTACTCTTCGTAATAGAGCAATTAGCTATTTTGTTGCAAAGATAGTCTTCCTTTAAAATGCATGGAAAAAAATTCACTTCAGCTGCTTCTTAAGCAAGGAGGACTTGAATGTTTTTTTCCAGTCATTGCTAAAGAAGGTATGAACAAGGCAACCATCACCTAAACTAACATGATGTACATATTCCCAAAAATTTATTTTGCCATAGACTGTCTGTTACTTCATAACAAATTACCTCACATTAAAGAACTGTGAGAATTGTTTCCAAAGCCCCATTTAATTCAAACAGTGGCTGAATCAATCTAAGCCTTAAAATAAAATGAAAATTCAATTAGACGTGTTCACATTGAATCTTTTCAGTGTCCAAAAGTCTTGCTCATTTTCCTCAATCCAATTTCAATTTCTTATGAGAAGTGGCAATTTGAACTAGACAAACTGATGCATTCAAATTCTGAAAATTCCCACGAACTGCAAAGAAAAAGTATAGGATATCTTTTCCCCTGCAAAATTCTCAAAATATATGGCATTTGAATGAAGCAGTTGTTGAGTGCTAAATCACTCTCTTAATCCTTACTAACAATGTATTTGGAGAGGAACATAGATCTGCTGAGGAGAAAAGAAAAGGAATCATAGTTCAAGCAGAAGAATAGAGAAGGGGTGTCAAAGGAAATTAGGAGAAATCTTGCAGTGTAGAGATTTTGAAATTTTTTAAGACTGCTCAAAAATTTCTTATGACTGAATGTTACCATTGATTAATCACTACCATTTCTTTCATTCGTGCACTGTGGGAGTCAAAGAGGTATTCCTAACAATCTATTATTTTATGGGTTTTTTTTACTATAATGGATATTCTTCACATTTTTGTGGAAATATTTTGATGGAAAAAGGTTTTCTGGACAACTCACATTTAACAAATGGGTTTTGGGGAGCTTTTATTGCTTGTGTGTGTATGTTTTAACTAAAGCTGCAATGAAAACAGAGAACATTCTCAAAGCAATTGGAACTGGAAAATCCAATTTTTCTGTCAGCTCTGGTTGTAACCTCATTTCCAATTAGTGTTACTAAGCATCATGTAGTTAAAACTTCACACAATATCTGAAAATCACATAATGCTGGCTAAGAAAAAACATTGGTTAGAGTTGATGGAAAATATAATGCTTATTGTCTATTTCTGAGACATTTGCAAAATGAGGGTATTAAACTCTCCTGTGACAGAAATATAGGAGATAACAATAACATTTCCTTCCTGTGGGAATACAGCATCTTGGAGATGCTGGGTTTGTTACCATTATAATATTTTAATCTTTTTCTTCTTTTTCCTTTTTTTTTTTTTTTACCTGTTTATATTACATTTCTGCTTGCTTTGGCCACGAGGAGCGATGGGGGTGTGAAGGGGGGAGGGTCATTTACCAGCTATCTAAAATGCTTCTGTCCATTTTGGTCTACAGTGAGATTGTTTAATGGTTCTCTAAGCACTGAAGGACTGGTACAGGCCAGAATTGGGAAGACGTGGCATCTGACATGTGCAGATGATTGGAATGAAGAGATTTCAGACAGTGCTTGCCAGCTTCTAGGGTTAGGGTGAGTGAAAATATTGTCTTTGTAACTTATTTGCAGGTTTGTTTAGTCTGCATATTGATGTTTTCCTCATAATTTTACTGGTGTCTTTACCATCCAAAAAATGGGCAAGTATATTTTTCTGTAGTAAGTGATCTGCTTGGTGTGCTAACAACTTCATAACTATTGCAAACCCTATTTTGATGGCATTCATTAAAAGATTGATGACTCTGAATATGACAGATTAGGCATGAAGAGGCATATTGGAAAACACTGGGAGACTAATGTGGAGATATTAGTCTTTTACCACTTTACGTCATTATTTACATCTTCACTTTTATGAGAATGACTCAAGAGTAAAGCTGGAGTAAACAGCAGCCTTGGCTGTTCTGCCATCATATTAATATTCATTTTAAGTAAATTCAAGATAATCACTTGGGTATTCTGCTGCTGGGTTCCAAATACGTTTCATAACTATCATTAGATATGAGCTATTGGGAGAGCAACTGTATTTCTCTTGAGGTATACTTTAAGGGAGGAGGGAGGTATATAACTGAAAATTCAGTGCCATTCACTGAATAATAAATAGGTTTCCAACAGTGCTGGTGTTTTTAGAGTATGTCACTCATCCAAGTAATAATCAAATTAAATTCTAAGCTTGCAATTCATATGCTGGTCTCTGTCCAAGGTAGGATGCCTGCAAATTCCTTTCTGATAAATTAATTGTAAAAATCACGGAATTAGGACTTAGAAAAATATCGAAGTGTTATTTGAAAATATTTTTAATCATTAGATGAAAGTGGGCTGATTCGTTGTTTTACATTTTTCCCTTTGAGTAGGTACTGCATGTATGTAAATATCAGATAGCTGCATGCACAAATCCTGATTGTAATTTATGTACATAGTGATCTCATTTACACATGCATATAAGAACATCCAATGACTAAATATTCTTCTAGTCAACACATTGTCCTTAACCTTTACCAGGACAGTAGCCTTCTTCCTCTGATTCTTTCTCCCACCTGCCTGACTCTTTTCCCTAGATAACTTCTGGACAGTAGTGATTTTGTAGTCTGCTGGTTTCCTTTCTATTTTTATATTTGATAGGCTTCAGTGAACTTTGTTTCTTATGGTACTTTCTATTACCTTTTAAAAATTACTTATGCTTTTGTCTCCATAACATTCTCCATAACATTTGTCTCCATAACAATATAATATTTTCATTCTATAAAATAGATAAACTTGTTAAAAATTTTATTCCTATTAAGTTTCCTAGTTACTTCTCTTTCATTCAATTTCTCAGTTTATTACATATTTCCATCGTCAAGAGAAAGTATTTTTAAACTGAAATTGCATCACATTGTCACATTCTGGTACTGGTCCTACAGTCTAGGATAAAATTCTCATATATACAACTATATAAAACCCCTGTAATCATCATGCTATTTCTGCCTTCCATGAATCTTTCTGTAGCAGCATATTTGTTAATAACTGTGACACAATATTTATTACTAAATCGATGTTTGTAATAGCAGGTCTCAAGCAGGGTACAGCTCATGCACCTATACTGAATAATTACCTAGAATCATACTTTATTAGAGAAAGAAGCTAAGGCTCATCTAGAACAATTTACTTTTGCAGAATTGCTTATATGTTTGCTAGTCTCATTTACTATTTAAGTTATGAAAAGTAGTAAAATGATAGGAGTCATGTAGCATATCCTGATTGTTTATGTAGCTGGCCTAGAAAGTGCAATGTTCCACACAGATTCGAATACATCACACATGTGAATGCTTTTGCCTTCATTTTTCAAATATCTGACACATATGTGGCGTGTGCTATAGAGGAAGCAAATCTGGAGGTATGCCTATGTGTTCAGCTACAAAGTGAGTGCTGAGTGAGCCCTCAGAAGTTTGCTGATGATACCAAGCTGTGTGGTTCAGTTGATATGCTGGAGGAAAGGAATGCCATCCAGAGGGACCTTGACATGCTTGTGAGGTTGGCAGATGCTAACCTCACGAAGTTTAACCATGACAAATGCAAGGTCCTACACCTAGGTCGGAGCAGTCCCAGGCACAGCTACAGGTTGGGCAGAGATTCAGAGCAGCCCTGCAGAGGACTTGGGGGTGTTGGTCGATGAGAAAATGAATGTGAGCCAGCTTCAGTGTGCGCTTGTAGCCCAGAAAGCCAACTGTATCCTGGGCTGCATCAAAAGGAGTGTGACCAGCAGGCAGAAGGAGGTGATCCTGCCCCTCTACTCTGCTCTCGTGAGACCTCACTTGGAGTATTGTGTTCAGTTCTGGTGTCCTCAACATAAAAAGCACATGGAACTGTTGGAACAAGTCCAGAGGGCCACGAGGATGATCAGGGGACTGGAGCACCTCCCATATGCATGGAGAACTCATAACAGCCTTCCAGTCAGTATCTGAAGGGGGGCTATAGGGATGCTGGGGAGGGATCCTTCATTAGGGACTGTAGTGACAAGACAAGGGATAACAGGCTAAAACTTAAACAAGGGAAGTTTAGATTGGATGTAAGGAAGAAATTCTTTAATGTAAGGGTGGTGAGGCACTGGAATGGATTTCCCAGGGAAGCTGTGAATGCTTCATCCCTGGCAGTGTTCAAGGCCAGGTTGGACCTAGCCTTGGGTGACGTGTAAGGTGTCCCTACCCATGGCAGGGGGGTTGGAACTAGGTGATCTGAAGGTCCTTTCCAACCCTAACTATTCTATGATTCTGTGATTCTATAATAAACAGATACAACATGGTCTTACTCTGCTGTAGAGCCAATGAGAACCATGTGCTGAATATAAGAACCTGGTACTCAGAGTATTTGGGCTGTGTTTGTAAGCATTGAGATCCTAATAATTTGGTAACAGATTTAATTGCATTTCAGTTGTCAGCAAGTAATAATGTGTACTTTGACCTGAAAGCCACAGGAGAAATCTCAATGATTCTTTTTGGATTTGTAGGTTCAGCCATTGCCATCAAGCTTGGCTTACACGCATTGTTTAAGAGTCTTCATTTCAAATCTGGAAAGTATAGACAAGTTACTTTTGTCTATAATTTGCATATTTTCATACAATTATTGGGTTCATGCAAGCATTTAGAAAACAGCAGCTCTTCATATGAGTCTACGTGTGGAAAAAAGTTTTAATGCCAAAGAAAGTGTTCATTATTTGTAACTTGCTACTATTCATTGCTTATTTCTTTTACTGTCAGAAAATCAGCAGGTGAAACTGAAATACTCCCCTGCAAACATCCCACAGCTTGATACCTAACAATAAACTACAAAATGCATGACCATATTTTCTTCAAATAAGAAATGTAGGATTTTATTGTTGTTTGTTGGTTGGTTTGGTTTTTTTGTTAACAGAGAAAAGAATTGTAGCTATAAGACAGCTGGACAGTTGGACCTCCAGCCTTATTCTGAATATGTTTTTCAACATGGTACCACACCACCTAAATCTTCTTTTTACTGAGCACATCTGAGACTGTTAGAGACTGAAATCATAGTGATTCATACAGTATTTAGGTACATGAAGACCAATGAGTCATTTAGTGAACAGATATCTCCGTACATGTATTTGTAAGAAACTTCTAAGACTATTCTCTAATGTTTCTGCAAGTTTTGCCTAGTGAGCATGTTGAATGGAATGAGGGTTGCCTAACACCTGGACTAGGGTCTTAAAGTCCATTTGTGTCACAATCTGCAAGATTTCTATAAGGTCATTTTTATTAACAGAAATTAAAGAGCTATGGAAACTATATTCTTGTTACTGAGTATCTCCAGAAAAGTGTCTGATTTCTTATATTTACAGAAATTCCTAACTCTCATCATTTACCAATAAGTTAATTGAAAGAGTAGCAGATTGATTTTTGTGGTCATTCATAAAGCTTAGAGGTTTTGATTTCCAGTAGTGTGTGCTTCAGTGCACTAAGAAACCAAATTAAATTATCAAAGGTTTTCTCAAAAAAAGGGCTTAGACTTTATTTCAGAAAGCTGGGAAAGCTTAATAAAAGCCCCTGTGGTTACAGAAAAGCTCAGAGAAGTTCTGAACTGTAGAACAGAAATTTCAGCATTAATTAAAAAAAAAAAAAAAGGAAGTGTGAAAAAAGGTTCGCTCAGTCTTTGCTGCAAAAAAGGCCAAGAAAGACGCTGAGGTAAGATGAGAGATTTTCACAAGTATTGTTAGGCCATGAATTGGAAAGTTTCCTGATGACCTCATCAGTGTTTACAAATATGTAAAGGGTGGGTGCCGCGGCCAGGTGGAGGGGAGAAAACACCGATACGATGTAGGTTCACAAAATGCTCCATTTATTGATTACAAGGCTGCTCTTAATATACTGTCTTACACGCGATCACGCATTACTTGATTGGCTGCTTCGCTTTGCCCACGAGGGGTACACGCTCCACTTTACCTCTCCTGATTGGTTTCACACCTTCGCTTCAGCTTAGTGTTACATCATGCTTCTGGCATCTTGTTATTGCGTTCCTGTTTTGCTGATCTTGACGCTTCTTTTAGCCTGGGGTCAGAGGTTCACTTTCTCACAGCTTGCTGTAAGCCTGTTAAAGCGCCCATGCTCGACCCCCAACAGGTGGGTGTCAGGATGATGGAGCTAGGCTTTTTTCAGTGATATCCAGTGATAGGACTAGGGGCAATGGGTGTAAACTGGAGCGTAGGAGATTCCATGTGAACATCAGGAGGAACTTTTTTACTGTAAGAGTGACAGAGCACTGGAACAGGTTGCCCAGGGGGTTGTAGAGTTTCCTATGTTAGAGATATTCAAGGCCCGCCTGGACAAGTTCCTGTGTGATGTACTCTAGGTTACCCTGCTCTTGCAGGGGGGTTGGACTGGATGATCTTTCGAGGTCCCTTCCAGCCCTTGTGATTCTGTGATTCTGGTATAATGTGTCATGTTCATTTTTTACATTGACAAAGGCTTCTGTTTACTAATATTCTCAAGAAACAACATGGTGCTTTTCACACATTTGTGCTTTTCATAGATCAGTGATTAGACTGGTCTCAGCAAAGTTCCTCATAGTAGAATTTGACTTTAGTTACCTGGGTTGGCACTTTACCAGTCTCCCAGACCATGTAAAAGCTTCCCCAGGGAACCCCAAGGTTCCAGTGTAATCTCCGAAGTACATATTAATGTTTTACATTGAAAAAAGTCTGTACACTAGACTAGAGTGCCCAGAGTATCTGTATATGTCTATATATCTAGAGACAGAATTAAGTGGACTTTGTCATTTCTAGGTTGAGCAATGGTAATGACTTTTCCAGTATGGTGGGTCACACAGCTCCCTTAATGCCACAGCAGGGCTATTGGACATCTCCTTTCTCCTATGTCTAGTCTTACTCTTCATACACAGCAGATTTGCAGGCAGATTCTGGACTTCATACTTTACAGGAGAATGAGATGTACTGCAGTTGAAGAGAAGGGGTAGACAGGTACTCTCTGTGTATTAAAACTGCACAAATGGTTCTCTTGCTCCTGAGATATGTCTGGCTAAAGAGTTAGATGGGAATAGGCTGTTTCCCCCCCACCAAAAAAAAAAATTAGTCTGACTGCATTTATACTCTCCCCCCATTTCTTCCAGAGAAAGCAAATGTTTCTTGGGTGCATGTTCCAGACTGGTCATATGCAGTATCACAAAGTACATGATGCTGAATGTGCTATAAAGTAAACCTGGGTATGGGTTTTAAGTGTAGAAAATAAAAATAAATCTCATCAATAGTACACAGGATTCTTGCTGTTCAAAAGGCTGTTGTTGCAAGAAAAAGTAGTCAAGGAATACCCCCACTTCAGAAGAACTTTCTTGTTAACTAGCAAACACGGTATGCTTGACTTATTCCCCAAACCATTATTTTATTTCAACCGATCCACAACTTGTGAAACTCAGCTTCTAAGGAAGGTAGCACTTATTCCCTTAGATTCTTCTTTATATAAAATGTAGTTTAATTTCTTCTCTAGACACAGATGTATAGTATCAATGTAATTACCCCCTCAAAAAAAAACAACCCAAAACTGTGATATTCCAAGGCTCAGTTACTTCTGTTCTGTTTTGCATACTAAGTTTTAGCTCCATATATATAAGAATTGGTACTGCAATAATTTCTCAAATATTACTCCACATAAAAATATCTAAAAATATGCATGTATGTCTTTCCCTTCCAGGGATGCAAATGCATCATCAACAGTATTATTTACTGCAGATGGCCCATTTGTCAACATTGCCAAAGCAACTAACAACAGCCTAATATTTACAAAAAGGTGGGTAGAGTGCAGTTTCTTCCTCATACAAAGAACATCTTAAAGTGTGGTGGCAACCATTTATACAATGATTTCTAGCTCAAGTTTATCCAAGAGGTATAATGATTCTGTATGAGGTTTGGACCATAAACATATCTAGGTTTTATTCTCTTTCTACCACTGAATTCTGTGTAACATTGGGAAACTCTTCCCCCCTTCTTTTTTCCTTATCTATTGTATAATTAAAAGAAGAAGTACTTGCTACATTTTTAGCTAGCATTCAGTACAACCTTATGTGAAGTCTTTATATATTTCCTGTAGAAACAATAAATACTGCTATTAAAAAAAATCAACATTTCTTATCTAGAGATATCTAAATTATGAACATATAGCGAGAGAATTAAAATGGAGTGACATATACCCATAGTTATCTAGTAGTTGTCATACTAGGTTCTGTCATCAACAGAGAAAAATAAGCATTCCATCAGGGCATCTCTTGAAACACTGTCACACTCTATAATCCATTGACTTTATTGGATTTAAGACTATATGTGGATTGCTTAAGGTAAGCAATTCACAGACAGGTATCTTTATTTAGACAAATTAGTCCCACTCATAAATGACTTCTGGATGTGTCTCCACCTTTAGAAGTTAATCATTATCATGAAATGAACTTTAGCATACTGTCCATTATATTCTGATCTCTTTCAATCCAAATAACATCTGTAGTGACTCTGAAAGGTCCTACAGACTTGTAGTTTCTTGTAGCTTAAATGAAAATGTAATGTTAGCACAGGATTATATTCTCAGGAAATTCTGGAATTTACCTCCAAAAGCAGAAAGGCTTGCCATAATCAAATTAAAAAGTAAAATAGACACAATTACTTCAATTATTCTCTTTCTGCTTAGAGGAGGGCTTATTATACACATTTTTCTGGAATCCTACCAAAAGCAGTGAAGCAGAAAATTACTATCTAATTGCTAAAATGCTGAAACTATGTTGAGGATGGAAAGAGTCTATGTTCTTTCAGGTTTCCTTTATAGACATACCATGTAGTAATGAAGCAGGAGAGAATTCTGAATTTTCTATGCCATATTTTATCTACAGTAAAAAAAAATGTATTTTTTTTAAAAAGATACAGTTTATGTTCTTATTATAACCTGTTAATCCTAAACATTTATCATTCTCACTGGTGGTGAAAGTATCTTCACCTAATGGAATGTCATTGCAAGCTATTTTTCCTTTCCCCTTGAGTGGATGGCTAAACCAGCATTGCCACAAGAGAACTTAAAAAGTGGTAATGATTTAAAAATGTCTTCTGTTAATGACTATTAAACACTAAAAAGTGATTAATTCAGGAGGAAATGGAATAAGTTCATTTATCTTAGATGTATTTCTGTTGCAAAAATAGGTAACTTCTACCATGTTTCATCTGGACAGCTGGTAAGAATCATTTTACAGGGTGAAACCGTTAGAGATTCACATGCTTTTTGTAGATATAATGAATGATAGAAAGATCACACATACTTGATAATTAAGAAAAACCCAAATCCATCAAATTATAAAATGTATTTCTCACATTGTCTTTGGTTTTTATTCAAGTGTAACTACCATTGAACCAAAGGAGGGCACTTATAAAACTTGAAAGCTGTGGTGGCAGAGACAGCAAAACTGCTCTCTGATGTCCTTAGGCAATGTATATCCTTGGCAGAATAGTTTTGTAACAGGAAGAAATCCTACCTTGCAGATATATGTGAGCAGATTCCACAGGTATAATTGCTTTCGTCAGTCCTAAGGGAAGATTATACTCTGATTTCCCAGCTATACCAGATTTCTGCCCAGCATGCTGCTTCTTAGAGAGCACTGAGAGGGGCATGAAATAATTTCTGCTAAAGCAGTCAGTAAGTATTGGTGGTGGGAAAAAGACCCTCAGTACATGTGAGTCCCTGTTTCCGTGTAAAGAAAAAAAAATGTGGACAAATCTGACATATTGGATATTATTTTGGCTAGTTTATGCATCTACGTAAGAGAAAACATGATCAGATAAAGGAGCTAATACACAGTACTGACCATTCTTTTAGAGCTTATGGGAGGAGCTTGGTCAAGGGTATTTAGTTCCTATGTTATGCAGAAAATGGTATTGATTTCCTGTGGATTTATGCATTTCTGGTTGTCCTCTAATGTTTGTCTTACTACCAAGGGACACCCTTATGAAGTTGATATAGACTTAACTACAAATTGTAATTCGTTAAATTAGTTTTAAAATTATGAATCTATCTTGAAGGGGAAATTTGTTATTTGGGATTTTCAGGGCTGGAGGCATATCTCATTCTTATGCCTGTGTAGTGAAGATTTAATTGGGAATGTGGGGGCGTGGTTACACTTCCCACTTGTCCTTGCACCACTATGCCATTGTGAAAATGTTGGATTACATCATGCATTATAATAAAATTTTACAGCAGACATAATGAGGGATACATAATACCTATAATATCTTCCCCTTTTCTATTTTAAAATCATATAGAGATGCATATTGTAAACTAGCCATTGGCAGGCTTTTTTTTTCCTTTATTTCTATGTGTATCAGATTTAAATTGCCAGTACACATACTGTCTGAAGTGTTCAGATTCATTACAAGTTATGAAGATAATCTTAAAACCTCTGGGTATCAGAAATGCTTGAGTAGTTTTGATCTGTGGTCTTGTGCTATTCAGGCTCTGGCTTTATACCTCTGCTAAATCGTTTCTAGCCATTTAAATGCAGCTATATATTTTACAGTGCATTATAACCTTAGTAAAGATACAATGATATCAAAATATCCTCTTAAATTCTTTGGCCACACTGATCTCTAGTGGTAAGGTATTAAAAACATCTCAAAATGTAGAAAAAATACCATACACAGTTACAATTTGAGAATCTGTCACAGACAGATGACTCACTTTCCTAAAAAAAAGGGGAAGTCTACTTTTATTTTTGTAAAATATATGAATTCAGTGTCCATTGAAGAGGAATATGTACATACAGTACTATACATAATGTTGTGTATTTATAATTAAAATATAATTAAAACATGTTGGATAAATATTACATTTAACAGTTATACTGATAATGTATTTATATAGAGAAGTGGGTAAGTATATATATACTTATAGACATTTATATATAAATGTGTATGTATGTATACTTGACAGTCATAGTGTTTGCTGGTGTGCAGATACTTGTGATTTAATTGCATTTTCATTCTAGAGAATTCTGTTTGAACAACCGGGTGGTTCATCTGCAATGCAACAATAAACGTAAGTACACATACCCTGGGAATATTTCACATAGAAATCAAATTGTTCAGTCCATAAAGCCTAATGTTTATAGTTTGAATTGAAAGGCTAGGGAATGGACTATAAAAGCTATACTCATAATGATATAAACATAGAAAAATTTAAAGTCTTCACTTGTTTTCAGTGTTAAGTATACACTAGAGATGGGACTATTCTGAAAACACATATAAAAAATCCAGAAGGTCTGAGGAAAGAACACATCTAAATCCAAGTTATAAAGTTGTATCTTGATTTGAGCTATAAAACTTCCATTTTTTTCCATAGTAACAATATTTTTGAATAGCAGTTTAGATACTACAAAGCCGATTTTTCCAACAATATTAGCTAGTCTAATAAAACATGCTATATCTCCCTAAAAAGCTGCATTTTTTTTATTGATTTTTATATTTTTTTTTTTAGCTTGTGGAAAACACCTGGTAACTCAGAGCTACGGAACAAGGATTGTAGGTGGAAGTAATGCTAAAAGAGGGGCTTGGCCTTGGATAGTTTCACTCCATTTTAATTCCAGACCTGTCTGTGGAGCTTCCCTTGTCAGTGATGAATGGCTGGTGACAGCAGCACACTGTGTATATGGGTAATGTTCATTGCACTCAGAAGCTAACACATTCTGATACTCCCATAGCATTCAAGTATCCAAGTGGTGGATAGTTGTCAGTAAAGCTGGGTTAAAGTATGACCTGAGCCATCGATCAGTCCTGTATAGAGGAAAACGCTCTTTCAAAGGGTCATACTGAAATCACTGTGGTGTGATGCTTTTTAAGGCATTTTTCTGGATGTTTACTATAGCATGAAATGGATATAAATTCACAAGTGCTGCTTTCTCTCTGCTGACTCTAGGGCATCTTTCCAGCTAGCTGAGATGGACATATGATATCCATGCCATGTCTTTTTTATTTTAGTGATAATGAAACACTTTATGTGCAGGTTCACTAAGGAGGCATCATATTATGAATAATTTTTGACACCAACATAAAAAATAAACAGCTAGCTCACTCTATAATTACAGGTTGTAATCACTTTTAGGCTCAGCTAAAGGCTTCTTTACTTTCTGGTAAACCCTTAGTCCTTTAAAGCAGACATTCATGGAAACTAAACAGCATTGTCTGAACAGTGAAGAATTGCACTTTAAATATATGGTATTAATACTGAGCATTTGCACTTAACCCATAATTAATGTGATCTTCCATTAATGAGTTGAATCTCTGCCAGTGGTAGAAAGGATGACCTCATATCTTAGAAAGGTAAACTCAGTATTGGCTGTTCCTACTGTACATTATCACAGATTGATAAGAATTACTGTTTATGAATTTTGATTTGTGTCCATAGGCAATATTGGATATCCTCTAGATGGTGTTATTTGTACCATTCAAAGTGAGAAGTGATGCATATTAAAATATTTTCTAGGGTTTGCTTTCATAACACCTATAATAAAAACAAGTGCTGAGGAAGACACCTAGAAAATGGAATGGCAAAAAAAGAAACATTAATATTCAAAATTACAGTTGAACTTTCATTATAAATAACTAAGTAGTAAGGCAGTGGAGACTATGCTGATACATTAATGATGCCCCATTGCATGACAGGAGCTATATTCCAAAGAGCTATATTCCACACAAAGACACTGAAATGAGAAGGATCAGGCCCCTCTTAGTTTTTACACAATAAATCCACACCTGTCTTCTTACTTCTTTTTCCCTTAAATCACCTTTCTATTTTCACTTAAATCTCATTTTATCATCTTGACTTTACTGGCATTTTCCCAAGTGGGAGCTTGCAGTTTCACACCTTAATCCTGAACATTCAACTTAAATGCTAGTAGGAACAAGATAACCTCTTGGTGTCAAACGAATTCAGTATAGCAATCAGGCTGAAAACGTATTTTTGAAACTATGAACCAGTTGATTAACAAATAGCAAATAATTAAGTTCTCTAACATAAATGTAGCCTCAAACTAGCATGCATAGTACAGCAAAAAAAAATGCAGATTATATCATATTTTTACTTTTTTTATTACTTAGATTAAAAAATTAAGAGATCAGTTTTCTGAGTGCTGCAGCACTCCTAATGACATCTTATGCCTACTGTTCTTTGGATATTCCATAAGAATTTTCTAACTGAGACCAATATTAATTGCATGAGGGGCAGTCTGCAATATTCTTCACAGTGTTTAAAAAGGCAGAGTAATTTAGTTAATGTATTTTCCTCCTTTGCACTTACTGTCTGATTAATTCTTCATACATAATGCATTATAAACCTAACATAAAAAAATTGACCACGTATTTCTAGAGTCTGGATATTTAAGATAGCATTACTATGCCAAAATTGTAAGCACTTCTGCTACGTTCTATTTATTTTGACAAAATGTGCAAATGCTATGAATTCCCATGAGGTTAAAAATTAGCATTTTGCCTAACGTATTTTTCAAAACTTTCATTAATCATTTATAATTGTGAATATTCCTTGTAACTTCTAGGAGGCAGTTAAAACCATCTCAGTGGAAAGCAGTTCTTGGCTTGTATGACCAATCAGATATGACACAGCCTTCAACAGTAGTTCAAAACATTGATCAAATAATTATAAATCCTCATTACATGAAATCTACAAAAGATAGTGATATTGCTCTCATGCACCTGCAATACAAAGTGCAATATACAGGTGAGTTGTTCTTTTCCCATAAAGCAAATTTACTCTATTATGCAAAACTCTGTGTTAAGCACATGAGGGTGATGAGGCGGTCATACATTTTTTTTACAACCTAATCATTCTGGAGGCAGTCCAGTACTTCCTGGCTATCTTGCCCAAAAAGCAGGTTTGAATTAATGAACATTTTCTTATGTGACTTCATATAAACCTGAATACAGGGAAAAGGTTGAAACTGATTGCTTGTTTCTTATTCACAGATTATATACAACCTATCTGCTTACCAGAAAAAAATCAACACTTTTTACCAGGAATTAACTGCTCCATTGCTGGCTGGGGTACTATTATGAGTGAAGGTGAGTCATTTGCTTGGAAAATTATGATAGGCATGAAGTCATGAAGGAAAGCTTGCTCCTGATTCCACATGGGTTGCTAAAGTCAAATAATTTAAAGATATATTCCCCCATATAAGAATTTGGGAACTATCCCCCTCAACTGTTTCTTCACCAAAGCAAAATAAATTATAACTTACTTGTTTAAAAATATATACATACCTAAGATAATTGAATCATGAAAAAACTTTGTTGCATGCCCTTAGAATTTATGATGACAACTTTTCTCAGCATGGAATACATACATCCTATTTCCAGGTATTGGGTGGGGGAGGAGGAAGATTAGTCTTTCTGAAAATGTCCAAATAGTTTTCCCCAGAAACCAAGCACACTGTATTGTGAAATGTATGTTCTGTTTGTATACCATATACTCCAGATTTGAAGTCTCTGCTAAATAATAAACATGTCATTTCAGTTCCATAGTTATTTGTATGCATTCACTTCTACATTTTCAGAATAAAATTGCATTTAAAATTTTAAAAGTTTAAATACTCAAAGTTACATGATGAATAGTAAGGATAATTCAAGCTCCTAAACCCTTTGTTGTCCCTTATATCTCAACACAGTGAGTTCATAGTCATTGATTTTAGTAATCTTGATTTAATTATAACCAAATTCAGTCCCATTGCACAAGTGAAAGATAGGATGCAGTTAATGAGCACTGTTCAATCAGTGACTGTGTTACAGGCCTATAGGCCTGAATTGTACAGCAGTGAGGCAGTTTCCTGCTGCTCCATAGCATGCCCAGCATGCTGGAACAGGAAAAAAGCCATCGGAATTATGTGCAGGATGTACATATTTATTACAGCAGGTAACTGTACTTTGTATTTTCATCAGGTCCCACTTCAGATATACTGCAAGAAGCAGAAGTCCCTCTCATTCCAAATGAAAAATGCCAACAACAGATGCCAGAATACAATATTACTAATAATATGATCTGTGCAGGGTATGACGAAGGAGGAGTAGATTCTTGTCAGGTAAATACAAGTGACTCATTTCATACTAGCATACACTACACCTCATTACTGAATAAAATGCTCCCTGATCCTCCAATCATTAAAACCAGGAAAATCACTTTTCCCCAATGTAATTTCTATTCACAGTATTTTGCCCATTTGATACTCTATCAGGATGAAAGCTGAAAAGTTAAAAAGCAATTTTTTGTCATCTTGACATAAACAACCTTGGAGGAAGATAGATATGAGGACTGGAAATTTTCTGCACTAACCTTTGAATAATTCCTGCTTAGTAATTCCATGAAGAAGGACATGCTTAAGGAAAAGCAGAGTACAGAGAAACAAATACCAAATAGACTGAAACCTCAGAAATGCTTCATGAAGGGAGAGATAAATGATGCATTTTTCCCCAGAATCTGTAGCCTCTGGAGACCTTGTGTAGGTAGATGCCACAATATTTTGGAGAGGTTGCCTTTCTGCATTGTTCTCATATACTGCTTCCTGGGGACCTAGTTTTATCCATTCCAGCTGGGGTTATAGCACACTGCTTCTCTTTGAGGACAGAGCTGGCTGTCACGTAATTTTTCTTCCACCAATATGGAATCTATGGCATGGAGACTGGCTGGGTCTCAAGTCTAATGAGGAGCTCTCCCATGTAATTGCAACTGCCTTGCCTTCATGACCTAAGACTTCACGAGGTACAGTGGCTTTGGCTAGTTTAGTCTAGAAGGAGGGTATGCAAGCCCAAATTTACTTGCCATTCCTTCAGCCTCTGTGGCTTTTCTCTTTCTTTTTTCCTTCTGAACCTCATAGTAAACAAAATCAGCTTAGCACATAGGATGACATAGAGTACAAGTAATCAGCATTGTGATCAATGACCATTCAACCATGAGCAAAGATGAACAAGTCCTAATAGTGCTTCAGCCTTTAGGCTGCTGTCACAGCCTTTGAACATTTGTGGACACCTTAGAGTTACAGGCAGAAGTCTTTTAATGTTCAAGTCTTTGCAGAACTCTCCCATAAAGATCCATTCACAGGGCCATAAAAAGACAGAGATAATACTGGATAGACAATACCCAACTAACTTGATAGACAACAAAAAAATAGTCATTGGTTTCCTTTTCATCAAAACAAGACACTCATGGCTGACTCATCACCCGCTCAGGCTGTGGGATTAATCAAATTTGGTCTTCCACATTCAATTGCAATGCTACATCTACTAAACTATTGAGAAGTTCAGCAGATGTCCTTGAGAAAAGGACACCTCCTGTTCTGGTAATATTGTAATTTTTTCTCTAAATCTGAAGTTTCAGAAAGTCTGGGGTGACCAGGAATATAAACTGCATGTTGGCTGAATAGGTTTAATTAAAAAATAATCCTACACATTTACCCACGCTTTGTTAAAGATGAAAGGCTAAATGTAAAAGGCAGAAAAATTATTTGAAGCCCAGTCCTATCCTAAAAGACTAAAAAGAGCTTAAGATCACATTCTTTAAAAAAAAATAAAGGAAAAAAAAGAAAAAAGAAATCTATTATCTATCTCATGAATTCTTCTACATGCAAGTATTCATATTGATCTCACTTCTGGTGCCAAAGACAAACAGGCATACAATGTCTACAATTAAGGATCAACACAAGCGAAACAGCATAAACAGGCTCTGCTTCAGAATTCACAGTGTTCACTTTTAACTTCTGAATTTCATATTGCAGGGAGATTCAGGTGGCCCTCTGACAACTGAAGATGGGGACAAATGGTTTTTGGTTGGTGTAATATCATTTGGCTATAAGTGTGCACTTTCTAAACGACCAGGTGTGTATGTTCGAGTCACCATGTTTGTGGACTGGATCAAAGACATTATCTATTAGCATGATATTATTAAATGATAAAAATAGAACTTCAAGGTTGAAAATAATCCATCAGATAATGATGTAAACCAGACTGGCATTTTAACCTCACAGTTAGAGAAACTGAATAAATACATAAATTTCAGGGAGGAAAACATTACTAATTGAGAACTCCATTACCAATTGAGAGTAATATTCCAAAACAGATGCTGTGATTTTGTTAACAAATAGTTTTCTCATTTTACTTTTTCTATGAGACCATTAGGAAACAGTTTCTTTGAACATGAGTGTATTAAATGCATAGTGAAGGACATTACAAACCATGGGCAGTAAAATAAAGTTTGTAAACTGCAAATGCTTTGTTGAAAAATGGTCTAGATTGCTAATTCCAGGCCAACCAATACCCATTTTTATGTTTTACGCTGCATTTTTCAAAGTATATTTTCATTCCAATGAATAGTCAACTCTTCTCAGTAATCTCAGCACACATCAAAACAAAGGTATGTTATCTGTTTAAACTGGGCTCATGGGACTTCTTCTGTTCTGTCTATTACAAAAAGCTCTGGAATGAGGTTTATGGATTGTGCAAAAAGACTGATCATATATCATGCTGCTTTCTAATGAATAAACTGAGTGTAAGCCAAAAGTTCTCTCTTGTGTAATGTGTTCGAATTAATAAGAGTTAAATAAGGATTGAATATAGCTTTTTAGTTTTCTTTTTTAGGAAAGTGCTTTGGCAATTATTCAAGCAATTATAGATATGTGCTTGTGTACATCCAAGCAGAGACTCACAATACTGCAACATCCCCTTACAAACAGTAATGTCTTTTAAAAACATCTGACAATAATAAGTACCACGTATTTCTAGTGAATAAAACGTAATAGAGTTCCTTCAATATGCTTCTCTGTACTGGTGATTTTATATACTGAGTTTGTGCTTTGTATAAAAACTATCATGATAGCCCATTACAACATTCCAAAAAGGAAAGAATATGATGGAAATGGTTGGTTTCATCTTCTTGAGCTCTTTTCTAAACAGGTTTCTATTACAATATAAGCATCTATTTGTTGAAATGCCTTAAATGCAATCATGTTTTAATGTTTGTGTAATATGATGCATTTCATTTATTTCTGTTTTAGGCTAGTGTAGGATATTTAATATATTTTTCATTCCAAAGTACTACATGAAAATACAAAATGCATTCTAACTTGGTGTGTATATGTAACTACAGATATACACATAGATGTATGATTTTTCTAAGGAGCTCCCACACTTGGTGCTTATAACACTAAATGCAAATATGAAGTGCTCGGAACAAAAGATTAGCTTACAAACACAAGTTGGCAGTCATTGATAAAATAAATAACAAGTCTCAAACTGTTTTCAGGTCTTCATAAGCATAAGAGGACTAGGTCCAGATCAAAATGTTTATCAATACATCTGTGACCACAAGGAAGACAGACAGTTTTAATTAAGCCAGAAAGAAAATAAAAAGTATTTTAGACACCTTCTTTCATAGAAACAGCACAGGTTTTAACATTAAAACGTTAAACCTGTTAATCCTAGCTTTCACAGTGGACTATTGTTTCTCCTGTTACTCTCCTTCACTTGAAAAGAGCCACTGAAAATCAAGTGCATTTTGCTATCAGTGTAAATTGATTTGGCGAGGTTTCCCTACACATGGCAGGGGGGTTGGAACAATATGATCTTAAGGTCCTTTCCAACCCTAACTATGCTATGATTCTATGATAAGGCAATTACGTTAAAATGCTTAATTAAAATGTGACACAATTTCTGCATTATTTAACATACAGCACTATTGTAAATTGTGTTTCAGTCTGTTAATGAAATATGAGAGCCAACTGAAAGCAGATCCAGTTACTAGAAAACATGCTTCCCAAAAAGAATACTTCTATTTACACATATTTTTGCTTCACAAAATGCAAAGCATAGATGTATTTTGAGGTATACATTAATAAACCATCCCATCAGACTAAAAAAATTCCTATAATAAAGTGGTATAGAAATTTATATGTAATATAGAATAGTATGACTAAAAATATTTTTATTTCATCTAACTTATGTCTACATAAAACTAACATAACAATCAACCACATTCTAGCCTTCATTCAGCACCCATGACTCCAGTGGCTTGCATATTAACTTGTGGAGAAAGCACTCATTACCATGCTTAAACATGTGGGATGCACGGATTATTTTCAAGTCGCTCTTCCAAAATGCTTTGAAAGAGAGGTCAGAAGCTTGATACTGCCTTACACTTGCTTGCACCCAGAAAGGTTAAAAGATTAAAGGAACCAAGTTGCTCTCTCAAATGCTTCTTGCACAATAGAAAAATAATAAAAATTCTCTTCCCATGGGAAAATAGGGGTGGTGGGAGTATAAAGTTTGTAAAATACCAAAGTGAAGCCATGTCACCCATCTATGGCTTACTGTTCATCTTTCTGTTCCTTGCCTCATTTGTCATTTGGAAGAGACTCAGAGAAGGGAATGTGTAAAGGGAGTTAATCCTTCAAGACCATAAAAAAGAGCTAAGTTTTTTACCACAAATGTTCCCAGGAAAGACGAATCTCTTGCCCTTACTTGACTTAAGCAACACTGAAGTCAGGATAAAACCAGTTCTGGTCTTGGTACAGAATCATAGTATTTTCTCTCTATTTACAATCACTACAAAAGAAATTGAAGTAGGGGACTGAGCAAAGAAGTTGTGACTGACTGGAAAAACTACAGAATATTTGAAGTACGAACAGCAATACTTAAACTGAATACAGAAGACAGGTTCTTCAAAAAGCAAGTTAAAACGTGGCATAACAGTAACTTTAAGATGCCTCCAGAAGTGCTTCAGCAATAGCATGAATACCATCAGGATTACTGGTATTGAACTTTTTTTTTTTCTTTACTCAGAGAAATTGATATGCATTTGTCTCTTAAGTCAAAGCTGTGATCAGCATCAGCTAGCACAGCTTAGGCAATCCAAAGAGCAATACAGTTTTGCTTCTGTCTGTTTCTCCCCAGCTTCCACCTAGTGGTAGTTTTGAACCCATGTTATTGTAAAACCAACTGGCTTGAACTTGTGCTCTTGAACTCTTGCTGCAACTGCAGAAAACCTCTTAACTTTCTGCTTCAGCACCAGACTGTCACCAACAAATCAGCCAGAGTGCTGTTGCTGCCACCCCAAGATCTGCTCCTAATGACTAGTAAAACCTCTCTTATGGCTCAGAAAGCTCTTAAAGAACCAAAGAGAATGGACATTAGTAATGTTAATAATAATTCTTAAAACCTTCAGTGCATCAAGGTTACCTGTAAATCTGTCTATCAATTAACATAATTAACGATTTTTTAGCTAAGTCTCAATAATGTTTGGATCAATCTGTTAGTACCATGTCCAAGAACATCCATATGTCTTCCTAACAAACTATTAGCTGTATTTAAATGAACCTTAATGTCTTTTTTACATAGATTTACTCAAACAAGTAATTTTCATCTTAAAGTCATGTCCATTGTGATTTTTCTTTTCTTTCATAAAAGTAAAAAGCATTTTACTTAAATAAAAACTAATGGCTGTCTTCAAAGCACACCTCATTAATGAGTTATCACTTGTCAAGTTATTTATGTTAACCTTGAGCCACTACGGCAAAAAGTTATGGCCATTCCCTGAATCCATTATATGACATCAAATGACTTTCATGAATCCTTGAATTTTGCCACATCACATGATTGTCACAACATGGTGGCTATCTTTGCTAACGGCCATGTTAATACTTAATAATTTGTGTGCCTGAGGCTCAAAAATGTGTTAAGTGTGCGAATAAATAGTAAACAAATATTTTGTATCAAACATTTATGCAAAGATAAATAATTGTTACACTGTAAAATTGTCAGTTCCATTTACAGTACATCAACTAGGTTACAATGCATGAAAGACTAAAGGAAACCAAGAGGGTTTGTTTAACTACAAACAGTCTTAAAACCAATATACATTGTAGTTATTTCCCCATAAAAACTTCAAACACTCTGTTCATTTCATTGCTCACAACTAGCTAACTTACATCTCTTAGCAAAATAAACACATACCCTTTATTTAGCATGGCATATTTTGTTACTGAATTAAAAATCAAACATTATATAAAAATGATCTGAACATTTGCCTCAAGGGGGAGCTTACAGTTCATTCTTGTAGATCCTTTGCATTTTCAAGCCATTCCAAGCTAATGTTCTTTGACAACATAATACAGCCTGACTGCAAAATGTTATTTCTGCTTTTTTTTCAGTCATTATACCTCCATGCTACTGTCCTTCCTAGGCGTCTTTGAAATCCATAGTGTGGACTGGTTTGGACTGGTTTTTGTTCTTCCTTTACTGAAAAAGAAGAACATAAACTATTTTCAGTGCATGCATGCCTTTGCAGTCCTGATTCAGGCTTGTGATCAGACCTGGGTATTGCACCCCCTAATAGGAGGACATCTATGTTGCTTTCATTGCATAGGTTCCCCATGCGGGAACAACAAAAGGGTCATGCCCATGCTGCACCCAGCATAGCACCATGGTGGTGGGTTGAGGTAAGCAACTATTACCAAAGTCACCAGACCACCCTGCTCAGCTGTGCTGCTCCCAGGAACAGAACTGACTTGTCACATTTTGGTTTTTCAGTGTATGTTCAACCACACTTATACATGGTGGTCTTCTCATGAGATGGTTGCAGACACTATTTGACCAGGGTGGTGGAAGGCTCAGCACTTTCCTCATCTGGGGGATGTACAAGGGACAGGAGCACGCGAACCCACATCAGATGTGCCAAGGGTGCAGCCCACCCACCCCAGGGAGCTAGTGCACCCTCTGCATTCACATCATGGAGCTGTACGTCAGGACTGCAGTACACTCATGAGTTCCAGTGCATACTGGTACAGCTTCCTGCAGGGCTTGACCTAGCTTCTAATGAAGTAATGGCACATGAATCAGACTTCTGGCAATGAATGACTGGTAGAAAGCTTCCTTAGGCCAGTTTTCATTCAAAAACGTCAATAGTAGTTTCTGTGTTTGTTTGTTTGGGTTTTTTAAGAACAACAACAAAAAAAGATTAAACTGTTTACAAAATTATGTGCTCTGCAATACTGCAAGAGTGTTCACTCTAGTCTTTACTGGGAGCCCTGAAGTACCCTGTAAACTGACGCTAGTCTTTCCACATGGCTAGCATCTCTGCTGTGACAGCTACATCACACCCCTTCCCCTCACTTAGAGAGGGTAGGTGACAGCGCACTGCAGTCTACTGAAGAGGCTCTTTGTGAGCATCTGCAGCTGTATTTCAATCAAGCTCTTTTAGTCTCTGGCCAGAATATTTCACAGTGATTTTTTTTCCCCGATTAAGTAAAAACCAGAGGAGGAGAAGTAGCTCTACATAATTCTGTAGGATGGAAAACTAAGAGTCAAGATCCCAGCAGTCTTACACATTCAGTTTTACTCCTTTCCCTGGTTGTATATGTGAGTCTGCGTTGATTTTAAATATACTTTGAGGGAACTGGACAGTACAGTAATTTCTAGTCCCCCCAGACTTACCTCTGAAGTCCTACAAAGTAATGCATTAAGTACCTGAGCCCATTGGAGTAATTGAAAAAACTCCATTGGTTTCAGTGGACTTTAGATCAGGCCACAATGCTATAAACAAAGCAATTGCAATGAATCAAGTAGTTTCAGCACTACTTTCTTTACGAAACAAATTCACTACTTCCTTCCAGATCAATACAGCAAAAACAGGCATATTGTGTAGATTAATGATGAAATGCTTTGAATGGAGATTCCTTGCCACACCGCAGGAGCAGTTTCTAAATACCTTGGATCAGAACTTTAGCTGTACAAAATGAGCTTATCTTCAGCAAACCTACACTGATTTTCAACAGCTATACATCTGGTTCAGGAAATAGGTTTTAGTGAGAAAGGTAAGAAAGATGCATTAAATAGCGTGATTATATTGCTGTTTTGACCATAAAATGCAATCATAAAACAGAAATATACCAGGTTGGAATTTAAACTTTCTGCAAGGCATTCAGATGATAATGGAGATGGGTCTTTGAAGCAGTTTCTCCTTGCTTCCCTGGAAGAAATGAAAGGGAGAGCATCTAAGAATGAATGAGCTGATCATTTCTACTAACTACAGGGGTGATGTTTTGCTTTGCCTTACTACTACCCTTTAAGAGCCCAACACTAGGCAAAATTAGTCATGACCTTTCAAGCTAGGCATGTCCTGGTTGGCCATGGATTGTGGCTTTCAGAGGAAAGGTCACCATGTTGTGGAAGCCTAAAAAAGAATGAGAAGTCAGGTTCATTTTGACAATTGGGGATCCCTCCTTCCCCAGCAGGACAAAATCCCTTCCTAACGCTCTATAGCATCCAGCTGATAAGTTCAAGTGGTTGCCTCTTTTTCTTGATTTGCTTTTTGCCCAAGAACTGGGCATCTGTGGTGAACCAAAATGATTCACAAGGTAGGTTATACATGGAAATATTACTGAAAACAGATGGGGAAATATTTTTTAAAAAACAAAATTCTCTCTCAACAGATAAAAAAGAAAATACTTAATTTTTGGTGATATCAGAATAGCATCTTTTGACTTAAATAGCATCTTTTGACTTAAACGAATTTTAAAGTAAATTTTGTTTTTCTGTAATTAAAAACTCTGCTGCAACCCAAAATGAAAACTTGGAAGGGAGGGAGAACACACACATTAAAAAATCCACAACCACAAACCAAACCTGGTTTGATTTAAATAATTTTCTCTCTAATTTTTGTACCATTTGATCTACCAAACTAATCAGCTAATAGAAAACATACAATTTTCAAAGCTGAATTTCTAGTATGTGTCATACAATTTTTAGGTCTTGGAAGTTCAGTTTAATTACTTCTGGATGACCTGCTATAGCATCAAATAGGCCTGATCAAAGCCCAGTGAAGTCAACACTACTGTTTCTATTGATTTCAGTGGGCCATGACTCTCATTTTTTTCCCAGGAATAGTTGAAAGCTGAACCTTTTCTGGGGAGAGAAAGAGCTGCCAGAAAAGGCATGAACATGTATGTTGCACTTACCAAGAAATCCAGGTCCCTTGTTACAATGGTTCTAGATTTAGAATACTTGAATAATTTCTACTGTTACACATATGATTCCTTTGCTACTCTTTTTCCTTTGAGTTTCCAGCCTTCTACAGCCCCAGTGCTGAGGGGGCATGTTTTCATAAGCAGGAATTTGCCTGCCATAAAACACTTTGAAAAGTGCACATTTTCTCCTTTTCTTTATAGGAAAGTGCATAAAATAAAGAAACAATCTAGTTTATGATGCAGACCTCATAACATCCTTTCTTTACAATTACTTATTTCAAACAGACACATTAGTAAGGAGTGTTGTGATCGCTATACCCTCATAAAGATATAAGATGACTTAACATTTAGAGTATTTTTTTACCCGAAATGTGTTTCAGCTATTTACAGAAAATGTTAAATAAAAAGCACACAGAAAAAAAAAAGACTAAAAGTAAGGAGAAAACCTTTTTTTTTTTGTTTTCCTAAAAAAAGTGATATTGTATTCCTTATTAGTATTCCTGCTCTTCAAGAAGAATAACAGTTTGTGAATCTTGCTATTTTGCCAAAACAGTGTTTATGCATAAAACATATTTTAGTTTAAACTTTTCTGGATTATATTACCTTGAGAATGCTTCTGGGAAAAAAAAAACTGCAGCATAAAAAGCACCCTTGAAAGTTTCAGAAAGATTAGTTCAGAGGAAAAAACGTATGTTGTCATGTCTTGGTATATTATATTTTGAGAAAGAGAAAAAAAAATTTAAAGCATGGATCAATACATAACCTGTTTCATAAGCTGAAGTGTTTCCTATATATATTTGTTTGGGCCATCATATTTGAAAAATCATGGCAGACAGGTGAAGTTCCTGATGACTGGAAAAAGGGAAATATAACCCCCATTTTCAAGAAGGGGAAAATGGATGACCCAGGGAATTACACACCAGTCAGTCTCACCTCTGTGCCTGGCAAAATCTGGGAGCAGATTCTCCTGGAAGGCATGTTAGGGCACATGAAAAAGAGAAAGGTGCTTGGTGACAGCCAGCATGGCTTTACTAGGGGGAAATCCTGCCTGACCAATTTGGTGGCCTTCTATGACGGGGCTACAAAAGAGATGGAAAGGGGTGGAGCAGTTGACGTCATCTATCTGGACTTGTGCAAAGCATTCAACGCTGTCCCACATGACATCCTTGTCTCTAAATCGGAGTGTCAACAATTTGATAGGTGGACCACTCGGTGGATAAAGAACTGGCTCGATGGTCGCATTCAAAGAGTTGTGGTCAGCGGTTCAATGTCCAGCTGGAGACCAGTAACGAGTGGTGTCCCTCAGGGATCAGTGTTCTGACCGGTCTTGTTTAATATCTTTGTCTCTGACATGGACAATGGAATTGAGTGTGCCCTCAGCAAGTTTGCTGATGACACCAAGCTGTGTGGTTCTGTTGATACGCTAGAGGGAAGGAATGCCATTCAGAGGCACCTTGATACACTTGTGAGGTGGGCTGATGCCAACCTCATGAAGTTTAACCATGACAAGTGCAAGGTCCTACACCTGGGTGGGAGCAATCCCAGGCACAGCTACAGGTTGGGCAAAAAGGAAATTCATAGTAGTCCTGTGGAGAAGGACTTGGGGGTGTTAGTCAATGAGAAAATGAACATGAGCCAGAAGTGTGCACTCACAGCCCAGAAAGCCAACCGTATCCTGGGCTGCATCAAAAGAAGCATGACCAGCAGGTCAAAGGAGGTGATCCTGCCCCTCTACTCTGCTCTCATGAGACCTCACTTGGAGTACTGTGTGCAGTTCTGGTGTCCTCAACATAAAAAGGACATTGAACTGTTAGAACAAGTCCAGAGGAGGGCCACGAGGATGATCAGGGACTGGAGCACCTCCCATATGAAGACAGGCTGAGAAAGTTGGGGCTGTTCAGCCTGGAGAATAGAAGACTGCGTGGAGACCTCATAGCAGCCTTCCAGTATCTGAAGGGGGCTATAAGGATGCTGGAGAGGGACTATTCATTAGGGACTGTAGTGACAGGACAAGGGGTAATGGGTTGAAACTTAAACAGCAGGGGTTTAGACTGGATATAAGGAAGAAATTCTTTACTGTGAGGGTGGTGAGGTACTGGAATGGGTTGTCCAGGGAGGTAGTGAATGCTCCATCCCTGGCGGTGTTGAAGACCAGGTTGCATGAAGCCTTGAGTGATATGGTTTAGTGTGAGGTGTCCCTGCTCATGGCAGGGGGGTTGGAACTAGATGATCTTGAGGTCCTTTCCAACCCTAACTATTCTATGATTCTATGATTTCATCAATGTACACATATCTATTTACACATTTTCGTTGGCAGATACATGATGTACAAAGGAGTTGTACTGGTGTGTGGCTCAAAACATATTTTTGCTTTTTGTTTTCAATTTGTCTGCTCCAGTGATACATCTGTTGTTCATATGGTATGCACACTGAAACAACATTAAGCAGCTGCAGGCCCCTTAGGTTTATCCTTGGAACAAACTGGACTTTAGGTCAAAGTGAGGTGAGTCCTTGAGTTCACCCTGTGTCAGTGAGGACCCCACTACTATTTCCCGTAGTTCAGATGCTCTATTGGTGGTAATTATGGTGGAAGAGGGTAAGTAAAAGTGCTGGTAGCAGCTCAGCCTATCAAATGGTCAGCAAAGATATCTTCTTCAGAAACAGGTGAAGTCCTAATGGCAATACACTTTGAGAATATGGAACTACTTTAACACGTTGTGGAAAAGCCTGAAGGTGAATATTCATCTGTAACAGCTGTAAACTACTTGGATTTTAATAGATGAAAAGATGCTTATTTGCATATTTGGGGACAGATGTAAGCAGTCTTTCAGTATGAATAGCTTGCCAATGGAAACACGATTTCTGTGATATAAAACCATTATGGATTGATATATTTTACCTTTTATGAAGCATCTGGAAACAGCAAGTCCCAAAAGCCACCAGTATCAACAGCAGTAGTGGTATAGTGGGTATTACAACATAAATTAGATTTGGAATTATACCTACAAGACAAAAATTCTCATTAATGCCTCCCATGTTGAAATACTCTTTACCATGTGAGTAAAACTCTGGAGTAAAGTATCAGAAATATATTAGCTTAAACAAAAGAACATTTATACATTCCTGCTATAGGAAGAGGTCCAAAAATATAACTTGGTACTATCAAGAATAATACAGTACTTCTGCAGTGATGTGCAAAACATATCTTAAGGAAACATGAATTCTGACATTTTCAATATGCATCCATGAAAGATTTCTGATTTTGTAATTGAAAATTCAAGTATTTTAACACAGTACATTTCACAGCCTATTATTCTTACAGTCCATATATCTGTCTACTCAGTTGCCCTTACGTGTTGGATTCCCACACATGCAGGACCACAGGAGGAACAAACCCTGCTCTTGTCTCCCTATTCCCCTTTAAAGGCAAACATACACTCTCCTTGACTAACCAGGAGAGAGATAAAGCCAGGGCTCGATAGGTCCCTGGACAAAAGGAGTGGGAAATGGTCCCTCTATTATCTGCCTGAAATAGATGATGAGGTCTGCAACTGCCAAAAGGACCATTTTCCAATAACTATATGCCCATGTTTAACAGTATAACATGCAAATTGTGGAGACTTTCTTATACATTGTCCTGTTTGAATATATTTTCACTAGCAAGACTAAATCTGAATGTTCAGGCTGGTTTTGTTTATGAGTCTTTGCATGGTTTTTATAAATATCATTGATTTCAAAATACAGCTCATCAGTATATCCATTCCTCTGGAGTTACAAACAACAGGAAACTGGCTCATATCCAACCAACCAGTGTGAAAATTGAGCATCACCTTTCCATAATCCCATGGTGTAATCGTGTAAAATCCTGAGTAGCTCCTTAGAGATGTTCAATTCCTTGTATTAAGGCCATGACATAACTCTTGAAACTCAGGACATAAACTGGTAAATAAAGTAGCTAGGAACATTACAGCAGGCTCCTAGGCAGTGGGTATCCACTTTCAAAATACCAAGTGTCATCTCTGATAGAAATTTCAGCAAGGCACTTAAGTCCTCTTAGCATGTGGTGTTCCCTAAAACACAGGGTACGTGGGATACATTTGGCACAATGCCTATTCTGCAGATAACTTAAAAATTCATGCCCTGTTAGGAAAGATTAATTTGTGCCTTTTTTTGTGAGCCTTGGCTATCAGATATAATAGATGCACTGTGTTTGTCACACATGTTGGGGAAGAGGTGGGGAGGAGATGGAGAGGCAAAGCACTGGTTACCACAGCCCAGAAGGAGATGCCCCACAGCTGGGTAAACACTGGTGAAATCTAGAATCTTGACAGAGACTAACCAGGTCAGAGAGAATAGTGCAGATTTCAAGGACTGCTAGACTGTAGCTTTGTATCAAAGTCTGCAGAGACACAGACATGATCTGTTTCCACAGTTACAAAGAGGACTGATTAAAACTCTTGAAATGTTATTCAAAAGGGCTTATTTTCAGGGCATTTCCTGGGGAAATAGACTGCTTCTTCCCCCTGACAATAATGGAAATTGTCAAAGATTAATTTAACTGAGTCCACTGTTAATATTTTTACCAGAATATTAAACTCATATGATCACATTACCTGTTTCAGTAGCAATAACATGATACTGATCTTCTGGTTTGCTTGTGTCATAAGGATTTCCTGCTGGCACTGTTGGAAAAATATCTGAAAAGGATACCAGATATTTTAGTGAGTAAAAAATATGGCCTTTATGTTGTTAAATAAATTAATAGTAATTACATCTTAATTTAAATTGAAAAAGCAAACTTTTTTTATCAAACTGCTGGATATAAACACGTAAACATCATTTTATTGCAAAACTGGGAGTACATCTGGAACAAGAATTATGAGCAGTGCTATTCTGAACACCAGCCATATATTTGTAGATACTGCTCTCTAAAGGATTCATTTTGTCTATGTTCCAGTTCTAAACTATGGGCTGTAAAACCTGAGTAATTGAGGTTCTTGTAAGCTATCACTATAATTATGTATTTACCATTGCATTTCAACTTAATGTTTCAAAATTTCTTACCGTAATCTGGCTCCGCTCTGTCTCTTAACTCTTTTTCTAAGACAATATCTGTTAAATCAATATTTGAAATGGAATGTTGAAGAATGAAAACTGCTTGTATTAAAACAGATATTTTCATTATTTTGCATGCAGTATCACAAAAATACATTCCCAAACCAATAATTGCTTAATTCTTCAGCATTTAATCTGCTTACCAAACACTTATCTAAAAACTAGTGTCAGATAACTTCTAGTTCATACTTTTGTGCTCCTTAGAAAACAACTATAGCTTATTCTGGTTCCAATTCTTGGTGACCTGTGCTAGGTTACTGATTAAATCACTCAATCCCTTAATTTCTTGTACTGAATAAAACTCCTAACATATTCAAAATTTCATCTGTGCAGACATCCCTAAAACAGTATAGGAAAAGAAGTGTTCTTGATTAATACTTAAATCTTATTCACATTTTCAAAATAATGCTTACAGAATGTTGGCTAGGTAGCAAAATGTATCACAAGTTTGTGAGGTTAAATGTCATCTTCGTGCAGTCTGGGTTTGCAATAGGCAGACAAAAATACAAATCATGGGCAAATGGTTCTAATATATCACATAAGGAAATGAAATCACAAGAAGATAAATGATCCTATCATTTCTTGCAATGCATCAGAAACTGGAGAACCAATTGATGGCTTTGAGCTATATTACAGAGGCTTGCAAGTTTACTGATGGCTCTTGTTACAACTAAAAGTTTACAAAGGCAACAGAATTCATTACTTCATATTGAGCATACAAATGTAAAGTGAATGACTGTTTAAATACCATTCCTTTATCATAGGATTATATTAACATACTAGTGCTATGAGCTTGCAGTCCCAACTGTCCTGATACACACAGAATGCTGGGGGAAATTGAAGAAGTAATAAAGACTACTAGAACAAAGACAATTATTTCATCTACTCTGGTATGAACTGACTATGTTTGGCCATATATGAAGGAAGATATCAAAATACCACAAAGAACTGAGTTGCTGGCTCTAGACAGCAGAAGAGGAGGCAAATTTTTTATTTGGTTACATAATCAAACCTACAGGAGATGGTCAGGAACTAACTGTGGTTGAAATTACCAACCTATAATTAAATTTAAGATTAATGAATGATTAATATGATTTAAAGCCAGACTGAACATTGCAACAGTAAATGCTGTCAAAGGAGGTACTATAAGAAAGGCTTAGAAAAATCTAGTGGTTACTCAGTAAGATTGCCTAATGAGCACCGCTCTTCACCTTGCCACTGATCCAACTAGATGCAATTTCACCATGGTCACTTACAGCCTCTATGTTTTGGCCTGTGGCTGGTATACCATATACTCAAAATGGACAGGAAAGCTGTGAAAAACAGTATACTCAGGTAACAAGGTGAAATTCAATACGCATGTGGCACTTTCATACTCATGGTAAAATGGATGCATTTAGTACTGCAAATGGTTGACATTGAAACCATTACAGTGATTTGGGGCAGGGTAAAAAAGTCATTTGTAAGTCTTACTAAGTCTTATGTAGCAAATTATATTTGCTTACAAATATGGAACTTTCTTCAGGCAGTGAAAGTGATACCATGTACATATTTATATACATTTATGCATCTACTCCTCCATGTGATAAAAAAATAAATTTCTAGAGAATAGTCTGTTTTGGTAAAGAGCAGAAATTCCAAGAACTCGAGAAATAAATAGCTACAATTCAGTATTTATCTGCATAACAATGCCAGTCATAATAATCTATCTATATATTATTTACCTTATATATGCCATTAAACACTTGTAATCTACTTATACATAGTGAAAGAAATATAAATTAATTTTCATTGTTACTTTTTATCTCCTGGCTTTCTGCAAATCCAAAATACCTGGCATTTTTTTCCAGTTGGAAAGCAATAAGAAAACACAATTATTTGTCATATCTCAACCAGAATGGTAAGTTGGTATTACAGAATAATTACTTCACTTAAACTTGTTTGGTTTTAAAGATATGAAATATACTTGCAACTGAGCCCTTTAGTTAATCAAACCTGTATTTTCTGACATAAAAATGTTGATAGTTTAACAGCCTAAAACATTTTAATTTTGTTTTTATTTAAAAAAATTGTGGTCAGTTGCAAAAGTGATAAATTGTATATGTCACAGTTCCCTAAATGGCCTATGTGACTAAGATAATTAGTGATCACTGTAAGATAGTGACAGTCACTAGTTACATATCTGGGGGATGGGGGTAAAATGTGTAGGTATATCAAGACTTCCAAATATTTAATATTTACTTGCAATAGTAATTACCATTAATAACTCCATTAAGATATTAGACTGTGAGAAAGCTATCTACCCACCAAAGCCTGAGGAAGAAAATAGCCTGGACCTCTACAGACAGACAGATCTCTATAAAGAGTGTGATTATTGCTAGATCACAAGCATAGAGAAAGCAGGTATGAAACTGCAGAATTATATAGGTCAAATCGCTGCTAAGGGTAGGATTTCACATGCATTCTGACTTTCAGCTCAATTTTTTAAAAGCAGACATACCATAAATTATTTGAAAATATTTTCATGATCCTGCTGAAAAACATGTTTTAATTTACCATAAGCACCACCAAAAGTAGAAACTATTTCAGGCCCAGCTTGAAAGTTTACTTTTCAGGTCCTTCTGTTTGCACATAGTTCTATTTTATAGTTCACGTTTCCTCTACTGGCATATACAGAACCCATGTCATGTCTGCAAGTACAGCCAAATTGCCTAAGATCTGGATTTTTCTGTCACCATCTGAACTAGTGTGCATCTGCTTTTCGTATCTAAGAAATGCATGCATGAATGCAGAATTTTCTTCCTGCTGTTCCAAACTTCATTCCTTAAGCTAAAACTTTCTGAAACAAAAGTAAGTTTAAACAAACAAGTTACATTATAAATGTAAGTTGGTATAAAATGACAAAAGTCTGCACCTACAAGGACAATGACTTTCTCTTCCCCCCCCCCCCCCTTTTTTTTATAGTAGGACCAAAAGATGTCTTGGTTATCCAACTTGACAGAGGGCAAGGGAAGTAGAAAATGGCCAGTTAAATCACTCTGTGGAGAATAGAATAACTAGTGAATGAGTTACATCAAAGTGAACCTGGGAATGCATGACAGTGAAGATAACTTTGAAACATTCTTATTGGATTCAGATAGGTTTGTTTAAATTATCACTAGATTTGACATATTATATCCCCTGTTAATGCTAGCTCAGGCACCCACATACCAAAGGAATCAATACCACAGGCCACAAGACATTAGCACATTCCCTCACAAAAAGGGCAATTGTTTTTCTAAGAAAGTGTCCCACCTGTGAAATATAACTTTAGCTTCACCTACCTGGACCATACTTGCAGATAAAATTGTGCTTCATGTTACATCTATCATCATTCCATTGATAAAGGTATGGCCCTCCCAGACCAGGGTTTGCAGTTGGCTGATGATACATCACAACACAGGCTTCACTTCCACAGGAAGGTTCATCTGTATACCAATTTCTAGCAGCACACAAAGACAAATTTTCAACTTTTGACAGTAAAGTTCATCAGGACACCAAGGAAAGGAGTTTACATCAGAGAAGATGTGTCAGCCCCAATGGCTCCATCCTCTTTCCAAGATATGCTGCATTTCCTCTGTGAAAGGAGTTTATGGCCTGGGCTCCACATGTCTGAATTTTAAAAATCAAAAGCTCTGTCCAGTCAAAACACCTCTGCAGAAATAACACCCTACTGTTCTGCTGTTCTTCTTATCTGACTCTTACCTGTCCCATTGTCCCAAGTCCTGTGAGCTGCTGTTACTCTGGCCTTTGGCTTACTCAGGAAATGAAAGGCTTTTCAAAACACAGAGTACAAACAGAACAATTTACACTATGTAACATGCACAACTGACTTGCTGAGGGGGGTAGCTTGAGAAAGGACGCCTGTGACACCAGAGCGGAGCTGGGGGAGATCAGCGTCCAGAAGCCTCACCACAGAGACAAGAGCCACTGAGGAGGGAGCCTCAAGTCCTTGACAGGACTTGCAAAGAGCTCAGCTACTGTGAGGAGATGACTCACTGGGAGCGGAGACAGGAGGAGTGGCACCAACTGTGAGTGGTTAAAAATCTACCCAGGGAGCGCGGGGACCAGGAGCGCGGCGAACAGAGCGGGTCGAGGCAGTTTGCGCAGGCAGGCAAGCGGGATGGTGAGCACTTGCCGTACAACCAGGGACAACTCTGGGAGCTCTGCCCCGGCCGCCCCGGTGGTGGCCAGCGTAGGCACCCAGACAGAGCTGGTAAGTGGGGAGGTTGCGGTGCAGAGCTTGGAGTGTAGAGAGTGCCTGCACTGGTCTGGTGAGGGCAGGGTGCACAATGGGCAGGGCTGCAGTCGCTGCTCCCTGAAGTTTAACCATGACAAGTGCAAGGTCCTACACCTGGGTCGGAGCAATCCCAGGCACAGCTACAGGTTGGGCAAAAAGGAAATTCATTGTAGTCCTGCAGAGAAGGACTTGGGGGTGTTAGTCAATGAGAAAATGAACATGAGCCAGCAGTGTGCACTCACAGCCCAGAAAGCCAACCGTATCCTGGGTTGCATCAAAAGAAGCATGACCAGCAGGTCAAAGGAGGTGATCCTGCCCCTCTACTCTGCTCTCGTGAGACCTCACTTGGAGTATTGTGTGCAGTTCTGGTGTCCTCAACATAAAAAGGACATGGCACTGTTAGAACAAGTCCAGAGGAGGGCCACGAGGATGATCAGGGACTGGAGCACCTCCCATATGAAGACAGGCTGAGAAAGTTGGGGCTGTTCAGCCTGGAGAATAGAAGACTGCGTGGAGACCTCATAGCAGCCTTCCAGTATCTGAAGGGGGCCTACAGGGATGCTGGGGAGGGACTATTCATTAGGGACTGTAGTGATAGGACAAGGGGTAACAAGTTAAAACTTAAAACAGCAGGGGTTTAGACTGGATATAAGGAAGAAATTCTTTACTGTGAGGGTGGTGAGGTACTGGAATGGGCTGCCCAGGGAGGAAGTGAATGCTCCATCCCTGGCAGTGTTCAAGACCAGGTTGCATGAAGCCTTGAGTGATATGGTTTAGTGTGAGGTGTCCCTGCCCATGGCAGGGGGGTTGGAACTAGATGATCTTGAGGTCCTTTCCAATCCTAACTATTCTATGATTGATTCTATGACTTGGTGGCTGACACCCTGATTCAAGGTGGCCAGTCTTGCACAATTTGTCTGCCTGCTTTCAGACCACATCCTGAAGACTCTGTAGCAGAAAAAAACTCCAAATGCGTTTCAGAGGCAAACCCATGAGATGTGAGTAAAGAGAACTGTAGGCTAAAGCAACATTATGACATACTTGACCACTTCAAATTCAAAACCCTGGCTGCCAGCTTCCCTTTATCTAGAGAAGTCAAGGAGGGACACTATTAACTTCATGGGACAGCAAGTCTACAAGCTTCTTTCTAGAAGACTTGACTTGCTAGGCATTTCACTCTCCCTTTTGTTCCATGAAACCTTTTTAATAAGCAGCTTTACACTTACCTGAATGGTGAAATACTTCCATCAGCCCACTGGTAGAGGTCAGGGCAAGCACTTGAGGTGGCTAGTCCATCACTGCTTCTCCACAACCCAATCCAGAAATCACCATCAGAAATCCCAGCGCCTGATTTAGTGAGGTTTTGCAACATGTTTTCTATTAGCTGCTGTTCAGCTTCACTTTCCAAGCTCAGTAAAGACCCACCATCCAATTCACAAGCTTGGCGGGCCTCCTGAAAGCCCACACGTCTAGACAAGTCCTGGAAATAAGCTAACTTGTAACAAGAACGCTTGAAGTCACCATAGCACACCTTTTGACCTGAAAAATATAAATAGGAGAGTGTTTAGATTATAGTAACAAATATCACAAGTGGGGAAAAAAAAATATATATATATATAGCACATGTATACAGTGATGGAGGACAGTAGGTTTTTTTCTTATGCCCCTGTCTGAAAGGACTCAGGACGCCAACACTGCTGAAAACTTTAGCTTTAATTTAAATTGCAAATATCATACAGTTCACAGGAATCCATGGCTTTCTTCCCAAGGCCTGTGAAAGGCACTAAAGACTCCCACTAACTTCTAGAAAAATATTCTCTACTTTAATGACTGTACCATCAGGCCCCTCTGTTAAAGCCAGGATCTGTTTCAAAGGTATTTTCTTAACTATTTCATATTTATGGACCAACTCTACTTTTATTTGATCAGGAAAAAGTACTTGAATTTCCCAATTTTAGTGGCATAGAGAAGCCACTAAATTTGATTTTGGTACCTAATCTTGAAAGGCTGTGTTCAGGAGGACCTCACAGCTACTCTTTGCTATCATGTCTCTAAGGGTATGTGGAATGAGTGTCTGTCCCTTTAAGCTATCTGGTCAATGGCTTTCTCAGCGCAAAAAAAGAATACAAAGACACAAAAGGTACAGGCACAAAGCAGACAGGAAAGCATAAGGGGGAAAAGAACAAAAAAAAAAGGGAAGAAAAAATCTCATCAGACACACTAATTGGTGGGCTATCAAGAAACTGAAGACAAGCAGGATTTTGCAGCTTGCTAAGGATGTTCTGGATTTGGTGAGACTATGCAGTCTGTTGAGAGGCTATGCAGAGTTAGGGAATGAGGAGGAACAAAGCAGGAATAGAGAGAAAGGGGCCAGCCGCATGTCAAAGAAGGTATGCATCTGGATGCGCGTCTTCCCTAGTGACAACCCATCTCTGCCAGCTGACAAGGAGGAGAGGATTTCTGTTCCTGTGGGACCCTCACCTGGGTGCTGTTGCAGGCAGCACCTTGTCTGTGCAATCTGTGTGATACCTGTGCATGTGGCTCTTCAATACCTGCTCAGATTTGTTACTGGTTGAACCAGCAAAGGCAAAAGCAGCATCCACATTCCTCAGCTTGGAGGTGGGGGGGGCCTGGGTATGAGGGTCAGCAGCCAGACAGGAGGGAGTCCTGGGACTGGAGGTTGCTGGAAGAGGCAGCTACACTCTTAACATCCCATAACACAGCAAACAGCTCCAGATACTAGCAGCTATCACAATATGGGGTACCATAAAGAAGCCTTGTGATGCTTTCAGAAAGCAGTAGATCTACTGCCTTCACACCAGTATCCCTTTGCCTTTCAGAGTTATGTCTGTAGAAAGAATCAAAAGCCAAATAAGGAAGTAATGTTTATTCCTTCCAGTTCTTTGGATGAGAAAGACACATGCCTCTTTCCCAAAAAGGAAAAATGATCATCATCTTCAGCTAGTGGGAGTCTCTAGAGTTTATTCAACATATACAAGATGTGGAATGAACAAACTCACCTATCAGCTGCAACTGAACTCCAGTATGTTTATATAGACAGGGAAGGGTTCTAAATACAAGGAAATAAGCTAACTATCCAGTAAAATCAAGATTTTCAGATGTAAACTTGTCATTAGTCTTTTTTTTTTGTAAAACAAGAATTACTGAAAGATAGCAAAGTAATAGGAACTATCAGGCATTATCTAGATTACTTAGAAACCAACAAATTTTATCATTTGACTGAAAAATTTGGCAAGGACAGTATGTTTTCACACCATGTCAGGTTTGCATCTGAAAATCTTGCATTCATCTCCCATTCCTAAGCAAACCCAGATATGGAACTCATGCAAATAACCCTTTGGCTTTACCTTTGAATGGGTTTTATCCTGCTTTACCCCAAAATTAAAAAAATATATATATATATAAAAATAGAAATAATTTGAGAAGTAACTTGCCACTGGGAAACAACAACATCACCCTATAGCTTAAGCTGTACTTAAGCTTTTTAAGCCAGTGTTTTCTATACATAAAGAATAAACATCGAAGTGGACAAAAAAACAAACAAACAAAAAAAGCCTAAAAGATACAATAAAGTTAATTCTTCTTGCTTCAGTGTTGCTTCATTTTTGCAGCTAATGTTGAGTAGCATACTTGCCACAGCAGGCTGCATACAGCACAAGACCTGACTGAAGAGATCGCTATATTTGCCCAGAGAATAGTTTCAAGAATTTGCAGAGAATAAGGAGACTGTAACAAAGCTGCATGCATATAGGAACATAAAAACAAGATTATCTAATGACCTTTAGCTAAATCTGAAAGTAACTCTTATTTTGGGCACATTTTTTATTATGGAAAGCTGAACTATAGGGGCAGTAGGGATAAACTATGTTTAGTTTTCTAGTGTTTCCTACAATTCTTGTAATCTTGCTGGCAAATAAAAAAAAATCTCTGAAACCCATTCTTTATGATAACCTATTAAAGTTCACCTGGGAGAATGTCAGTAAGAAAAGTGTCTTTACAGTCTCATTCTTACTTAGGTTTGGCAGACAGATATCTGAAGAGTCACTTATAGGTAACTTGTCAAAATAACACAGGAACAAGAATAACATAATGTAAGGTCAAGTTTGTGCCACACATAACCATGGAAAAAACAGGATCTGAGACCAGGAAGACAGCACCTATTTGGCCTTCCTCTGATAATGTACTAACAATGTTGTGCATGTCCGAGATCTTTTCCTGCCATTTCCTTTTGTCCGTATAGGTTAAAGCCTTGCTACTAATGGATGTCTTCACCAGGGACTGTAGCAATAGAGTTTAAACTGAAACAGGGGAAGCTCAGGTTAGACAGAAAGAATATCTTTACTATGAGGACAGTGAGGCACTGGAACAGGTTGCCCAAAGAAGTGGTAAATGCTCCATCCCTGGCACTGTTCAACACCAGGTTCGACAGAGCCTTGGGTGACATGGTCTAGTGTGAGGTGTCCTTGCCCATGGCAGGAGGGCTGGAACTAGATGACCTTAAGGTCCTTCCAACACAAACCATTTTTAGGTTTTATGAGTCTAATGTAGTAAAAGCCATAGTCTTAGCTGAGCAACAGTGCTTAAGAAGCAAAGGAAGACCCTTTGCTAGAGATGTATATAAAATAATGGATTTCTCCATAAGGCTTATTTAAACAAAAAAAAAAATCCTATTATCAAAGAAACAAAGTGATAACAAAATACTCAAAAGTAGTAGGTGCAAGAATGAAAGCTGCATGTGAAATCACAGCTCATTCACTTCATCTATAATGCAGCAATTCTAATTTTGTTAACATGATCATTTATTTTCCCCAGGGCCTCTGTCTCATTGACAGGATAGAGAGCACAGTGAAGATGGGGCTGATCAACGTTTTTATCTTCACCACAGGGTGAGTGACAATGGCTTATTGCCAGAGTACACATAACAGTGCAAACATCCAAAGGATAGCACTCAATTATGTAGGACACTAATTGCTTACAAGGAAAAGGGACCACACCTCTCCATGTAACTAAAGATTGGATTCAGAACATTAATTCTAGATGTGTATGCAGGTTTATGGAGAATGATTTATTCACTGCCTTGTTCTTTTTATTTCCCAGGCAATTTTTAGAAATAAACTTTCACGATTCCTTTTATTCCGTACACACCTACCTCCTTGACACCAAGTAGTAAGTTATGAGCAAATTCAGGTATCAAAGTATCCCTGTCATGATTTCAGTTATGCAGGAATGTTCAATCCACTGAGATGAGGGGGCAAGCCACCACCCATCTCAGTTCCTGTGCTTGCCTCCAACTCATGGGAAAATAGCTAGTTTTCCATCTGTAACACACACATCCACACAGCGACTCATGTTGCTAAATGGGACGTGTTGTTTGAGCTGCTGTAAGGCTTGTGTCCATAAGCCGCTCTATACTGGTCCGGTATGGAGGTTGCACTGGCATTAATGCTCAAATCCACCACTCACACCAAGCTGAGGAAACCAGGTGGGACTGCACAGAGCAGGGAGGAGGACAGGCACTTGTGATGTACATTGGCAGCAGAGCTGCTCAGTAGGTGTCACTGCAGTCTCTAATACACGCCCAGCTTGTTGCTGTTGTGTACTCATAAAAGGAAGCCCTCTTGGAGCCATCCAGAATGCAGATGTGAAGGCCCAAATTCTAAAATCAAGTATTACAAAGCAAAAGAATTGAACAAGTGAATATTTGCATACAATTTAACTCCTAAATTACTTCTCTCATTTGCTGCTCTCTATACCTGTGGCAACAGAAATTATTTCCATCTTAGAGGCTGATCACTTGTAAAATAATATACCTCTACAAAACAACAGAGAAACCAGCAAGAAACCTAGAAATATTTGGCATTAATCCAGTGCGAACGAAGTATGTGATGCAGAGTAGTAAGCTTTCTGGAAGAAGCTGTGATTTTCTTTCTGTTCTACTTAATTTAGTTCCTGCGTTTAGGCAGTGACCTAGTCTGAATCTTTTCTTTCTTCTTTTGAAGGGGACTTTCATCTGCTGTAGCAGAGCTAGTTCAATGTGTTAATGGAAATCTGCAGTTGTGCCTTAATAGCTGGCAACTCAGTTGACGTTTTAGTGCTCTTCTCGGAACACATCGAGATGTCAAGTTTCCAAGCTTCATTTTTTACAGCTTTCTTGCACTACTAATTTCTTAACTACAAAGCAGAAATAATTTAACAATGAAAAATGAAATAATGGATCACATTGTACAGTAGACAAGCTAAGTATGGAAACATTTACTAGTAGCTATTTTACCTTCTAACATCTTGCAGCAGGCAAGACTCCAGCATTAATTCTAATGCAACATTTGCTATTTCAACTGAATAAATTGAATTCCATTTTTTTTCCTGTCACAATTTAATAGAAATTATGTTTGTAAGCAAGTCTATTATTAGAATGAATCAGGCTGAGATAGTACACAATGGGAATAAATATTAGTAAATTAGGCATTTACAACCCATCCACAAAATCTGCCCTGTGATGCTTGAGATGGAAGAAAAAATTAAGGAAAACAATATTTCACCACAGGTTATCCAGAAATAAAAATGTGTGTTATTGTATTTAGTCCTCCCTTCAGCATGAGACCAAAAATTTAGTTTAGTAAGATCTAAGAACTCATTCTTACTGTCTTTCCTATTTCTAAAACTGCAAGTTTGGATCTCCCCAGTGTACTTAATGGAAATGTCTCCAGGTTTGTTCTTTCTATCCTTTCTGTGAACACCAGCCATACAACACAGCTTTGGTCATTTCCCTCAGCCTTAGCAGCTCTAGCTGCGTACCGCAGAGAACCTCATCTGGCTGAAAAGCACTTGCACTCACTTTGTCTCACCATCCCGTTAGCTGAAGAAAGTAAGTGTACAGTACTTGCTCTAAGAAGTGCTAGCTACCATTTCCATCTATATGAATTAGTTTTCGTCTTTGCATGTCACAAAGCTGCTCCATACTAGAATGTTTTGATATCAACATTAAAACAAAGATAGCTTTTAGCTGAAATACTAGATGCCTAGTTAAAACATTTCTGCAGGAATAAAAAAAAAAATATCTTTCAAGAAAAGGAGAAATGAGCAAATTCTCAGCTACTATTTCAATCAATTATGTCTCCATTGTATTTTAATAATGATGCTTCATTAAACAGAAATAATAGGTTCTTTGGTCTGTCTTGACAGAAGTTATAACAAAATGTCATTTCAAAGCAAAATTACTGATAAAGTAGCCAGGCTCAAAGGCACATCTCCCTAAGAGCATCAGGCTCAGTCCTAACTACTACATCCCCAAGGACCATGAGAGGCACAAAGGCTATCTTGAGTAACACACATGATTCATCTGGAAGTTTTGAACATGTCATATAGAAGATAAGCTCCCTGCTGGTAAATCCCATCCCTCTTCTTTAACTGCATAAAACAGCCTACAGTCCAGGGTCTGCTATCATTAGCATCCACCTAGATTAGAGGGGAATAGCTGCTGCATGTGCAAAGCATATGTGAGGAGATAAGGAATGCACAAATGTAGGAAAGTCCATTATGTCTTCACGCTGCAACTTTCTTCTTCTCAAGATAAAGGGTTCAGCAGAAAACAGAGGAGCATTTGGTACAAAGAAATGTGATATATTTAACATTAACCAGAGTCCCAAAGGCCAGCATAATGCTGATGGAGGCCTCTGAAAATAAAGTAACAAAATAAAAATAAGAGGGCTTAAGTGAAAGTGATCATGAAATAATAGCAAGACAGAAATCTATGTGAATTAACCAAAATATTTCACTGGCCAGATAATATTTCTCTGCTTGCCTTGGTATTGGGCTTGTGTGAGGACACCGACCTCTGAGGCTGTATAACCAGCATGCAGGACACTGTGCACAATTTGTTTACACCTGCCCCTGTGTCACTAGGTGCTCCTTCAAGGTCTAGTAATGCACTTCAGAACACGGTCAGTAAGAGGCTAAAAGATACTACATTTTCCTAATCACATTTTGATTCAAAGCTGATGCATCTTGTCAACTGACCTTTGTATCACCAGTCAGATTTTATGGGTTCAGCTGCTGATCATGTTTTGCTATATTATGTTACTGCAGTTGATGTTCTACTGCATCATATTTGTCTCCAACTATTGAATTTGTTTTTTCTGATGATTCATATGACTTAAAAAAAAATACTACTGTGGTAAGATTTCATAATTATATTGCCTTCAATTATGATAAAAGCAAATTGCCATCTTCTCTACCAAAATTTGTAATACTGAAAACACATTCTCCAGTTGAGTCAATATTCAAATCACAGATGTTGCTCAGCTCACACTTCTGAGCAGCTTAAGGAATTCTGTGTCCACAAATTTGCCATTTAAATACAAACTGGCATACAGATATTATGTTAGCCTGCATTTATCTGTATTAATATCTTCATAGCTCACTCTTCCATACCTTTTTTCCTCCCAGCATCCTAATAATTAAGCCCAAACAGAGAAGATAAATTTGTTATCAATTTAAACTTTTTCTGGATTAGAGGTTATGATCAATTGTCATAACAGTTTCTTTAATTTTCTTTTGTGAAGAACATTCAAAAGTTCCAAGTCCCTTTTAACAGCTTAGATAAAATAATTGACAGCCACATTTGCCTATTAAGTAGCTTTATTTCAGATATACATGTGCAGAGACAGACACTTTGTATGCATCTTATCATACAGTCATTAGCATGTAGACAATGTCTAAGATGGTTTAATAGAGGCTGGCTCCAAACTCTCTTAAGCAAAACTCATCCACAGCCAGACTTATTACAATATTTGAAAGAAGGGAGACCCTTTCTTGATAAATGCTTAGGAAATAACATGTAAAAATTATAGATGTATAGACAGCATGTGTGAAATCATAGGTAAAAGGCAAATTCTTTCTATTCTCTCTCAGTCACAGCCCAGCTAACCTATCTTTAGCCATTAACCTCTCATATCTTGTGAAATAGCAAAGATTATGATAGAGGTCTTCAGACACCAGCCAAACAACCATCTCTAGGATTAATGCAACTCTTGCAGAGAAAAACAGGGCATGATGGAAGTTTTAAGTAAAAAGAAAGTACTGCATTAAACCATTCATACACAGATTTAGTAGTCATTCAGAATATGAAGCTACACAAGAAGTATGTCCCAGTCCAGTCTGTTTTCTTTATTTTCTTTCTTTGCCATGGGAATCGATTTTCACTTAATTTTTTGCTGAAATACAGCAAATTTTCACCTGTATGTTGGTCTTTACTAGCTAGTTATGCTGTTGCGTTTCCAAGTGCTTTTGAGGACAAGTAGTTGTCTTGGTTATTTCTGAATTCCAACTGTTCTAAATAGATCCAGAACAGCTACATTTTTACAAAACCCAAGCGATCAGAAAGGGGAGCCTGTTTGTAAAGGAGCATCGGGCAGTGCTAATTTAAATGTTAAAGAATATCACTGATCACTGACACCTAGATTTTGCCATCTGGCTGAATACAAATGCAATTAAAATGAAATCTGAGAGCTTCCCTGCATATTGCTGCAAGATAGCTGGTTACTAAAATATATGATTAAAAAAATTACATATAAACACTGATGACAAGTACTGAACTAAACAGATTGTTTTGGTGGAGGTTTGTTAAAGCCTCCATGGGCTCAGAACCTGCACTGTTCTAGGTCTTGGGAAGATGCAAGCCAGGAATCCTTGTCTTGCAAAACACAGGTAAGCTTTTTGTTATGTTGAATAAAGTGCTGGGAGGTTTTGTCTTCCCCAAAGCAGACAAGTTTGTCTGGATTTTTAAAATCAGGGATGTGGGATTTCATATAAAAGCTTGGTCTTGTGCTGGCAACTTGAATACCTGCCCACATGAAAAGCTGCCGTCTTCACCAAGAAGTGATAGGATTATTCAGTCATTTAACAAAGAAAACAATACACACATTTATTTCTTAGCTAGCTTCTCAGCCCTGGCACACATGGCAGGGATTTCAGGCCAATGATAATGGAGCAGTAAAGAAGTAGCTTGATGTCTAAATATCATTAGAGGTTAATCAACACTTCAACATCCATAATTACCCTTGCAGGAAAACATACGATTTCAATTATGCAAATCAATACAGGGTGTTTTCAACTGGAAAATAAATATCCATTTTTATGAAACAGTTCTAGTCACTGATTCAAGTGATAGGTCAGTGTCAAAAAAAAAAAAGCCCAACTACAAAGCATTTCCCAAGTACTACTTTTTTCTCCCCAGTCATATCAGTAAAACCCTGACAGTTTTCCTTTCCTCTATGTGAAAAATACCCACTTTTTGGCAGCAGCTCCATTTCAGGTATCTAGAACATCATAAATTTAAAGCCTGAGATCCATTTAGCTTTTCCTGTAATAGCAGTTTTCCATTCTTCTCATCATGTGAACTTTACAGGTATATATATATATATCATAGGGCTGATCATGGCAGAGAGCCACTTGCTTCTACAAGGGGCCAGTTCACAGCTGCACTATCCTAAGGGTTCATGAAAAGTGACGACATATTTGCTAAGACAACACCCTAAAAACAGCAAGCTGCCTTCTCTTTTCCAATATTAAAAGGAAGCCAAGACTGGTGTCAGAGCTATATTTTTCTCCTGTCTTTGCAAGGTCTAGCAACATTGCCACTGTGAGCAATGCAAGCTCCTTAGCATTGGCATCCTCAGAGATGACAGACTTGCATTCCAACATGGTACAATCTGCATCTTCTCAACTTACAAGAAAAAAAAAGTCACCATGAGTATAGGACATGGAACAAAAACATACATACTCAGGACTTCAGTTGCCCTGACAACAAATTATGTTAAAAAAAATATTAAAAACTACCCAAAGTATAACATTCTTCATGGGTATAAATAACACTATTCACTTCCACAGATCCAAGCAGACAAGCCAATGATAAAACCCAAATGTGCATGGAAACTCTTTGAGCCTTTTCAAAATAAGATGAAATATGATGTGTTAGATAGATCTACACATCTACAAGACTACTCCAGGATGTGTATTATTCACACAGGACTCAAAAAAAACAAAACCAGAAGTCTTACATACACAAACACTAACATAATTTTTCTATATATCATTAGCCTAAAGACACACAAGAGTGTTCCAACATTCCAGCTGTATTTTTATGTACATATATATAGAGAGAGAGATTAGATATATGGGGGGGAGGTAAATACTGACACAAACACTAACAAGACTGGCAAATTACGTCCCTTCATCAGTAACTTTCTGCGTAGCTGTAAAGACCAGAACAGGCTTCCCAGATACTTTTAAGACAGACATAATATGGCAGCTAGTAAATTGTTGTTAGCATGTTGTGGAATAGACTTGACAAAAACTGTCAAGTCTGAATGGCTTAAGTATAATGTGTACCAGCCTAGGGGAGAAGGGAATATTCTTACTCTCCTATCCCCAAACCGGCAGGCATTTTCACACATACCTAACGTCAATAAATTCCCCCAACAGGATTTCTCACAGGCATAAACTTAAGCACTTCTGACAGTTCCTTCTGCTTGCTCATTTCTTGTCTCTAGAAGAAAATAGTTCATAGAACTTTGGTTGTTAAAATATACTCATCAGTCATCATCCAGAGCAAGCATCATCCATTCTCTTATTCTTTTTCAGTGGAATTTGAATGCCTTTTTCCAAGTGTACTTTCACAGATTTGTTACCAAGACACCTGTATGTGCCATGAGATGTGGGTGAAATTTATATATATGGACGTGAAATTATATTTATTTCTGTGGCTTATGGACTTAAAGTTTCCCTGGATGGAACAAGTTATATGCGTCTTAGTACATTATTGCAACAAGGTTCCCACCTTTCTGCAGTGGTTCAACAATTCAAGTTCAAAGGAAAGTAACAGGCAAATCCTTGCTCATTCACCCTCTACTAAAAAACTAGGGAAAAAAAAACAAACCAATCCATATAGGATCTTAGAAGTGGTGACAGTTCACTTAAGGCAAAAACAGAAGGGACCTGTGAGAGGAAGAGAATTAAGTTAGAATATTTTTCTCTTCAGGTAAATAATCTTTCATTATGAAAGTCAAATGAAGGTAAAGCATAATTGGTTAATTCACGTAACATGTATACAACCCTGTATGGGAGGGAACTGTTGAGATATACAGGGGGATTCATCCTCACCAAAATTTAGTTATTCACAATGTACCTGTCTATAGCTGAGCTGGATCCCTGACCTCACTGTGTAGACAACTGAAAGAAACAGGCATTTTTATGGTGTAGCTGCAGTATTTTCCAGACCTATTTTTAAGTGAAATTAACCAACATAAAAATACTGATTTTTTTCCTTCATTGCTTATAAAGTGAGTCAAGAGTTATTAGCCGTTTACTGCAGCTACATTTAGATTTAGTTAGGCCTCATTATTTCTTAAGACTACTTGGAACTGAAGGTCCCACTGTCTGAGTGGTGAGTGTAGGGACTGCTTCAGCAAGAGGCTCAAATAATTTCCAACTAATGAGTGACAGGTATGAGTACGGGATTACAGTGTAGAAATTATCAAGGCATTACTTCCTCTTACTTATTTCACATTAGCACTATACATTCTTTTCCGATTCGTGAGAGATTTCCAAGTAGAAAGTCATTATGAGAGTTAGTTTCAAATAGTAGTGCTGTACAGAGCACTTCATGAACCAAAGCATGTTTACCTTCAAAAAAAAATCTTATAGTCAGGCTTGTTGAAGCTTGAGAAGAGAAGGCTCTTGGGAGACCCCAAGTATTTATCTACCATCATGCATCTCTGGTTATCAAAACTGTATTCTTATCTGAGAGTCTCAGCAGTTTACCTAATATAAAGTGTCTTTCACAGGGCATTATGGAATTTCCTGGATCGGAGCAAGCTGTGTTTAGCAGAAATATGTATTATGTCCAAGACTCATAACTTTATTTCACTTTAAGAACCTAGATCATTGATTTGTCCCCAGGCAGCCACTGCTTAGAATAGGTGTATAAGGAGATGAATTAATAAAGACATCCTGGGGAGTTAAGTGCCCAGCTTCCCCAGCAGTCATCAGAGTTTCAGCATTAATGATTTCTGAGACCTACAAATGAACAAAAAGATCCTGTACCATGTGGTCATGCATGTCCATTAAAAGCTTTTCTAATATGGAAATTAATGTTGGGCATTCATAACAAAACGTTATTTCAATGCACAACAATGTATATGTATCCTGTAGATAAGACTAGAAGTGTGTTTTCAAATTACACCTTCTCAAATTCTGAGCTACAAATGTAAGTGTAGCCAAAAGTTAACAGTCCATGCCAACCAACAAAAAAACAAAACCCACTGAACAAAAACAGTAGGTTTCATCCACAGAACATACTGAAAGTCTGACAGACAAAACTCAGGTGTAATAAGCAGGCCAACCCAATTGAACTAAATTAAATTGTGCTTTTTGAGAAAGGGTTTGTTATCCCTATTCAATTCATTACCAATAAAGATACTTCTTTGATTATCTTACTTTACAATATTTTATGACCAACTCAAATCTGGTCATAGCTGTGCGAATTAACATATCCACACCCTTAAAGGCAACTGAAGCAAGTAAGCCTACAGTTTAGGGGCAACTCTTGCTGTTTCGTGGCTCACCAAATGTTTTTCTTCATTTAATACTTCACATAAATACTTTACACAAAAATAGATACCTATTGCTTTAAAATAATGTATCAGTTTTTAATCTGCAGTGATGAATAACAGTAACAAAAAGCCAATTTTAAAACCCATAGAAATAAAGAGAGCAAACTGCAGTCACTAAGCTATAACATCTATGATTAATATATAGGCAGTTAAATGATTAGTAATAAGATTAGCTTGCATCTTTCCTGCCCAATAGATACTTAAAGTAATTGCATCTTTGCAAATTGCATTATCATCACTTCATGTTCATTGTGATGTCATGGGACAGCAAGGCAGACTCAGCAGTTTCTCCTGAGCCTGCTTTGATTTTTTTTTTCTTTAAGAATCAATTCTCTGGCAACACTAAATACTCTGATGTGGAGGCTTGTGAGCACTGCTCTCAAAACACCTAATTGCATTAAAAATTACAAGGCATTTGTATTACTTCTCTCCAACAATTCCCAAATTAAAGATGACAAAGAAATAACACCTAAATGTGAATTGTTTGATGCCAATAACCATCTAAATTACAACCTAGGAAAATTAACAAACTTCGAAAAAAGAAACAGAAAATCTTTACCTAAGGAAATGGAATTTTGAGAAGTTTGATCTTTCCTTCTCTGCTCTCTTGACACTTTGATTAAAATGGCTGCAATTTTGCATTTAGGCCTGCTACAAACTTTCTGCAGTAAATGGGCTTTCCACAAGGTCCAATCAGCGCTCAAGTCAATTTCAGGTATACTTTAATGTGAGTAATAAGAATCACATATTTAATTTACTTGGAATGAGAACAGTGAGATGGCTATTCTAGATTATCTTTGAAGCATAAACCTGCAGCTTGTCAGAAACAAGTCTGTTAAGATGTAGGCTTAAAATCTGAAATGAGAACCTGTTTAAGTCCAGACTGATGGTTCTTCTACAATATAGACAGATACGCTAGAGGGAAGTCAGGCGCACAGCAAACACTGCCCAATGATTCAAAATTACTATTTCTTGTCTGAAAAAATACCAGCTACTGCTAGTACTAGACCAATCCATGTGCATGTGTGACAGGAAAGGGGTGTGGTCCTTGGGAAGGGTTTGTGGTTGGGGAGAACTTCTCCTGGCAGTCTATCAGAATGTTCTGGCATAAGCATGCTAGTTATCTTTGGCTGTTATAATCTAAAGAATCTTTATCTCATGAATACTACTTCAGGTAATACCTGATAGAACAGACATGGTTCCTTCTGTAAGATGCTTAAAATCCTCTCCTATATCCTACCAGCCACGTATTAGCTACATAATACAGTGACATGAGACTCATCATACGCTTTGAAATGCTTCAGGGAAATACGGGGTAGAGCCTGAACCCTTTCAAAACCCCAAAGACTTCTATGCATCTAGGAACAGCTTGACTAAGCACTATACATATACTACACATTGTTAAAAAAAGCTGCACATCTACGCAGTTTCCTTCAGCTGTAAGATTAATGGACAGGACTTAACCACACATGGACCCTTGTGCTGAGGCTAGTAATGCAAAATGCATCTTGTGGATGAGTAATCTTCACTTTTAATTGAAGTAACAGTGTTACATAGTATCCATTGAAATTGTTAAACTAGGAGCTTTTCTGTACCATATATGACTGTACAATTAAGAGCTTTGCTGTATCATATATGACTGTATAATTCACATAACAGAGGTACATGAAATATTCCAGGGTACACTTTAGGCACTACTACTTAGTTATTACTTCCTGGAAGATATAGTTTCACCAAAAGTCCAACAGCACATCTCGGTTCTGCACAGGAACCTGCTTCGAGTAAGACATCACCAAAACAGTAAGTGACTGTACTCCAACAGCAACTACAAAAATTGTCTGAATGCAAGAAACAAATGTTTGCTACAAAAAAGTAAAAACAAAAAAAAACAGAAAAAAAATTCTTGACACACTACTGTTACAGCCTCTGAAACAACTGTATACATATCATGTGTATTGTCCTGGAATAAATCTGTAAAAAGGCATGCTCTTACATATATACAAATATTTACACACACAATTTTTTAACAAGTGCAGTCAAGTGTGCAAATCTTTGTTTCAAGGCAGATGTACGGATGTGCTTGCACATACAATGTGCCTCTCCAACAGCCTGTCAGCTCTAGCTTGCAGCGTTTGCTCCAAAGCACAACCTGAAAAAAAATATTCAGCAGCTTCTAAACATACGCACCTGTGTGTTGGAAACATATAATGGGATGCCACAGCTCTTCCATTAAACCTAAGCTCAAATGTTAGATACAGGTTTCTGAAGTTCTGTCTTCCTCTCGATTTGACACTTGTAGACATATATGCACATAACAAAACTACTCACAATGTATGCTCTTAAAAGTTTGCTTTTTCCTTCTAGCTGTTTTATAAACAAAGAAACATTCCTGTATAGATGCAAACAATTCTCAATGTATAGCCGTCCCTCAGAAAGACGCTGTAGCAAGTACAAGCTCTTATCTTTTTAAACAATTAAAACGGAGCTACACTATGCAATCAATCACATCCCAAACTCTGCCTCTACAAGAGAGCATCCCGTACCGGTGGGAGCAGACCCAAGGCTGCTGCAGAGCTCCTGCCCCAAAGAGACACATCTACCTCCCTAGACCCAGAGGGCCTCGCGGGGGCCGGCAGAGGCTCCCCTTGTGCCCGGGCTGCTGCCGGAGCCTCCAAGGACCTGCCTAGGAGCAGGGGGTGCGCCAGGAGCTCGGCTCCGCTCCTCACCGACTTCACAGCTTGCCTCCAGCAAGTGGGTCATTTAACGCGGGGGTTCGCTTCCAGGTGTTCCCCTCCGTGGTTCCTGCTCCTCTCTGCGCTGAATCCCCCACACCGGCCCCAAGCCAAGCCCCATTTCCCCAACACACCAGCCCCGGCACTCACCGCTGAGGACGCGCCCAGCGAGACCCCCGGGCCCGCACAGCACGGCGGCAGCCAGCACCGCCGCCAGCCCCAGCCCACCTCCGGACCCCATAGCGACTGTCCCGCTCCCCTCCAAGAAGCGCTTAATGCAGGCCGATGCCTGCCAGTGAAGAAGGGGCACCCACTAGCCGGTCCGCCTCCACACCGCTTCCCGCCACTACCTCCCCTCCTTGCCGTGGCCCTGCCTATATCTGCTCCCCAGCAGAGGGACGGCCCAGGCGGGCGCCTGGGACCGCCCCCGCCCCCCGCAGGCCCCGACGGCGACAGGACCCATCCCCACCGCAGGGGAGGGGACACAGCCCAGGAGGTGCGCCTCCGGCTGGTGCTGAGGGTCCAGCCGTGGCGGAGCCGTGGGGCGCGGGTCCTGCTGTGAAGCAGCTTGGTTTCAAGCGGAGAGGGGACCAGCGTCCCTCCAGCGGCAGCCCCTCTTCCCCGGCAGCCGGAGCTGAGCAGGGGGCGGCTAAGGTGCCGGAGAGCGGCAGCCCGCTTGCTGCCGTCGGGACGGGCACCTCCCCCCCTGGGCTTGAGGCAGTCTTAGCAGCGGCTGCAGTCCAGCCCCACGCTATCGGGTCGTTCCGGGTTAGTAACTGTCTTACAGGCTGGTGAGTGCGAGCAAGACCTGGGTCCGTGTCATTTCCTATCTGCCAAAGGCTCTATAGGCTTCCCAGGTCTGTGTTTTCCCTAGCAAGAATAGAAATGTTCTACTGCCAAGGCACTAATGTATCAATCTATAGTCATATATACAGGTATATGTACTGGAAAGTTCCCTTCTGTTACTGCCCTTGAAGATACTGTAGTCAAATTCATATTACTGTCACTGAAAATGCATTGTGGTGATTCTTTGGACCTCTTCAAAGGACCACTTTGAAGACTTTGTTCTTCAAAGTCATGTTGTTAAGGGTTTTTTTTCTACAAATAACAGTTTGCAGATTTCTTTTATTACTTGTGTACTTGTGAATGCTTTCTTTTTAAATGAAATAGATAATTACAGATAGGTTTAAAGGACATCTCGTATGCATTTGATGGTTTGCCAGCCAACTTTCTCAGAACTCGACTAGAGTTCGTGCATATGTTTGATGTACTGATAAATATTTTCCCTTTGGATGTTTATAGCCAGATTTTGAAGTCAGTACATCTCGGATTACTATGGATTTCAAAACACTTGATGAATTTCGTAGCTACCTTTCTTACCAAAAAAAACCTTTCAGGTAGCAATGGGAAATTATTTCACTGTTGTGTTTTGCTACCAAATTTTTCAATTTAACAGAAGTTATTTATTTGTGTGACTGATACAGATTTTTTGATGTGTATTTTAGGCTTCAAGTAGTTTTTTCTATATTTGTAGGTAAGTTGAGCTGTGAGCTAAAACTGGTTGTACTGAACAACATATTCTGAAACAGAGAAAATCGCCATGGCACCTGAGATTCAACCTTTTTCTTCATGTAAAGCTGATGATATGCAGAAAGAGAAGAGCATGACCAAAACCTGAATGAATGCAATGACAAGTTTAAAACATGTTCAGTAATCAAAGCCTTTCAACCCTATATGCTTTTAACTTACTCCTATGTTGTAAATATGAGGGAGTTCAAGTTTGTCTGAATCATCTTGGATCCCAAGTGTTGTCCCAAAAGAATACGGGGGAAAATTAGAAAGATGTTAAAAGTTTTTTCAAGTGTAAAGTCTCCTCCTGTCTCAAAAATGACATATGGATAGTCAGGGATAAAACCCTCCAAATAGGTGGGAATCTTACGTTGAATACCACACATAGGCAATGAAAACGTCTTTTTCTTATGCCTTTGCAAAAACTTTGTTAGCTTGCCAGCTCCAAAAGCCACATTGAAATAAAATACTCATATATTCACACTGCTAAACTCTCCAGTCACCCACAACACCATCTCTTTTGCCATGGAATTAACAGCATGCAGAAGGAAACAAAACAAATTCTGTCTTTAGTAAATTACGCAGCACTTTTTTTGACATGCTTTATGCTGGTTTATTTGCCAAAATTGTGCATAGAGTGACTGTTCCTGGCATTCTGCTGAACTTTGCTGCACATCTCATCAATAAAGTCTTTTGGGAAAAAGGAAAAAAAAAAGAGTAAGTGCCATTGTGTTGAGACCAAACTGCATTTTCATAATTATCTGCAGAAACTTTCCAGGCTTGTCTTCATCTTACCTGCAGCCACTTGCTTCTTTCTGTCCTGAAGAAAGAAAACACAGAGCCCTGTGATGCTACTTTAGAGTCGTTTCCTGTAGTGACAACTAAGAAGCTACCTATTAATCTGTCTACTTTCCCTGTCCCTTTCATAGATGAAGTACACTTATTTTTTCAGGAAATGGTGATTTCACTTTCAGTTAAAAATAATTGCTTCCCAGAGCTGGCAACTGCATAATTTGCAATTGTTCATCTGGGCCTTCTAAACAATAGAAACAGAACTCAGTGCTGGGACTGGGTTTATGGCCTTTATAATTGTCATGGTTTGAGCATGTTTTGAGGGTGTTTTTGTTCAAGGTTTTCTTCCAGCCAGGTGGAGGAGGGGAGTCCGGGAGGAAGGAGAGACAGGGCACCTGACCCAGGCTAGCCAAAGAGGTATTCCATACCATAGCACGTGATGCCCAGGAGGCATACTGGGAAAGAGAAGGCTGGAGGGGAGAGCGGTGGAGGAAAATGGAGGAGGGAGCACATGGTGCTCGGCCGGGCAGGGTGGAGTGAGTTATGGGTCGGTGGCTGGTGGGGTGTTGTATTCTTTTCACTTGCTGTTTGCTGTATCATTATTATTTGTAGTAGTAAATGGCAGTAGGGGTTTTGTGTTATGCCTTAGCTATTAAACCGTTCTTATCTCAATCCGTGGGGGCTACATTCTTTGGATTCTCCTTCCTAACTCTCCGGGAGTAGGGAGACTTGATTTAAACCACGACAATAATACATTCACTTTGTTGATGCTGTGGTTTAATCCACAATGTACGAACATAAGATACAGTGTCATTAAGAACTGACTGAACAACTTAGAATTTTAACAAATGACAATAATTGTATTGCAACTCAGAACTGAGCAATGCAAAATTCAAGGTTCTGGCACGCAGAATATGAATAACTTCTAGTGCATTAAAAGTTTATAATGTTTATCGTGAAATCCTGATAACTCGTACATCAATGAAAGAACTCTGAAAAGTGGACTGTCTTTTCTCTAGCATCATAATTTAGCCACATTGCAAGGTTTTATTTCCTAATTTGAAGAATACAAAAGTACCAGGAGAATAGTTCAGCTGGACAAGCTTTCAAAATATTGTTATTTTCAAATCAGGGCTAGGTGCTTTTCAAAGGCAATTTTTAGTCTAAGGCAAATTTTTAGCCAAATCACAAAAGAAAATGGGTAAATTTGAGCAGTTCCATAAGGTAGCTAAATCACTGGACAACTTAATGGTATTTAGCCTGTCAATCTGTGAATAAATATGATCATTACATTCTGTTGTGGTTTTCCTATTGCTTTTTAAACACTTTAAAGATAATTTTTGGCCAGTCTGAAATATGATTACTATTTAGTGTCACTAGTCAATTCCAGAACAAGCCTAGAAGGGAAAAAAAAGAAATTTAAGTTGTAATAGTTGCCATTTGGGCTCTATTTTGCCATTCACCAGAGTGGTAGGGCTCTATACATTGCTTTCATGAAGTGCTGTTTAAAATCTGAGTTACAGCTGTTTGCGCACTTCATTTGTCAGCAATGATTATTTTAATTTTCATTTTCCCACTCATATGTAAAACCTTATATCATTTGCCCATGAGCCTAGATGATGCACTCTCTGAAGCTGCCCTGTTATACAACTGAAAGTAGGAAAGTAGGAAAAGGAATTTTATACATTTATCATGTGCAGTGGCTTGCACATGGATAATTTATTAAATAACTTTGCTAGAGCTCTATCAATTTGGTATCTTATTGGCTTCCAAAAGTAGTTCAAGCTATTTAGCTTCTGCCAATTTCCATGGGACTATAATAGGATTATATTTTTAATATTTCTTTTATTCTGTAGTTGTGGAAAAGGATTCAGTAGAGATGCTTTTGAGAAGATGCAAGATGCACTAGAGGAGGGAAATGATTAGAAAAATTTTAAGCTTACTTCACCCCTCTTTAGCAGCATCTAAGGTACAATACACCCACAAAGTTAATAGAAGTCAAAACAAAAAGGGGAGCAGGAGAGAGGAAAGATGGAAGGAAATGTCCCATTGTTCATTATCCAAGTGTCTAAGAGCAAGTATCTAGCCTGTAAAATCCAATGCCCGTTAGAAATTCCCAAACTACTTGCAAGTTAGTGGTCTGCCTAGCAGGGAACAGCGAGATGTGCTTGCTTGAATTGCAATACCCCAATTAGAATGGCATGATTCCCACATTAATCTGCACAACTCTGAAGCCAGCTAATTCAGTGCTAACTCAGGTATTTCTGCATAGTGCTGCATTGCACAGTGCAAAATGCCGTTGTGGCTCTATGTGCAATGCAGTATGACTGACAGTTGCGCCAAGTTCTGCCAAGGAGGGCCAAGTAATTTAATTTCCTTCTATTATAATCCATTTAAATGTAACATATAGTAGAAGTGGCTTTAAAATAAAAATAACCAAAAAAAAAGAACAAAATGTTTTACCTAAATGTTTTTTTTTAATGGCCACAGGACATTTTTTTACATATTAGCACAAAAATTGCAAGTTCACAGTTTTTTTAAGCATTCTTAAATTGTACTATCTTGTACCTACTAAAATAACCTGATGTGTCCTCCTCCTCACTCCCCCCTTAAAATCCCATTAAAACTACTTCTTCATCAAAATCTTCATGGCTACAGACCCAATTTATTAACATTTCTTGGGTTTGGATCAGACTAATCAGTAGCATGAAACTGTGCATTAATTAATGAAGCCCAATTCTCAAACCAGATGCAAAAAAACTAATTCAAAGTAAGCAGCAGTTCTGTCCCAAAATGAGAAAGTAAATTGTGTTTTGAGCACAACTGCCAAGATGAGCATTTTGACAACTCTAAAGCTTTATTACAGAAACACATTTTAGGCAAGGATATAATTGAAAACAACTGCTGTTAGAAACTTAATCTTTCTGGATAAAAACAGTGGTTCACCAGAATTCACAGCTGAATCAAATTTCTAGCCATTTCTTTCTCTGTCCTCTCAGGGAAGCAGCAAGTGCACAGCAATATTCTCTTCAGATGTATGCCCAGCTTCAAAGACTAGGTGGCCTCTACTGCAGAAGATTAATTTATATCTTTGGGGGAGCACAAGCATCTGTTTTCCCTGTCTACCAGAGATGATGATATGACCTCATTTGGATGTGGGGATCTCTATGTATTACAGACACCAGCAGTATTTATGTAAGCCTTGCCACTGTACCTTACATGAGAGATGCACTGAACATTTGCTTTCCGCTGTGACCTCTGTGATTCTCTAATCTTATTTTGTGCATATATATTTTATCAAAATCTTTGCAGTCTGGAAATTTCTATAGACTTTCTATACAGACTCTGTTCAGGAATGTCATGAGATTCACTCAATAATTTTTCAGATAGGGTTTTTTCTGTTTACTCTTTTACTACTTTGACAATTAAGGAGGAAAGGTTTGTGAGGAGGGTTAATCAAGTGCTTTGGTGAATCATTAACCACCTGAGAGGGAGTACAGATTGTACTTCTTTAGTCAAAGTGTTACTTTCTCCTAAAATCTTTGTTTCTTAAAGTATTACTACTAGGCACAAACACACATCATTTCATTCTCAGCTGCTTTCAGACATTTGAAACGAAGCTGTGATAACCAATAAAGAAAATTGACTACTAGGTCTGCTCAGCAGTAGAGGTTGCCTGACAGAATCCTTCCTTTCCCTGTGAAATCTGAGCTGTGGGTTGTGTCTTCCTGTTTCTTCTTGTCATTGGAGGTATTTGTACTTACCCACAGAAGGGGACCATCTAGACTGTCAGAGACAAAGTGAACATCGCATGTTAACTTTTGAGGATGTTTCCTTCCAAGCACCTTCTTGCAATGCCTCTCTCAGTTTTTCTCAGCTCTACCAATGCTTATCCTGTTCCTCTACTCCTTACCTTGTTATCCCAGTTTGGTAATTCTGTGACTATTATTGCAAGTATCCTGCTATGTTACCCTGCCTCGATCCTCTTCTTTGAACTTCTAACTCTGCTGGCAGTGAGGCCTGCAGTTCCTTCTTGTTCCTCCTGATAAGTTTGAATCATGTTCCATAAGCCCTGTAATGCTGTGAAATCAACACTGTAGTGCTGCAGAGATCTCTTTGCTGATCTCCTATGCAATGATATGGCCACATACAGAACCTTCTTTGTACCTTGCCACACCTTTTTCATCTTAATTCACCAGTAAGTCTGTTTTTCTTTACAGGTTCCTCTGCCTCCTAATGCTCAGACATGGGATCTACATGTCAGCCAAAGAGGTGAGAGTTCGCTGGCAGCTGTGTGTGGTAGGGATGTCTTTCTCTCTCCTTGTCTGGGATGGACTTAATAGTTCTTAAGTAGAGCAAGGAGTCCTGCCTGTCACTCAGTGTTTGCTTTTGTTAGTGTCTCAACTTGTTGATTACCTAAGTAGCTCTAGTGCAAATCACTGAGTAGAACAAAACTAAACAAAGCAAAACATAATGTAACATAGCATAACATAACAAAACAAAACATAACATAACAACATAACAACCAACCTAACATGACGTAAAGTAATATAGCATAACACCTTTGGTTTATAATCTTCTTCTCTTTCTTAATGTGTTCTGATCAAATCATACAATTTGTTAGCAAGAACGAAGGAAGAGGCAATGTGGATGCTGGCTACGTTACTCAAGATCTACCTTATATAAGTAACTGTTTGAGTCTGTTCCTCCTAGCCTGGAGGAATACAATTGCAGTGCAAGACATGAGTGTGTGCAGAGATGATGTCTTTCACCTCTGCTGGCTGAACTGTGTGGACAGTAAGTTAGAGGAGTCACGATTAACTGAAACAGAAATGCAAGAGCAGAGGGAAAGGGACACCAGAAATACACAGGAGCAAGATTGTCTTGGGTTGCTCCACAGGCTGTTGGATGTCAGCAGCTGATGTTTCAAGTTTTTCTTGCTAACTCATTCTAATTCATTCTTGCTAGTATTAACAATACTACTTAGAAAACCTCAAAATAGAAAATATAGTTCCTGGGAGAAAATTGTTATCCTTCTTTAAAGGCCACTCCAATGTTCCCTAGAAGAAGAGGTCTGTCACAGGGAGGTTAACTTACACTGGTGCTTCCTAGCCTTGCTTGAACTTCCTAGCTGGCAAGGTCTGTCTCCTAGGGACATAAACTGAAGTAACAAATCCCTGACCTGCATTTCCCTGTTGGATTTGCAAAGACTTGTTGCTTGAAAATTTTACATTGCCTCCCAGCTCATGGCATCCTCATGTGCAGGCACAAGATCTGATCCTAGTTCAAGTTTCCACAAGAAAAAGCTCCAGTTATGTCTGAGGGAGGACAACCTGGATGATACTCTGTAGTATGAGTTCTTTGACCAAGATATGAGGAGACAGAGGCCAAGGTCTGAGACCCTTCAGGCTGTAGTGAAACGGCAGGCTAAAGCCACAGGAAACTGAAGGATCACTGAAGACTTCATATCCAGTGTCTTAGACCTTTAATTACTGTCTATAAGTATCACAGAATTATAGAATAGTTAGGGTTGGAAAAGACCGTAAGATTATCTAGTTCCAACACTCCTGCCATGAGCAGGGACACCTCACACTAAACCATGTCACCCAAGGCTCTGTTCAACCCAGCCTTGAACACTGCCAATGATGGAGCATTCACAATTTCCCTGGGCAATGCATTCCAGTAACAGTAAAGAACTTCTTCCTTATATCTAATCTAAACTTCCCCTGTTTAAGTTTGAACCTGTCCCTACAGTCCCTAATGAATAGTCCCTCTCCAACATCCTTATAGGCTCCCTTCAAAGAATAATCATCAAATTCCTTCAGAGAAGGAATCATCCTAATTCTTAGGCTTCAACATGGAGGATTAACAGTTATGTGCTGCTGCCCTTGCTGCCTTTGTCTTCTCCTTCGTCCCCACAAACAAACACATTTCAGGCACAAAGAAGTCCTTCACAGCTCTGGCTTTGTTTCAACCAGAAGTCCTGCAAATCATAGGCTCTCAAAAGCTGTCCCTTGCTGGAAGCACAAGAGGTGGTGAGCAGTGGTGTTCCTGTAAATTTCCATATTTTTGGCCTACTGTCTTTCTGGCCAACTGCTGGCAACTGGATCCCAGGGCAGCTGGATGCTGGCCTTTCTGCTTGAGCAGAAAGTGTTTCAGATTTGTGTGCATTTGCGCTATTGTGTATGGATAGAGTTTAAAGTAAAAAGGTTTCTGAAGTAGAGTTTAAAGTAAAAAGGTAATGAAGATGGCTTGATTGTATAAATACAGGTTGAGAAAGAGGAATAGGGTGAAGTGGTGAAAAACATGGAGCTCAGCTGGTAGCTAACGCAAAGAAAGCAAAACCTGCAAAAGCATGGACCTGTTAGATCAAGCGTGGCTAACCTTTAGTATTCCAAGGAAGGAAAATTCTCAGGATTTACACAGTAAAATAATCACCTTTCATTCTTATCCTGCATTACTATAGCTATACTGTTCCATGCCTTGTATACTGGCCTTTTAGCATTTAATTTGAAAGACTGGACAGTATGGCTCATTAACATGATCTAGTTCACTGGCTGGAATCAAATAAGCTGTGATCCTGAAGCTCCAGAAGAAGCTAAACTAAATATCATACTGCTGTTCTAACCTAATGTAAGACTAAACCAGTGATCTCCATGGATTTATTTTCTTGAATAAATGAATGGTGGTGTTTTCCAGGTGCAAGTTTGTTAAGGTTCCCTACACCTCAAGGGATTGCTCCTCTAAGAAGGGGTAGCTTCATCACAGATCTCCCTTCACAGCAAGAACTACCATGGTCTCATGACTTTCAGTAATGCAGACAGAGGTAACAGGGTGCCAGTGACTCCTTGCTGTTTCATGATTCTAATTCCTAGAGAGCTGGGATTAATTCAGTTGCAGATGTCAATTGTTGCTAATTCAGCTCTGCAGCGATAAGGTGGCTGATTCAGCAGGAAACAGAATTCATTTTCTTCTCGACACATACTAGTATCTCTTTTCATGAGTTAAGCTATTTGTGATCCTCCCTACCTTGCAGAAGCGGGAATGCCAGTTACAACTACTGTTCTTGCATTCACAATGAGGTCTAATCAATATTAGGGATGCCAGGAACTCTGAAGGCTTGGCTCTCATGCTTCTGCCCAAAACTGAGCTTTGACAATTGATACTACCTGAACATGCTACTGATCCCAAATGGTTATGTTTCCCTTTTTTTTTTTTTCATTCCCTTCTCCCTGCAGCTTCCTGAAGTGGACCATTTGAGAAGGGGGGAAGTCAATGCACACACAAAACCCCACAGTAGCTAGTTTAATGGATAACATGCATGAAATACAATATCATCCTCTCTGGAAATTCTATCATTAGTTTTTACTTCATCTTTACAAAGAAAACTGAATAATCTCATGAGACTGTATTGTTGAATTAAAGCTTCAGTTGTTTCAAGAGTGGAAAGTTTTGTTCAAGAAGGAAGGAAAGAGGACTGCTGACATCTGCAGAACAAAAATAAATGTAGAAACATAAAAAGCAAGAATTCCTAGATGAAAACTTTGGTTAGTAAAAACCTGGAAAAATGTGTGCAAATTTATAAAAGGAAAGGGAAAATTATTCTGTTCCTAGAGAACATTTGGCAAAGGTTATTTTTATTGCAAGAGGATATACTTCCCAGGGTACTACTTCAAAAACAAACATCCAGGAGATTTTGTCTTAGCTAAACATAAGCAAAACTAATACACATCATGGCAAGAATGCCAGTTACACTTACTACAATGAAAGCTCTATGTAATAAGCTTAAACAAAACATACTCTGACTTTAAATACGTGGACTACCTTAAGGATATCTGTTAAAATGATTCTTGTCAAACACTGTATTGCACAAGTTGGCCCATGCCTTCATGAGTTTCCAAACTTGGAATGCCTTCACATCTCTAGAGTTGAATGTAAATGATATCTATCTGTAGGCCATATCTATCTGTAAGCATGAGTTTATCTGACAAAAAAAATGCAAAAAACTGTAATTCCTGGCTTCTATATAACTGCTTCAATCATAAAACTGAAAATAATTGATCATTTTATTTGTCACATGTATCCATCTTTTTTCTGGAATTTTAAGAGTTTTAGAGATACATCTGATACAATCAGGAATGTTAGATTGCCATCTCATTTTAGCTTAACTTTGGCCAAGTGGTTAATGGTAGGTAGTCATGCCTTTTTATAGTGTCGGTACTTTTTTGGTTGTTGGTACTTTTTGGTTGGGTTGGGGATTTTTGGAAACTAAAATCTTAACATACACTTAGCTAATAAAATTATTAAAAGATCAAGAGTGTGGCTGTTTAAGGGCAGTGGTTGGTGGCAGGAAAGTGCCTTTGTACTTAAAAATGCATAATTACTACTTTCTTATTCCTATCTGTTATTATTTCCTCAAAAATATATTAGGCTATTTTCCCCTCCGTTCTTTGTAGATACTCCTTTTCCTCCTGCCAAGATTTTTACATGAGACCAGTATGTTTTCTTGTCTTGCACTGAAGTTGAGCAACCCCATTCCCAACAGAACCATCCAGTTTTATCCAGGGATTTCTTGATTTTTCTTTCTTTCATATGTCTTGTTTAAACATTCACTTTCAGACTAAATTTCACATTCATAGAGATAAATCCACTTTAGTATGTCATAATCTTTCACTAGTTCTATCTTTAGCTACTGCTTTACCTCCATCTTACCCCTCTTCATTGTCCTGACTTCTATTCCACCAATGTTTGTTGCATGCAATTCTCTACACACGGTCCTCTTTCCTGTCTGTAGAGAGAGAATGCTAATAACAGAGCCTTCCTTTAGAAAAGCACTGGCAAGATAGGATTATTTTGCCATAGTTGAAAGAAGAAAGTAATTCTGAATATACAAGATGCATGTTTCTGGCCTTTGAGCAGGGAGAAAGATGGATTAAATCATTAAATGCAAAACATCTTAGTGTTTGTGGCTGTGCCAGCTGCCTGATATGGAAAACCTGAGAGTGTTTCTTAGTAAGATGGACTAAGGGATTGTAGCCAAGTGGCTGCGTGAGAGCTGTCCTAGAAGTAGTGGTCTTAGCTGGCAGAATTGGCTATAGATATGTTGTGGTGCTATATTAGCTCAGGAAATTGGTTTTGTCTAATTGTTAAAAGCATCAGAAAAAGGTATGAGTTAAGTTACATATAGAGTAAAATACTGTACTTCAATAATTCTCCTATGCATGTTAAGGAAAATAACAGCAAGTTATGTTTGAGAACTTGTAAATTATAGGCAAACAGTGTTGTAGGAATATCTAAATAGAAATACATTTTTAGTTGTTTTTTTTTTCTTGTCTCTCATTAGGTACTGTTCTGAGCTACATGAGCCATCCAGAATTGCTAGTGATCTTGCAGGAAAGCATGCAGGACTTAATTATGTGGTCTGCTTTAATTTGGGGTGAGTAACTGGCAGATGTAAAGTACTAAAAGTCATATTCCACGCATATCCTCTCTGGTGCTCCCCTTGTGCATGCACACTTCATGTTTGTCTGAAATGTCCAAGGTCCTGGAGAACAGAAGGAAGCCTTCTGGAAAGGGATGTATTCCTCTATAGTGAATGTAAATAAATCCATGGCACAAATTTTATTTAAAAAATAATAAAATCATTATTGATGGAAATTGAACAAAAATGTTCTGCTTTATAAAAAAGAAAATTGATTTCATAGGAATAAATCTCTGTAGAAACATCTGTCTGTGGAGGCATATTGGTTGAAATTCCCTACAAAGTAAGTTCAGAGCAAACTATTACAGAAAATATATCTAGGTTAAATCAATTTTTACATAATGATTCTAACTGCAATGAATCTTGAAGCTGATTGTCAAGGTCTCATTTAAAAACAACAAATACTTAGTTTTTCTTTCATATTTCCTCATTCTGTAGTATTGACTGGAGTTGCCCTTTTCACATTACTTCTTTCATATTAATACTTTCGACTTTATGACAAAGTAGGTATTCCACATTAGAACTTTCCACAATTAGTGTCAAGGCTTTGGAGAATCCTAACATCTCAAGCAGAAGTTTGCCAAACTTTATTTAACGATAAAGAACCCAAACCTGTTTTGATAATGTGTCGAAATGAATCTTTGCAGATTTGCATGCTTTCTCCAAGTGATGAACTTTTCACCCTGTTATGAGATCATCACACGTGGTCCAGATTCCATAATTTATATTTCATCGAGTTTTCAGATTTCAGATCTACTCGCTTATCAATGAAAATCAATACAGTTTCTGTACCGATTTATTAAGTTATGATGGAAAGGACATGAGTCATCACTGGCTAACTTAACTTTGTTCAATATGATACAGCATCAACCTAATAGCCTCTGGAGGTCTTGTCACACTTAGCTAAACACCACTACTGTGGCAACCTCTTCTCCTGTAATAGTGTTTTGTATTTTCTACCCCTTCCAATGATATTAATGTGTTTCGGTCATTAATAGCTATATAGTTCTTCAGGTGTGCAGTAGATGCTCTTTCAAGGGTATCACTACAGTTGCAGTCTGCAAAACAAAAGTGACAAGGGAATATAAATGTTGATTTACTTCAAGGCTTTTTTTGTCTCTGTAACCAAAAACAATAATGCGTATATTCTTCTCCAAATATCCCCCAGATATCATCTACAAATGTTTGTTTAGTGAGAAAAAGAATAACATTGCAAAAACAATGATAAGGCCTGTATAAGGACAAATAGGATCACTTGTCTGTATAAGAAATACAAATTAAGTAATTGTTGTAATTTTGTAAGATCTAGAAAAGGGTTTACTAAGCTTCTTGCTTGGGAAGCTTCTTGCGTCTTGCTTTAGAAACATTTACCTCTACAATGATTGAAATAGTTCTCTGAACTCATGAAATCCATCTGTTGAGAGATCATCCAAACAATTCACCTTTAAGAATGCCACGGATGCCATGTTCCAAAATTTTGTACTATATAAGTAGGTTAAGTACCCTTTTGCTTCACTGATAAACTTACGAATCTCAGTGAGGCTGTCATAATAGAAAGGACTTGAGTCAGCACTTGCTAACTTTTAGAGATTAGAGAGATTTTAGTAAAAGAAAACCTGTCAGTGTTGATCTAGGCAATAAATTTAGCCATCATACAGAAATCTAGGGTGTGCTAATAAGTTCTTACAAAAGCTGTTTGTATTTGTTTATTAACAAGATCTGAGTTTTTTCTCTTCAGTAGTTGAGGGACAGACCACAGAAAAGTGCAGTATTAAAAGTAAGCTGGACAAGATGAAAAGGAATCCCCAGTTTTGCAACCTGTAAGTGCCACTATCAGACTATCAAACTATCCAACCATCAGTGGTGGATGCTGAGAACTGTTTACTAAACAGCAAACAAGCTGATAAAGGGATCTCCAGATCAATAGACTTTCGTGTCCCTTTTTAATGAATCTTGGATTATTTGAGGCAAGGAAATTGAATCAAAACTTTGTGCAAAGGACTACACTGAAGGCCAGACACAAGATGTCATGAAGCCAGTGGTAATGCTGTTATTCTTTTCACTGAGCTCAGATCCATTCTGCAGCTCTTTAGCCTCATCTGCACTCATTGGCATAACACTGATACTCACACTCAGGGCAGGTATAATCTGATCTAATGAGGGAGAAAAACTATGCCTCACACAGGACCACATATTTCACCATCTGGCATTACTGGATAACTCCTCACCTAATAACTGTCTTGCCCTTTTGCAATATGCAAGCATCCACCTCCATAACTGTTGGAAATTATAACATGTGGATGGCATCCTTGAAAATTATACCATAATGAGTATTCTGCTTTTTAAAGCATACTTCCTGAATAGTATTATGTGAACAGTAATTAATTCTGGTAGGCTCAGAACAGGATTATGAAACTGCTGGCTAGTCTATCTAATCAATTTATTGCATTTAAACACCATATAAAGAAACAGAAATGGGGAAAAAAATTCTGTCCACAAACTAGGTTTTCTTGTGCTGTGAATAAAAATATCAATTCCCTAAGGAGGAAGAGAATTATGCTGCAAGTCTGCTGTAGCATTCATGGTACCAGAGCTAATATAATAATCATTACTCACGTCATCTTCATGAAATAGAGGAAGAGAACAAAGGTGAACTAAATGGTCATTAGAAGTATTTGAGTTAGGGAAGGTACTTTTCTGGAACCCAGACTTCTCTGCATGCTGTGGATTTAATTTTGACAATTTGAAATAAACTTGATGAGAAAGCAGAAATAGTCTAATTTTTCTACTGGAAATTCTAAAAAGAAAATTGAAGATTCAAGACCAATAACTGCAGTAACAACATTGTAAATGTATAATACAGAGATTTATTTCCATTTCAGATCTGATCAATACCTTTCATAATGAAAGTAAAGTATTAACCCGTAATTGAACACTGCACTGGAGTCATCTAGTAAGAAAATTAAAACAAGTGAACTTTTTCTCCCAGGAGTGAATGACAATTTCTAAGCCTCTACCTTTGACAATGACCAAATTCAGGGGACAACATCATGAGAAAAATTAAACATAGACAAGTTGCAGGAGTGCAGGAAGGGAGAGATCCTATAAAAGCTGAAATTATCTTGGGACTGGTAGTAGCCCTTTTCTTAGATTTGTTTATAAGGGAGCACAGTCTGGAATTTGAAGGTTGAAATTAAGATTAGGGATATGCTGTCTTCAGCCTGTGTCTCTCCTTCTCAGCAATCTGTGCTTCAGCACTTTGAAAGCATCCCAGCCTGCAGGGCAGAATGGTCAGACTATTCTTCACATTTCCCCTCCACTTATGCCCTGGAACTCCAGCACTCTACTGAGGTCCTGATTTGCGTTTAAGGTCAAAATCCAGGAACAGTTGTGAAGATGGGTGTCAAATATTTTGGCAAGTATCTGTGTGCCTGTTTCAAAGTCTGAACATCTTATATCCACTAAACAAGGCTATTTCCCTAAGTCAGCTGGTGATCTGTAAGCTGGTGTCATCAATGGAAGTTTTAAGGCAGTGTATGCAATGGGAGTAAATCAGTAGCACTGCATAAATTATATTCTGTTCTAATTATGAATCAATTAGTAATACCCAAACTTCCCCTATCTGATGTGAAGGCTTATAAAGCAAGTTCATATGGAATCAAATAGTTTGAAACGTGTAGCCAGCCAACTAGCTACCCAGTTCCCAAGTTTGTAATAACAGTATGTTAAAATTCAGAAGACCAGATGCAGCTGTCAGCCTGGTTTCTGTTGTCAGTGTTGTTCTAACAGTTAAAAGAAAAGCTGGTGAGAGAGCGTAGTTTTGTCACCCAGGCCAAGCTTTGAGATGGGCTTAATTTCTAGCTTTTCCAACATACTGAAACAGATCTAGTAATACTCCAGATCATAATCAGTAAAGCGAGGTTAATCATACTGATCTTGTACCAGTTATCTATATTTTCTTTTTAAAGTAGTCTGCTGCTTGAAGCAGGCGTGGTTTACTTCTGGATCTTACTAACAAAGGTGGTAACAATAATTATCAGAGCTTCTGGACAACTGAGCAGCACAAATAGTAATGCTGAGCACAAATCATTCCAGTGAAGAGCTGATGAGTATCTGCTTGTGTAAAGACTCTGAGGATCTTTTTGATTATTTTTTGTCACTGGACGACTAGTGTGTATTGTCTTTGCTAGCAAATTGTGCTTGACTGATATAGTTGAAGCAAAACATTAGAGCAGAATAGTCACGTTTGAAAATTACATCTGCAAATTAATCAGCCTCCTTTCTCCTGAGAGAGAAAAATGTCTATTTTTAAAGGCATTTGGTCTGGCTGGCTAATCTTCCGACCTGTGTCACTGGGACATCATCAAGCTCTTGAAAGTCTTGGCAGCATCTTCAGCTGACAGATAAGACAGTAAAAAACAGTTCTGGTTTTCTAGAGTCTTCAATATTGAAAAAAATCAATATTTATAATATTCGCAAGTTAGCTGCTGAGTATTCACATATCTGTAGTCACTTGCCTATCTCAGCTCTTACCATAACGCTAACCAGTGAAATTAATTTTAGTTGAGTTTTTTTTTGAAGAATTTTTATTGTACTCACAGACTTTGTACATCAGTCTAAAGAACCCAAATGTTTCAGAAAGACTAGAAATGGTAACAGCATAATGTAAGTTCTGTACTAAAGGAGGCACTGTGTTAAATGTCATATTAAAAAGAACTAAAAAACCCAACAACAACAAAAAAAAACCCTGAGGATCTTACACGTATCATTGTCAAACTACACAAACTGTTACTAAGACTTTGTCAGAAAAATGATGGGTAAAGACTTCTGATTTTGCTTTATCTAAGTATTCCTGTTGCAAATCTAAAGGGAGCAAATCTTGCAAGCTCTGTGGTTTCTTTTTGCTGTTTTTGATCTTTGTACCATCCAAAAGGAGGATGGTTTACATCTGGTTGTCAGTTCTTACTTTCTTATGTGCTATGTCTATAATTTTGAAGTTGGGGGGGGGGGGAGGTGGGGGAGGGTGGGTTTGACACATAGTTTCACCTGTGGAAATCCAATGCCATAATATATTTGGCTTCATGTGTGTAATCACCTCATCTTGCACATTCTGTATATTTGCACAGGTTGAAGACTTTATCTAGGACAACGTTAGTATCTCTTCAAGCCATCAGATCATCAGAGACCTCATTTCTACTGGAAAATGCATGACCTGGAAAAAAAAAGTAGCTTGGCTTTCAGATTTAAGGATGATCTGACAGAACTGGTAGCAATAAAATGCAAATAAAACACCATTTTGCATGTGAACTGAGCACATTTGATCATAAAGTTACTGATTCACAGCATCCCCAGAAGCCTGAAGTCAGTGTGGTGTGGCATGGACATATGGTCTGTCTGAAAGAAGCTATTAGCAATACCCAAGTCTTGCCTAGCGCTCATTATGTTCTATTTTAAAGAAGTCACTGAGAGGTTCTATATGAAAGACGAACAGAAAATGCCTGCCTGACAATGGAAGTGAACTAAAGTGAATCTACTTGACCATAATAATAGTTTAGAAATCTATATGTATACATATTCATCTGCCTGTTTTTAAATGCACTTGTACTGGCCACTGGAGGTTGTATCGTGTTCCCATGGACAGCGTGATGGTTCCATGAAAATTTTTGGTAGAAGCCAGCCTGAAGATTGTCTAGCCAACCAGTCAGTCCACACACTGAGGGTTAAGTCCGCCAAATGGATGCCTTGGCTGTTGGGGCTTTTTAATTTCCCAGCAAAACATTTGAAAAATGTATGGTTAAACCTTCCTGCCAACTGCATTAGGTAGTCAAAAGATCGCTCTGTTAAGTTAAGGTTCTGGCCTGAACGCAACTCATTCTGGCTTTCAGTGGGCTGTCCAGATAAATAAGAGGGGATACATTGCATGAGTAGCTGTGGATGTCTCTTCTACTCTACAGATGCCTTCCAGATAATTGTTTTATGTAGCCACACAGTTTCAGTAAGTCTGAAGCTATTAGGAGATAGAGGTCTTCATTACAGATCTGTGGAAGCTGTAATAACTATACAGTTTTTTTTCTTTATTTTTGAAGGAAAAATAGGTAGAATATATTTGTTTAAAGGAGGAATTCTATAGAGATGAGGTTAAAACAGGTTTAGGTATCTTAGGGTATTTAAAAAGTGACATTTATTAGAGCATAAAAGCGCACTTTATTGGTTCACTGTGGAATTTACAGTTACAGTTAAAAACATTACCCTACAATATGTTTCAGAGAATTCTGTATTCTGTACCATAGTACCTTAGCTGATAGAAAGATTGCTTGATGTATGTACATTACTTTATTGACTTGCACTTTACTCTGTAATAGATTTATTACTTTAAGTGACACTGAAAGTAATAAATATGAGACTTCAAATGAAAAACATTTTTATTGGCACAGTGGAGAGAGGAAGAAAAAGCAGTGTATAAAATCTTGGCACAAGCAGTCTACACTCATGAAAGGAGGCCAAATTAGTGAGGAAAAACAGTTAAAGTGGAGCTTCAGCATGCTGTTCATTTTCCAATAGTTAAAAAAAAAAATAAAAGAAAGAAAGACTGAAGGCCTGGTTGTGAATTTTCTGCTGAAGTGCAATGGTTTATTTTATTGCATTATGGAAAATGGAGGTGGTTTTCTGGATCCAGAAATACCCCACTGCAATATTTGTCACAGCTCAATTTTACTATGTGTGCCACTCACAAGTGTATTATGAATGTGCAATTCATCATAAGAGTTCATCATGCTGCGTGGGAGGGTTGAAAAGTGGTTTTTAATGATAACTTTAACATAACATACACCTTTAATGGTTAAATTTGTTCAGGTTACTAGCACAGAGGTCAGGTTTTCCTTTTACACATAACGGGAAACTGAAGAGCATTTTGCACTGAAGAGGTGCCAGTTCCTTCCACATCCCATAAGAAATACACAAGCATTTACAAAGAAGATTGCTGTTCATTAGTAGCCAAAAAAAGGTGATAGCCAGTTATAAAATCTTATTTCTGATGCTGGGAAGTCCAGGCATACAGTATTAGATAGACCTGTGGTCAAGGCACAACACACTGTGCAGATCCCATCCATGGTGAGGCTCACCAGCTCTAAGATCACTGGTGTTCTTATAGGGTCTTGGTTAAAAAACAGATCTCTCAGTCAATGACAGCAGTCAGAATTGGAATATGGGTTTAGCTTTGAAGAGTCCTTTGGACAGTCCACTCTAATATTCTTATCTTACGAAGATACTAAGAAGGACTCGCATTGGTCAAGTTCTGTCTCCTATGGGAACGACCCTGCACTGAAGCAGAGTAAGAATGTGAGGAGTTCTCTGAGCAGAAAGGAGTGGCAGAAACATGATGAACTGATCCCAACCCCCCCCCCCCCCCCCCCCCCCCGTGCTGCTGGAGGAGGAGAGGACATAGAGAAAATCCAGGGTAAAGTTAAGCCCTGGAAGAAGGGAGGGGTGGCAAGATGGTGTTTTCAAGATTCAGTTTTATTTCTCATCATCTTACTCTGATTTGATTGGTAATAAATGAAACTAATTTCCTCAAGTTCAATCTGTCTTACCCATAAGTGATCTTTCCCTGTCCTTGTCTTGACCCATGAGCCCTTCATTACATTTTCTTTCTTGTGCAGTTGAGGGAAACAATAGAACAGCTTTGGTAGGAATTTGGCATCCAGCCACCACAAAACCAGTCAACAAAAGGTTTCAGATAGACAAATGGCTATTGGCAAACCAAAAGATGGTAATCTTCTAGGAAACGGTCATGGTTCAGCATTCGTGGTGTACAAATTTCCAGTCATTCACTTCTGTTCTGATGGTCATTTGTCTTTTAGCACCCAGGCATGTGATTCAGGGGCAATGGTCAAGAAAGTAGTGTAGATATTCTGTGTGTAACCATCTTCTATTGGAATCAAATGCAAATGCTTCTTATATTTAGAGGGGTAATAAAAATAAGTATATTCAAAAATTATATTCTTTCTTTAAGGAGATAAAACCCAATCAGTTTAGGAACAGCACATAAATCTTTCACCCCTTTCATTATTTACTACCAAAGGTGGTAATTCATGCAGTTCTTTGTTATCCTGGCTTTAAGGCTATGAGAGTTTAGTTAATTGGGATTCATCTGATCACCTGAAAGGGTACCATTTTGGATCATCAATAGGGATGCTTTCAGTGATGTTTCACTGTCATCTTTGTGTAAGTCGAGATACATAAACTGATCAATGCCACATGTCAGCTTTTATTTCTACATGGTTAAATTAGACCATGACAGATTTCCTGCCTTAGCTAGATAGTTTCTAGCTTTCAAAACAGCTTGTTTTAAAGCTAATTTAAGTATCTCTACAACCATAAAACCTGTACTATGCACACACTGTTGAACAGGCCCAACAGAATTCAAGAATCTGGACTATATAAACAGTATCGATTTCTCCTGCTTATTCCAGCAACCAAACAATTATATTTATTTTATTATTTTAATATAGTAAAATATTTTTAAGTGGCCTTCCAAACTGCAAAGAACCAGCAGCACTGAACTAGGAGCATCACTATAGATCTCATGCAACTCTACCCATCATATTGTAAATTGGCCTGATCTGCTCATTCACATTATGTGTTTGCAGTGATACAGCTAACCTTGTCTAATTTTTTTACTGAAAGTAGTGATAACAATTGACAATTGCTTTTTCTCTTCAGGGATGATGCTCATTTAAGAAGCTTATTGAAATAGCAGACTGCTATCTCATTGATTATTTTGTTCGATTTTAATTCTGAATCAGATTAAATAGTAAAAATAATTATTTTATTATCTTGTGAATCAGATATCTCGTGACAGTTTTCCATGGGAATGCTGAATTGTGCTGTTTAGCTATTTCTTATTAAAATTACGTCAGATTTGAGATTTTAAGTTAGTTTGTGGCTGAGATGGCAAAACCAGACATCTTAGCATTTAGAAGCATTCTTCCTTATCGAATCTTTTGTAAACTCCCTGTCTAGCCTAAAATTAATGCCAGAGTAAGGTGCATTGTAGTGGTGCAGTGGAGCATCCTAGCAATAGCTCTTCATTAGATCCTGGCTCATGGAACAATGAATACGTTATGCAGGTGAACTGCTTTACCCATGAGGTTTAGTTTATGTAGCAGCTCAGAAGATATTGGGGGTGGAGGAGGCATTTTGTTCTTGTTTTGTCAGTTTTTTTTTAATATAATTTTTTTTTCTAGTACTTATTATAGCCATAAGTAAATAACCTTTTCAGAATGGGAATACAGTGATCCATGAACCTTTTTTCCTTTTGACATCTATGATCACAGCTGTATTTCTGGCATTCTTCATGAACTTTCTTCCCACTCATATGTCATTACTTGTGGTCTACCCAAACATATGTTCACAAGTCTGATGGACATATAATGCTGACTTCTATATATAGATATGTGAATAGGACATGCTTTTGCTGGAAAGTCATAGCCACAGTCAGCAGTTAACATATCTGGAATGAGGAAGGCAGGAATTCATGTTTATTGAATTGGAATTAAGCTTTGCAGGTGCCAAGCCATAGAAGTTCACTGAAACTTCATGGCCAGCAGCCACGGAAATTGAATATCTACTGAATAGGGTGTTAAATTAGCAGGGCTGCTGAAGCAGGCTTGCTGATACAACATTGTCATATTTTAGTCTGTCAGAACAGTTTTGTGCATGTTTCTACAAAAAAAATGAATTTCATATGACATATCTCTTGTTTGGAAAGATGCAGGATGATTAAGCTGCTAATACAGTTTTTTGTTATTCCTATAGAAGTATTCAAAGAGTATTTCTTTAAATGCAGCTCAACGTTGTGTGGCAAAGGTTGAGGCACCTGTGCAGCAGTGAATGAAGGCCATCTAAATATGAATGACTAATTATCAGGGAACGGGAAAACACTAGTTTTCTTTCATAACTGAGCTGGCTTCATCCTATTCAGAATAATCTGTTGGGAAAATAATTAGCATAAAGAAGATGGAGTTTCGAGAAGCAACTTTATGTTCATAATTATAGTAATTTTTGTATAATTTCTTTCATTTGTGCTCATGTTTTATTTCAGTTTTCTCTTTCAGTCATAAAAGCTGATATTAAATTTTAGAGTAAACCTATCTCACTGTAGACAGCATCATTAGAAAAAACTGTTATCTTTGTATGATAACAGTGGACTTAGCACAAATTTGCTGTTAGGATTTCTTTACATCTCTCTGAATTTGTCTTTCCTACCATAATAAATTGCACAGATTAACGTGTCAGGAAGGGTCTAGAAATATCAAATTTAACATGGTGTAAAAGGAAACCTTTTTAACTTTATTCTAGAAAAAAAAAATGCATCACTCAAAGTGTTGAACAAAGAGTGGATATTTTTGGGTTGTTGTGCCAATTGAACAATAAAGCAAAATGTTCCTGACTCAGCTCCTGAGTTTGAAGGAGTAGTGTCTCTCAGAGGGCTCTGAAGATTACCAGCCTCTACTGTGTTCCTATCTTGCTTAGTGGTATTTAAAGGGTTTTTATTCTATCCTAGCTTTCTGCAGGGCTCTATAATGTATCTCAATCAGCTGAGAAATCTAATTTCTTCACAAATTTTCTTTACACAAAAATGAAAAAGAAAGTTTAGATATTAATAATATCTATTTAAATATTACTCTATTGAATAGTTGCTGCATCTCCCCTCTCATTTGCTGTTTAAAGAATAAACTACTAGGTTCCCCTGGTAGCTAATTTGGTGTTAAATTGCTCATATTGTTCATCCTATTAGGAACAGTACTGATGGGGAGGCTTTATTTCTCCTCTTTTCCATCTATTCTAGTGTTTGTGTGCACATTTGTTTAGTAGGAATGCTTAGAATTCTGGTTGCTTACTTTCTGTAACCCTTCTTAAAACCACTGTATTGTTGTGAAGTACAGTCTATCACCTTTTTTTTCCCACAAATTCTTCTATGTATAAAAATTTAACCGGGTTCTTCATAGCTTGTGCAGTTAAACTGTACCCGTGGCTGCTCACAGCTCGGTGATTCTGAAACTACCTTTTTACATGGACAGATATGCTACAACAGGAAGACAGATAAAATACAAGGATATTCAAGAATGAATTCTTGCACGTGTCCCATTGAAATTGAGAGAGACTTGTGCAATAAAATTCTTGTCCTGCAAGAGAGAGAGTTCTGGTCTGCAGCTGTGAAACAGAGCTACAAACTGTTAAGCAAGGCAGGGAACTTATGACAGAGCCCTCGTGCAAATAGACTACATATTGAGGATTCAAGGAGGGACAGGCTGCAAAGAAGAAATTAAAAAAGTTGTCCAAGCATAAAGGAATTGTGCCAGGAAAACCAAAGTTCAGATAGATTCAAGACCTACAAGAGGCATGAGTGTTTCTACCACTGCATTACTGTCTCCCAGAACCCTGTGCTTAGTGGCAGGATTCAAGGAGGAGAGCTACCAGCAGTGATTGAAGATTGAGTCAAGCATAACTTGACCAGTGCAAGTCCACAACATCATCCGCAGGTGATGAGAGAACTGGTTGATGTCCTTGCAAAGTCACTACTGTGTTTGAAAGAGAGTGGAAATCACAGCCACACCTCTGATGGAGAAAGGTAAATGTAACAGTCATTTAAAAAAAATGGCCAAGTAAGAGAACTGCAAGCTGCTCAGCTGCACTTCAGTCCCATGAAGCAATCTGGATTTTTTGGCATATAAAGCAGAAGGTGGTGATGGCGAACAATCATCACAGATTTACTAATGGTAAAGCATGCCTAACCAATCTGATTGCCTTCCAAGATGAAATGTCTTGATCTGTGGATTAGGGAAGTATAGCAGATGTCATTTACCTCAACTTTATCAAAGCTGTTGGTACTGTTCTCCACAATATTTTTGTGCTCAAATTGCAGTGCTATGGTCTGGATTGTCAGAAAAAAACTGACTGGATGGTTAGGCTCAGAGAGTGATGTAATAAGCCCTACTCTAACTGTAGGCCAGTAACAAGTGGAATGCCGCTGTGAGTTATCCTGGTGTCATGGGTTCAGCCGTAGCAGTCATTTTTCTCCCTCTTGTAGCTGGTGCAGTGCTGTGTTTTGATTTCTGGGCTGGGAACAGTTGCTTGATAGCGAGCATGTTTTGAGGGTGTTTTTGTTCAGGGCCTTTTCTGAGCACGTGCTCTGCCGGGGAGGAGGGGAGGCCGGGAGGAAGGAGAGACAGGACACCTGACCCAGGCTAGCCAATGAGGTATTCCATACCATAGCACGTCATGCCCAGGATGTAACCGGGAGAGAGCCGGAAGGGCTGGAGCTCTGGGGGGATGGAGGAGGTATCGGTCGGTGCTTGGTTGGGCAGGGTGGGGTGAGTTTTGGGTCGGTGGCTGGTGACGTGTTGTATTCTCTTCGCTTGTTGTTTGCTTTATCAATATTATTTGTAGTAGTAGTAGCAGTAGTGATTTGTGTTATACCTTAGTTATTAAACTGTTCTTATCTCAATCCGTGGGGGCCTCATTCTTTGGATTCTCCTTCCTAACTCTCCGGGAGTCGGGGGAGCAAGGGGGAGTGAGTGAGCGAACTGTGCAGATTTGGTTTAAACCACGACACCTGGGATCTGTCCTGTTTGATGTATTTGTCAATAACCTTGAGGAGGTAATGAAATGCATGCTCAGGTTTGCAGCTGACATCAAATTGGGATGAACATTTGATACTCTTGAGGCATCATGTAGAGACATATAGACAGGCTTGAGGAATGGTCCAAAAGAAACCTTATAAAAACCATCCAGGATAGATGAGAAGTCCTACCTCTTGGAAGGAAGAACCACTGGCAACAGTACACATTGGTGACTGCCAGGCTAGGGAGCAGCTCTGCTAGAAAAGCCATGGGTGTCTGGCCAGCAGCAAGGTAAGCATGAGCCAGCATCATCCTGGGATGTATCAACAGGAGCATAGGTGGTAGATCAAAGGAAAATATTATCCACCTCTGCTTGCGCTTGATAGATAAATCCAGACTGCATTCAGTTTTGGACCCACCAGTACAAGAAAGATTCCAATAAACTGGAGAAGGTTCAGCAGAGGGCCACCAAGATGGTCAAGAGCTGGAGCACCTGACCTGTGAGGAGAGGCTGATGGTCCAGGTCTTCTTCAGTCTGATAAGTTGAAAAGGCAGCTGTGAGAGTACCTAGTAACTGCCTCCCCATACCTACGGAGAGGTTTCTGAGGAGGCAGATAGAAGATATTTAGAGTAGTGCATGGCAGGAGAATGAGAGGTTAGCAGACATGAGTTGAAACAGATGAGATTCATACTGACTATAAGGAGAAACATTTTCCATGCAAGGACAGGTAGATGATGGAGCAGGTTGCCCAGAGAGACTTCACAGACTCTATCCCTGGAGGTTCAAGACCAAAGGACAAAGCCCAGGGCAGCTTGTATGACTGTGTAGCTGACTCTGCTTTGAGCTAGAGGTTGGATGACAGGCCTCTAGAAGTCCTTTCTAAACTGAATTATCCTGTGATCTTAAGGATGGGGTTTTAGATGCTCAGTTATTGAAAAACATTGGCAGAATGGTCTGTTAATAGGAGATTTACATTAAATTCTGCTTTTCTGTGATCTTGATATGGTTTTATTAATTACATTTTTTTTTCCTACAATATGGTAGAAATAACGTGGCAATAAACTGTCTGATGCATTCTCCAAAATGTTGATTCAATTCCAGTTCTTTTTTCTAGTTATTTATTGTTTTGGATATCACAAATGGGGGGCAGGGGGAGGGAGGGAGGAATCTATTTGGATCATGGAAGCCAGATTCCTTAACCCTGTATAATGTATTTTCCAGAAAAAACACATTCTCTTATTTTCAGTTTCCTACTCATCAAGGTAAAAGGACTTTCTGCCACTCATCATCATCAGAAGCCTATGGTAAAAACTGATTTCAAGAAAATGAAAATAATGACCTTAATAATCAGAATAAGTTCTTATTTATTTATTTATTTTTATACTATTTCTGTCTAGATGCTACTAGAAGTAGTATGCAGTGCCTTCTTAGTCACTAGCTACCCACTAGCTCTTCCCAATAACTGGCTTCTGAGCAAATTTTTTTGGTCCTATAAATTAGGAATATTCCCCCATTTCTATAAAAAATAGAGTTTTAACTTTCACTTGAGGGATGCTTGCTCAGAATAATTTTCCTGAACATTAAGTTCGAGTTTGGTATTTTTGATGCATTTGAGACCTCTGCACAGGAATGCTTTGATAGCACAGCTGTTTACTAGTAGTTCCAGATTCTGGGCCTTGGGGATAAAGGGAGAAGTCTGGAGAATATCATCAGAGAAGTCACTTTTATTTCAGGGCCTGTTTAGTAAAAAATAATAGGAGAGGTTCCCACTTGTTTTCCTGTGGCAGAGAATCATTTCCCACTTTTATTTGTTTTTGTGACAAGATGAAGTGGCAAAATAGAGCAGGTTTTATCTGACTACAATTTAGAGAGTTGTATTTAACAATTTGGTATTTTTTGTGAGGAAAATTAGTAAGAAATCTTCAACCACATAGGTCTATAATTCCAGAAGATGAAGTTACACCAGTGCAAAGGAGTGATGATTAAAAATTCCACTTGTTTTCATCAGTTTGATGAAAAATGTAAATTTATGATAAATTGACTTGTGGGTAAAGGCATATTCAAAACATCTAATTAGTGATGACAATGATATTGAAAAAATAAAGATAAGAATAAATGTTTGATATGCTGGCTAAATGATAGCAGCAAAACAATTAGAAACTGATGTGGCACACAAATTCAAGACTTCATTAAAAGCTGCTTTACTACAGTGATGAGAATCTGTTTGATTGCTATCCTTAAGCTAACCATAATCTTTTGCTTTCATTGGCTGCACTTACTGAACTAGCATTAAGGATTGCTGCACAGCAGGGACTGATCTGCAGGCACACAATGTAGTGGTTGTCAGGAAATTCTACAGGCAGAAAAGGGACCCATCATGTCTCAGTTAATTTCAATGTTTCAGATTCTGTACTCTTTCTTAGGATCCTAGCATTTCATTCTCCTAGATATTTCATATTTCTTCCCTTGTATCATCTCTTTATACATGTGTCCCTTTTCCTTTTCTCCCTCTTTCTGCATACAAATCTCCAACTCATCTAACATAGTCTTACCTACCTAATTCTTACCTACTTACCTTATTCTTACTACCTGATTTCTCCTTTTCCCCAGTTCTCATATTTTGACATTTCTCCATCAAAATTACCTCTTTCACTTGATTCCTTCTCCTCATCTGCATTCTACCATGATGCTTGTTTCCATTAGTAACATCTCAACATCTACAATAAAAACATTATAGTCCTTTAACCTACACTGATCAATTTTAATGTTAATTTTTTAAATGTTTATTATACATGCTTTTTTAATGACATTTTATAAGTAAAGTTATGTCTCAGATTACTTTGAGACCCCAAGGTACTCATGGTCTTCTATCTTACAGGAAAAAGCTAAGAAGTCTGTACAATGTAGCTAGTCAATATAATAAGTATTAGTCTTTCATTCTACTTGGGTGTAATGTTGCATCTTTCTGTGCATTGTTTTTGCCATGTAAAAAGCCAGAGTGCAGAGCTCTGAGATTTTAGAACCATGTAGAAAAAAAAAAAGGCATACAAGTTACATTAATTAAAAAAAAAGTACAGCAGAGACTGTAATATTTCAGGTGTAGATTTACCCTTCAGGTATTATTTGTTGGGACAAAATTCCAGCACATGGTCCTGATACAAAGAAAGATGTTTTTAGAATAAAGAGGGTGAGTTTGAAGCAAAGCTTCAATGCAGACAAATACATAAGTAGTCAGGAAATACGCTGTCCTTTATGATGAGGTGCTAAGAAGATTGCCTGTCAAGAATATGTAGCAATTATCCGTGCTGAATTTCTATTTTAAATATTTGCACAATATAACCAATGCTTTAGTCTTATAGCAAGCCATTATTTGCTCAGATAACAAAAGACAGGTGATTCTTCCGCTTTATGAACGAAGATAATTTTGCTAAATTTGATGTTTTGCTATAACATCATTGTTACCTGCTCTGAAAAAAAGTGGGTATAACATTTGTATTTAGATCATTATGATAAAACTGAGACACTCTTCCCTCAGAAGTGGCAATATTTTTCTGCCTAAAAAAATGCCCAAAAGCCATTTCATTTTGATATGTTTATGTCAGTTTACCATGACAGCCTGCATGCCATCCCTGCTTGGTGAATTGTGCTGGTGAATGCCTTTTTCTCTTGGTGAGAGTCCTCTTTCTGAAAGAACCTTACAATGCTTACATTTGAAACTTAAAGATGTGAATTTATGTAAATCAGTTTCCTATTAATCTGTATGTATATTCTCTTTGTCTCAGTTAGATGTCATATTCATGATGGACCATGAGTCAAATTATATCGCTCAAACTTAACAATCCACAAATGGCATCAACCACACAAAACTGGTGGTGTGAACTGGTGTTGTGAAAACTTTGGCTCAGAAGATTCATTGAGACACTATTGCAGTAATTTGTCCCAAAACAGAAACAACAAAAGATGCATTTCATATTAGAATTTGACTCTACAGTGAATTATACCTATCATTCAAAGTAATTCTGAATACCATGTTGTCAGACTTACCAATCACTTCCAAATACATGATTTATTGTTCATCTGTCTTCCCTGATACAAAACAGGGAATCTATTGATTTTTTTGAAACCAATTTTTATTGTGGTGTGAGGCATCCCAATTGCTATTAACTATAATATAGTATGGGCAATGAAATAGTGCTATTAGTTAATGTGCAACCAAATATCGACCAGCAATTTTCAACAATAAATGCAATAATATGAGACATGAGTGTTTGTTCAGCATTTTATATTGACAATCTAACAACTGAAGAAAATCTCAGAGTTGGAACCTAGCTACCATTAAAATTTATGCAATGATATCTATCCATCTATGTTTGGGAAAACTGGCTGTGAGCCAAAGGTCTAATGACTTTAGCTTTAGAAGAAAATCAGTTGTATGCAAATAATTATTGAATTGTCATAGACTAAACAAAACAGCTCAAAGATTTAAACAAAGAAGGGGTTTTAATTCAAAGAACAAAGACCTGCTATTATTTCCCTTGAAATGTGGGCAATGTTTTTATCACTAGTCTTTTTGTTTTGTTAGGAAAATCAGTGGGAAGCTAAGTGGCAGGCACATTTAAGACAAAGTATACCAGGAACCTTTTATTGGGAACTGTGCACATTCTCTGAAAGAAACAGAAATATTTTACTTTTTGCATGTGAGAGCATTTCTGTAATAATCCCTCTGCCATGCATCAGTGCAGCAATAGGCACTGTGGCATAGAGCTCTCCTGGTACCTGCTGGTTCTGGATTCAGAGGTGCTACATTCCCTTGCCTTGGGGAAGGCAGTACCTGTCAGGCTGCAATCCCCCCAGTGTCAGTGCTGAAAGATGAATGCATATTTTAACCCAGTAAATATGATTTTTCCATTGCTTCCAGGAGGCCTTATGTCTTGGGCTTGCCTTGGGCTGAGCTGACTTTAAGAGTTGCCTCATGGCCAAGTGAATGGTGATGGTTTGCTTTGGTAAAATAAAGCCTAAATTTACAATACAGAAAGGAAATTAACAGTTTTCAGACCAAATAATTGTATACCTAGATGAATCTTTAATACTCAGGGATTGATTATTTGGTGATCTCCTTTCGGCATTAGATAATGTTGCTAGAGACCTAGAGAAAGGTAAGAAATATTTGCTATCTATTTTGTGTAACAGAGGATATGGTGAAATGAAGCAGAAGAGTGGCTGACCTCTTTATTGAAAACCAAATGATTTTTCTGTTAACATTAGCCTATACCATTAAAAGATGAAAGATTTATTATCAAATTGCTAGGAAACACAAAGCATTCAATTAAGATTTGAATCTGTGGTTGCATGTTTTTAATTCTTCATCACAGGCAGGTCTTTCACGAATCACTCATCATTTATGAAATACCTTATGAGAATACACATAACGTTCATTTTCTCAAATAAGGCATTAGAAGGAAGTCAATTATTTCAATGGAGTCTATGTTATTAAAAAATTATTTCCACCAGTTTTGTCAGTTTTCCTCAGTGTGAAGTACAGAATAGTCATATTCAGTGCCATTTATTTAAAACTAACAATATTACATTGTAACCCAGTAAGCATACTTATACTTGTCACTGCTCAGGGCAGGCGTTGGGCTGTGGCATCTCCCAGGGGTGTCTGCGCTGCCCTGGCTTGAGTGGGGCTGAGCTGGGTTTATCAGGCACCCCATGGCCAAGTGCCCATTGCCCAGCCTGTCTGAGCTCCAGCTCTGAGAGTGCTGCTGGGGAAGGGGTGGACAGCAACAGGCTGTGCCACCGAAACAAATGGCCCCAGGGATATTGAGGGGCTGTGGTGCAACTTTCATCTCCTGCCTGGGAGCAGGGGAGAGGGAGCACTGGGGTGAGGAAATGTGTAATGAAGTGGAATGGGATAAGAAATTGAGGACATCTCCACAGACAAGGGGTAAATTCTAGAAAGGTGGGTTTGTACATGTAATGACTTTGACTGTATTATTAATGAGGCTTTTTTGCACTGGATAATTTGAAGTGTTTGACTGTGAAAATGCTAATAGAACAAGCAATAAATGGCATGCTCCCTTTACCTATAACAGTATTCTGAGTATAGGAGTACTTAACACACACAGACTACATCTTATTTATATTATACTAATTAGTATAGCTTGTCATTTATATGTTACAAAAATTGCACCTCTGTTTCAGAAAGTGCAAAAATTATTCATTTTTTCCTTGTACAATGAAGGAAAAGGAATGTTAAAGAAACCTTGTGCCTCGGTTAATACATGTATTAAAGGCTCTTTCTGCCTGTCCTCTTGTTTTCTTTGAACTGCAGCAAGCCACAAATACCTGACTATCTCACTGACTCTATGGCATGTATCCTTGCACAGTGCTAGAGAAACAGGAAAACTACCGTGTAAGTTAGCAACTGACACACAAAAATGGTGATTTAACAGTGGTTCATAGAAGTCTATGTGAGGAATTAGAGTGGGGAATTACACCTTGGTACTGGAAAGCTCAATGTTCATGTCCCTACTGTTGCTAACAGCAAAGCTCATTCATTATGCGTTCCTGACAGTATTAGTGACCATAACACTAGCAAGGTGTTATAGGAAGGACATATCTTGAACAGATCTTACACTTGGATAGCTGGTTGCTCAGGAGGTGTTCATGGATTGGAATTACATCTGATCATTTACAAATACAAGATCTGTCTTCGGGACCTCAGATGTGAGATGGTTCATGCCTGAAGAATTGTCTGCCTCCTGGCAAGAGGGGTTTCGTGCACTGAACAGGGGTAGTTTTTGTAGCTCTATGTATCTGAAAAAATGTGTAGCATGCACAGAAGCATTAAGTCACTGCTGATGAGAAAACACGATATCCTCACTAGGACAAGATTCATGGTTGTTGTGCATGACTTCAGAGCTGACATGATCCAACTTCATAACTCCCACTACCACTCTTCCTCTGTTCTTTCACCACATTGCTTTCCCAACAACACAATTGGGTGGTTTCCTCTTCTTCCCCCTCAGAGTGACAGAAGAGGTCCCTGCCTGGCAGGGAAGCAAACAGATTCCACAGGAACCAGCATCTCTTTAGCACCACCACAAAAGATTCTAAAGAGACCTCTGTAAGATAAAGGTTATCAAAGGTGATTTTTTGTCAGGCCCTGCAAGCAGAAGTGCACATGATACACTAGCAGAAATTATTTGCTAATAGAATATTCCTTCTCTTTCGCTGGAAAGCTTTTAAGTGTAGCAGATGGCAGTGCTATCAACATAATGTAAGATAAGAGACATTGGCTCATACTGGAACACTAGTGACCAGACTGATAATATTGATGCACTTGGAGAATTTTTTATTATTATTTTTTTTAATAACCTGATTCCCTTAGTCAGGCAAGAGTTACTTCCAAAGGGGCACTGTTGGAGTCTGGAAGTCATCTGGAAACTATTCAAGCATCACAAAGGTCAAATTAAATGACTGGTCTTATTTCTAGTGTGATATATTTCAAACCGTAAGATCCCTTCACAGCTGAAGCAATTCTGAATGCTTGCTTACAGAGGGAGTGGATGTTTAATGAAGAAGTATTGTGAGGGTTTTCTAAAATCAGATAAAAAAAGCTGACAGGGTTTGAAGAATCCTGTTGGTATGGGAATTGGTGAACTTATTTTGTCTGTCTTCTCTCAACACTTATCACTCGAGTAATCTCAAATAATATCCAGTCATCCAAATTTGAGGATTTCAGTGTCCACTGGATCTGCAAGCCCCCATTTTTTAAAAATAGAACTATTATTGTATATCTGAAACAGAAGAGCACATGGACTAGTACTAACTAGACATACACCCAAGGCTACTGAAAACATCAGACTAAAGGCACAATCTTACTTGATCCCTACTTAACACACATTGCCGAAAGTTTGTCTGGGTTGTAATTGTTGAGTTTGATTTTGCTTATTAACCTATCTTATACATAATGATTGATGGAGCACTGTAAGATCTTTAAATTTTGACAAGCAAATCAAATATCTTTGCTGCAGAATCCAATCTGGAATCTAAACCTATTAGCATTTTAGGCTATCTCCCCAGTAGGAAATTATTTAATCTATTTATTTTAATTCTCCTGCCTGTAGGACATCTCTCTATGTCTTGGAAATAACATTTGACAAGGACTTCAAGATTATAATGTTAGGATTATAATAATAATTAGATCCATTTGCAGCATTTCCTAGTCATATTATAATATAATAGTACTGTAGTAAGAACTATTCAGTGTTTGGAAGAAAGAGCCTGATTGTTGTGGTACTGTTGGTGCCAGATTCTCAGGTGGTGTAAATCAACATCACTTTCAAGAGCCAAAGATCTTGGCTTCCATATTTTATACATACTTTGTTTACATCATTTCAGAAGCATTATGATGATAATTCTTTCCCTGGCAAATATTATTTTTTCCATTTGCACATTTTCTTTTCAAAATCCAGTTTTCACTGAAATAAAAATAAAGGAGGTTATTTTCTCTTTAGCGCTAGTTTAACAATTTTATACATGATGCTTACTTAGCATCAATTTTACTGGCAAAATGAGAGGCCTTTTTAATTCTATGCTGTCCCTGGATAAATACTATAGAGCCTTCATAAATAGTAGTGAATTTTTAATTTCTTAGGCAAACTAGTAGGTGTTAGGCATTATTTCCAGTTCCATATAAACTGACATATATACTGGCACTCTGCTAAAGCATCCTTCTGTCTGAGATCTGAACAGAAAGTTTCTCTGTATATTTATTTGTACAAAATGAAAGCTTCCACAGCAGTAGTAATGCACATCACTGAACTTTGATTCCCTGTTTTCCAACTAAACTCATGACCAACTTCTCTTCTACAAAACCTTATGTTTATAACTTCTCTGTTAACAGACCTGTTACAAACTGTTAGTCTCCTGTGCAAAAATCAAGTTTCTTATCTCCCAGTTCTTAGCCCTTACCAGCTTTTATTCTTCTTACAAAAATCTCTTCTATATTTTGTGCTGCAGTTACACCTGTTCCCTGTATTCATTCTTTCCTGAACATCATCTATGTCTTTTCTCATTCTTTCTAAAGAGCCACCTGTTTCCTGAGGTAACAGGGTGGCAGTTTTGTTCCAGTCATCTATTCTTCTCCGTTGCACTGATTTATTCATTTGCTTCACACTATCTGAAAACTGCTATCACATTCTGGCCCCATGCATCTATTCCCCACTTCTCTGTGATGCTGGTCTGCTCTTTGCTCAATCAGCTGAGTCTTTTTTACTTCATGCAGGGAAAATTTTTAGTAATGAGAAAAATTTGACCTAATATATGAAGTCTTAAAGACCCACATTTTTTTTTTCTTACAATTGATTTCTTAGATGCAGAAAGTAATGTCTGCTTCTGCACATTTGCCATGGGTGGGATCATTTACAACATTTTTTGTTCTAGCCAGGGTCTGAGCATAGGAAGATGTGCCGAAGCAGCGTGATAGGGCAGTACTTGCTCAGCAGGATGGAGTGTGGGTAGAATTCTGCCTTGTCCTGGTTTCAGCTGAGATAGAGTTAATTTTCTTCCTAGTAGCTGGTGCAGCGCTGTGTTTTGGCTTTAGTCTGAGAACAGTGCTGATAACACACTGATGTTTTAGATGTTGTTAAGAAATGCTTACCCTGCTCAAAGACTTTTCAGTCTCTCATGCTCTGTCAGTAAGGAGAGGCACAAGAAGCTGGGAGGAACCAGAGACAGGACACCTGACCCAAACTAGCCACAGAGGTATTCTATACCACAGTATGTCATGCCCAGTATATAAACTGGGGGGAGGCACCAGGAAGGGACCAGTTGATCTCAGGTAATGTTGGGTATCGTTCAGCAAGAGGTGAGCAATTGCATTGTGCATCACTTGTGTTCAATGTTTTTCTTTCCTTTCCCCTTTTAGATTTATATTCTCTCCCCTTCTTATTTCCCTTATCATTATTATTAGTAGTAATAGTAGTAACAGTATATTGTACTTTAGATATGAAACTGTTCTTATCTCAACCTTCAGGTTTTACATTCTTTTGATTCTACTCCCTATCCAGCCAAGGGGGAGGGGTGAGCAAATGGCTGCATGGTGCTGAGTTACTGGCTGGGGTTAAACCGCGACACTTGTATAGTATGAACCCTGTTTGGGAAAGGGTGATTTTGACTCTGAAGTGGATTTCCACAAGAACAAATTTTTCACCCAGGGGTTGTGTTCTTTTCACATACTGAAGCACTGCAGCAAACCACAGAGGGTAATGTCTCTGTCAAGAGCAGGCTGCAAGAAAGTATTATAAATGAAAGTGTTAGCTGGATTTGGCATAGTAAACTCTATCCTCCCCAGTGTAATAGTAGCTGCTTCATCTGAAACTGTTTAAGATGAGCTCTAGTGAAGACAGTGAATAGATATTTGTTTCCCTGAAGGTAACATTTCTGGAGCACTACCATATGCAGTACCATCAGCTTCTCTGTAATCAGACAAACTAAGATGTTAAGGTTGCTAAGGCATACTCTCAAGCTACTGGGGTATTTGGGATATGACAAAATAAGCAGATCTGAAACAAAAATGTAATGAATTCTAAATGATCCTGAAGGACTTTTAAGTGGTTTTAATTTTTCAGTTTCCTTCAGCTGTTGACCTCTGAAACACATTGTTTGCTTCTCTCAAACAAGGAAGGACCTCAGTTAATAACATTTTCTATTTAAATTATTTGAGATAATCAGCCTACTTCTTTGACCTCTCACCTGAAAGCTATAAAGTAATTAGAACAGAAAACAGTGCATTCTTTTGTGCTGTATACATTTATCACTTTATACTTTCAAAATTTTAGTTAGTTATGGAAAGAATTCTGTAAATTCAGACATGCTATAGGTCAACTTTGAGTTCCTCCTCTTAAGTTGATAGAAAAGCTGATGGATTGTTCATGGTATTTCTTTTTTCTTTTTTTTTTTTTTTAGCTCTGTGATTTACAAAGCCCTACAAATCATCACCATTTCAGTATGTACACTTGCCGTGCAATTCTGCTACTCAGTCACTTCAGAAATTGATTGTCAGGCCTCTTTTGTGATTGGTTTGTACAAAGTAGAAGCCAGGTCACTTTGTTAATTGTTAGGCGTAAGCAAGCTGAGCTAGATAGAAAATATTGTGAGACAATAATAATGAGAATGGTGATGATAATAATGATGTAAATTATAACTGGTTTCTCTAGTATTAAAGAACCTTTCCAATGAGTTGATTGTAATAAGCCATAATGTAACATAATGCAGAACACTTTCCTGATCATGTTTTAATATCATTTAGTTCCTGATAGTCCATGGGAGTGATGCTGCCCAAAGTGACTACTAACCTGACTCCTATACACACTCAGCTTGCAGCTTGCCTGTAATGTCCTTAGACTTCTAATGTGTCTCCTGTCTTTTTTTCCATGGGGAAAAATGCTGGAAATATCATCCATTCATCCCTATAGTTGCAAAAGTAAGGTAGTTGGATTCACAGAGCAAGATGAGCTTGGTTTCAGTCTATTATGACACTTGTCATATTGAAATGTACTTAGAAAAATGCCCATGCTGAACAACAGAAGAGGCAGATTGTCTTTGGATCACAGATATGACTTGAATGAGGAGCCCTGGGCTTGTACCCTCTGTCTCCCTTGTTTCTCATATGTTGGTTGAGTGGTGGGCAGTAAAGAGCAAACCAAAAGGGCGATTGTGATTCCATTTTCCATCATGTTGCACTATTTCCAGCTGATTCCTAAAGAATTGTTTAGAACTTCCAGAGAAGAGATCAATAAAGTTTACTTTAAAATAAATGCTGATTTTTGTCTCAGAAATTGCAGAGAAATGGAAATTAAGTCTTTAGCCAACAAGGTGCCTGAAAGCAAACAAAAACTGTTGGAGACAGAACAGTGACAGCATAGTTTATTTTGCTGGTTTATTTTTCCCTTGTAGTGAAAGGAAAGGTTGAACTGTGTGTTGGGAGACTTCCAGAAGACTGATGGCTCATGTATTCTGTAGGGCAGGTATGTGATAGAGTCAGACACCCTGGTTCCTGGAACATGCACCTTGGGAAAGCTGTTCTTGACCTCTCTATGCCTCTCCATCTAGCCTTCCCTTCTAATGGAAACCTGAGTAATGAGGCCTTCTTTTACCACAAAATTACACTGTAGCTACACAAACACTTTTCCAGTCATATACATATAGGCAGCCTCTGCAGGGTCATAGGCAGTGGCCCTGTTTCTTCAACCCGCAAATTCACTGTAAGAGAAGTTTTCACAAGTGCTTGGGTCAAAAATTGTGGTCTGAAGATCTGTGTCCCATGTGCCATAAAAGATCAAGGTTCACTTCCTAAGAATATTAAATACTTTACTCAATATAATTCATATTACTGTATTCATAAAACCTTTGGCAATGTCAGATAACTTTAGATATCCCTACCTTGTATATTAAATTTAAGTTTATAGCAAGGTTTTGGTCTTTTATGTTACCTAACATACTGGTAGAAGGGGAGGAAAGTACAGGAGTGCTAAGCAGCACTTCCATGCTTCACATCCCGTTTGTTTTCTGCAAAGGTAATGAGCTAAACTTAAGGGCCCAAGCCATTCTTTCCAGGCTGACAAACTGAAAAGTGAATGAAAATGTTGACTAAAGTCTTGGGCATCTCTATCTCAAAGAAAAATACTGAAGTTCCCCATTTAAAATCTCTGTCCTTCACATGGTATGTTTGGAACAGAGCAAGAACAAGAGACAGAAAGCATCAGTTTATTTTGGCTGTGATTGACTTTGGGAAAAAGTATCTTAAAGCCTGGCTAACCTGGCAAAAATGCCAACAATGCTGAGCATAGATGAGAAGCTATTTTGGAGAGGGACAGAGGAGAGAAGCAGAAGATTCATACTAGATGATCTTAAGGTCCTTTCCAACCCTAACTATTCTATGATTCTATGATTCACAACCAGAGACCGCATGAGCTTGTGACAAGAAATGGCTGTCTAATAGTTTGTAATGGAGTCTCATGCTGCTTACTGTAGCTTTTACTATATAGTATCTAGTAACCTTTCAGTGGTGAAGTCACAGGATTGGTAACTGCTGTAAGAGGGATGTAGCAGATTGTATTTTCTGTAAATTGTAACTAGTAAGAAAGTACTTAGTCTCAGTGAAATAACTGAAATGTAGGACATTTCTGTTTACTAAGCAGGGATATTATAACTAAGGCACACTCTAATGAAACACCTTGCATGTCATTAGCTGTGCACTGCAGATGGGCTATTGCGTAAGCACACTATGGGAAAGAACAGCATAAAGGAAAATACGATACTATAAAAAATGATGGGGAAAATACTAATGGAAAATTGAACTTTTCATTCACTTTATGACTAAAAACATTCTACACAATGGGACACCTGGTATTCCATCAGATTGAATTAGCATATCAGTATTGGTGGAATATGGGAAAGAGAATAGGAAACTGCATATTTTATTTGCATTCTACTAAAGCTGATTAGAATAACATGTTCTATGCAATAATAATGATTTAAGCAGAAAGAGAATATATTTTAAAAAGAGCACAAATTCTTCATTCCCTGGCTGGGTTATATGAGCTTCAGCATAAATATGGTCAATACCGATAGGTCTGTGTATTGCATATTTTGACACCATTTACTTGTATTTTCCTGGAATCATATAATGTTTCAATTGTAAGAATTTTTTTTCAGAAATATTACTGCTGATTCACACAAGTCTTAGTTTCACCGTCTTTTGACAGAGATAAGGATAACAATTTTATAGACTGAAGAAGGCTTTGGCAACTTGGCAGAAATTTAAATGAAAGGGTGTGGGAGCATTTGCATCTTGTAGCAAAGCCAGAAGTAATATAGTTGGATCAATAGAGCATTAAGCCATGGCTGCTAAGTCAGTCCAAGACTATAGCAATGTGGCAGTATGCTTAGGGAAGCATATGTCTCTGGATAGCATCAGTCTGCACTAGATGATTCTGCATCTCCCATTTGGTACCAATTAATGGGTTCTTTGAACATTTCTTTGCTCAGTACAGATGTCCCTATAAATCTTTAGAAACGTAAAGTCCAGCCTCCTCTTTTTCAGGCATTCAGCTTAGAAAAGCTGAGTTCTAAGTACACATTTAAAGTCATCTTCAGAAACCTGATAGTGGTCATACCTTATAAGATCATGCATCTCTATGGTTGGTAACAGATACACAAGTTGGGAAACAAAGGATTAAGTTTTTAGTCTTATAATAGTATGATGGAGTCTGCCTTGTGTATAAGGAAGCTGCGGGTGAAAATAGTATACCTATAGAGTGCGGTCATTAAACACTGACCAAGATTAATGTTTTAGGTCAAAAAACATAATCATTACAAATTATTTCAGTTACACACTGGCCAATTAAACAATATGGAGTCCTGTGATCAACTTGTTCCAAGCTTTTTCTTGGTATTAATTTTCAGTCTTTTTCTATATCAATACATTGATTTTGTTTACAACTAAAATAGGTATTTTTTACATTTAACCTATGACTTACTCAGAATATATTTTCTAAGCACTCTAAGGCAATTTCTTTATTTTTCAGATGTGTCTGTTTCAATATTTCTCTTTGAAAGTAGAATGCAAGATGATCATCCATTTCACTTTAGCAATAAAAATTGAAGGAATCCTTCTCATTTAGTTTCTCTCTGAGTAATGCCATGCAAATGACATTTTCTGTACAAATGATTTTACAGCACAAGAAAAAGGGGATTCATCTGCAGTTTTTCATAAGAGTTCTCCATGGACTAGTTTGCTGATAATTTCTTTGCACAGCACCTATGTAAAGTAAAGATGGCCTTAGAACTCCTGTAATTCTACTTTCGTTTTCCCAGCAGGTTTCTTTACTCATCAAGACTTTTTAGCACCCACTCTGTGCCATCTAAACTGTATGCAAATCTATTACTTTTTCCACAAGCAAGATCATGCCTTCTTTTTTTAAACACACCATCCTCATCAACAAGCCCATCACAGCTGGTCAACTGCATTATGCAGCTCTGAGTGGCTTACTACATAACGGGAGTGGAGTTTTTCTTAAAGTCCCAGCAATCTTAACAAAACCAATTGTGACTTTTAAACCATATCCATGCATTTTTCTTGAGTTTCATTCAAAATTTTTGACCATTAGTGGCTTAATTTTTGCTAATCTCTGAATAAATAATAGATTATTTTTCTATTAGTAGTATTTTATGGGGTAGCAAGCCTTTATTTTAATATACAATAAGAACCATTCTGAATAAATAACAAAAGTAGCCTTATTTTATAGAAAACCCACTGAAATGCCACTGAGGAACTCAGGTATTATTCCTGATCCCATTCTTCATGAGGGAATAAAAAAGCACTGTATTTTAATAATAACATTGTTGTACTTCAGTGGCTTAATAAATTAAAAGAAATCAAGCAGAAATTAAGGTAAAAATTCAAGGTGCATGAATATAGAATAACCATAAATCATAAAGGAGGTGATATTTTCAAAATGGAGATGATGGAGGGAGAAGCTGAGTCATGAAAAGAAGAGAGCCCATGATCATCTCACAAAGCAATAGGAGAGCCAAGCATTCAATGCAGCATAAGGCCCTATATATTGAAGCAAATCCAGCTGTAGACAGTGAGCACGCAGCTCCCCAAAGATGCACTAGGCAGCCTAGGCACCGCTGCAACACCCAGCATCCTGCCTTACCCTGTGCAGAATATCCAGGAGCAGAGAGGAGTCCAGCGAGGTCCAGAGGTTGTGCTCAAGTTCCTAAAATACAATAAAAAAGGTGTACAAGGCCTACCAGACAGGCAGGTTCATGCTGGTGCGGGTCCTGATCCCCTCCTGGATCATCCTCTACTACCTGAAGTACCATGTCATGAAAAAACCTCTCAGTAACATGATGTCAAACCAATGGGTATTCCCAGAGGACAGAAGTTTAGAGATCAGAGAGATTATTCCATACATGAAAGAGCCTGGTGAGCCCCCCTGATGGCTAAAGGCTGACCCCATCCTTCAGCGAGCAAGGCAAGAACTGCAACTGCTCCCTCTTTTCTATAAAAGAGCCTGTCTTCTGCAACACCTGAGCTTTTCTGTCATTTGCTTTCCCCGTAGTCCACCTGATTCCATTTGCTACCAGTATGGAAGTTTCTGTTGCCTTTGGTGAGGATTATTGCAAAGTGCTGGTGATTCCTAACCTCCACATCCTCAGGTTTTTATCTGACAGACAGGATCTGGCAGCAGTATAACATGGGCATCATAGTAGCAGGAAGGGTGCTCTATTCCCTTGGGATTGCTCACGAAAGGGGTCACACACAGCAGCTGTCTTCTCCCAGTCCTTCTCCAAAATTATTTTAAAAAAAAAAAAAAGAAAAAAAAGATGATCCTGACCCTCTACTCTGCTCTTGTGAGACCTCACTTGGAGTATTGTGTGAAGTTCTGGTGTCCTCAACATAAAAAGGGGGGTTGGAAGTAGATGATCTTAAGGTCCTTTCCAACCCTAACTATTCTATGATTCTGTGATTCTATGAACTGTTGGAGTAAGTCCAGAGGAGAGCCACGAGGATGATCAGGGGCTGGAGCACCTCCTGTATGAAGACAGGCTGAGAAAGTTGGGGCTGTTCAGCCTGGAGAAGAGAAGGCTGCGTGGAGACCTCATAGCAGCCTTCCAATATCTGAAAGGGGGCTACAAGGATGCTGGAGAGGGACTATTCATTAGGGACTGTAGTGATAGGACAAGGGGTAAGGGGTTCAAACTTAAACAAGAAAAGTTTAGATCGGATATAAGGAAGAAGTTCTTTACTGTAAGGGTGGTGAGGCACTAGAATGGGTTGCCCAGGGAGGTTGTGAATGCTCCATCCCTGGCAGTGTTCAAGGCCAGGTTGGACAGAGCCTTGGGTGACATGGTTTGGTGTGAGGTGTCCCTGCCCATAGCAGGGGGTTGGAACTGTATGATCTTAAGGTCCTTTCCAACCCTAACTGTTCTTTGATCTATTCTATGACCTGTTCTATGATCCAGGGCTCTATTCACTATCTACTCTAATGATCTCTGATACTACTGAGTGGAGCTCTGAAAGAACTAAGAATATGTAAATTATATATTTGGTCAAAAACATCCTGGACTTAATTCTACTGTCTTTATATTGTCAAAATTACTCTGTGGCTTAGATTTCTCCATACACTGTTTCAAGATTATATTGATTATACATCGTAGGTAAAGAACCAGAGTATTTTGACAATGGAAGAATATCAGGATTTCAACTTAACAATAATAAGACTAAACGAAAACATTGTTCATGTGAAATGAAATTCCACAAGATTCACCACAGCTACAACAAATAGGAGTGTAAAATACTATTTCAGAACAGAGACATTCAGGTTCACTCTAAGAATCCATCAGGTGGAGCATCCCAGTTTAGGCACTTGCTCCACAGATGCTGCAGAATAAGTTAAGAATATACAGAATATACTGCAATGTTAATTGCTTAGGAAGGCTTTGGTTTATTTACAAGTCGCAAAATAGAATCATAGAATAGTTAGGGTTGGAAAGGACCTCAAGATCATCTAGTTCCAACCCCCCTGCCATGGACAGGGACACCTCACACTAAACCATATCACTCAAGGCTTCATCCAACCTGATCTTGAACAGTGCCAGGGATGGAGCATTCACTACCTCCCTGGGCAACCCATTCCAGTACCTCACCACCCTAACAGGAAAGAATTTCTTCCTTATATCCACTCTAAACCTCTGCTGTTTAAGTTTCAACCTGTTACCCCTTTTGCTATAACTACAGTCCCTAATGAATAGTCCCTCCCCAGCATCCCTGTAGGCCCCCTTCAGATACTGGAAGGCTGCTATGAGGTCTCCACGCAGCCTTCTCTTCTCCAGGCTGAACAGCCCCAACTTTCTCAGCCTGTCTTCATACGGGAGGTGCTCCAGTCCCCTGATCATCCTCCTGGCCCTCCTCTGGACTTGTTCTAACAGTACCATGTCCTTTTTATGTTGAGGACACCAGAACTGAACACAATACTCCAAGTGAGGTCTCATGAGAGCAGAGTAGAGGGGCAGGATCACCTCCTTCGACGTGCTGGTCATGCTCCTCTTGATGCAGCCCAGGATACGGTTGGCTTTCTGGGCTGTGAGTGCCCACTGCTGGCTCATGTTCATTTTCTCATTGACTAACACCCCCAAGTCCTTCTCCACAGGCCAACCATGAATTTCCTTTTTGCCCAACCTGTAGCTGTGCCTGAGATTGCTCCGACCCAGGTGTAGGACCTTGCACTTGGCACGGTTAAACTTCATGAGGCTGGCATCAGCTCACCTCACAAGTGTGTCAAGGTGCCTCTGAATGGCATTCCTTCCCTCTAGCGTATCAACAGAACCACACAGCTTGGTGTCATCAGCCAACTTGCTGAGGGCACACTCAATCCCACTGTCCATGTCAGCGACAAAGATATTAAACAAGACCGGTCCCAACACCGATCCCTGAGGGACACCACTCGTTACTTTTCTCCAGCTGGACATTGACCCGTTGACCACAACTCTTTTAGTGCGACCATTCAGCCAGTTCTTTATCCACCAAGTGGTCCACCTATCAAATTGCTGACACTCCAATTTGGAGACAAGGATGTCATGTGGGACAGTGTCGAACGCTTTGCACAAGTCCAGGTAGATGACGTCAACTGCTCCACCCCTTTCCATCACTTTTGTAGCCCCGTCATAGAAGGCCACCAAATTGGTCAGGCAGGATTTCCCCCTAGTAAAGCCATGCTGGCTGTCACCAAGCACCTTTCTCTTTTTTTTATGTGCCCTAAAATAGACTAGCAAGATAATAGATTACAGCTCAGACAACTCTTAAAGAGTACATAAAGTTAATCTTCACATTGTTTCTTTCTTACAGATGCAACTGAAATAATTGTTTATTTATTGCCTGTATGGGATGAGGACCTGAACAAATATACAGCTCATTACCGTCGCTTCATTGGACATCTGATACATGCAGTTTTAGAAGCAGTGAGGGAGAACATCTCAGTCTTCAGATCAGTGCGTAACTTTTTCAAGGGCCAGGTCATACTGAGAGCTGAAATGCTATGCAAAGTATATGTAGCTAAAGGAGAGTTCCCAGGAGATTTGTCTTCCCTATATATCCTTGCTTCTGAGAGTCCATGTTCACTTGAGCAGAGGCAGTACACATCAAAGTAGTCTGAAATACAGCATTGCCAATCCCACTACTAAACCACATCCTTAAGTGCCACCTTTACATCTTTTAAATAGCTCCAAGTCTGGTGACTATGCCACATCCCTGGGCAGCCTGGTTCAATGCCTGACAATCCTTGTTGTGAAGACTTTTTTCCTAATATTCAATTTAAACCTTCTCTGCAGCTGATGGAAAGTTCCATGTTTTGTTTGATCGGGCTTACTTCAGACAAGTTCAGCTGTGTGTCCATGTCTCACGTGGACAGCTTCTCCTAGTGATAGGCTCACCAGTATGCAGTTTTGTTGTTTATGAGGGTAAAGCTATGCCTTTATCCTTGTGTGCCCTACAAAATATGAGGTTGGACCTCAGTCTTATGGCAAACAACATGCCTAGTGAAAGAGCATATTTACATATACAAACTGAAACTTCACTCAATGCTAATTTTCATTTGTAAACGTGTAGCTCTTGCAAAAGACTTTCTTATTTAAGTCTCTGTTCTGAAAACTTCTAAGATGAACTAAGTATTAGGCTTGAAGTCAAATGTACCCCAAAAGAAGGAATATAATCTAAATCTAAAGAATAAACTTCAATTCATCAAGGGATTTATGACAGGATTCCATGTGTAGTATTTTTGCTTAAACTGCTTGAAAGTCATTCTTGGTATAAAGGAAGTTATTGAACCCAGGCAAAAATTTGTTTGATAATAACTACACAGCCTTTTGTCTGGCAAGTTCTTAAATGTAGCTGTTTAGGGTACATTGCTTTTCCAATTTTTACCACACTCTGTTTCAGTAAACAGACAGAACTGAAATTAGGATAGCGGATATTTCTCTAAATCACTCTACTTTCCCAAATGGGCTCATATTGATTTTGTGAATGCATTTTCAAAACAAATAATCTGTTTCTGCCAGCTAGATGTGCCAGTCTCTATTTCAACTTAATTACCGCACATTATTGCATGAGATCGAAATAAAACCCTGCTAGTTGAAAACGAAGAAAATAAATTTTATCACATCTTGATACATACATGTCCAAGCAGATCATACAATAACTGCTGATTGATTTATAGTTTTTCCCCTCTACCCATGAAATGAGCTCTCCCCAGTCAAAATGTTTATACTGTGGTCCCTAGTACCCAGCTTTTACAGTCATGTATTACTGGCTATTTGTGCCGAAGTTATCATTACCTCCTAATAGATTCATGTGTTATCTATGCAAATCCCTTGTGTTATGTACACAAATCATGTTTCTCAGGAGCTTAGAAATCCCTTAAGATAGTACTCCCTGAATTATAGCCTCTCTGAAAATACCTTTCAGTTTTTGAACAGCTGTGTGCTTGAGCTCACTGCTAACATAAGGCAATTGGAGCATCTGGCTAAACTTTTTTCAAGGTTTGCTTTGGCAATAGCCTAGGTGATAAATATTGATGAATCTGTATTTGAGAGAACAGCTCTTTGTGCAAAGGTCTTGGCAGAGAGGGCAGGCAAGAAATATCATTTGGAACTGCAGAGCTATACATCTGTGTTGGACAGACCCTGTGCTATTGCTTTGCTTGCTGTGTGTTATATGAAAGGAACAGATTTGCAGTAGGGGAACCCCGCCTCTTTCCCCATTCCCTGTGCACTGACTGATATGTCACATTGGGAGCTGATGATTGTTCCTTCTCTGGGAGGAGCAAGTGATATTTTTGGGAGAGAAGCTTCTATAGTGCAGAGTGGGACAGGTAAAGAAACCAGAAGGAAAATACAGAAAAGGAAGGCATACAAAGAAAGACTGCGGAATCACAGAGAATATGAATACACATTTTAGAAATTTATGTGATTGTTTTAAGGAAGTGGCTAAAGCTCTGGCTCTGAGCCCTAGTCCCATCAATACGTTTTAGGAACATAGGACTTCCAATGTTCATCTCATCCCAGGTCTTATGTAAGACGATTCTGAGGACCAGATTCCCAGAAAGTTTCCTGCAACAAGGTAATACATAATGATCTTTCCCCAGAGCATCATATAATATCTGGGCCAGTAGTGAGGTTAAAATAGGTATGAATGAAAATCAGTCTTTGCAAAGAGGAGGTGGCAGTATCCAAGAGAAGGTCCCACTAAAGCCAGAAAATTGCTTTTTTAATTGATTTAAGGAACATAAGTAACATACATATACGCTAGAGTTCCCAAACTCAAAAATATTTCTGTTGATTGTACTAGGGGAGGAGAGAGAGCAGGCTATAGTCTTCATATGTGGACAGTGTTGCTTTAATTGTTTGTTTGATGAGTTATAATGCTTAATATCAGCAATGTAGCTAACTTCATTTTTTTATCTTTAGCCTTATAATTTTGGTAGTTTACTGGAAGGCAAGAGCTTAGAGAATCTAGCTCATCTGATTCTACCTTACTTGTGTTAAGTTTCTAGTGAATATTACTTGCAAAGGAAAGTTTGAAAGCCTGAAGCACACCATCACCACTGCTCAGCAAATAGGCTCAAAATCATCTCCTTTTTCCCCCTAAAACTCAGATCACAACACTGGGAACTGCCTTGTCATTTGCAGCTGGCAGTATTGTTTCTGTTAGTTTCCAATGGCCATTTTTATTTACTTTGCAAGACTAATTAAATGGAAGAAAGCAGATGTGGTTTAGCGGAAAACTGGTGAGACCTAATTTCTTAGAGTACATCTATAATGGAGAATTCAAGAAGATGGGAATCCTGCTATCCTAATATTTATCCATCTGAATCTAGAAATTTTAACAAAACATCAGGTCCACATTGTACATACATCTGTGGGTTTCAAAATTCATTATTGCCTTGAAAAAGACAATATAGGGTTTATTGATCACCACTGGACTGTGAACTCAGACTTGAGGACTCTAATGCTAGTGTTTACTCTTTCAGCTACCAAGTGTTTACTCCAAAATGCTAGTGTTTACTCTTTCAGCTACCAAGACAAATACTGTATCACAGTAGAAATGTAAATATAAAGAAGATGATGTTTGGTACCTTTTTATGGATTTTTGCGATATTCATTTTAATGTCTGAAAATAATCTTACGGTATGTTGCATTTACTAAAAATCTGAGGTTTATTAAAGGAATAAATAAGTAAAATAAAAAAAATATTAACTGAAATGGCTAGGTTCAGTTGTGCACTTTGCATTATGGAATCTCTGACGTGAGTGCAAAATTAGGGTAAAATGTTAGCTTTTGTATTTGTAGCATTTAAAAACATTTTGCAACATCATTAGTAAGTATATTAGTGCAGCATCGCTGTGAATGAATGTTGAAATTTTCCAGCAGAAAACAAATAGATTCAAATTCCAACTTCTGTTAAAGTGATGCAAATCAATTTCCTGTCTGGGCTGAAAATCAAAGCAGTTTTGATCCAAGCACTGTGCATAAATCAGGTATTCATCATATGTAAATTGATACAGTTTCACTCCTTCCCTTTCAGTCATATAATTCCAATGGGTAATTTTTCTCCTGTATACATGCGTACCCCACAGGCTTATCAGTTTAAAGCTCAGCCAACCGTACGTTCAAATCATTCATGTCTTTAGAAAAAGCAGCATAAGTCACATAGGTGACAAGTATTCTTGTGGTTGCAATAATGTTAACTTTGTTTAGTGTTCGGGACTCTAAGGATCAAAACACTCTTTTCAGGTGTTTCTATCCACTTACATTCCTCTAAGAAACGTATGAATTGAGACTGTAAAAAAAATAATAATCCAGTGAAGGAATACTTTAAAAATGTATTTTAAATAAACCTATGGTATTGACAATATTTATAACATGGAAGAACAAAATTTAATTTTTGATTATAAATGGACCATGTCATATTTAGAAAACTTCATCAGATATAAGACCACTGGTACAAAGCCATATTTAGTTTCAGTGTGTTTTATGAAGCTAAAAGGAATGTCATTCAAAATGAAAGGAGATAAATCTTTGTGCAGTGAGTGGTTTGTGGGTGTCTTTGTCATAGAAAAATATGTTTCTTAAAATTGTAAATGGGTTTGGGAGCAAAAAAAGGCAAATCAGAGAAAATAAATCCACTAAAACCACACACAAGTACTGAGAAATAGAGGAATTTCCTGAGCCATCGGAAAATGCTTTAGAAATATTAGGGAGAAATATCATACATGGATGGGCTTTTTTTTTTTTTTTCTCTGTGCATCTCTGTAAGGTTACCATTATCAAATAGGACACTAAGCAATGCAGACCTTTATTTAGAGCCACTAAATTCTTAATTCTGAATCTTGGACTCACAAGACTTCAGGTCTTGTTGAAAAGTTGTAATCACATCTTCATTATAAAATTAACTTTAGAAGCTGGCAATTCCATCTGAATTTTCATAGGTTTGCTGTATCCTAGCTGTCTTCAAGCTCTTTGGTCCTTGCTGGTTTTGCTTGATGCAGTGCTTCTGGAGACCTCCTGTGATCTGTCGTTATTCACTAGGCTCACCTCTTTCAAAGCAAAGAGCAAAAGAATGACTGTTGTATCCTAGGTTATATGTGTGGAGATCTCAATCTGTGCTAGATCAGGACACTTCAGATTTCAGATTCCAGCTTCCATTTTAGTTGGTGCCAAAGTCTGGATTTTACTATGGATAACAAACATAGGAAATGCTGGAACTGATGCAACCCAGGCAATTCACTTTACAAATGAGATTAATATTAGGTCCAGAATATGTTATAAAGTGTTTTGGCTTCATTCTCTGAGAAAATAGATCATTCTGTGTGCATGACTGGTGATTCATGGGAGTTGTTGAAAAACAACAGTGTATTTATAACTTCTATGTAATGAAGACAATGTATTTTGATTCTGGTGAAGCTTAACATAACCTTTAGCATGACCTTCCATACTCAACACAGGCCATAGTCATAGAAGCAGGTGGATATTGTTATCTAAATTGCTGTAAATCAATTTGTTTACTAATTTGGAATAATCATGTATGAAGGTTCCTGTAAGTTGTCAGCAGTTTTTTTCACTATGGTTTTGATAGAACACATTTATCTTCTCATCTGTTAGCCCAAAAATAGCTAGAAATAAAATTGTAGCTGCATCGCACAAAAATGCCCACCACAGGCTCATGCTGAAGGTAAGTCATCATTGGACATGGTCTGCATTCTATACTATATGAGATAATACTGCAAGTACAGAGGAATATTTAGAGAGCAACTTCTCAGAAACTATTTGACTGGCTGAAGTTGTATATAATGTCAATGATTTCCAGTCCTGAAGAAGGAAATAGGTAACTGGTTGGAAAATACTGCCTGCAGGAGGAGTTAGGATGTTTGATGGTCTCCCACCTCCTGAAGGACACTTGCCAGTGACTTAGGTTTCCCAAGTGAGGAATGCAGTGAAGGTAAATTCTAAGGCACTGGATTTTCATTGCTAGCTCCCTTGAGGCCAGTAGGGAAAGCCTGGGAGTTGCTGTGCCTCTTAGAGGCAAGAAGACTGGAGAATGATGCACCTGCCAGCATACAGCTCTGCAGTATATGGCTTCCCCTTCTGCTCTTCAAATTCAGACCTGTTAAACAGTTTCAGACAATATCCCATTGGAGAACTCACATATTTCTGTCACTGTGAACAACCCTGGCATACCTCTGTTAGTTGAAAGAGGGACTCACAGCAGCTGATGCCCTGGTTTTACAGCATTAAGACAACTATCCCTGATTCTGGCTCATTTTGCCCAGCAGTGATGGTCATACTTTTTGTACCATCTCTTTAAGAAGCTCTCTCTGCTGGAAAATCATTTCACAAACAAACCCTCTGAGGGTGCTAGTGGTCAGTTCAATTTGTTTACTCTATTGAGTCCCAAAGACAAGATAGAGCAAATCAATAAAGCAAGTAAGGACCAGGTATGGAGCTGGTTAGAAACACAGGAATTCCAAGAAAAAAGAAGCAGAGTTTGCACAACGTTTAAGCTGAGAGATGGAAACCAGTCAACTCTTTGATGTATGTTTTAATACTTTGTGCTTCATTTGAAAGGAAATGCACTTGAAAATGCGACCTAAAAATTCTAGCAGCAGCCTCATCAGAGATAAGCATCGCTTGTTAAGCTGATAATGTTCTTACTCCCTCGAGGAGCTTTGTGGTCACAGACTCCTGAGAACAAAGCACTGTCATATTTAGTGTATGATTTGCCTGGAGCCCTGCCAGGCACGTTAGACAAAAAAGTTTATCATGGCCCCTACGCTTTCAATTGACCTGTTGCCTGTTGATAGAGGGGATGGTATTTGGGGCAGTCTGAAGAAAGATAGCGTGGGCTCCATACAGAAATGCTAAATATAATCCAATCTGTCCAAGCCAGTGAGAGGTATGGTATTGATTAGAGATAGACAGGTCTCTTCACCTTTTCTGAATAAGACAGAATAGCATAATGAATGTCTTGGAAAGACATGCATTTTCTTCTAGCATGATACATTACCTTAACGTGTCTTTGGCCTGTTCCCAGGTTTCCTTTCAGAGGCAGTTTCTCCTTAGGAGAAGATGACTCCAATTCTAATTCTAATCTCATTTCAAGTGAGCTGTGATGTTAGGAGATGATATGTTTTATTATTTCTCCCTGTGGAGCAAAAACATGCATGAAAGTGTGGCCTGATCATGAGGTATTCACATCACAGCAGGTATATATCAATTGCCCCAGCTGTTGTACTTTCATGTCTATCATCAGGTTGAATCCTTTAAGACATTTAAAGTTAAATTACTACAAATGCAATGGAGAAATATTAATATTTTAGTTTTGGTTTTTTGTTGTTGTAAAAAGGTCTAATTCATATCCAGTGCTAGATGGTGTGTTTCAGTTTTTTTTAAGGAACCACATGTATATTACTTACCTTCCTGGAAGGTGCAGGGGAAAGCAGGAGATCAATACAACAGTATGTCCATCCCAGTGTCTTACAGAGCAAATGTTTCAGTTATGAGATGAAAAGTAGGTAAAACAGCATCTGATGAGTTAGACTGAGCAGGCAGCTAATAGCTCTTCAGAATACCATGCTGAGTGTAGGGTGAGAGTTCTGAAGTGGTTGTGCCACTGAGTACTTTAAAGCCTGTGTCCTTGTGTCCTTTTCAGAGTGACAGATAAACTGAAGAGATGTGTGAGTAACATGGGCCTCTGCTCAGGGCAGCCACTCATTCCTCACCTGTTGCTGCAGGTGTTGCATGACTGGAAGTAAATTTGGGATGTGACCACTGTTCAGGATTGTATCATCTGTTCTGAAACCACATGCACAGCTGCATTCCTCAGCAGGTGATATTGGGCATAGGTGTTAAGCCAAGTGCAAGCTGACAAGTGCAGAGTGGCCATTGCCATACAGAGCAGTAGGTCACCCACAGGATATGCTGTGGCAGACCCTAACCTTTCTTGCTGAAGTGATTAGGTGTTGCACTTGAGTTTGTATTGCATTATCCTACTGGTTTCAAGTGTTTCTGCAAGTCATTGATTTGGTGTTTGTGTTTCCTCATTCTGAGAAAGCTGATTATGAAACTTTTCCATGTATTTGATCTATATTATGAGGACAGAACTGGTCTTGTTCACAAGCTTGGTTTGTTTTTTTTTAATCCCATTAAATGCAAGCTACCAATGTGGAGTCTTTGGTTCTTCTTCTAAGGAAAGAACAACCTTTGGAACTTTTAATTTTTTTTTTTTTTTGAAAGCTCAGAAAAAGTTGCCCTTTCTTTCCAAAATTACATTTTATAAGATCAGGGCTGTGGCTTGAAAATAAAATTTCTGTTTACCATTGAAACAAATTGATTCCATGTAAAATGTGTTTTGTTGTTTCAACATAGTTGTATAGTTCAGCTTTTCTATTTAATTGAGGGGGTTCTGGCACATGTCAGATTATAGAAAACAGAGAGAGAAAGCTATTAGGTTAGTGAGTCTAGATTTCCACAGTCTGAATTGCTTTAAGAAGCAGACACCCAACATAAAGAAGAAAAAACTTACTGGGACCATTGCTAGATAAACTGTTGAATGAAGAAGGGGAATTACAGAATTTACCTTTTACTGTGGTCTTATAGACATCCCTGGGCAATATTCATGAAACTGATTGTTCAGTAAAAACATCTCCCCCAGACTAGTGATGGCCAGATCCCGCTTGTATGCCTCCTTCTAGGAATTGTTTGAATCATGGAGTTGCCGTTATGATTTGCTTTATTTTTTTCTGTTTTCAGAGTATTTAGAATCTATTTTTTTCAGCCAACTGAAAAAATAAATGGCAGATCAATAAATGGCAACAACTGACAGTCACCCCATAGAGCTTCTCTTTTGGTATTGTCCAGACCACTCCCCTGAAATCTGTAGGTTTGAATTACCTCTGGCAAAGGAGTAAATGTGCCAATGACTAAGACATTTTGTAAAAAGTAGTCACTGTAAGTGCTGTCACCAGCTGTAGATGTATTTATGACCCAGGAGTTCCAAGTCACGTGTCCCTCAAATGGAATTGGAATTCAAATCCTCCTTCCAAGCATTATTTTTTGATTGAATTAGGTATTTCCTCAGTCATCCTGCTGATGTGGATTTCATCCCTGAGTGTCTGTAGGGCTGTATTGCCTAGATGACCCATATGCCTGTGTAAGGCAGCTGGATTCTACTTTTGGAGAAGTGAGGAAAAGTTGGACACTCTCAGGCTGTAATTCTCCAGTGGTCCTATATTCTGGTAAAACAGAAAGGAAGGAGAATAAAGAAATTCAATACATGTCTAGCTGTCAGCACTCACAGAAAGAAGAAATGGCTCCTTCCTGGGTAAGGCTGCCAGGTAACTCTAACTGGCAGACTGCACACAAAATGAAAGGTTGAAAGCCTGAGTCACCTAGAAATGTGCAGGGGTTAAAACTGTGATTTGGAGAGGTGTGTTGGGGGCAAGCAGAAGCTGAGGTAGCTCTGTGATGTCATGGTGTGTTTCCAGGCTGATGTGTGGCAATTAGACATATCTCTGCATGATCAGGAGTTTGCTTATAGTCTGTCTGTGTAACTCCAAATCCTGTGGCTAGCAGTTGGACAAGATTTCCACTTGATTTCTGGGTTCAGTGTCAGCTAGTGAGTATACTGAGGAACATCTTTTAAGGCTTCACTTGGGATGCAGGTTTAAAAAAAATTGTATGAGAAAAAAAAAAACAAATGCAAAATCCCTTGACAAAGTAAAACTTCTCTGACAATATGTATATGAACACTTTAAAAAGTGTTTGCACCACATGTTGGAGGGAGACAAGTCTCTTGTGTGCTACAGTTATAACTGGAGACATCCACCATCATCTTGCCAGCCCAAAATAGACTTACCTAGGAATCTTAGACTATGCAATGAGATGTGTAAGCTGTAGCACACAAAGCAGCAAGTTTCTGCCTTGGGTTTTGCATCCAGCTTCTATCTCTTCCTCACGGTAAGCTTGAGCAAGTTAGTCTTTCACCAAACCCCTCTACAGTATGATTTTGATTTGGAGCTCCTTCTTTAGTCCTGCTTTAGTCCACATTGAGATTGTGTTCCTGGTTTAGAGTAGAGTCTCAGTACTCAATGTCTTGAGTTATGGTTTTTGCCACATTTACTTTGCTGCCCAGACTACCTACCTACAATTGCAAACTTGACTTTTAAGATAATTAGTGACAGAGCTCTGCTTTTTAACGTCAAAAGATTTCTTGGCTGCCCTTTCCAACCTGCTGCTCCCAGTGTTTGGAGCCTGCACTGAGCCTGAAAGCCCATTATTGTCTGTCAGCAGTGAAATAAGATATCAAAAAAAATTGCTGATGCGTCATTTACTGCAACTGGAAACCACTTAATTAATATACTGGTTTTATGTGTTCAGTAATTAAAATTTAAATAATTCCACTTTCTTATGAGTGTAGAGAAGGGGTAACTACTCCTCCAACTAATGCTTTGCTTAATAGTTTTAAAGGCATTTAAAATTTTTCTTATAAGAACTAAAACATTCTCTTCATGTGCTTCCCTTTTTTCCTTCCAGCTAGCTCATGAACTAAGAAATGAATCAGTAAAAATTATGCTTAGAGCTGATGGCTCATCTATTTCCTTTCTTTGGCTGCTTTTACAAGTAGGCAAAGAAGGTGCTGACTTGGCAGGCTTCAGAGCCAAGACTTTTTAAGACCAACTAGTGATTTGAAGTTCTTATGTTTTATATGCCTGGCTTGAAACACTGAGAGGCAATTGATTTTCAGAGGAATGGCACTCAGCACTTTGTAGAAATACAAGCCCTTTCTAGCACTTTCACAATTACTGGATACTTTGGAAAATCTGGTCCAGGTTGTTGAGTTCAGGGTCTGACAGTGAAAATCCAGGCGAAGTTTCAGTCCAATGTTTCTGAACATTTGTACTGATAGAGTCCTTTGGAGGAGAGAGGTTCTCTTCAGATGCCTCTTTCCATCTTCTCATATTCCTTTTGCTCCCCACCTGGTTTAGGAGCTGGGAAGAACTGACACAGTTTTTTTGTTGCTCTAGATAAAAATAAAATCCGTAATACAAGCTGCTTTGAAATCCTGGAAGTACATGGAAATTCAGTTGGAGGCCACAGGCGGTTTTATGGAAAAGAGCATGACAGAATATATTGAATTTTTCAGATTTGTTATTTTGGATAAATTATAGATAGATTCTTAGAAGAGAAAAAGTACTAACTTCTAGCAAGTTTACTTCAAGTCATGAGTTGGAACATGTGGAAGATTGAAAGCAAGGCCACAAAACTGAAGGAGTATATGCTCTCTCTCCTGGGATATATCAATTAATCAAGCACAGCAGGCAATGAAAAGTGTGCACTTTCTGCCTTGCTTCTTTGATCAACAGGAAACACTGGTTGACTTCTCTGGGTTTCAGCACTGTAGGGCTACAAATGTTGTCAGTCTGAGAATAGTCAGGAAGGGATAAAGCTGTACGTTTGTGTTCCAAGGCTTTCTAAATGAAACACTGAGGAAAGAGCAGGGGATGATTTTTTTTCCCCCAAATACATAAATAACAAATAAAGCATTTCACAATCCATTTTTATCAGTTAGGACTATTCTGCAGTCATTGAGCAGAACTTAGCCTGGTCTGTGCCAAATCGAACTGGCTGAGACTGAACGATACAATACAAACTGAGAGACAAAAGATAAAGTCTTGGGTTTTGTTTGTGTTTGGTTTTATGGGGTTTTTGGTGGGTTTTTGGTTTTGTTTTGGTTTTTTTGGTTGGTTGGTTGGTTGGTTATTTGTGGGTGGGGTTTTTTTGTTGTTTTTTTTTAAATGCAGATTAAGAAGCAGTTGACCTTAAACCAGCAGATTAAGCTGTCAACCTAACAGCTGTGTTGTGTTATCCAAAGTGGAATAATGGGATCCATAGGCTGTTCTGAGGGGTTTAACTCAGCACTTCAAAACAATCTGAATATCAGTGTTATAGGTCTCCTAAACAACTTTGTGGTGCAAAATGGGAGGAGATGGGGGGTTGTCATAAATTAAGAGCAATACATTAATGATCTACCTATAAAATTAGGTAAAGGCACAATCATTTTAAGAAGAAATGTAGTAAAGGAAGTGCATAAGTTGTGTGATTCAGTCCTATTCTAAATTTCAAGGGCAAGTAATTATTCTGATTTGCTTTTCTTACTGAGCTACTTTCCTTTTTAGAAATAATTGTAAAAAAATTATTTCACCCCCATATGCAAATTTGGACAGAATTTAAAAGAAAAAAAAGTCAGGTGCAAGATGTCACATAGCAATTGGTATGGCAACTCAATTTTAATAAGTCTTCCAAAGAAGAACCACTTTTGAGGGACTTGATTTAATCATACAACCTGGGCCAGAACAAAGGTATTATAAACATCCAAGAAGTTTCCTTTAACACTCCATAAGCGCTAGTTTTCATAGAATCATAGTATCCTGGAATGGTTTAGGTTGGAAGGGACCTTAAACATCATCTAGTTCCAACCCCCTGCCATAGTCAGGGACACTTTCCACTAGACCAGGTTGCTCAAAGCCCATCCAAACTGGCCTTGAACACTTGAACACAGGGATGGGGCAGCCACAAGTTTTTGTGGAAGCCTCACAGTTCCAGACCCTTACAGTCACTCACAGTTTTCTCTCTTTTTCTCTTGACATACAAACCAACTTTCAGTAAGCTAAGATTAGGTATTTTCTGCATGTGTGGAAATTAAGTATTTTCATTACAACATAAACTTGAATAATATTTATCCCACTAATGTGAAATAATCTCCTTTAAAATGCAGCATTATGAAACTTTAAATAGACAGAGAAAGCGTGTTTTCTTAGGAATTCTGCTGCTAATCCCATGCTATAAAGATTGAAGTTTTTTTTTTTTAAAAGAGTAGAATATGATCAAAACCAGAGCAAATCTGAAATAGCTTGTTACTTTTTAACTGTAGGGAGCTTGCGCTAATTTATTATTAAAGAAGTTATTGCTTTTGGACAAGAATAAAATTAGTTTTATGAAACTCATTAATTGTCCAGTATGACTACAATTATATAAAGTTATCATTACATATAATATGCAGTCCAATTGCACTTTCAGCATTTTACTTTGGCCTTTTTTTACACACCTGTTATCTTGGCTGTAAGTCCATAAGACAAAAGAACAAGGCCTTTTTAAAAGTTTGTTTTTATTGTCTCAAAATTCAGTGTATAGCTCATAATATTTCTCACTCTGAAGAAATACAAGAGTATAAGAGAAACTAACCTTATCAAGTGTTCAGTGATGTTCTCGGTAAGAAAATCTTTGATCAGACACACCCAGTGCCTTTTAAAGTATTAAAGCTTGTTTAAAAAGCTAAATAAATCAACACCCCTTTTAAAATATTGACTTATGAGTCAGTGAAATTAAAATACTCATCAATTTCCCTGAAACTTTTAAAGGAAAACCAGACACAAAGGTCTCTCCTACTTAATACTGAAGCATTTGCCTCACCAGTCAAGTAGCAAAAAGCAAGCCAATGGTTGTTGCATTGTTTTGGAAAAAATATTCTGGGTGTATCTTCATACTGAAAAAGTACTTTTTCCCCAAACACCTAACTGAACAACAGAATTTCAGAAAGTAAATGTTTATTTGCCAGCATTAGCAGGTATGCTGCACAACTCAGACAAAGCAAGGGGAAAGAGCAGTATCACAGGTAGCACAAAAAGTAGGCGTATATATTCTGTTAGTTTTAGGAGTGTTAAACTGTGATAAATTTTAAGGAAAACATAATTATTTCAGTCTCTTTAATTTGCTAATTTGATCCTCTCCATCACACCATTACTCAAATGTATAGTTCATATTTGTTGTGGTTGAGAATACTTCTTGAGGAAGATTTGAAAAAATGGACTGAGGATTATATAATTGAGATGAGGAAGTATAACTGAGATGAGGCACCAGAGCAAAGAACGGAAAGGACAACAATATCAGTTAAATATGGTAAATCAGGGTTTCCAACAACTGAAAAAGGAAAATATAACCCCCATTTTCAAGAAGAGAAAAATAGAAGACCCAGGGAACCACAGACCAGTCAGTCTCACCTCTGTGCCTGGCAAAATCTTGGAGCAGATTCTCCTGGAAGGCATGCTAAGGTCTTGTTCAACATCTTTGTTTGTGACACGGACAGTGGGATTGAGTGTGCCCTCAGCAAGTTTGCCAATGACACCAAGCTGTGTGGTTCCGTTGATAACACTGGAGGGAAGGAATCCCATCCAGAGGGACCTTGACACGCTTGTGAGTTGGGCTGATGCCAACCTCATGAAGTTTATCCATGCCAAGTGCAAGGTCCTACACCTGGGTGGGAGCAATCCCAGGCACAGCTACAGATTGGGCAAAGAAGAGATTCAGAGCAGCCCTGTGGAGAAGGACTTGGGGGTGTTGGTTGATAAGAAACTGAACATGAGCTGTGTGCAGTGTGTGCTCACAGCCCAGAAAGCCAACCATATCCTGGGCTGCATCAAAAGGAGCGTGACCAGCAGGTCAAAGGAAGTGATCCTGCCTCTCTACTCTGCTCTAGTGAGACCCCGCTTGGAGTACTGTGTGCAGTTCTGGTGTCCTCAACATAAGAAGTACATGGAGCTGTTGGAGCAAGTCCAGAGGAGGGCCACCAGGATGATCAGAGGGCTGGAGCACCTTCTGTATGAAGATAGGCTGAGAAAGTTGGGGCTGTTCAGCCTGGAGAAGAGAAGGCTGCATGGAGACCTCATAGCAGCCTTCCAGTATCTGAAGGGGGCCTTCAGGGATGCTGGACAGGATCTCTTCACTAGGGAGTGTAGTGATAGGACAAAGGTGTAGCAGTCTCAAACTTCAACAGAGGAAGTTTAAGTTAGATATAAGGAGAAATTCTTTACTGTGAGGGTGATGAGGTACTGGAATTGATTGCCCAAGGAAGTTGTAAATGCTCAATCCCTGGCAGTGTTTAAGGCCAGGTTGGACAGAGTGTTGGTAGACATGGTTTACTGTGTGGTGTCCCTGCCCATGGAAGGGACCAGGTGAACTTAAGGTCCTTTCCAACCCTAACTATTCTATGATTCTATGATTTTATAAATATTATTTAAATATTGTGTCAAATATTATTTAAATATTATGTTAACAGGGATTGCATAGGTAACATAAATGGCTTGGTGCTGTCTATCAAATTAACTCCACCCAAAATTTCTGTCAAGGACTTCTCACAGCATATTCAATGGTTGATATAATGTCATAGTTTAAGCCTGTAAATCAGAACCACGCGGTCTCAATCTCACTCCCTCCATTTCTCACTCCCTCCATTTCTCCCCCCCCCCCGGCTCCCTGATGGATGGGGGGGAGAATCAAAAGAATTCAACTCCCACAGACTGAAATAAGAACAATCCAGTAACTAAGGTATAACACAAACCACTACTGCTACCACCAATAATAATAATGATGAGGAAAATAACAAGGGAAGAGAATACAACTGCTCACCACTTGGCGACCAATACCCAGCCTGACTTAGCAGTGATCTAACCCTTCCAGGTAACTTCCCCAGTTTTACATCCTGGGCATGATGTGCTGTGGTATGGAATATCTCTTTGGCTAGTTTGGGTCAGGTGTCCTGTCTCTGTTTCCTCCCAGCTCCCCCTCCTCCCTGGCACAGCATGAGACTCAACAAGTCCTTGGTCAAACTAAATATTGCTAAGCAGCAACTAAAAGCATCAGTGTTATCAGCACTGTTCCCAGGCTGAAAGTTAAAAACACAGCACTGCACCATCTACTAAGAAGAAATTACTATACTGCTGAACACAGGACATATAATTAGAAGCAAACACCAAAGATTGGAACAATATGTTTAAAGTTTTAGTATATTTAAAGGTTTTATACCCTGGTAGGACTCAAACACAGTTGTTTAGCAAGTAATTGAACAAAGGCTCACGCTAGTGCAGGTTTTTGAGCTACCCGATGATCACCTGCAAGAAGAACATTGGAGTTCATATTTTGCTTATAGGTACAAGAATAGATAAGTGTCCACAGGTTTGTAGTGGGCATGTACATAACTATGTTTTTACACTTACCAGGCTTGAACATAAATTGAAGCAGTGGAGAGGTGGGATGTGAAAGTCTCTGCTACTCTGAGAAGTTCATGGATATGGCTTAAATGCTCAAGCAATAAGCACCTAGATTGTCAATATGAATGAATGCAGAGAAAACACATGTGTGAGGCAGCACAACTTGTCTCTTAGCCTATGTTTCAAGAAGTTTATACATATACAAGTATACTCACATCTTCTATTTTGTTCTTAGGTATAATGAATAAACACCATTAAAATTAAACCACCTCATTTGTCCTTTATGTCACTGTCAGAGCTGCTCAAATAATAGAAAATACTATACAAATTTTTATGATGTAGGAAATGTTCCTTTTTTTTTTCCTAACAGGTTTTGTTTATTTTCCGTCTTTGTGCTGGACTCCATGTCTCTTAATTCCCTCTCAAATACTGTGGTCTTCCCATTTACTGAGCTGACATTAAAGTCCTGTTCAAAGCACCTAAAGGAAAATGCAGTTTGAGGTGATCAGTTCACAGAAGACAAGAAAGGCAGCAGGTAAATGAACCACAATTTGCATGAAGTGGCATGGTTTCCATCCTGAAGCAGAATTTTGAGTGTTGGGGATTTTATTTTCCTTCTTTCTTTTTGTTTTTTTTTTTTTTTTTTAACTGAAGGAAAAAAAAAAAAGGTTGTCTTGTGTTTTTAATTGCATTCAAAAATTTGAGAAAATCAGAAATATCCAATTCATTAGAAAATCTGATTAAAAAGTTTCGCTATTATCAATGTTTAAAATGTTCAGCAGCTCTTAAGTTGAATAATTCTATTGTTAAACCTCATTTTTTAATAATTTTGGTCACAAAATTATCAAAGTCTGTCATCTAGCCAAGCATCCAAGATGTTACCATGCAAATTTAATCATCAATCACAAGATGGTAACACCAAGTCATCAGAAAGATCATTGAAATTGACATTACTGAACAAACCAAAAACGTAATTGATTTGTGTAAACCAATCTGGTCAAAAAATCTGGTAAGCAGAAAAAGAAAGATACAATCTTCTCAGCTAGTATTTCACAAGAATAATTCAGCCTGTTTATGCATAAAATATATGTAAGTCCATATAAAATGAGGAAGAACAATTAAGCAAATGGATCCCCACCTTTGCATTGCTGGCTCACCTACACCAGTCGCTAAACCTGAGCATCCATTCTGATGAGCGCTGCATTCAGAAGAGTAATACGTGCAGCAGCTTTCATTGCTTGTATTTCATCAAGTAAATACTGCAGGTGGTATAATCAGCAGAATTAATTCAGTTAGGCTGTGTAAGAGGCTGCCAAAAAACTGTGCTTGACGGTTCACTTCTTTGCTAGTGTTTCCAGCAAGTATGTTGCTAGTGCTAAGTGGCTTGGGGGCTGCTGCTGCTGCATGAGAAGCCCTAGAAGCTGTAAGAATATGCTGAGCTTTGTAAATGTGTCCATTTTATACAGTCCATGAAACTGACACTAATTGAACTGCAAGGGAAAGCAGCTCCCTGTTCCATTACTGTGTCTTCTAACTGCCTTTTAGGAACCCGCAAAATTGATATGCTTCTGTAAATAAAATAGGAATGCATCTGTGTAGTCATGAATTAGATGAAAAGCTGGCAAATTTAAACTAATAACACATTAATAAAATACGTATCTGTATGTCTGTAGTTATTTCCCCATGACGACTCTTGACTTGAAAGAAATATCTATGAAAATAAATATTTTATCATTTGTTATTACAAGAGGGGTTTTCTTATACCTTTTACTGATTCCTAAATGCATTTTGGTGTTGTAACTTTAATTACACTTTAATCATCATGAAAAATACTATGAACATGCATGAACAAGTTCATAGGCAGTCTGTCAGTGGCTGCAGCTGTAAGCAAAAGTGCCTGTATTCATGCTAACCCAAGTTGTCCCAGGCTATGATGATGTGGATCTGTCCGATTTCAGCTGTGTTCCCCAAGTCCAGTGCTCAGCCAAAAAGCTGTAGCCTTACTTCTGTAGCCCATGTTTTCTGTAGGAGAAGCTCAGTCATTTTAGAATAGCTCATGTTTACTGTGTCCAGCCTAGAGATTAATGCCTTGCAACCATGGGGCAACCTGTTATAATACAACTGTTCCTTTGCAAACTTTGTTACTCTTCATGAAGTACTGTTGGCTCTCAGAAATTAAAAATCCTGTCAGGCACTTTTATTTTAGTTTCTCTTATCTATTTTTTCACTCTGCAAGTCTCCAGTGACTATTCCAGTTTAACATTCAATTTGCATCCGTTTGTAGCTTTTTGTCCATGGTGCTAAACAGTTCATGGGAAGTTTCAGCTAAGGCTGGACTCTCACATATAAAAGTTATTCAGTTTTTATATAAATGGATGAAAGACAAAACCACTCCTTTCTTGTGGGCAAGTGGTTTTGCTCACACCTGCTAATATACAAGCCACCGGTTTGCAGTGTTGACTCTATTTTGTTAAGACATCTACTCTGAACTGCCTCTTGAACTGTTTACAGCTGGTTTAATTCTGTACTTTGTGTTGTAGCACCTCAGCAAAACTCCAAGGTCTCTCTTAAAGACTTACAAACCATGAACATTGTACAATTTTATACATTGATGCTTTTAAGGTAGTGTGGTTAGCTACATCACTGACAAGTAACTTGCTGGCTTCATTTCTGTCCTGGGACATTTAATTTCCGATACATTTAAAAGTGTTTATTCAGCTTATTCAGTGGGTCAAACGGTTTTAAAACTGGCATCTCAGTGTCTCTCTGCTTTTTAAAGCTACTGGTTGCTCTGTTTTCACTACTTTTCCCAAAGGGAAAAGCAGGTTATTTCTATATTCATCATGCTCAACCTGTACTCTCAAGTACTTGAATTTTTCAGTGAAATAAATGAACCCAAATAGTAGTCCCATGAAATGGTGCTTTCCAAAAAGTTTAAAAAAGCATAACTCTACTTGTCTTCTGGTTTCATAAGGTAACCAACCAGAGCCCTGGTGATAAGTTAGGCAACATATGGCATCAACTAACTACTCAGTAATTTTTGCCCTGTAAGTATTGGGAAAATATAGGATAAAATAATTGTAAGGTTATTTGGGTTTATATGCCACAGTCCCAGTATCAGGAAGTTTTCTCTTTTTTATGTTATCTTTCTTAGAAGAAAATAAAAAGGAGCAGAAGTGTTATAAAGGCATAAATTGCAAACCTGTGGTAGGATTACAGTTTCTCTGGAATTTAGTCCTTTGAAAATTCATCAATTTCTTGAAAAACACAAACTGCCCTTCCAGAAGTGCACCTTCTTAACAGAAAGAGCAGGCAGGTATGCTTCAATCCAGCAACATTCAGTTTCTTTAACAATGTTACAAATTCAGTGCCTTTCTGACTCATTGCCTATATTGCAGAGAAGCTACAGTGCCATATTTGTTTTATCTTAACACCCTGTAATAACAATAAATTATCTGCAAATTTTATTTTCTACTTACAGTGACATTTTTGGCACCATGGAGGGCCTTTATATTTATGCATAGCATAAGCTAATGAATGCTTTACTTGCCTTAATATTAATATGCCTATCATGCCATGCAGAAACACTTTCCATTGCTCCTGTGAAGAATCCCTCAGTCATCATCTGTGCATCCTACACTGTGTTTGTAAACACTTGCAAAGCAATGAAGTATATTTCTTGTTTTGGTATCCTTTTTCACATGATGCACGCAGGCTTGGCATATGCTGTGTATATGGTTTTCTACAATCCTCTGTGTGTTTTTTTTCAGCCTTGCTGCCACACACCTACTTTATTTGTAATCATCTCATGTCCTGTTTACTGTGGTCTTCCAAAGCCTTGTGTGGCTCTGGGCAGGTCAGGCAGGCTCAGAATTTCTCAGCAAGAACGTGAGGTTGGAGTTCAGAAATCAGGGCCAGTACGAGGGGGTGGTGACCTGGTGATGGAGCTCTGGTCTGCAGGTAGATATTGCAAATGTGATAATCCTGATGCCTGCTGAATTAGAGCACTAATCACTCCCACTAGGAGCAGTCTGCCTTCCTTTTCTTGCCAAATTCTAATGGCATCCTAAGTGATTATTTCTAAATCTTTAAATAGTTTCTTTGTGGGAGCTCATTTAGTCAAATGAGAGCTCTGCAATAAAGATATCTATGACAGTGTTAGTTATTTAGACCATGTAATCAATTACAAAAAAAATAATAGGTACTTCTAGGGAGTAGTTCAACTTACCCTAAGGAAGATTTCTAAAATAGCTTAATCATACTTCTCTCCAATGGCTATAGAGGAGTCTGTAAAAATTGTTCAGGGCAACAGCAACATCCTAGGCATCTGAAACCAAAGGAGGATTGTTACTAGCTTTTAAATCTCCCCAGATTTCTGGAAAGGACTCAGTAAAATCAAATATTTAGTGCTATTTTGATGAGTTCTTCCATAGTTTCATTTCACTCAAGTCTTGCGTGTTTCGATTTTCTGGTATAGAATGAGGAATTCACAAGTTTTGTATTATAAGTAGCTCCCCTATCTGCTTTAACTGAGAACAGTTAAACAGATGAGTGCTGGAACCAGATCTGTACAGATATAAAATTATTTTCCGCCTAAATTCAGTTTTGATTGACATCTGTGGTTTATGGGTGCAGCATGGAACACTGCTTAAATTCCCTCCAGCTGTGCTTTGCACTTTAGAGAGTACGTGTCCCTACTATGGCTGCTATTCAGTAATCAATTAGTACCTAAGAAATCTGCAGCAAATATATTGTTCTTGATGTGATCCCACTTACTCAGCATGACAACAGTAAGGCCTATACCCTCTGGAAAAAAAAAAAACAAACATGCCTACAGCTCCTTGTGCCTACCTGTACTGTTGCCAGTCTGGTCCTAAGGACAGGTCACCCTGAATTTTTAATGGCTTCACTGTATGTGAAATTGGGGAGCTGTGAAGGTGCTGAGACCCTCCCCTGCTGAGTGGATTGAAAGATTTCCAGCCCAGAGAAAGTGAATGTAAAGAGGGTTGCTCTCTCTTTTTTTTTGCTGCACCAGCAACAGAACAGCAATATGCTAACTATCTAAAGCATGAGCAGTCCAACTAACTTTTTACTCTGCTGGAAACATGACAAGAAATGGGGAAGAATGCTCTAGAATACAAAATGTGGCAGATGGTCTGTTAAAAAAAAAAAAAAAAAGCATCAAATCTCTCCAAAAGGCAGTTGGGGTCTACAAAAAAACCCCTGATAGAACCAGAGGAAGCTAAATTACTTCTGCTGTTCCAATTTTATCTGTGCACAGTTGGGTGAGCCTTCAAAATAGAGGGTTAGAGTCTTTCCAGCATTTATTTAGGTAGAGATGCCAGTAGTGAATTTGCTAATCAATCAGCAGTCAGTATAAGCCAGTCCAAATGTAATGTTTGTATTGAATTTTCTGTGGGAGGCAGAGGTAAAATAAGGTTGATGGTTCTCTTTCTCTCTTCTCCTTTGTTTTGTCTCTAATTTAACTTCTGGAAGACTCTTGATATGGTGCATCTGTGAATGAGGTAGATGGGATTCTTAGAATCAAAAAGGTATTAAAGCTGTTGTATTGTTCAAGCAGTTAATTAGGATTCCCATATGAATACTGTATTTCTGTTTGGCCTCTGTCTAAGTGCTGAGACAGATATTTCCTCACTTCTGTAGAACTACTAAGGCACATTTTCAGCTCCAAGGGTTTTAATTCTAGTAGTTACAAGCATATTAACAGGACCAGCAGTATCTCATAGGGAATGAAAATATTGAGTTCTGTAAGAATGAATGTTATTTGCTTCATTGTAATGAGGTAAATTGCAACAGTTGTACTGGATATAAAGCATGACATAAGTGACAAGGCTATCATCAATGCTTGCAAAGAGGCCAACTTCTAAATCAAGGGCAAATGGTTAGAATGAGAGCCTTGTGAGTCAGATAAGAAAAGGTGGCATGGCTGCTAGGACAGCACGGACAGCATTGTAGGATAGCAGATGTAGAGAAAAAGTTTGGGAATTTAGTCATTGGTGTGTGGAGAAGAAAATCTTGAAACCTTGTGAAAGGTCACTAAGCTGTTGTGTGTAAAGGGAGCTTTTAGGGGACAAAATCAAATCCCCTTTTTTCAAACTCAGGGTAAAACTGAAAAGGTAGAGCCTGTGCACACACCATAGATGCCACAGTAACCTACCAGGATGATGACTAAGGCACTCAGCAGAAGTCAGCATCTCCAGGCAAGCTACAGAGGACCACTTTATTATTATGTTAAATAGAATTGAGGCTCCTGGAAGCTGTGTTTCCCCTCACTCTAGTGTTAAACACATCCTCTCTGGAACTACTCACCTCACAAAAAAAAATCCAAAAAACTGCAAGCAAATGGTGGTTGGCTGTACAAAAAGAAATTTTTGTTTGCTTATCTTCTAAAATCAAATGAGCTACAGTTGCCAATTTAATCTAAAATTTGTGCATCATGGAACCGTAAATGGTTAACATACAAGACAAGAAGCAAAAAAAGTTCTTTTAGATTCTTACTTGAAGCAAGATTTATACAGATTTTAACACCTCAGGTAATTCATAGAGAGGTTAGAGAAGGCAGGACCTTGTGAACAACATGTGTTCAGTGTTGAAAATATGACAGTGCAGAGCTAGCGTGGCACTTATCAAAGCACAGTGGAACCTAGTTACAGAATCCCCTCCAGCTCACAGTTATCTAAGCCAGGAAATCAGTATGGTATGGGACTGAAGGCTTGCTGGTTCTCAGAAAGGCAGCATGGTATGCCTGAAACCATATAGTACAGGCTCTACCCAGGCTAATACTGTTCAAAGTTTGTCATAGATTTAGTAAACAATGTAAAATCCACAGGTATATTTTCTAGATATATACTTACCTGCAGACCTCTTTTCTTATACCAGGGAAAAAGCCAGTAGAAGAGCACTTGTAGTGCTTCCTTAACAATGAGATTATTTTGAAGGTCAGTGTTTTTTCCTTTTGAATGCCATGCTTTTTAGTACAAATAAAAAGCCTCTTTTCTAGGCCTATAGACACACATACTCAATTATTTTATATTATGAACTACCAGTTATTAGTAAAAGTGACATTTCACCTACACACATACACAAACAAGGCAACTACAGGAAATGGGCTTTCTAATTACATGAATACAAATAAATTACATAAATACCTTTGGTTATAAAATCTAAGGCTTTGTCCATGGAGACAGATGAAACCCTGAACTCTGGAATCCTAACATATCTAAATACATTTGTTGTGAGAGGAAACCTATACTTTCAAGTAACCCTCCACATTAGTCTGTGTGCACTTCAAAGGCTTCTGTCTACCTTTTGAAATACACTATCCATATCCAACGCTAAAGCTTTACTAAGTGGAGACTGGCAGCTGCAAAAATAGACTGTAAATCTGGTTTCAGCCAGACTGTAAGTAGATTTAAAGGCATATTTAAAAAGTCCTGAGAGCCTATCTTGATTACTCTGCCAAGAATTTCTACCTTGACATTTTCACTCAGTAGCTCCTTTCCCTAGTGGCCCATCAGAAGCCTCTCTGCTCCTCATCACCTTCCCTTAATGCTGCTTAAGAAAAAACAGAGCTAGATATGAAGTCCTGATGTAGACTGCCTCCAGTGAAAAGCAGAAGTAAATGCTTAAGGCTTTGTCCATAGATAAAAATACAAGTATTCTTTCCACATGCTGCCGTGTTGATAGGAATAATGTAAACACACTGTGCTTTAGTCTTTAATTCTGTTAAAGAAAGAAACTGCTGTGGACTGAGTTCTTCCATTCTTACCCCAAAAGACCAGAAACTTCTGTTATTCCTATGCTCTACACTTGAGTCTTCAGTCCACAGCATCTTGAAGGTACAAAACAACATTAGAAAACTCGTGAACCAGCTAAGTCACCTGTTTGTGTGTCATTCTGTATCGAAATGCTTTACAAATATGGAAGTCATAGTTACCCTATGACACAAATGTAAAAATAAGGGTATATCATAGAAACATTCTACCTTTTTAAGGTTAAAGTTGTGTCTTAAAGCCTATCAAGCACACCAGTGAGAGAGCAAGAAATAGAACCTTGCAACTCAAGAACTCAGGAATCATTGAAGCAATAAATAAGTTGTATTCAAAAAACCCACAGTATTTTTAAGTCTGTGGCATCTGGCATTCACAAAGAGCACAGTTATTTGTTACAACTGGGAGTTTCTCATTTGAATGTCTCAATTCCCAGTCTTCTGAACCCAAACCTAGTACAGCGACTCCCAGCCTTTTCTATAACACGAATCTCTGTTATTAAAGAAACTTTGAATTAACTATGACCATCAACAGGAAATATATAATGACTTGATTATTAAGAATGAAAAAAAAGAACTTTTCAATCCTTCTGACTGGGAATTGGGTTTAATGCCATATTTGAGAATCTGTTATGGTTCTTTATTCGATTGTGATGTTTGGCAAAGCTAGATTCAGCATTTTCCTAAAACAAAATCATTTTGAGCTAGATCACCTCAGTAGGCCTTTGAAGGAATGATGTCAGATAATTTTGCAATTTATGGGGCCAACTTGATTTTGTCAAAATTTAAAGTAGATAAGTGTCTGTGCTGGCAAGAGAGCTTCTTCCTGGAAGAGCTGGGGTTTTTTTTCCCCTTTATGTGGCAAAAGAGAAAAGAAAGTGAGCATGAGAAGAGTAGTTTAGATACTGGATAAACCCAGAGTACTTTGAAAATACCATAGGTGGTTGATGGGATGTTGAAGGGTGGGTTTTTTCTAAGATGAGCATACTATATCCTTGTGTATCAGAGGAGCTGTTCTGGTTCCTTCAATTGCTCCTATTGATTCTGGTTTTGGAAACATGGATTCAGTAGTGATCTACAGGAGTGCAGGATTTAACCCAAATTAAATCACTTGCAAAGTAGGTGTATTACATTCATAAGAGCTTTGTTTTAGTTTTTAAGATTTGCTGTGAAGGTTTAACACAAATATGGAGAAAACAAGACTGTCTGTTTTCTTGTCTATGTTTTATGTTTACCATTATAGAGCCCATACAGTGTTCAGTGCTGCAGCGTTTTCATAGAAAGTAAAGCTGTCTTAATATTTAGACAGTACTGAATAACTTATCAGTATTAATATTTGCATGGGTTTTTATTAGCAGTGTCATGATGCCAAAAAACTCTTACTGAAAATTAATTATTGATGAAGAAATTAATTACAGTAAGAATTCACTGGAGGAACAGCAACATCTGGCTTCATTCTTTACAATTTCCATTCTGATAAGGCTGTAAAGCCTGATAAAATTAATTAGCAATAAAAAACAAGCATCGTAATCCATTCTGAGAGGTGGAACTGCTATTCTATAACTGTCGTGTTTAAGGCTGTTTTCTAATGTATTTATTGTACTAAAATGTAACAGCTGACAATCCTGGGGAGGTGGTGTTGCTTAGTCCTTTAAAAAATACTATAGACACTCACTCACAGTGTGGCTGCTGAGCCATACAGCTTCTACCAGAAAGGGATCAAGCCATTTCAAAATCTTGTATCCCCTTTTCTCCTCTGTTGCCACCCAGGACTTCCTTTCCCTCCTCTGTACACTGCCAGAGAAACATCTCTATCCTTCTCTTGGTTCCATTGTTGTCCTTGTGTTTTCCATGTTTTTCTTTTAGTCCCTAACCTATATAAGGTGATCAGCCCTGTCCCCTAAAGACCTCTTTTGGCTAGATTAGGCACAGTGAGATTTTTAGGGTATTAGATGGGTATATAGAGCTGTCAGCAGTCCTTCCTCCCTTCAGGACTAGGGATTTTCAAGCTCATATCTGAAAAAGTGTATGCATATACATATGTGTGAACATACATATGCATCACTTCCTGTATAATTCAGATGACTCTCTCTCTCTCTCAGCTTGTCATTACCTCTGGAAGGCAAGTGCTGAGCTCAGCATGCACGGAAGGGAGAATGAGGAGAGTGGGAGCAGGAAGCTACAGAAAATAACATTAGCCCTGCTTGGTGAGCAGGCTTTAATTGGGATTTTACCAGATTCAGGCTGATTTTACCAAACTCAGGTGAGTTGTGTCTAGTTCAGCTTCAATGCTCTTGTCCTATAGAATGGGTAAATTTATGGTGAGTTAGGATGTAAGCCCATAAGCCCGCACAGTGCTTTCCATGGTGGTTTACTAGGTCAGCTCCGGAAGTGATACAACATCACAACTCTACATTTACTCCAACAAACCAGGGCATATCCTTTCTCTTCAACAAGCTCCAGTCAGGGCTGCAACCATGACCAACCTTAAATGTTTTGAAGTCTAGATCTCCTTATAGCTTGCAGTTTATATGCAACGTCTTTTTGAAAACGGTGCATTGAAGTTAAGGAAGCACTAACCTGTTTTGTTGAATAACAAGCCTAAAATAATTTCCTTTGGACAGAAATTACACGTCTGTAACTTCAGCAGTGGCTCACCACAGAGACAGGGAAGGTAGTATCCCAATTTCCAACATCTAAGATGTGTAACTGGTAGAGCCTGTAATGAAGAAATTTTGGAGGGAGAGGATTCAAGATCCATGATCTATTTATTCTCAGAAGAATGTCTTATAGAAACTTTGTAGAGATTTAAAATATCCTTTTCCAGGCTATGTGCTGCAGTGGGATCTGAGGGCCTGCTAGAAAGCTTTGCTTATTCAGCATCTGGAGGCGTCAGCTTCAAAAATGATGCTTTAGCCCAGAGGCTTAGCAATTAGACCCTGATCCATTAAGATACTCTATTTAAGAGCTTGACACACCCACTGCTTGCCCTCTCCCCAATGCAGTAGCAAGAAAAGCCACAGGGCTTTCTGTAAGTAGTGTGCATTTCATCATAATAGTATATCAAATAAAATGAGCCCAATTCCTAGCTTTATGGAGTTGACTGAATTTTGTATTTCTGAGATTCCTTTGCATTGCAATTAATATTGAGATTTTCCTCTCTTCTTTCTTAAAGTCTTTAATTATCCCTGGATTTGTTCTTGTTTTATAGTTAAGGCTTTATTATTATTGTTATTACTGTTTAGAAATTTTCCAGTATGGTATGGATTTTTGCATTGCACAGAAAAACAAGGACTTAATGATCAACTACACAAGGTCTAAAAAAAACCCCAGCAAAATAAAAAAAAACAAAACAAAAACCAACCTGCAGAGCTGGTGGTGTAAGTCTGAAAAATAAACAGACAGTGAGGTTATACTGCTTATGAATAGTACTGCCACTAAAAGACACAGTCATGACTATGGACATGACCCACAATGCTGGTGCCCCTAATCTGCTTATCACAAGGCATGTCTCAAAATCCTTCTTCATATCTTTTTTGAAAAAGAGGATGGAAATGCTGAAATTGCGTCAAAACACAGAACATTTACAAGGCAAATAAATGCCATATGCTGAAAGGCTAAAATACAAAGATTTTACTTTGATGCCTATATTTTAGTTATCATCTAGAAAGAATGTACTGAATGTGAGTATAGATTGTCTGTGGTTACTGCCAGTGTGACAGTAAACACTCCATCTGGAAAAACTGGTGTTTTCTACAGCCCTCTAGTCAGAAAGACAACTCGACCTGCTCTGGCCAGAGTGTTACCTTTGTGTGTTCCCTTGTCTTTAGCAGAAACAAGTACCTGTAACCCAGGTAGTATCTAAAGCAGAAACCAAACAATTACCAGTCTTTTGAGCACTCACTGGGTCACATAAAGGCACACACAAAACCCCTTTAATCTTGTTTTCATTTTATGTCATCAAAATGGCTCTAGGGTGAATAGATTACACCATAACTAATCCCAAAAGTTAAAAAAAAAAAAAAAGTAGGGCAAGCCTTGCAAAAATAATCATATTAGAACTGAAGTGATGAGAGATTTTTATTTAAAGAGGATCATTTTGACATTCTGAGCTTTTACTCTGCATTTCTTTCATAAGCTTCCAACTTTATGCTTATAGCCAAGAGGGTAAAAATATTTTTATTTTTCCCCTTCTGCTGTTATTTTATGCAATCTTGTGACTTGAGAACCTGGGCTTTAAGAAACATATTATGTATTGCAAGGCTCATATTAAAATTGAGAGAATTACTTATTTAATTAAAGCTTTGTAAAACATTTTTTTGAAAGATACAAAAAATAGATCACATTTATATGTGAATGTGTACATAAGTACATGAATGACTAATGCTTGCCTATATACATTGGGGATTGTGGGCATGCTTGTTTTCTTGAAGTACCCAAAATTCTCTCATTCATAGCCTAAAAAGCTATGCCTAGAACTTTTATCACTCAAATGCAGTTTTTTTAGTCAAATTTATAATTTTACAGAATTTTTTTTTCAAATAACTCAATACGGTGTTGTCATGGTTTGAGCATGTTTTGCGGGTGTTTTTCTTCAAGGTTTTTTCCAGCCAGGTGGAGGAGGGGAGTCTGGGAGGAAGGAGAGACAGGACACCTGACCCAGGCTAGGCAATGAGGTATTCCATACCATAGCACGTGATGCCCAGGATGCATACTGGGAAAGAGAAAGCTGGAGGGGTAGAGCTCTGGAGGAAAATGGAGGAGGGAGCACGCGGTGCTCAGCCGGGCAGGGTAGAGTGAGTTATGGGTCGGTGGCTGGTGGGGTGTTGTATTCTTTTCGCTTGTTATTGGCTGTATAATTATTATTGTGTTATGCCTTAGCAATTAAACCGTTCTTATCTCAATCCGTGGTGGCTACATTCTTTGGATTTTCCTTCCTAACTCTCAGGGAGTTGGGGGACTTGGTTTAAACCTCGACATTTTTTGGCGCCCAACGTGGGGCCCGAGGATTTGAGATAAGAACAGATCTGAGCGGATTTATGGTTTCTTGTCACAATGCTGATTTATTGGCTCTTAGAGGTTGTTCTCTGGATCTCGCGGTTTCGGGATTTTGCCGGGTACTTTGTGTATGGATTGGATGTGTTTGTGTTTGTCGATCATGGGGCTTGGGCTAAAGCTTTTGTTTCACTGTACTTTGTGTCGGAGGCTTGTAATACGGTGGGGCTCCATCAGCAGCAAGGGGGGATGGACGTGGCCGTGGACTTGGACTTGTACCAGGCCGTCCCGCTGCTCTTCGCCATCCTTGTCCTTATCCTCATCTGCGTGAGGCTGCGTGAAGCCAGGAAGGAGCGGCCCCGGGAGCTGCCGGCAGCTGAGGCTGCCAGGGAGAGTGGCACGGGGAGCCAAACGGCTGTGGCAGAGCAGCGGGAACAGGCGGGGGAGGAGAGGAGCAGGGCGGTAGCTGAGCAGCGGGATCAGGCAGCAGGGGAGGTGAGTCCTGCGGCCATTCCTGACCCTCCGACGGCCGAGAGTGTCCCCCGGAAGTTGTCCGCTGAGCCCCAGCAGGATGCAGGAGTCCACGCAGCACTTCCCAGCAGGGCAGTGGAGGAACCGAGTCCCGCCGCCGTTCCGAACCCCGCAGCGTCCAAGAATATTCCCCGGAAGTCACCTGCCGAGCCCCAGCAGAATGCAGGAGACCACGCAGCATTTCCCAGCAAGGCAGAGAAGGAAGATCCGGACTCAGGAGAAGAGAAGCTGGTGGTGGGAGAACTGGCAAGCACGGCAGCTACATCAGCCCCAGTGACAAGTGCAGCAGCAGCACCTGAGAGTTCTGACGGTTATGAATGGCTTTTGGGTGCCCTTGGGACCTGCCTGCTGATTGTGATAGGGATCAGCATGTTGGCACACACACAGAGTGTGTTCTATCCACAATCATTTTGTCTGATCCCAAAAGTTAAGTAGAGTCAGGTTTGGGTCTTGTCTAGGGTTAGACAAGGATATAGGAGCACCAGGAGACTGTCCCCAAGGCTGGACAGTCATGAGTGGCAGGGCATGTGGGACAGTATGGCCAGGTATCTGATCCACTGGGCCCCTCCAGTGCTTTGGAAGCATTGGAAGTGGAAGGCAGCTGTATGGAGTCCCCAGCAGCAAGCTGTAGAACTGCTGAAGGGTACAGTGAATGATTTTGAGCCTGGTGGGCCCAGATACTTCAGGCCATCATTCCAGAGATGCAACATAGAGATGTCTCATGATCGAGGGGTGGACTTAAGAGTGATGGTGTATTGGAAATGTGGGATCTGGGCATGACGTGAATGGTATGGAATAAGGGGTGGATAATGTCATGGTTTGAGCATGTTTTGCGGGTGTTTTTCTTCAAGGTTTTTTCCAGCCAGGTGGAGGAGGGGAGTCTGGGAGGAAGGAGAGACAGGACACCTGACCCAGGCTAGGCAATGAGGTATTCCATACCATAGCACGTGATGCCCAGGATGCATACTGGGAAAGAGAAAGCTGGAGGGGTAGAGCTCTGGAGGAAAATGGAGGAAGGAGCACGGGGTGCTCAGCCGGGCAGGGTGGAGTGAGTTATGGGTCGGTGGCTGGTGGGGTGTTGTATTCTTTTCGCTTGTTATTGGCTGTATAATTATTATTGTGTTATGCCTTAGCTATTAAAACGTTCTTATCTCAATCCGTGGTGGCTACATTCTTTGGATTTTCCTTCCTAACTCTCAGGGAGTTGGGGGACTTGGTTTAAACCACGACAGGTGTGCATCCATGAAAAGTTTCTTGCACATTTTCCTAGTTTGCTTTAGAAGCCTGAAATATAGGTTGAGTAGACATTGTTCTATTATATCAGTTTCTTAGACTCCATAATCTTTTAATAACCTCTTCAGCCCTTATCTATTCTGTTCCTAAATTCCCAATTTACTGTGTTGGTAATCTGATTCCTAGTGCAGGCAAATCTTCACCTTCCTCATTTTTTAAAGTCAATGCAACAATGACTTATTTTTTCTTATCTTTTGTGTAAAATTCATCATTTCCTCTTAGCTGAATTCTTTTATCCAAGTTTCTTCTGTGCACATGTAGAAAAAGCATTCCAGCAGAAATAACTCAAGCTGTTGCTGTCCTGCAACCCCAATGAAACGTACTACCAGATCACAAATGCAGAGCAGGGAAAATTTAGGCTTACCTATGGCCTTCCAAAGTGCCACAAGAAGCAGTGATTTGGTAAAAAGTACTGTTTCTTCTAAGTCAGTTCCAGTTCCTCTTTTTAGGAGCCACTGAGTTGAAAATATATATTTTGACTGAATATCAGCTTAAAGTACTAATTACTCTGTTCATTAAAGATCCCATTGCATCATAATAGACTTCTTCAGAATTTGCTTTGTGGTTGTAATCCCATTCCTTTTTTCTATTTCCTTAATGTAGTGCACTGTATAAGAAAATACTGTAATGCATTTCTTTTTCGTAAAAATTCTTCAAGGTCTAACAACACATAAACCAGCCACATTTCAGTGGTGTTCCTTGGCCTGACACAGCTCTGTCCTTTACCCTCAGACAGCTTTTTCAGGGTTACATTAAACAATTGTCACAGATCTTTAGGGGTGGCAACTCCTTGCACTCCTCTGGAAACCAACCACAATTACAGTCACTGTCAGTGACAGTGAAGAGAAAAGAAGCCCAAGAAAAATCTTCCTCGAGGTAAAGTTATTGGCCCCTGGGGCTCAACCCAATGGCCAGAAAACTGAATGGGAATCACTCCAAGCAAGAGCTAGTATCTCAAATCTATAGAGCTGTATGAGCTCTGCAGACCTCAGTCTGTGGAGCACCAAGTGTTCACACTTCTTAGATTGATGCAGATAGAGAAGGGGCCAGAAGTCACCTGACAGTCATCTGCTTCAGAAAAGAAATGCTGAAATTCCCCAGAAAGCTATGATCTCTTGGTCCTATTGCAATTCCTTGAGTGTATTTTTGTCTGAAGTCTGCTGGTACTGTGTTAATCAATGCTAGAGATGGATACAAGACAGACAAAAAGAGTTTTGCAACCTAGGAAGCAAGTAATTTTTGTATTTCGGAAATAACTGATGTAGGCCAGAAAAACATCTGGAAATTCTCTGACCATGATACTTCCCCACCTGCAAGATTTGTAACATTTTCACAGAGTGAGATCAGCTATGATTTAGGAAAAAAAAAATAAATAAAATCCTGATGAGGTTTTGAGGGATTTTTTACATGACCGTGAAAGCTTCTGAATGCTTCTAATTAACCTTGGTGCTTCTTTTCCCTATTACAGCTTGCTGTCATAGTTTTCTTTAACAACAAAAGACCAAAAAACTAAAAATCAAACACAAAAGTCTTCAATTAAATATTGTGTTTGGTGGGCAGTGTAGCCTTCTTAGGGCTTTGCTAGTTTCTTCATAGGTGGAATACTGCTTGCTTTCTGTAATTAAATTTACAGCAGTTTTCTTGAATACATCTCTCTCAGATTAACTGTAGCCACAGAACCTGACAAATATGAAACAACAGTGTATCTTTATTAACTGCTTACTTGCGTCTATTTAAAAATGTTACCACTGCATTCCCGTTAAAAATTAGATTCCTTTACAAGAACTTCCCAATGCCCAACTTGATCTTCAAGCCAAGGAGTTCCAAGTATTATTACCCCTTGCTTATTAAATTCATCTACTATGTTCTACATTAGGAGAGTATCTGTGATAAATGTCTTAGCTCTGTTGAAATTCTAGCATCCATCTCTTTTCTTCTAACAAGCCATATTTGTTTCAACAGAGGCACATCTCTTCATAATATGAAATCTGAGGCTGAGATCTCTAGCAATTCATTGTATGGGGCCTATTCTATTATTCTCCACAAAATCACAGTTCTAAATGTGTATGTTTTTAGCATGTCCCAGGTTTTTTTCTCACCATTTTCTTCTGACATTACTAGTGAGAGTAGTTGTGGTAGGTATGTCTGTGAGATGCTTGGAATAAAAAGCTTCTCTCAACTCTGATCTATTTTATGCCCTACTCTGTTTGGATGCTTCGGGAGAATTTCACAAGAAAATATTTTGCACTGTAAAAGGCTACCGCTGTTTGCTGTCTTCCAAAAAGCAGGACTTCCATCAAAATTAAATATCCTACCCACGTTGTAAATGAATTGAGCTCTTTGCACCACTTTTCCCAGTTAGCTGACATACAGAGTGAACGGGTATTAAAAGAAGACAGCAATGACTACTGTGACAGTCCAGCTGCCCTCAGCCATGATCCACCACCTAGCAGAGACCACTTCAGCAAAGCATTTCACTGATATGGCACTAGAAGGTAAAGACATGATTAGAGGTGGCTTGTTGCTGCTGGTATGTAAGCTTATATGAGAACATAATTGAGTATCAGCATAATCTTCCTGTGTTTAATATCTCAGGAGGATAAGGGGGGGTGACTTAAAGGAAGAAAGAGAAATATCTCTGCCAAGGTTTGAAAACAGCTGGAGAACCAAGGATGCAAGTGAGAGAATGTTACAATTAAGTTTGCTCTTGCGACCTTAATTCATTCATTTGCTATATGTTTCATCACAACCTTAAATTACTCACTCAGAAATTCTTTCCATGGGGAGTTTTCTCTTTAAATTGTGCAGAATGGCTCTTTTCTGAGTAAAGAAATTATATGCAGTTATGTCTATAAAATACTGGACTTTTTTTGCTGCATCTGTTGGAAGGTATATGATAAACAGAGCAGACTTCAGGAAGGGAAAGAATAATATCTGCTCTAAGTGTTTCTGCATAATGTTAGGTACATTACTCAAAGGAGCAGTTTTACAACCATTCACCAGTTGAGACCTTCTTGTTTTCTGGTGGGTTGGCTTGCAATTTGGATATTAGCTTTGCAGAAGTGCTGAGCACTCAATGTTGCAACTGGATTTGGGAGGATATATACTTTAAACATCGACATACAGTGAAATCAATGTTAAACATTAACATACAATGCCATACTGACAGCAGTGTGTAGCTGCATTTCTAATCCTGGACCAGTTAACCTTCTGAGAGGTCCTACCTCATGAAGCTGTATGGAGATAGACACAAAGGGCTAAGAAATGAAATGCGAAGTCCCTTGAAGAGTCAGGTTATGTGTCTCATACTGGACACTGAAATTAATAGATAATCTATTTCCTTCTCAGCCTCAATTTCTTTTCTGAAATAAATAGACTAATAAGAGCCTCTTACCTTGTATGAATAGAATTAAAGCTTATTAAGGGTAGTGAAACACTCGAATACACATCAGATTAAAAAAAAAATCCCTGAAGATAAAATTTCATGTTAGGTTCATTACTCAAAGGAGCATTTTTACAAGCATTCACCAGTTGAGGCCTACTTGTTTTCTGGTTGTTTGGCTTGCTGAACTGAAGATAAAATTATGATGAGAAGAATCATTTTAGTTTCAGTGGTCCTGCTTGACATTCATTTAGGAAAACATATTGGCCAGAGAGAAGACTGTAGGGATCCTGTGGAAAACAAGAATATAAAGAGCTAAAGATGATAACACTGTTTGCAAAAAAGAAGTTGTGATGGCTCCATTAACCTGTTCCTAACTTAACGCTTTTTGTTCTTTTAAGGCTTTTTCAGGTGTAGAACCACTTCTGTGGAAGAGAACCCTGGAGCAGATTCTGGACCGCTCCCCCTCTGCAGATGTACCTCATCAGCATATATCCCTGTGTGATAACACAGGGTGCTTCTCCCCCTTCTTCCTATATGGTGCACTTCCCTCTGCTCTGCATGATGGTTTTGTCTTTTCATAGCAGGAACGTATGAGAAGCACAACTCAAAGCAGCCCTTTCCTCATGAGCAATCCCCCTGCAAGTTTTTTTGGTCCTTTCTAAAAACGTATCCTTTTCTAAGGATTTCTTTCTTGGTATGCCATTTCTGGCATAGGCAGTTCCAGACAGAAGGTAGCTGTTTTATAACTGACAGCTATGCAGACTCTCTGTGTAGCTGTCACAGCACTATATAACTACATGCCTTCTGTTAGATGCATTTTCCACAAATGATACTTCTCTCCTTATAGGAGCGCTGGCACATCTTTACAGTAGTACTTGTTTTTTTTGTGATTTCTGCCAACCCAAATTTCACAGTATAGAGGAGCAATAATTTCTGTCTTGTAATAGATGGCTGGAATTTTAATAGATGTTTCAAATTTACTGTCTATCCTCATCAACATTAAGAAATAACCGCTTGCCAATACAAACCACATAGTTGCCACAGCTGTTTTCCTACTCAAATGTGGATTAAAGCTGAGTTTCTTAGACAACATTAAAAAGAGAAAGCCTGTTACAGAAACTACTGTATTTTGCAACAGCAGTCTTCCATTTTGAGTGACTTAAAAGTTGGAGGAATATTTAAATTACTGTAAGATCTATGTATAAGATAATTCCCATAAATATACTGGTACTTGCAAGTATGACCTATTTAGTTTTGCCAAGGCAAAGTTGCATTTGGCCATGGTTGATTCCTCCTGATGTTGTATTCAGCTGAACAGAACTGAAAGTTGAGGAGCATTATGTGCCCCACAAATTTGGTGGCCTACTTTGACAACAATGCTCAACATGTAACTTGGTCAGTTACAGCCTTGGTGGGTAAGGGAAGAGTGACTGATACGATCTACCTGGACTTGTGCAAGGCATTTGACATTTTGCTGCACAACATCCTTGCCTCTAAACTGTGGAGGAATGGATTTGACAGATGAACCACTCAGTGAATAAAGAACTGACTGGATAGTTGCACTCCAAGGGTCATGGTCAGTAGTGTTCCTCAGGGATCAGTGTTTGGACCAACAGTGTTTAACATCCCACAAAGACAGCCGGATCAAGGGCACCCTCAGCAAGTCTGCTGGTGACACCAAGCTGTGTGATGCAGTCCACACACTGGAGGGAAGGGATGCCAACCAGAGGGACCTTGACAGGCTGGAGAAGTGGGTCTGTGTGAACCCCATGAAGTTCAACAAGGCCAAGTGCAAGGTGCTGCACCTGGGTGGGGGCAATCTCAATCCCAGGCATAGCTACAAGTTGGGCAGAGAATGGGCTGCATCAAAAGGAACATGACCAGCAGGTCAAGGGAAGTGATTCTCCCCCTCTACTTCACTCTCATGAGACCCCACCTGCAGTACCGTGTTCAGCTCTGGGGCTCCAGCACAAGAGAGACATGGACCTGCTGGAGCAAGTCCAGAGGAGGGCCACAGATATGATCAGAGGGCTGGAGCACCTCTCCTGAAGACAGGCTGAGAGAGTTGGGTTTCTTCAGCCAGGGGAAGGCTCTGGGGAGACCTTAGAGCAGCCTTCCAGTACCAAAAACCAACTTGGAGAGGGACTTCTTAAGAGCATGTAGTGACAGGACAAGAGGGTTTAAACTGACAGAGGGTAGATTTACATTAGATATTCGAAGTTCTTTAATGTGAGATTGGTGAGACAGGCGAACAGGTTGCCCTGAGAAACTGTGGCTGCCCCATCCCTTGAAGTTCAAGGCCAGGCTGGACAGGGCTTGGAATAACTTGGTCTAGTGTAAGGGTGTCCCTGCCTATGGCAGGGGAGTTAAAACCAGAGTATCTTTAAGGTCCCTTGCCATCCAAATCATTCTATAATTCTATGGTATGACCCTATGAAGTGCATCTCAGCTCCTCCTCCCTCTTCATCCCAGTTGTGTTATTTCCACCTTTTCTCACCCTCTTGGATCAGCATTTCTGGTAGGAGACAGTGCCTTGTATAGGGACAAAAAGCACCAAATGCAAATGCTACATCTGGAAATATATGTTTTATGTGTTCAGGACCTCTAAAACTTGATCCTTCCTTTATCTACAGACTACATTGGCTTTTGTTCCTTTCCTTTGTCTTAGAATACACAGCCATGCATGCACACACACACATGTGCATGCATACGTCCCAGCACCAAATCCACATTCTCCTCTGCAGAATGAATTCCTCCTGTGCATATTCTCCTTGCTGTTTTTGCACTAGACTGTGGGTTTCCACACATTCACAGCCTCTTCTATCTACAGTGACTTTTCACCCCCAAGTCACAATCCTGTTCCAGTATTAGACCTGCCTCTGTGTGACTTGAGATGGTATTCAGTACTTTTCTGAACTTTCCCAAGCTTTGGCTGGTTTATTTCTCAGACATACAACTGGGTTGCTACTCAGCTCTTTGCTGACAGTGACAGCAAGAGGTGATGGTTACTTTTTGTTACAGAACGTATTATCTCTCCCATAAAATCAGTAAAAATATGGAGCTATCAACTAAGTGTCCAGGTAATGGAAAGAGGAAAAAATATCATTAGTATATTCTACTAATACATTACATATGCTCTTGGCTTAGATATTATTCTTAAATGTATGTTTTCTTCTGAGTGATCTCTTTGTTTTACCATAGTAGGTATTGACTCAGATTTTTATCCATCCCCCAATAAAGTTGTTGCAAAACTGTAAAATAAGTAAAGAGTAACTCTAATGCAATTGTATATTGATTTAATCCTGTTCCCAACATGGAAATGCTATATTTTGCAAAGCAGCTTTCAGCTGCAAGCTATGGGATTTATCTACAAATGTGCAGGGGATGGGGATACACTTAGGTGAGTACTGTTCATCTTGTCTTTTCTGCCATTTAGCTCTCCCTAAGACCTTTTTCTTCAGGCATAACTCTGCACAGCTGTCACAGCACTACATAACAGAGCTGTTCATTCTTCAGCTTGACTTATTTTATATGAGTTTGCTGGCAATCAGATTTAGATGTAGGGGCAGAAGCTTCAGATCACTTGGCATGGTCATCTTAACTGTCACTGCTTCCTCACTTTTTCAGCAAGCACGCACTAGAAAAACTGGAGAATGAAGGAAAATTTTGTATAGTTCTGCAGCTATCTGTCCATCTGAGTTAGCACTGGTGGGCTCTTCAGAGAGCAAAACCTCACCTGCCAGAAGATCAGGATAAAGAACACAAAGGTGAAAATGGAGAAGTACTTTCCTCCTTTGCTCCACAAAGTCACGTTTCCAGAAATATGTTGTCTTGATTTACTGAAATAGGTTGAGAAAACACTTTGAAGCTTGTAAACCCTGAAATAGCGAAATATCAATAGCCCCACCAGCTGATAAAGCCCATTTGTTCACAGACTTTACATTTATTTACGTAATGCACCAGTTTACAATTTAAAAAGAAATATAAAAAAGATATAAAAAACCCAAGCAAGATAAAAATTAAATTGCATAGGCTATTTTAAACTGTAGCACAAAACTTTAATTATTTATTACTCCTATTTCCCAGTTCTCTGAGAACAATGGCAATAGACAATTGAATGCATCTTCATGTTTTGCTGGATAAATGAAATTGCTGGCAACACTTAAGATTTTGTTATGCTCATAAAACATCTAGTCAATTCTACTGATTGTTACTTTTTATGAGGAAAAAAAATATAAAACTCAGAAGACAAGAGAAAAAAAAAATCCTGCAGGCATTCCGATATTTAAACATCTTTATTTCCTGTATTTTAAAGAAATAATTTCTCGTCGTAATTCATTACCACACCAATGATTTAGGCAATTTTCAAAAACTTAAATCAAGTGGCTGCATCTGTAAATACAAAGTCATCAAGAACTTGTTACAAATCTTGTCAGATTTACACATGCAAAATCAGCCCCTAGGCATTTTGCTGAGCATTCAAAGCACAGAAGCTGGAGACTAAAAGACATTTTGGCTCATTAATTATTACAGTGTTATCTTGGATTATACTGAACAGTTGTCTGGGGGTCCAAGTTCTTGTATGTAGAGAGGTCTGGCATTTCAGATGCAACTATTCACATCAGCAGCAGGCTTTTGCCATAGGTAGTGATGGACTTTCTACAGTGCACTCAAGGTAGACAGAGTTAATAAATGGCTTCTTTAAGAAACCATAGGCAAATAATGTGATTTTCACTCATTTATCAGTTAAATTAGATTAGTGGTTCATTAAGCTGCATACTGTGAGATTTCCGAAGGGCACAGTTAGATGGGTTTAGTGGAAGGAAGATAAACACCAGAACAGGGATCTCTTTTGTATTTTTGAAGTCTCCTGTCCACAGAGTTGAGATGTATCAACCCAGACCCTGGAAGCGCATAAGAAAGATGAGAATAACAATTACCTCTAGGACAGAGTGTGAATGCATAGGAAGTCACCTATTAAAACACACAGATGGGCAGCCACCTGCTGTGACATGCTTGGCTGCCACGTGCCCATTCAAAGGCAACATTCCTGGAGATGCTGAGTAGAACACAGGAGGGAATACTCATTTCATCACCTACTGTGACTGTGTCATATGCTGTGGCCAAGGAAAGATGAATACCTGGCATGTATTTTTCCTTCACACTCAGTATCCACAAAATCTAGTTCAGTTAGTCATATTCTCATGAGTCTCCCTTTCACTGAGCTGACCTTTCAAACTTCTGTGTGCATGAGATCAATCACTTAGATTTTGGAACATACTTCTCCACCCATCCATCCTCCCTGGAGAGACAGTACAGAATAATTAGAGAGGATTAACCCAAAGCCAAACAGATGTTGAAGAAAGACCTTCTCCCACTCAGTCATCTTTTGACTGAAACTTATCTTGCCATTGTCACAGGTGGCCCTTTCTTTTTCTTGAGGATGTTAATTTACTATTTAAATGTGTACCATTTAGTTAGGTCTGGAGACTTTGCCCCAACATTTTAATGATAAGCTTAGAATTTAACAATAAACTACATTTAATTTGCAGGCTTTAATGATGGTGTTGATATGACAGTGTTGGTATTCCTGAAAGTAAATTTGTGTTTTAAGTTTGTCTATTTTTATGTAGGTTGTGCTCCCATTGTGTAAGGATTTTGTTATAATAATTAAAAGGCATATTTGTCAGGAATAACTTATTAGTTATTTGGTGGTTAGTTATTAGTAGGTGCATCATGGGCAGCTAACCCTAGTAAGACCCTGTTGATTTCCATGAGTATAAACTTCAAAGTTCAACGAACTTCAAAGCACAATGAACTTAGAAGATCCAGTCTCTCACCTTTTACATGGAAGACAGGAGAGGCAAGGAGTGGGGAGGCAAGGAGGAAGGGGAAAAGGGAAGGAGAAAAGGAAGGAAAGCACTAAGGAAAAATGTCTGTTGTATCTGTTTAAGACTTAGCTCCAGGGGGTCAGTTATTAATAAAGCAGAAATACAGACCACATGGGACCAATAGATAGAGAGGACTGAAAGAAGGGTTTTTTGGGAACAAACAGAAAGATCACTCAGAGGGAAGCTACAGATGTCCAGGTTTAAAGTGTGCATAAAGCAGCAGTTATGCAGAGAAAATGGCCAGCTTCATGGACCTGATTGAGAAAAGTGGCAGTCTGGAGGCAAGCAGCATCGGAGAGCCATGTTTCTGTGCTGGGCAGGAGCAAAGCAGCGCAGCAGCAGTGTTCCAGTCCACACGTGTCCAGAGGTGATGGATAGGCCTATTAGATTTCAGCTTTGTTGCTGAGAAGTCAGAGTGCTGCATTGTTTTGCGATGTGACGCTGGTCCCCTAGGATCTGTGCTGTGTCACTGAGATAATTTGATATTCAGTATCTAACATTTGCCTGATATTGCTTAACACTCAGTGCTTTCTGGTATCAAACTCTCTATCAGCTTAAAACATTGTGCTTCAGGTTAATAAATCCCCCTCACTCCTTTGTCCAGCAAATTTTCTGCTGCCAAAAAAAGATGTATTTAGGCAGTTTCATAGCACTGTTGTGAGCAGAAAAGGCCATTTTCAGTGAAAAAAAATCATTTCTCTATAAAGCTAATTTTACTACCAAAAATTAAACAATGGCCATCTAGTCTTTGCTGAGGGTAGAAATGTATTTTTTAAAATTACATGAATTTTAAATAATTTAATTTCATATGCCATGGAAATACAAAGGATTCTGCCATCCTCACTACCATTAAAATACACACACACATAAATATATAAAAATTAATCAAACTTTCTTTCTGAAGTAGATAAAAAGTTAAATAGATGAAACAGAGCAGGTCTCTAGCTGATTACTTTCTCATTTAATTTGGTCTCCTGCTGCAAAATTTAAATCCCTACTGGAAATACAGCAAAGCTTGAGGATTTTCATAGCTAAGAGTTTGTTTTGGATCACTTTAAAGTTTATAATAAAAATTTAAGGGAGCTCTCATTAGGTACTTTTGCGTACATCAAATCTGAGTCAAATTTGCTTCAGTATTAAAATGCAAATACAAAACTTGTAAGAGTTATAAACAACTGCTTCATTTTGGATGACTCAGAATCATATTCCCCGTGATTATCTTATGAGCAAAGAAGAGCATGAGCAATTTTAGACCAAAGGTAAGTGCATAAGACCTATGCAGTCCATTCTTATTTCGTATTTCGACACAAAAACCAGCTGTCTTACAGTAATACTAAAAATCTGGCCAAATAGGCCAACATGTCCTCCTTCATGACCTAATCTACAGAGGCTCCTGAGTTTTGGTAGTACTCATGGGCTTCAGTGGAGAAATAGTAGTCAGAGAATTATTTCATAAAAATTCCTTTTCTGGGTATAAGTATGTAATATCGCATGATGCTACGTGAAGGTGAAGGTACTGGGGATAATGAAACAGTGGGTACTCTCAGCAAGGGTAGCTAGACCAGGGAAGTACTGAGCTTCTTCTCAAACGTGAGAGAATTCAGAGTTAATTCAGGTTCCATCATGCCACACTAAATCCTGCCATGTAGATGTATTACATCTTAACTATCCCCATGTCTTCCAAAAACTAGAGATAACAGATCTAAAAAATCAGAACAGGTAAAATCAGAACTCATGTAAGCAAGTTTCCCATTAAATATTTTGCACATATATTCATGTGCCATCTGTACCAGACTTGCTGAAATGTCAAGACACAAACTAAAAGTTAAAAACTGCAATTTTTCCCTTAGTCTACATTCTTGGTTTACTATATTTTTTTTTCCAAGTTATTTAACACTTGTTCATGATCTACCTCTTTTACTATAAATTAGCGATATATTTAAAGCTACATTGAGTCATTAATGTAAATTACTTTTGCTTCCAGATGCTACAGTGTCAGATAAAGACCTGAAGACCAGTGAATATACAAATTTAGAAGGTCTCTACACTATTACATAGTTTGTCCAGCTTGAGACCAGCATTTTCCAACATGCTGTTGGTGTTTCAGTTTTCAATGAAAATCACATCCATGACCTGATGCTCTTAATAAATCAATAGAAAAATCAAACTGGTACAACTGGGGGTTAGTGAGCTGGAATCTGGGGACAGAACTGAGGTATATGGGGACGAATCATAGGAAATGTGAAAAGCATTTGCAAGACTTAACCTCAGAAATAGATAGTGATGTAGTTTTGTCAGCAGCATATAGGTTTAGCGGCAGCATAGAGCTCAGTGCATTTTGCAGAAGTCCAGTATGGTGGCTGCATATTCTGATGCATTAGACTGCACCAGGTGTTTCTACATGCTTCTGGCACCCATCAAGGTCTCAGAAAATAAAAGTTTTATGGTGCCAGTCTGGAGTTGAAGAAGCTGTCCCCATTTAGGACTGGCAGCAGCCTAACCACTGCTTCAAGCATGCAGACAATATCTGGCCAGCTGCTATTCCAAGGAGAGGTGCAAAGGAGATTATAGTGATATTTTTATGTATTTCATTAATGATTTTTAATTCCTGTCTAGTTCCTGAAGAAAGAGTACATTTTCTTTTTCTCTGTACCTAGTAACCAGCTGTGGCTTTTACTCTTTCCTGCTGGTGATGCTCCCACTCTCTTTAAACAGTGGTTTTGGACACCAGCAAGAGTCACGGACACTGCTAATCCTCTCTCTGAGGCAAGAGAGAAAGTATGGATGGGGTGACTAGTTTTGACTTCTTTATCCTCCAATGCACTTTTCAAAGTAGTGCAGGTGGCATACGGTGAAAGCAACTGTCTGCCATTCAGCAGTAGAAGTGAGCATTTCCACCCTACAGGTAAGGCACCAGGTCAGTTTAGTTTAACCATGTCTTTTAGGGATTGTCCCTGTCCCCTCTTGTAACACACCAATGTATTTTACACAACTACCTGCTATCCGTGCAAAATACTCATATTGCTTCAGATAGGCTTTATATGCTAGGATAACAGGACTGTTGGAAACATTAATGCCAATTCATAAAGTGTGAATCTTACCAAGATATCTTGATTCCTTTCTTTGCCAGAGTTATAAACCAGTAGGGAATGCAAAGACTGTGACATTTTAGGCTGAAAAGAAGCTTTTCATCAGTGTGTCATGTAATTCTACTCAAATAATTATTTTAATTGGTTTAGATATTAACCATGTAGGTCAAAAATTAGCTGAAGGGCTATAAATAAAGGACTGCATATGAGAAACCATCATGCTGAATGCGAAGTAGAAAGCAAAGGCATTTTCCTGCTTGTACAACTCCAAGGTTCAACTTCAGAGCCATTATTTAATTTCTAGGAAACTGGTCATTCATGGACTGCAGGTAGGGTACTAAATTAAGGGCTGTAGCACTGTAAAGGAGTCAGAAGGAACACACCAGGCCAAGGCTCACAGAAGCTCATAACAAGATGCCTAAATCATCCAGCTCTCATCAGCTTTTCTTGAAGCACATGCTTAATGAAGTTCCAACTCAGTGTTCTGAGTTTTGTGGTGCTTTCCATGCTGCACATTAGAGGAGAGCAAAAGGGCACCCTCACAGATCAGAAAATGGGGGAGATGAGGTAGGAGCTAATGCCAAATGGTTTTCCCTCCTCTTCAAATCTGGCAGTTCCTGTGCAACAGTAAACTGTGACAGGCGTACGGAAACACAGCCAGCTGGAAGGGAGCAAACTGGCAAGCAGGGTGGCATTTTCTCATGCAGAAAATATAGTGGAACTTAATGTTGTTTCTCAGAGCCAGGAAAATGCTACCATAGGAAGAAAATGGCTAAAAAGCAACTGAAAAAGCACGGTGAGAAATGGGTGATCAGAGTTGCCTTTTTTAAATTGTTGACTACTTGCAGTGGGAACAACATCTTGCTCGAGGCCAAACGCAAAGCTGTGCTTAAAAGCAACATCTATTGGGAGTCAAGTTTGAAGTCCCTTCAGGTGAGGTCATCTGTAAAACAGCTTGCAACCTCAACAGCTTTGTGCGAGATGAGCACCCAGCATTTATTGTCTTCTCCAGCCCGTTTTGCAGGGATGTAGAGAGCCTGCTGTGAATTGCATCCCAGTGATCAGGCTACTTAGGGTTGTATGGAGACCTGCACCATGTAGTCTTAGTTTCTTGGTATAAAGTAGACACTAAGTTAATTGCTGGCAAAGTGGAGGAGCAGCTCAAAAAAATATATCACACATTTGTCATTTTCGGATAACCTGCTTTTGCCAAGCCTGATGACCACAACACATGGGGTGAATTTTTCTGTATGTCATGGTTTAACCCCAGACAAGCAATTAAACATCACTCCTGAACCGCTCACTCTCCCTCAAATGGGGTGGGGGAGAGAATCAGAAGAGTAAAAATGAGAAAACCAATGGGTTGAGATAAAGACAGTTTAATAGATAAAGCAAAATCCATACAGACAAGCAAAGCAAACCAAGGAATTCATTCACCACTTCCAATCAACAGGCAGTTGTTCAGCCATCTCCGGAACAGCAGGACTCCATCGTGTGTAACAGTTACTTAGTGAGACAATTGCCATCACTCTGAAAGTCCTCTCCTTCCTTCTTCCCCAGCTTTATATGCTGAAGATGAAGCCATATGGTATAGAATATCCCTTGGTCAGTTGGGGTCAGCTGGCCTGGCTGTGTCCCTGACACAACTCTTTGTCAACCCGCAGCCTGCTCACTAGTGGGGTGGGGTGAGGAGCAGAAAACTTGCCTCTGTGCAAGAATTGCTCAGTAACAGATAAAACAGTTCTGTGTTATCAGCAGTGTTTTCAGCATGAATCCAAAACATAGTCCCATACCAGTTACTATGGAGAAAATTAACTATCCTAGCCAAAACCAGCATGGTATGTTTGCTAGAGGATCAGAGACCAAAAACATTTTGAGGTAAACTAGTTTACTGGCTGCCACATGTCTGGAACTCTAGATGAGATAATGAATGTCAGCCTAAATCATTAAGAACAGCAGCTTTGTATTATCTCCTAGCATCCTAATGTAGCTTAAGTACTTCAGAAGCTTGTTAGTGATGTAGTAGATGTTAGTGTAATCAAATTTAATGTTCAGCTTTAGGTGACAATGTTACTGTGGGCCTTAGTCTTCCAGGCTTCTGTGACAATTAGAATACTTTGAGTTACTTATTACTTAGTCACCTAGCAAGACTATAGTTTTTGGCCCTTCTTAGAGTATATATCTCTTACTAAAACCCACTAATGTAGGAAATTTATCTTGTTAAAAAAAAGTAAATGACTGAGCATCCTTAAACCACAAGTGCTGTCACAACCTTCTGTATTTCATGCTGCTGCAGGATTCCCTAAATACGAAAGGTTTGATGGCATTGTTTAGATAAAAGGTAAAACTATTTTATTTCAGACCAGCTCAATAACATGCAGTCCTGAATGCAACCTAGTATGGGTGAGAAGGCTCTTCCTTTTTATTGCCATGGGTATGCTAGCAGTGAGCAGTTTTGCATAATCAAATAGTGTAAGAGCTGTTTTTCTACCTCTCTACAGCAAGGGACATACTGGAAGAATAACACATGCAACCTTTCTTCATTTGTGCATCTGTCCAGGGCAAGCAACAATCTGGCCCTCAAGATTATGGTGGCAGTCATGGAGACTAATGTAGCACCTAATGTGTCATCTGTCTTGCAAATGGATATTATTTAAACAGAGCAGAAAAGAGCCTGCAGTCAGTTTTTATGGATTGGGGGAGGGGAGAAAGGAGGATAAGAAGGGGGAGAACCAAGTCAGTCTGTGAGCATTAAAACTAATGCTGCCTGATGGGTTTTTATCTCAAAGTCCTTCTGCTGTGATTCTCTGATGCCTGTTGAAGGGTGAGCTCATGCTTGTGCCTTTTCCTCAGTAGGGTTACTGATTGTAGACAAGTTGCATCTCTTGCCTCTATTCAACCACTTGTAGGAACTTAATAGCTTAATATCTTCTCCTCTGTCAGATTCAATCAAAATTGGACAGGAGATTCTAAAGATATTTAGAAGGAGAGTAGCAATAGACACACATACGCCTGCATATATAGAGTAATCATATAAATGTCATTTCCTTATTAAACCCGAATAAAACCAGTCATCACTGTAAAAAACTGTGCATGTAAGATATATCTCATATGCTTCTGCTTCAAATCTAGGACATGCAGAAAGATTTTTCAATATGTTTAGGTACCTTTCTAACTTTATTTGATTTCAATATTCAGGGTCCTATGCTCTCCAAGAATTTACTATATCACAAATATTGCAATATTTAAAGAAGTTACAGCTTTAGAAGAAATTTTTGCTTGTATTGTTTATGGTTTTTGACATTTAAAACATAGCATGAGCAAATGTGTTTAAGATGTCCTAATAATTATATCCAAACTATTACAATTTTATCGCATATTATTTTAATTAATTAAAACGTTACCTACCAATACCAAATAACTACCTACCTTGGGAAAGGTACAACCATTTTTGGTAATTATATCAAAAGCGAAAAGTTATCTTTTCAAGTATTCCTGTCTGAAGCAGTTTGTGATAGGCAGTGTATGTTGCAATTTCATCATATTCTTTCACACGTGTTAGAAGGGTCAAATGGTGGCTAGGATAGGCATCTGCAGCTGGATGTACCTTTGGAAGTGGGAGTTTAATTCTTTCTAAATGGTGGCAATAGTTATGATTTCCATCTGAACCTCTTCAGTGTGTTTGTTTAAGGTCTCAGACACTAGAGCCAAAAAGCTTAAAGTAGAATTTTAGATTTGTTTTAAATTTAAAACAAAAACAAAAAAAAAGCAAATTTAAAGAAAGTTTCCATTCCTTATACCTACCAATAAAACTTACAGTTATTAAAAACTCAACTTTGCCTCTGCTTTTGACCATTTATTTAGGAAAAACAAGAAAATAAGAAAATCCTTCATTTATCAGCTGCTTTCACTGTTTGGAGAAACATTACTCATCACTTTCTTAGTATTTTTGGCAGCACTTCATACACCAGGAACAGATGTTGGTGTCATAATATCTCCATAAAGTCTGGACTAGATGTCATTCCTTGTGAACAATTATGTTGTCCTGCACTTACAAGGTGATGCATCCTCTGTTTTGCTCAGAATGTCAACCAGCAGGTTGATCAGGCAGGTCAATCTCTTCTGGAGGTTAGTAGCACAAATGCTCTATAAATCTTCGCTAGCCCTACAGCATTGCCTCCCACGCTGTAGTACTAGGGAAAAAACAGGTTTTCCGTGTTTTCACATGAGCACCACAAATTACAAAACTAGGTAGGTGTAATTTGATGCAGGGTATATGAAGTGCTTTCTTCTGACTCAAGTGGGTTTGATGTTGTTTCACAAATACAGACTGCTGTGAAGTCAGTGAGGCTGTGCCAGTTCTACCATGGTTCAAAGAAGACTAGATGAAGCCCAGCACTCCCAAAGCTAGCAGGCTTTACGATAGCATCTGGAGGCTTGAACTGGAATCAAATCCCTATAGAGCTAGGCATGGTTCAAGCACACAAAATATAATCCTCCTGACACACACTGCTGGAAGTCTAAATGCAAGTGCCTTATTCAATTGTACCTTTCTACCGAGAAAACCCATAAAATTAATTATAAAATAATGATACTGAAATGGATTTAAGCAAAGATTAATTTTCTGATCCAATAAAATCTTCCCTATCTAGAGGTTCTTAAAATATCCCATCCTACAGAAGGCTTGCATATGTTGACACCAACTTGAGAGGAAAGGCATTGCTTTTATTATAAAATACAAAATGTTGGCTCTTCATGACAGTTTTACAAAGAAGTAATAATGTGCAGTTTATGAGAAGTAATGTAAATTATACCTGCAACCCATTAAGCTCCCTTTTGTTAAGAAGCTCTGAAGTGCTGGTATAGTCCTGGTATCAGCAAATCTGCCATTTTATTGCAGTTATTCATTGCCCACGGCAATTCAACAGAAAATTAATTAGCATCACCCCACTATAAATCTCAACAGTATTAACTAAAATGCCAGTTCTGTAATCACTTTTCATTAAAGCCAAAAATACTAATTAAAATTGATTTTTGCCTGTGCTTTGGTAAACTGCTGCCAATGTAAGGATCTCAGCAGTAATGCTGCATGAAGGGAGACCTTTACTTAAATGGATTTTATATATTGTCTTATCCCCTTTATAAAGATAACAATATGTGAAAATATAAGGGCTGTGAGAGCAGAAGCTGACAGGTTGCATGAAGAAGAGGAAAAACGTGAAATTGCTAGGGAATGTAACCTTATTAAAACTGTAATATCCTATATTTTCAGTCTGGGCTGTGTGTCTCTTTCAGGCAAGTTCCTAATAATAGACTTCAATCAATAAGCTATGGAGGATTCTTTTGATGAAGAGCTCTAGCCATTTTAGTGACACTGAATAGAGATATGCCAAATACTTTTGTCTCAGTATATTCAGCTTCTTGGGATTTTGTGTACATCTGAAAAGTAACATACTGCAAACTGATTCAGTTTATTTGACTATTGTTTGTCCCAGCATACTTCAGGAGGTGTGGAAAAACAAAATCTCTTTTAATAATGAGCTTCTGCATTGTTCATCACCGTTCTCAATGAGGGAACTGTCCCAGTAACATGAAATGAGGCAGAAGTCTTGTGAGGGAAAAAAAATCAGCTAATCCAGTAGTTAAAATACAAATCATGCTGCTTAGATTCAGCCATAGCTAATATCAGTGCTGGAGTTTACTTACTTTTTTAAAACTGAATTTGCAAGATTATGATTTATCTGCAGTGTAGAGTATGTGCCTGTGTGGGACATGCTTATGAAAGTGACAGCATGTGAGGGTGACATGCTTATTTATGGCAAATTAAAAACAAATTCCACTGTTGAGCATCACTTTAACACCCAGGTGTTACACACTAGTATTACACTGGAACCTTTCATGCACAGATTTATGCCACTTAGATAGTAAAGTAAGAGAGAGTAGTAGTATGGTGTCTATCCTGCGAGTAAACATCCACTTCAGGAGTGGGTTTTACTGATACTCCCTGGTATCAGAAATTTGCTGAGATGGGAATTATGTATTCCTTCCCATTCTCAGTTGGTGAATGTGCTAAAATGCAATTGTATTACAAGAACTAAAAAGTGAAGGATATATGTGCAGCCATGATTTCATCATGTGAAAGGGGAATACATACTTACTTTTCTGATAAACCTATTTCTGTAGTGAACAGATCTGATTTTCCATGCTCTTGTCCCCTGGACTTCATCACTTATTTTCCTTTCCAGTTCGTCACTTTTCTAATTCTGTCCTTCACATAATTCCATGTTTCAAAGTTATTTAATCCTCATTTTGCTCACTGTATCCTCAGCCTCCCTGCCCAGCTCATGGTCCAAAACCTCATTTCAAATAGGTTCAGCTCAGCCAGCTCAGCCTATGCTCCTTTCCCAACTATGTCTCAGCACATTCTTGCTCATCTCCCTTGTTCTTTTTTAGCTCCTCATGCAGTATCTTACTTGGATCCTCCTGCTATATCCAGGCTCCCAAGAGAACTGGCCCTATTCCCCTTTCTCCTTCATCCCCACTCTTTGGCCAGTTTCTTATCCTTGGTCATGTCTCCTTCTTCCGCAGGCTAAATCATTCTTGATGGAAGCTTTTTTTGCTGGAATTGTTTTGTTCCTTTTCACCCAGGTGCTTCCCTCTGCAAGCTGGCAGCCCTCATCTTACACAAGTTTTTCATCTCAGGAACTCCTCTTGTAATGTGTGCCACCCACCCCCAACCCTGGGTCTGTCACACTGAAGAAATTATACTTCAGGCTATAGGAGTTCACAAATCCAATCCCTAATGTCACACAACTAAAATGTTGCTCAGTTTGTATTTTTGGGGGGCTGGTTACCATAGACACGGTACAAATGTTTTTTTTTTTCTTGGCAAAAAAGCTAAGGGCATGTTGCCTGAAAATAACTTGGTTTTAAAAGCCTGTACATTTACATACAAAAATGTAAAAGGTATTGTCACTATTTCAGATGTCAAAACAAGGGTACATAAAAATAGTATTATAATGAAAGGCTAAATATAGTGGATGGCATAACAATTCTATATGGTTCTTCTTTGCATAATTTGCCTTTACCAGTGTGTGCAATATTCTGGATCTGTTGTTTCTGTTGTTTTTATAGTAACTCAGACATACTAAACGTATAACCATAGTCTAGAATCAAACATAACAAGTGTCAACGCCAAAGATTTAATTAAAAATACATCAAACATAAAACTATTTTAATTTTGTTTCTGAAATAGATTATGATAAATGCTTAGAAAATAAGAAAAATCTGCAGTGCATTAGACAAGCAGGAGAGATTGCTTCAATTCCAATCCAATCCAGTGCATTTTCTAAATTTCCAATACTTGTAATGAAAAAAAAAAAAAAGAGACATATTTTCTTATAACTGTGCCATAAATTTGGAATATAATCTCATCATGCATCTGCTCCATTTGCCATCAATTAGTTTGATGAAAACAGGCTAAAGCTGTGCAGTGATCAGCAGCAGAGATTAAATACACTTCAGTCTTGATTACACATCTTGCCTTATCCATCCTATTAGCTATGGGGTACGTGTACCTTTTGTTACAGCTCCAATCAAATTTTAATGCTTGTCATTTCCACTTTCAAAAATTTGTTATATTGCATTTTTTTCCATGAGAAAATTCCTTCCAGTTACATGTAGAAAGAACTAAAGGAATGTACTACGACTGATCAAAAATCCTTTTGAATGGAGAATCCTTTCTCAAGTACATTATGTGAAACTGTGAATAGTAAAGCAATTCTATCAGCTCTGTTTCTGATGTGGATTTATAAAGCTAGGCAGCAAATTCAGTCACTTTACAAATCTTTCTGGAACTTGAAACTTCTACTTTGCATGATTTAAGGAATTCTTATAAAGGAAGCGTAGTATACCTGGAAATTATCTTTTGCTTAGAAATGACTGAAAAAGTAAGAGTATGAGAAAGAAAAAAATTCACAAAGAGTTAGATGCTACAAACTGTAATTGCTTGAGAACATGATCATCACGTCAAAGCAGTTTTCCATATATGAAATTCTTCTTATGTTCAGAATATTTTACTGAAATAACTAATACATTTTCACACCACCTGAAAATCAACTTTGCATTGTCATTAAAACATCAACAGAAAAATAAATAGGGCAGCTTCTCAAATTGCATTGGTGCAGTAAAGCAAATTAAAACTAACAGGGCGGTGGGCAGAGGGAGGAGGGGGGGATAAGGGGTTATCAATATTGTAAGAAACATCAATTCCTGGTTTCAGCCAATTGGAAATATTTCCTCAGTTGAAATTGTCAAGTGGTTCTTAGACTTATTTGAAGACCATTTCCAATGGTCCAATTCTCTTCATTTCCAATGAAGAACATTTCCAATAGTTCAAATTGTCAATCAGGAGGGGACAGCTAAGAGCTCATACTAAACTGGACTTCACCAACAGCGAAGGCACATCCAGAAAAATATCCTTGGAGAGCAAACTTTGGTAATGAGTTCTAATAAAAAAAAAAAGTATATTTGCAACCAATTTCAGGCTATTTTCCTTTTTTTTTTAATGAAGTTTCAACTATGATTCAGTGGCTATTAAATATGACATTTTGACTTCATGAATCATGTGCCTCTTCTAAATGATATCTATTTAAATAGCTGCTTACATCACACCAAAAGTTGTTTTCTTTACATTTTTTAACCAAAAAGGCAAAGATTTGAGGCTACAGTTATACAATTAAATATGAAAACCACACAAGTTTAAATATATAAATCTTCACCTTTTAAATTCCAAAATATTGTACTGCTGTTTCAAGCTGTAGTTGTCTGTGTAGTAGTCACATGTGTATTTAGTTTCATTTCACTACTTCTTAAACGTAACCTTCTCAATAGGTTTTCATCAATTTTGTGCTGTAGTCAGGGGTCCTGCCATTCCTTTCGGGTGAAATGGCATTATCTAATGGCCATCAGAAAGAAATGTTTCAAGAAATCAAGAATGATGAGACAAAATGTCTGCCCTCTGTCCACTGACAGCTGAGGTCATCTATCATTGCCAGTAAAGCATTTTTGTTTTTATGTTCTGGCCCAAATCCAGACTGTGCCAGGTCTAGAAGTTTAGTTTTGATTAGATGATGTTACAGTTGGCCGTTCTCTTCTTGCTCTCCTTGCTCCATTATCTTGATCCTTAGCTATCAAAAATCAAAACTCAGGTCACAAAACCATAAGACTGGCTTTTTAAAAAGCATTATTTTTGAAAAGGTTTACTGCGGAATGTCTTTATTTGTCTACTGCTACTTACAGTTTTGAGGTTCACTTCAGCCAAGATGTCCTCAAGAATCAGTGAGCTTAGAAGCTTATATTCAAAAAAAAGACAAAAAGAAACTGGAAGACTCGTCTAGTCACATGACTTCAGACTCTCTTCTGTCAGAAGAAAATTAATTGTTATTAGACTCAGGAAAAATCTTTCAACACTGGTCTCACAGTATGCATCTTATACTGCTCTAGCCTCTGAAATCCTGCTTACAGGATTGCTTACAAACAGGAGCCTTGATGTACTTGAAGAAAGGTTGTTACAGCATTTCTGGTTAGCATGTAGGAAAAAAAAAGTAACAAAAATGAATTTATTGCTATCAGATATCCAAATCAAATAAACTGGAGAAATCCACAAAATAATGGATGTCTTGTTCCTCTCATGGAAGTACATCCTTCTATAAATGCAGTTTGACATTAATCAGCTTTGTCATTTCTACCTTTTACACAATCTTTATGACTCAAATCTTCCGATTAAACTGGAAATAAAGTACAAAAAAAATTAAAGGGTACCATAGATGGTGAACGCTTGAATAAACAGATAAGTCTTCTGGAACTAATGCTCTCCAGTGAAATACAAGCATGTTTCTTTTAGCTATGAAAGCCTTTTTTGGTTTTTTTGTTGTTTTTTTTTAACATATACGCTGGATGTGTCTGGGTGCTTTTTTCTTCTGGGTGGGTCAACAAAGGTGAGAAAATGAATACACAACAATAGGTATTGTTTCACATCATTTCATGTACAATTAACAAACACTTAAAATAGCAACAATTTTCAAGACATGGCCAATGTTAGAGTTTTTTTGTCATTTTTAGAAAGGCTGAGGTTTTTAAGAGAAAATCCGCTGCAGACAGAACCACAGCATGCAGTTGCAGTGTCTGCACACCTGGCTAAGGCCATGTGTCCCTCCAGGATGCACACAATAGGAAGGGGTAGGAAGCTGTAGGCTGCAGTTCCCCCAAAGCATTTGGATAACAGAATTTTCTGCTGCCACTAACTGTGATTAGTAGAATACAGCTTGTGAAAATGAGGTGAAATGGAAACAGCTAAGGCTGTGAACCTGCATACTGTAGCAGTCAGTTGGTCAGACCATAGATGTTTCATGGTGTCACTTTTATTTCAAATAAGATCACTGAAAACCTCTTCAAGCAATTGCAACTGACAAAAACTGGCGTGAAGAAATTGTAAATAGATCATAATGGTAAGAAATCTCTGCGGGGAAATGCACAGTGTGAACACATTGTTGTACAGAACACTTCTCCCCATGATCTTTGGTTTAAAAACATACACAGAATGAGAGGATTTCACACTTAAAAAGCATGTGTTCAGACAGCATATTTTTATGCTTCCATCTCTTTTGCTCCAGCTGCAGCAGTGAGGGTTGCATTGCAGTCAGGTCACTGAAGACCACACAGAGGACAAGGTTTGCAGAAACAGTTGAGAAGGACACATGAGTTCCCCTCTCCAGGTGTTAGCAAATGGTCTGAGTGTAGCTTGGTCTGTCAATATGAAGACGAATCTAGAAGCTGATTTGCTTGGCTTTGCCTCACATTCATGACCTGTTGTCCTTCCAGAAATATTGGAGTAATTTGTTCTTTCCGATTTAGCAATTCCAGATACATTTGAACTTCAAATGAATGATTAAATTATTAAGGTCAGAGACTTGCTCTGATTGTTTGCTGGCAACACAAGGGGGGCTGTAAACTGGTGTTGGCTGCTCAGGAAAAGATTCACTCACCAGAAGAATAGGTCCCTTTGTTGCAATCAGTGTAGAGGTGAAGGAACCTGTCAATGAAGAGCTAATGTCATGAAATCCAGAGGCTGCATGATTACACCAAACAGTGAAGAAAAGGGTGAAGATATGTGTCAGCAGCCATTCAAGCTGGTACAATAACACTGTTATGGATACTAACAGTCCATTTTTTAAATTTTATAAAAAAAAAACAAAACTAAATGAAAATACTCAGAGAAAATACTCTGGGTCAAACAGGTGGGGGGAGTTCCCCTCAGAAGACACATTATTCTACATAAAACACTGTTTTCCAAAATGAAAACGTTATTTCAATGTCAACTGGCTGTTTCACCCAAATGTCACAAGCAACTAATATCTTTCACATATACTCACTCACAATCCTCTCTGTAAACTGGTGAAGAAATAAAGGATTTGATTCTATTCCAGTGGCAAAACCATCACCTTCTGTATCATACTGCTGGAATGCATGTTTGACAGCAGAATGCTGTACAAGTCTAACCTCTCCCAAATCATACTTGACACCACAGGAGAACGCAACATGTCTTTTCCAGCTTCATAGGTATAGTAAACCTTGATTTGTTGTATAAATAATATTGGTTCAAAATTATACAAGCTTCCATGTAGTCTGGGCTTGAGAATTCTCTGGAAAGGTAGAGGGATTTTTTATTATCATTTATTTATTTATTGAAAGGAAAGGTACCAAAACTTGCAGCATGCTAAAATAATTGTAAAGTTCTGGAACAGAAAACAGATATCTAGAAGTCAATGGAGACTACATATATATACTGATGATTCATTTTCACTCTTTCTCTTACCTTGTCTCTATCGTGCCTCTCTTTACAGCCATTGTGGTCAATCTGCAAACCATCCTCAAGAGAGTGTCAGTACCTGAGAAGAAAACAGTGAGTCAATCACGTGGTTTCAGCCTTAATTCCATATTTCCTGCCTCTGGTGAGCTGTAGCAAATAATACCCTTAGCCTAATTTCAACACATTTTGTGCACAGGAATATAGCTTTACATTCTGCTTGGCAGTTCAGCATGGAATAGTAGAATAAAAGTACTTTAAAGGATTGTGAGTAGTGAATAAATGTGGCTGGGAGACACAGAGATTTGTCTTCTCATTTCAGTGATGAGAAAGATTTCACAACACTAACCCCACTGTGCATTATGAACATTGCATAGATGAATCATTTTGATTCTGAGGCTGTGTTTATTTCTGGCTCATCAGTGTTTGATCCCAAAAAACCTGAGACTGAAGGTACTTAACAGCTTCCTGCAGAGCTCGGTGTCCTTGCAAAAGATAAACCTTGGTGAACTTCACATTTTCTTGTTACCTCTGGGTTTCACAAAGAGGTAGTCTGTGTAATTTCATGCAATTACTGTGCTTTTCTTAAGTCAATTTGGCAGACATTAGTCTCATTAACTTCAGATATCTAAAGGTGCACTGAAAATGGGAGAACACTAGTTGTCTAAGTTCCCTGGAGAGTCGATGAAAAGTCATGAACCTCTGAGCAGCACTTCATCACATCTGTATCACATACTCACCCTGGCAAGAGATGAATCACCTGCTGGAGGCGCATGTACCTCTTGACAATGATTCATTTTAGCCTTGAATAAGCTGAAAAACTTTCTTAAACCAGATGTTTAACTTTTGGACAAGCTGGAGTAAGTTTGATGAGTCCCACCTGAAAGTCCTAAGTAGTCTTTACTGTTTATTTTGTTGTTATTTTAAGTTAGAAGACAAAGAGTTTATTCAGTAAGACCTATTTTGATCATTGTCCCTGGTTACTTCAGTTGATGTTCATATTATATACTTACCCACTGATATGAATGGTACCAGTACAAGGAAGATGACTGAGTGGCCCAGAGGACACATTGTACCTTTATACTGAAAGCAACCTGAGACAGGGCCTCTTAATTGCTTCTGATGTTAGTCCAATTCAGCTAAATGTTGTATGCCATATGATCACATAAATGTAGGTGAAATATAGTATAGAATCATAAAATCATAGAATAGTTGGGGTTGGAGAGGACCTTAAGATCATCTAGTTCCAACCCCCCTGCCATGGGCAGGGACACCTCACACTAAACCATGCCACACAAGGCTTTGTCCAACTGGGCCTTGAACACTGCCAGAGATGGAACATTCACAGCCTCCCTGGGCAACCCATTCCAGTACCTCACCACCCTAACAGGAAATAATTTCTTCCTTATATCCAATCTAAACTTCCCCTGTTTAAATTCTGACCCGTTACCCCTCTTCCTGTCACTACAGTCCCTAATGTGTAATCCATCCCCAGCATCCCTATAGGCCTCCTTCAGATACTGGAAGGCTGCTATGGGGTCTCCATGCATGTATGACAGTCAAAATAGCTTAGAACTGGTTGGTTTCCTTTCTCTGTATTTCATGGCTTTGATTTCAGTTCCACTACCTTATAACATCAGATAAAAGAATTTTATTACACATAAAGTAGAATTTTTGGTAGCTATCTAAGATGTGCATAGTGACAGCAGACATAAGCAAAAAAGTGCATATTATTCCATTATACCCAAAAGACAAGGAATAAAATTTACAGATAATAATCCAGTAATTCTCCTTTTTCTCTGCCTTAAATTAGTATGGATGGAGGTAAAATAGAATGCAGTGCAAATGAACGCTTGAAGGACATACAAAACCAAAGGCCACTTATTGAAAGGATCATAGAAGGGTTTGTGCTGGAAGAGACCTTAAGGATCATCTGGTTCCAACTCCCTTGCCACTGGACCAGGTTGCTCAAAGTCCCATCCAGCCTGGCCTTGAACACTGCCACTGATGAAGCATTTACCACTTCTTTGGGCAACCTGTTCCAGCACCTCACCACCCTCTTAGTGAAGAAGTTTTTCCTAATGTCTAATCTAAATCTGCCCTCTTTCAGCTTAAAGCCATTCCCCTTGCCCTGTCTCTACATGCCCTTGTAAAAAGTCCCTCTCTGGATTTTTTGTAGGCTGCCTTTAGATACTGGAACCTGCTAAAGTTATCCCCGGAGCCTTCTCTTTTCAAGGCTGGAGTAAAGAATGCTCTCCAGCTCTCTCAGTCTGTCTTCATAGGAGAGGTGCTCAAAGCATCACAGAGGCAGACTTGCTAAAAATAATGAATTGTGCTTGGATAGCAGGATACTGTATTTTTGTACAGGTCAGAGCTTCTCTTTAAATATGGGGGAGGAAGGAGTTCTTATTTTGATATTGTCTTGCAAGCAGTAAGTTTATTCAGTGTCAGGAAGTTCTGCACATTTATAGGCCTGATACCAACAGCAAATGAATTCACTTTCAGTGTGGAATCATTGAAAGGCTAGTTTAGCCTTCAGAATAGAAGCTCTTAAATGCTTTGCAGATAAGCTTTTCAGTGCTTTGCAGTGAGCAAAAGGTGAGGATAAAAATACAAGGAATTAAGAATGGCATGTATTTGAAAGTCTTAGGTCCTCATCTCTATAACCGTAATGAGTTAACAGGTTAATTACTTTCAAGGGAGTGAAAATTAGTCTGTGATGGCAATTTAATACATTCACCACTAATGTGGACTATTTCTTACATTTTAAGACCATTCTTTTTAGACTTTTTTCTTCCCTTTCTTCAATGAGAATTACTGCAGACATTTCTGTTCACCCTTAATAGTATTCAGAAAAAATGGTTCTTGCAACTTGCACACTATTTATTGTCACTTCTCTTCCCATAAAATTGGAGCGAGATGGCTGAGACAGAACAAGGTAGTTTCATGTAATCATCAGCCTGAAAATCGTTCAGAACATTCTCTCAGAATACCCAGAACTATTTTGTTTCAAATACACCTCTCATAATACTTTCTCAGATTACTCCCTCACCCCATCCCCCAAGAAGCAGCATCAGAGTTTTCAGGTTTCTAAGAAATTTTCACAGATCAGACTAAATATAGAAGTGACAGCTCCTGTCATGCACACATGCATGTGCCCAATAGCCACATGGCAAGAAAAGAAATTTAGGATGGGGATTCAAGGACCTGCTTGGGATAAGACAATGTGAAGATTTAGAGGCTTAAGGCTAGAAGAGCCATTTGCGTTATCAAATCTTCCCTCATTCACAATACAACAGATAGTCCACAAGAACAATTACTGCATGATATTTCAAAAAAATTTTGCAGCATCATTGAGGAAGTAAACTAAAAAATAACAGAACAAAACAGCAAAATCTATGAACAACTGAATACACAGGAGGAGATCTGAAGCCACCCGAGATATCATATACATTTCTTCAATATCACAGCACTTCTTAAAGTCATCTGGTCTCCTTCACCTAGCAAATGCAACAAACCAGAGGCTTGTTTTGAGCTAATCAGGCCCTTAGGCTATGTCTGTACTAGTAAATAAAGGCTCAGGCTGAAGCTGTGGCCTGTGATTATCCAGACTGCTCACTGTTTGTGTGCTCCCCGCACAGCTTTTACCTTCATCAGCTAAAACAGTCCCAGACAGTAAGGGGTATATTTGAGGAAATGTGCCAAAGGCTATTTCCAATATAAAGTGTAAAGAGGGCTTAACTGATTTGGCCCCTCTATCCACTACAATTGTCCAACATAATGCCATTAGGCTTTGCACCTTTTAATTGCCCTTATTTTCTTAGCATCATGTGACAACACAAACTGTCATGTCATTCCAGATACTTCAGGCTGAAAAACAGCATTATTCTTTTATTTTAGGACCATAGCAGCCCATAGAGCTGAAGTGTGGTTGCAGTCAGGCCATGCCGCTGGCCTAAGGGCCAAATGGTTTCTGGCCTGTTTTGTTTACAAATATGTGCAGGTTAATGCAGATGCAGTTTACTGTGTATTTTGGACAATTACAAGTAGTGCTGGCTTCTTGCTCAGCTGGTTCATGAGCATACCTTCTTCAGAATAAAGATTTTTCCTTGTGTTAAGAACCCCAGGCCCTGACATTGTAGTTGAGGAAAGAATGAAGTGCCTGCATAGCAAAACCTTTGATTGCCACAAAGCCTATTGCTGCACCACCTACCTTTGATAATCTGCTTTGCAAGTTCAGAGCACATTCCTGTGAGCACGACATAAATGTTAGGGAGACATATTGCATAAGTACTAATATCAGAGGTTTCTAGATGTATATAGTCCAAGGGTCTGCTGTAGTGTAAGTTACCTGCACAAGCACATTCATTATGAAGTTATACAGTGACTTCAGTATAACATCTCTGAGCTGAAACCCTTAGTTTCACCTTAAATTTATGTAAATCCCAAGATGGCATTCCCATCTTTAATATTTACATTATTTCCTCTCTCATTGTTAACCTAATTGAAGAGTGGGAGATCCAAAAAGACTGCAGTACTCAAATATTTACACTAGCAATGTAAAAGTCTTATTACAGGAAAAGATCTAGCAGCCATGAACATTTTTAATGTCATGCATCTGAAAGTGAAGATTATGGCTCTCTGCCACCTCTGAAACAGGGTTCTAGCAATGTTTCCCCTGCAGCTCAGCAGTGGCCAGTGTTACAGCCCACCACACCACTTTTGTTACATGGAAATGTTATCTTTTTAGGGACCCTTTCTTTTGCTGGTCAGGTAAAACTCTAAAGGCAACTAAATGGCTTTATTCAGCATATATTTCAGCTGAAAACCAGAAGATATTGAATTACCTGTCACTGTGCTTACATGAAATTTTTAATGGAAAACCTAGAAACCAAGGAACCAAGGACATTGCTGCTCATTTTGTGTCATATAAATGTCATACTTTCAATAGGTTCCTAAGCCTTATCTCAGATCTTAATTTTTATTGTAGGGAACTGGTAAGCTATGATGATAATTTTAAACTCAGGCTGAATAAAATATTGTATTATAATAGTCAGCATAACCAGAGCGGCAGGAAGGAAGTAAAGAATAAAAGTAATATCAGTAAGTTTCTTAAATTAAATCACATCTTATGCTTCCCAGATGGGAGCAGGACAGTAACTCCCACTTCACCATCATTCCCACCTGGTTATGATTTTTACCTATTCAATATAATTGAAAAGAGTATGAAAATACTGTGTATCTCTCCAGGAACATGTGCTGAAATGAAACTAGTAGATAATTCTTCTCAGCAAAAGCATGCCTACTTTTCTGATAGCCATTCATATTGAAATATTTTGGGGCTAAAGAACAATATATATATATTTATATATATATATGTCTCATTGTTGAATCAAGAATTAGAGTGGGATGAAAAATTGCCTTTTACATTGTAATTGTAAATGGAAGATCAACATTGTTCTTGTAGAATATTTGGAGCATTGTGGGTTGTACTTCTCAAATAAGTTATAATATGTAAACATCTCTCATGGAAACGTGCTGTGGTCAAGTTACTTGCCATTGTTATAGTATACGCAGTCAGTAAAGATTGACAAAGGTTTGGATTAATTTTCTTAATTCTGCTTTTTCTACTGTTTAGTTTAAATGCAAACAAACACAAACTCAGATCAAAATTTAAAGAAAATATGGTATATCTCAAAATTCCTGATTCTCTCAAAGGAAAGCCAACATCACATGATTAAAATTTTTAGAGTACATTCCAAAGGAAGAAATTGAGCAACAGCAGTGAAGGAAGTTATGAGGCCAGTTCTGCCCAAAAGCAATTTGTAGTCTTTGTGGAATTTCGAAGACACATAAGCAGGCAACAAGCCAAATCCCAAGCTTGTTGTTTCATTTTCTGTGTGCCATGCTGGTGATACACAGAAGTTTTCAGCTTTTCTAACTGGTCAGCTGAGATTCTTCCCAATGTGTGAATCACGATCCACACTTAAACTGAACTCTTATCACTCCCTTTGGAGGTAACAAGACCATCAAAACCTGTGGTATTTATGTGATCTCCAAAGGTGCATTGAAGTCTGAGTGAGGCCACTAGACAGTAGATGGGGGACTAGGGAAGTGGAAAGATGTTGAAAATTGAACCAAGCCCATCTCAGTGCTGTGCACAGGAGGATACCATATAAAAGAGGAAGACAATTACTAAGGTATACTTAAAAGACAGGACCTTTTTGCTGTGTTTTGAGGGGTGAAAAAAGTGGCATGCCTAAGCCAAGGGTTCAGGATTGTGGGTTGTGAATGGAGACACACCTGCTTGCTCATCCCATGTTAGATGGCTACAAAAAGAGGAAGGCCCACTTACCTGGGCATCCCCATCTAAGGCAGGCTACTCTTCCCAGGCCTTTTAAAGATCAATTAAATATTGTCTCACAGGCATGGATCTTTTAAGGACATCAGAACAAGCTACACATGGTTTTTGTAGTACCTACTCTTTTTGATTACATTAACAGTGAGTAAAATTGATAACCAAATGTAAGAAAAGCATACTAGAGAGGAGTATGGGGAAATTAATAAATGAAGCAGACAGATGTAGTGAATATCAAAGTGAATGACTTAAAGTAAATAATAAAGGCAATAAAATCACCAGTGCAATTTTTCCATTAAAGTTATAATTAAAATAAAGGTATGGTTCGTGATACTTAATCTTAAATATAATTAACATGAGTTGGCAAGGGTTGGATGAATGATCAATGTCCCTCTACTATAAAAATGAAAGTGATTGAAAAATGAATCTTTGTTGGCCTGGTAGTCTGAGAATTATTGTATTTCCACGTGTGTGAATGGACTCCACATTATGCTAGGTTCTGTGAGGCTTGCGAGCAGCCTTGCTGAAAGGTACCTGAGGGTCCTGTGGACAGCAAGCTGAAGATAAGCCAGCACTGTGTCATTGCAAGAATGAAGGCAAGTCAGATCCTGAGCTGGATCCACAGGGGCATTACTGGGAGAGATAGAGACATGATCAGCCCACTCTACTCAGCGCTTATCAGGTCAACACCTGGAACACTATGTTCACTTCTGGTCCCTGCAATTCAAAAAAGACAAGGAGAGACTATAAAGGGTCCAAAGGAGGACCATGAAGATGATCAAAGGGCTGTCCCATGAAGAAAGACTAAAGGCATTAGGTCTTTTTACCCCAGAGAAGAAAAGGCTTTGGAGGACCTGATCACAGAATTCCATACTTAAAGTGTGACTACAAAGAGTATGGTGGCTCCCCCCTCACAAGAAGGCACATGAAGAGGATGAAGGGCAACCAGGAAAGATTTCATATTGATATAAGGAAGAAATTTTTTTTTACAGTCAGTCACTGGAGCAACCTTCAACTGAATCTTTTGAACTGTTCTGAAAGATGCATGTTTTCTATAATCTAGCAGGAGAAATATGAACATATTTAAAGGTGTCACAGAGTGTTCACTTGATGAATACTGAATATTAAAAGGATCTTCATTTATAAAATATACTACTGTTCTTTTTACAATGCTGAGTAGTCTGAGGTCTTTTTATTCATCTTTATCTCACAGAAAAAAATTATCTTTTGACCATTTTCTTCTAACTAAAAGAAGAAAGAAACCAAAGAAAACTGTGCTTTGGGGAAAACTGACCCTTTTTTAAACAAATCTTCCTTCCTTTCTTTAAAAATTTTGCTAATGCCAAGTCTGATGCGATGGTATTTAGAGCACAAAGCTATTTTTAAAGCTAGAGGGAATTTGGAGAAGTGATTTCATGCTATTGCAAAGAAAAGATTTGTATTTTCTGATTCGTATGACAAATGTGTAGCAGATGTGAGAGGATTTTTCTCTTAGATTATAAATGACAATTCTCCCTCATAACCCACAAAATAATAAGATGGCTAAATGAAACCCAAAATACATCTCTATAGTATATCTTCCCCTTTCTAGTGCCTACATATCAGGCAGGAGGCTCACAGTCAATTAGCACCTCAGCATAGCACTGACCCCAGCAGGTGGGTGGGTAAGAAGGTGCTTCTTGCTTCATTTGCAGTTCCTTTTGTCTTGCTGCTGAGTTACACCACAGAACTTCACAAGCACAGAAGCCTAGAATATTTTTTGGCCTTTCCTTCCTCTGAATCTCTTACACAATTAATCGTCAGTGATTTTCAAGGACCCATCTATTTATTTTAGGAGTGCTATTCACTTACACAAAACACAAACGGGTTCATACATCTCTATATGTGGTTACTTGAATTTTCATTAACTCCGACATGAATTGGCTTTTAAGATGTTATTTTTCTGATCATAAGGGAATAAAAATTTGGCAACAAGTACAGAAAAATTAGGCTTTAGTATTGTAAAAAAAAAAAAACAAACAGCATGAAAAAAAACCCTGAAAAGTAAATAACAGTTTAAGAGCATTTATTTTCCACGTTTGTATCTCTCAGTTATTATTTCAGATAACAAGAATCCTGATCACAGTTCATTTTAATGTCAGCTTTACCCCAACATCATCTATGAAATGTCTCTTACTTGTTTTCTTCCCATTTTCATTCTTATTCATGTTGTCTTCTCAACAAAACACAAAAAATACTAATTTAAAAAGATCAGTTTTAAGGATGAACTATTAATGTGCATGTACATAAATCAATCTGCTTTGGGGATCTGAAAATCAGGGGGCCTGCCCATTTAATAATCAAATAATACACAAAATGCCTATGTAGAAACATAGCAAAACATAAGTTCTAGGTACAAGAACAAAACTTTAGCCATTCCTACTTAATTTAGGAACACAGTTCTCAAACATGTCTGCCACAGTGTGCTATCAGTTCTCTAGCCAAGGCTTCTGTAGATTCTTTGGTCACGATAAGCTGCTCTACATGGGAGTGCAGTCAACAAAGCAGCAGCCAGAAGAAAGGCTATGTTCATGCTGCAGCTCAACAACATAATATCTCCCACTTAAAAATTCTTTATTCTGGATTAAAAACACCTCAATAACATGATATGAAACTCTAATACATCATAAACTCACTCTTATGATTCAAATTTAAAGTATTTGTGTAAGTTTAGTATAACATGAGGCCTCATTATGAGGTCAAGTATTGCCTACCCATTACACTATAAATTTAGACCAAACCAGGTATCACTTGTCCTCCTATATCTGTTGTAGACAATCTGTTAGCTCCTCCTGCCTGGTGTACCCCTACACCTTTTAGAATTTCTCCTGTTGCAGCTTGCGACCATCGTCTCTTCCTTCAATGTGCACTTCTGAGACAAAACTGGCTCTGTCTTTCCTATAACTCACCCTTTACATACTGAAGGTAGATGGCTGACAAAAGTAAGGATCACAAAGCCTGCAGGAGGGCAGGGACATGGGATGAGCAAGCAGGTCTTCTCCCTTTCTGCCATGTCTCTCTCACCTGATTGATTGATTCCATTAGATGATTTCCAATTACATACCTAGAAAGGCTGTATCATAAAGAAAGAAAGAGATAACGCTGTAATGGCTGAAGTCTTTATTATAAGTGGAGTAGAACTGTAAATCATTGAGGCTAAAGCAGGATCCTTAAATCCTGGAATCAAGGATTCATCTACATAACGCAATGGAGACCAGAGATGAGATCTGTGAGATGGCATCTACTTGCAATGGTACTTCCACAGAGTGTGCCCTGCACAAAGCCAACCAGATGGATCAGGCTGGCTTTCAAGATATTTAATTGCATCCATTAGAGCAAGTAATAAGTCTAATGATCAAACTAGTTTCCTGTTTCAAGATTAGTTTGATCATTACCAGTTTGCTGATGTGTGCAGGGCTCTTAAATTCTGCACAGATACACCTTACAAGCTAGATCCTCAAAGACATTTTAGGTACTTAATTGCTATTTGGTATTCTTGTGCAAGTTAAGCATTTCACCTTTGTTTAGCTAAATGTGTTAATATACTGAAGAAATTAACTTGAAGGGCTGCAGTCAGATCTGGAGATGATTTCCAGCATCAGAGTCTGAGGGGGGAGCAGCCAGGAACACTATTTGATAAACGAAAGCATATGAAATGTACTTGCTGGAAAAGCTCAGGACTTTTTTCCTGGTAAACATATTAAATGTAGCAACAACATGAAATATTGTCCAGTGTATGTGCACTTAAAGAAAAAAAAAAAAAAAACAAAAGGAAGAGGAGAGGGGAGCTGTGGGTCATTTTTCAAATACAATTTTTGTCTCAAAGCCCAGCATTTTAGTGTTGGAAGTGAATAAAGCACTAGCAGAAATGACCTGGTAGTTCAAAGGGGAGAGAGTTAATGCTAACAGAGGAAAGAAACCCATTCCTGTCCAGGAAGGAGCAATCTCAGCACACCAGAATATGACCCCTGCTCTAGTGAAGTCCTTCCTTTAACTGGCACAGGTATAACACTGTCTAGAAACCCCAGGCTGTCTCACACCAATTCCTATTGGCTGATTCATTTCTTCTTGTAAGCTACAGCAACATCATAAATCAGTTTAGAAAATGGGCCTGGGATCAGGAGTCTTGAATTTGTCCCAGTGGATCAGATCTCACATCTCTCTGATCCAGAACTCAATTCCTGACTGTCATCAATGTTAGGCGTTTTGGAGAAAACCAAGTATCACCAAGTAGGTCAGTACTTGTGACTTTATACACGTGTCTATCATCACGGTTCCTGCCAATTCAATATTAGTTTAATTGCTGAAGCATGAGGTTTAACGTGCTTTCAATTTTTCTTCTTTTTAATTGTAACCAGTGTCACTTATTGACACATGGGGATAGTTTTCCCCAAAGGTGTCCTTTGAAAACCAGCTAGACAGCAGAGTTTGCAGAAAGGTGTCGGCTTTATGTGTGAGAAACCCCATATCCAAACAATTTATGAATGCAAATGAACATAAACCAACTGCTTCCTTTGAGGTCCCTCGGTAGCCAGGACTACCGTACCCACACACCGCACTGCCGCTCTGCACACAGAAGTTATGTGCACCCAGCAGATTTTGTAAAACGTGGCCTGGTTCACATTTTCCCATACACCGGGAGCCTAAAGGAGCCCTTTTCCGCCCTTGTCGGCGGCTGCAGGTGTTGTAGCTATCCGTGCAGCCCTGCTGCCCCCCTGCGGGCGAGCGCCCGCCTAGCCGGCAACGGCAGCCGGTCCCGTTCGGGAGGGAGGGAGCGAGCGGCGTGTGGGGCAGCGGGAAGGGCCTTCGGGCTCGGCGGTGTGGCCTCTGGAAAAACACCTTCCCCCAAAAGGAAACACAAATCAAACAGCAACCGAAGAAAAAAAACATAAAACAACCAAAACCAAAAACACACACAAACAAAACAAACATCAAAGAAAAAACAAAACCCACACCAAACAAAATGCGTTTTAATGTTTTCCTGTCTCAGAAACATTCAGGGTCTCTTGATCTGATTGATAACAAACCCAGAGCTATGTGTTTTGCTTTCACACCTCTGATTACCTGAACAGCATTTTAATGACAGAATCATGGAATCCTAGAATCATTTAAATTGGAAAAGATGCCTAAGATCATCCAGTCCAACCATTAATACGGCAGGGCCAAGCCCACCACTAATCCATGTCCATTGTTAAGTCCACCCCTCGATTACGAGCCCATTTGTATGTTGCATCTTTGCCCTGATGGCCTGAGGTGTCATGGGCCCACCAGGCCAAAAATAATTCACCTTTATGTTGCCAATCTAAGTCCATCTGAGCCACTTCAATCTTAGCAGCTTTATCCACTTGTTGTTCTGGTGTTCCTCAGTGGCCCAACTCTTAGGTACGTGAGCATCTACATGGTGTACCCTCACCACCAGTTTCTGCATCTGGGCAGCGGTATCTTGCCACAGTGCAGCAGCACAGATGGGTTTACCTCTGTTGCCAGTTGCTCCGCTTCCATTGCTGCAACCACCCCCACATGAGTCAGTATAAAGTACTGGCCACTTTTCTCGCTCAACAATGTCCAGGGCCAGCTGGATGGCTTTCACCTTGGCAAACTGACTTGATTCACCCTCTCCTTCTGCAACTTGTCATTGAGGACTCCACACGGCTGCCTTCCATCTCCGATGCTTTCCCACAATACAGCAGGACCCATCAGTGAACAAGGCATACTGCTTTTCACTTTCTGACAATTTATTCTATGGTGGTGCCTCTTCAGCACTCATCACCTCCTCTGGCTTACATGGTGTGGTTGTGGCTCAAGTGCAGGGTCCTGGCACTTGTTGAAACTCACGCAACTGGCCTCAGCCCATCAATCCAGTCTGATATTGCTTCTTTCTGCAAGTTTTGTTCAAAAGAGCAAAAATGCCCAGGTTTTTCACAGGCAATTGATCTATCAAGATGCCAGAAACTGATTGTAGTGAAGACATCTCTTCCCAAAATACTTAATGTGGTTTTATCTCTGAGAACCTCTACATCTTTATACCTTTAAAATTTGAACAATTTCCTCCTAGGTAAGAACCATGTCACAACATTTCTAGAATCTCAAAAAAAGTTTACTTTTTGTTTTCCTCTTCTATGTTTGTGTTTTCTGTTTCTGGAAAAATACAAGATCTGAAATAGTATGGAAAGCTTTTCCTGGCCTGGCTGACATACAGTTTCACTAGTAGCATAGCAAGAAAATCTTGTTCTTGAGCTATTTCTATGCCAAAAGTGTCTGGATAAGCAACCAGTGTGTTCCAAGCTTATTTATTAATCATTAATATATAATTTTAAGGTATTTCTCAAATTATCCTGTTGACTGAGTAAACTGAATGAGTTAAATTAACTTAAATTTGCAGAAGTGAGTTGCTATAGTGCCAAAGTACTACTTAAATAAAATGTGTTCTTACTGCAGTGAAGTAAGTAACTAGTCTTCTTAAACATACAATCAGCAAAGTGCAGAACGCATCTTGCAAAGCACAGATGAGAACAAATAGAGTCAACAAAATCACTTTAATATTGCAGGATTCAGGAGTCATTATTGTGGTTTTAAAGTAATATTTTATTATTTTGCCTTTCAACATTGTTGTTTTATTAGTAAAGCCACAATCTTATTATGATTCAGTATTGAATAAACACAACCAATGTGGTCTTAAAAGGTTCAAAATTCATCAAATGAAGAATGAAATGCTTGCTATTGATACTACCAATGATTTGGTTGAAGAAGTATTGATCAGATCACATGCTAAACAATGAATTCATTAAACTCAATGGGCTGTATTTAATTAACACACCAGGGCTGGTGAATGCCTGAAGGATGCTGTGACCCTGTGGGAAGCCTGCGCTGGAGCAGACCTCTGGCAGGACCTGTGGATCTGTGAAGAGAGGAGCCCATGCTGGAGCAGGTTTGCAGGCAGAATTTGTGACCTAGTGGGATCACAAGTAGAACTGAGGTTGTCTTAGGAAAGGGATATAAAGTGGTTAACAGATAAAAAGAGAATGCAGGTGTTACTTTTCACAGATAAGTTAGCTCCCTGTGGTAAAGACTTTCTGGTTTGGTTTTGCCTCTGTTTCCCTCTGTGGTTAATTTAAGGCATAACTACTTTTGTCATTTCTCTTCATCTTCTCACAACAAAGCAATTTGGCAGCAGCTCTAAATCCAGGAATTCCCTAGATCTAAGGTTCAAGACGGCTTTCTAATCGACACATTCATCCTCCACTATGGTGACAAGATGGAAAGGAGAACTGAAAATTATTCAACATCCTGTATGGTAGCCCAACTCTGTATGATAACAGTTTTGAGGGGCTCTTTAGATTAAGTCCCATGTTTTCTGTCATCCTGGAAATGGCTGGTTGATCACAAGCCTGGTCTAGCATTGATGTACTACATAAAAATGTTTTGCACATCTGTCTGGCTTTCTTTTAAGGATTTTAATGCACTTTATTAATTTTCCCTTCACAGACAACTATTGTCTACGTTACACAAGAAGTGTGGCAGAGATTAAATCTGATTTGCCTGATTTCAAGTTTTCTTGAGGAGTAGAATATGCCTTTGTGTCCCAAGACAAACAATCTTATTAATTTATCTGGAATTTAACTTACTAAGGCAGTTATTTCTCTGGTTTGGCTTTCTTTTTGTTTGTTTGCAGTTTTTTTCCACATTGTTACTGAAGTAATTGTCCATTTCATCCACAGGATGGCAGCAAGAAGCTTAAAATCCCATCTGATACATATTTAGACTTAGAATCATAGAATCAACTAGCTTGGAAAAGGCCTCTAAGATCATTAAGTCCAACCATTACCCCAGCTGCCAAGTCCACCACTAAACCATGTCACTGAGGGCCTCATCTACACAGTTCTTGAACACTTCCAGGGACAGTTATTCCACCACTGCCCTGGACAGCCTGTTTCAATGCCTGAGCACCCTCTCTGTGAAGAGATTTTTCCTCATACCCAGTCTAAACCTCCTCTGGAGCAGCTTGAGACCCTCACCTCTTGTCCTGTCACTTGTTACTTGGGATAAGAGACTGATCCCCACCTCACTACGACCTCCTTTCAGAAGAGTGGTGAAGTCCCTCCTTAGCGCTCTTTTCTCCAGACTAAAAACCCCAGTTCCCTCAGCCATTCCTCGTAAGACATATTCTCCAGCTTTGTTGCCCTTTTCTCAGCAACTCAATATCTTTCTTGAAGTGAGGGGCCCAGAACAGAACACAGTGTTCTAGGTGCCGCAGCCTCACCAGTGCTGGCTACAGGGGTGAAACTGTGATATTGCAGTAAACTGTTCTAATTTCCAATCTACATTGTAAGGCAAATTCCATTCAAAAATCTTCTTTTTCAGATTTTCAAATCAGCATGAGGAGTCAAAGATCAGTCTTTTTTCCTGAAAATAACTTCTTCAGAAAATTGAATTTTATAATATTGAAATGTTTTATTCCATCTTGGTCTGACAGTTTCTCTGTTGAACACATCACAGTTTGAGTGCATGGAGTCATAGTCTTCCATATGGAATAGATATTATGAGTTTTTCTTCCATACTGTTTCAACAAGAAAAGCCATGCAACAAACATAGTTAAGACCATACCATACCTAAATCATAAAAGCCAACAGAAGCACCAGAACCCAGGCCAGTCTTTCGTGAGGCATTTTATAAGGGCACATAAAATGGATCATTGAAAACTGTCTAGCAGTCCAAAATACTTTAGCTGAGTCTGTTCCCATCCAGCATTTAATATTTTCTGGAGAGACAATTTAAAAATGGGAGAAAAATTAAATGTTCTTTAAAGAAAGCCTCAACAGTGAAAAGTGCCCTCTCCACTGAAAAATACAATTAATATGAAATTCCTAAAGATTGCCATTATAGATGATGACTGTCAGTAATATCCAGTTAACTGTACTTTGCAAAGGCTGTGAGGTCCTGTGACCAACAAAGTTTGGGTTTAATAAATGTGCATTAATAATTCCTATTCATACTATTGTTCTAACACAAAAGAAGAATTTGAGACATTATGGTATGCTGAGACAAAAGGTTTAATTCACTCTGGATTATAAAATATCCTCAATTATACATATATACTTTTTGGGAAAAATTAGACTGGAAGGAGATTGTTCAAATGGCTTAGACTACAATTTTTATTTGCATTTAATTACTTAGGGTTTATGTGGTATTTTTAATGAAAGGATATTTGCTTTACTGATTCTGTTCAGTCAGAAATTAAACATCATGCTGTAGCTCAGTCTAGCTCAACCTCTTACAGTTGGTGCCCCCCATTTTTGTCAGTAAATTGCAATTTATATTTAAAGGAATACTGATGGCTTTCCAGAACCATATCCACATTATGAATATTTCAGCGTGCTATCAAATCACCTATCTAATCAAGTTAGAAAGGGCTATGGCTTATATATCCTTCCATGTTATCCAACCAAATACGTGAATTGCAATGGAAATAAGACCACTCCACAAAGGATAGCTATACTGCTGCAAAAATACGAGCTCCTGTTTGGTTGATGAGCTTCAGAAAAGTCAGAAGCCATAGATTCATCTGCTTAAACAGGAGGGACTTACTTGTTTCTTACAAGTCTTTCTGTCATATACCGTAGGTATATGGGCTTTAAAAAAGCCCTTACCAGCCCTGTTCTGAAGTGTGCTCAGCACAGCAGAGACCTCAGCATGCAAAATATCGGATGTCCAAGTATGTTCATATGAGTCTAGTCCCTTAATATTTCAGCTACACCTTGAACCACCTCCTCATCACCTGCACTCCAATACATGAAAAACATTTCCATCTATTCAGGAGTTTCTCTGGTCACAGCAGAAAACTGTGATTTGGCCTTCAGCTTGGGCTGACAGCACAGGCCTGGTAGAACGGTTCTGAAACAAAATGAAATTTTTAGTTAGTTTCTCACTGCAAATTGCTTAATGTGTGGTGTCTGAAGCCATCCTACAGGACAATATGGTGTTGTGTGGTTTATTTTCAATGAAATAATACGCCAATCCCTCACTCTGCCTCATTGCACATATCCCTTTAATGGCAAAACACTTTCTTGTCCTTCTAGCATTTGGAATCAATTTTGTTAAATAATCCAGTGACAGGATTTGACTTTGAGAAGCTGTCAGAAAAAAAAGCTGTGATATGCAGCGTCACAATCTCAGCTTCCCTTGCTATTTGCACTAAATTGACATAAAGGCACTGAAATAACAGTTTTTTTCTTAGGATCAGGAACATTGCTCATAATTAATTTTGTAGATATTAACACAGAAATTTCACTCTAGCAATCATTGTTGGTCATTTCACATCTAAACATCTACCTTATTCACCCCTGGGTTCAGTCACCTTGTAGCAGTAGATTTGTCTGTTCTAATATCCTCTACCTACGCAAATAGGTAACATGAACTTTAAGAAGTTTGCCCATGCATCAGAAGCAAAGCAGCAGTAGTCATGTTAAACTGGGGTTTTTTTCTCACTTGTAAGGATTTATGGATCCCCAAATCACTGCCAAGCAAGAAGAAAGTACATATTTGCTACGCTTGAATTGATATTTCTTATCTTAGACAGCAGCATTTGAAGCTGCACTGTCAGTGTAAAATGCGAAAGGCTTAACTCGAAAAGTACTGAGCCCCTTTAATGAGCTCTCAAGGACGTCAAACACTGTCCAGTGTCGAGTGCATGCTTTGACATATCTAAAAGCTTGTACTTTTGCGAAAACAGACAACTAAAATCCCCATGTGCCTTTTATGTCACCATGCCACTGCTTAGCTCCAAGTATGCAGGAGCTGTGGTAACACATCAAACATAGGGTCCTTCTGGTCCAACACCCTGTCCCTGCCACTACCAGGCACTGGGGACCTCAGAGGAATTTCTGTGGTGGACAATTATCAGTAACATCTTTAGCAAGGGTTTCTTCTAACTGTCAGGCATTTAGTGACTACTTGTGCATGACTATGTGTGTATGAGTCCGTATGTCCCACACACAGAAGGAGTTTGAGGTTTGTTCTTTTTGTCTCCTTTAATTCAACCTGTGGATCTTTTCATTGCTTTTACAATACAAACCTTTTGGTCTGTTCTCTTGTTTTTAAATTACTTGTATAAGTGCCTGAACATTATTATATCTTTTGGCAAACAGTTCCACATGACGTGTGTGTGTGTGTGTGTGTGTGATCAGCTTGCTAATTTTAAACTATCACATTTTATCTTCGGGGAAGGGAAATATCTGTATCCTTTGTATATCCTATATGCCATCCTTTATTACACAATATGCCTTTGTTCAGGCTTCTCACATTTACTGTACAGTGTAAAGCATTCTGACCAGTGTAAAGCATTCTGACCTACTCATTCTGTTCATGTAGAAATTAAGCCATTATGTAATTAAGTGTCTTGATCAAGTTTGCTACATTTCTCGATATTGTTTTATTTTTAATATTTTATTTGCTATTTTTGTCTGGATTTGGCAATGTGACTAGAAGTCAGAAGAATATTTGGTATGGTTTAAGCAGAAATTATTAAGCCCATGGATCTATACAAGGAGCTAATTTACAGAGGGATACATTTCATAATTTAGCTGATCTGAAAGATTAAAAGGAATTACCTTGTCTGTCTTCACTGATGCTCTTGTCCCATGAATTGGTGGTCATTCTGTCTTAGTCTCTAGTCCTTACTCTTTCTGCTTTAGAGGTAAATTCTTAGCCCCACTAATACCAAGGGAATTTGCAATTCAGAAAGCCAGGATTTGATGCTTCAGTTGAAGATGCTGAAGAAACTGGAACATCAACTGTGGCTCAAGAGATGATGTAAGTAGGTTTGTTGGCACCTAAGTGAAATATTACATATAAAAAATAGCCTTTTGGAGCACCAGGACACCTAGTTCCAAAGGCACCTAAACCATACCTGTGCCTGCAGTGCTTAAGGTTTGAAAGCATGGCCAAACAAGCATCCCAGACTACATGTGAGTCAATGACCTGCCTTTTCACTCCTTCCCTCGGCTGCACAGCCAAATGTAAAGTGATGATCTCACAGCATGCCTACCTTGTCAGTTTCAGGCACAGTTTCATTGAATCTTACAATCTTAGAATGCCATCTTGGAAGAGACCTCAGGGTTCATTTGCTCCAGTCTTTCTTAGCAAAGCATGAACTGGACTAGGTGTCCTAGCACCCTGTCCAGACAAATCTAAGTGTCCTACATAAAGGAATCCACCAAAGGCTGATTGCTTTCACTGGGAAATATCTTCCTCTTGTGTCCAGTCAGAATCTCCCCAGGAGTAACTTGCTTCCTTAACGCTTCTGTTTTTCCATGTGACTTCTTGAAAATGAAATCTCCTTCTTCTTTATAGCCACTCTTTAAACACTGGAACATGGTGATGAGGTCTCCCTAAGCTTTCTTTTCTCAAGGCTGAACAAGCCCAGCTTTCCCAGCCTTTTCTCATATGGCAGGATTCCCAGTCCTTTGATCACCTTTGTGGCCCTTTTCTGGATGCCCTTCAGCCTGTCCACGTATTTTTTGTATAGCAGGGACCAAAAACTGAACACACTATTCCAGGTGTGCCCTAGCAAACACTGAGTAGAATGGGAATTTCAATTGCAGTTTATAGTGTATATTAAACAGGTATCACATAGGATATTGACAGAAATCCATGTCTTTTTTTCCATGCAGGGAAGTGTTCTGATACCAAACTGTCCCCTTCTACTGGGACAAATACATCTATTACAATTTCCTACAAACTGAAGTCTTTCCAAGGAGAGGTAGTACGGGTCATCCCTTCTGAATTGTTCTGATGGTTAAGACCACAAGAGGTAAGAGACACAGATTTACAATCTCTTAGGCAGAAGAAGAAAATTATTCTATTTTTTTGTTATCTTGTTGACAATTTTAAATACTGAGCTACTAAATAAAAGAAACTTACTGTATGTCTCCTTACATGGACTTTATATAGTAGTCTCTTCTTCATAAAGTAGAGACTTGAAGAGAACTTGAAGAATCAGACCTGCGAAACACAGAATAAACTGTTTAAAGGCAAGATGAGCAACCCACTTGTTTTTCAGTGTTTCCTGTGGCTGTTTCCTGCTCTGGATGCATTGGTATAATTTCGGGTATGTAATTCTTATGCATCACAGAGGAATCCTAGGCACCCAGCTCAGGACTGCAATTTCTCTGGGAGAGACCAGGTGCTCTCAAGGTTACATGTTGCACTACTATGTCTTGTCTAGTAAGATACACTTTTACGTTTCTAGCTTTTAAGTTGCTTGAAGCAGTCATAGTAGTAATAATAATAGCAATAATAACAACAATAATAATACAAAGAATAAAAAAGATTTATCTCTTTTGTTTTAAGTAAATCAGGCACAGAGGGGTTCTCCCTTCACACCTAGTTTTGTCACAGCTTTTGACTATTCCTGGATGCTCTTAATGTATCCCCTCTTATGAGATCTGATATTGGAGAAAAAGCACTTGGCTTTTGCTGTTAGGAGTAAAATAGTTACTCCTTTTTTAGAGAGGTCTTGTGTTGATCTCCAGACTAATTACCATCAACTGCAGTATAGTAGGCGGTAACTCACAGTGCAGAAGTAATCTATCTAGTTATGTCAACAGCAAGGGAGCAGTGTTCAACCCCAAGAACTATAATTCTATAAATGTACTATACACCACAAAATAATTTTATAGAGAGACTGGATCAAGCTCTGCTTTCATTTGCATCACTTTTGTAATGGTGACATCCTTGCATCAGAACAAGTGAAAACAGATTCACTCATCTTCTGGTAAATGATTTGAAATAAACAAACTAATAAAGTTCATGTATACATCATTATGTTTTAATTCACTGAATGCTTATGCCAAGATCTTTGCTTGAATGAAAAATTATCCCCACTGGAATCTAATAAGGCTATTTGACATAAGTACAGAAATGAATTTAGTATTTCTCCCTGCCAACGGATCCTGGGCCTAGGCCTGCTGCTGTTGAACTCATTGGATAGGTAGGATTCATTATCCTGTCCTTGTAGAAGATTATGGACTACTTCTATGGTCCTGCAGAAGGCTTCTCATCAGCTCTAAGCCCTAAATGATCTGATAAGTGGCTTTCATTTCTGCACTGGCATAATGTTACATACAATTCTAATGCTATTTCCAATGCCAGAGCAAAATCCTGCCCTCAGACTTTTTGGCTATGGGATCATGCTGCAGCTGTGTGAAGAGAATTTATCCTCAATATGATTTTTTTTCTCTTCCCACTGTTACAGTGGGAGGAAATTGCAATTAATCTACTTCAATTTCAAAAAAGTAATTACAAAAATTAAAGTAATTGGGGCATTAAGCTGCACTTGAAATTATATTCTCTTCTATAGTATCCTTGCTGAAATGTAGTTTCAGATTTACTAATGAAATGCCCCTTTTCCACCACCATTAGTCTTCATAAAATATAAATCTTAAAAAAAAAAAATTATGCCATGGGTATGAAGTCACTGAAATCAAAGAATAAAAGTCAATGACTCTGTTACATTCAATGGTGCTTGATGTCAAAAAAAAAACACCACAAAAACAAAACAGCAGGGGTTACATAAAATTAAACCCATGTAGTAGATTTTCTAAAGGAAATTATCTTTGAGCTTCCTGCAAAACAAAGGCCTGAACTGAAATTCCATTGAAATTACAGGAATTTTTTCCTTAAATTAAATTACTTAATGTAACAGAATGTAATGTCCAAAGTGTCAGGAGAATAGTGCTTCTGTAAGCAATATTATCAAACTTAAGAAAATTAAATATTAAATTAAATATTAATATTGATACTATTAAACCAGGTTTCTTGAGGTGGGCTGATGCCAACTTCATGAAGTTTAATCATGTCAAGTGCAAGGTCTTACACCTGGGTTGAAGCAATCCCAGGCACAGCTACAGCTTGGGCAGAGAAGAGATTCAGAGCAGCCCTGCAGAGAAGGACTTGGGGGTGTTGGTCGATGAGAAAATGAACATGAGCCAGCTTCAGTGTTCGCTTACAGCCCAGAAAGCCAACCGTATCCTGGGCTGCATCAAAAGGAGCGTGACCAGCAGGTTGAAGGAGGAGATCCTGCCCCTCTACTCTGCTCTCATGAAACCTCACTTGGAGTATTGTGTGCAGTTCTGGTGTCCTCAACATGAAAAGGACATGGAACTGTTGGAACAAGTCCAGAGGAGGCCACAAGGATGAGCAGGGGACTGGAGCACCTCCCATATGAAGACAGGCTGAGAAAGCCTGGAGAAGGCTGCATGGAGACCTCTTAGCAGCCTTCCAGTATCTGAAGGGGGCCTTCAGGGATGCTGGGGAGGGACTCTTCATTAGGGACTGTAGTGATAGGACAAGGGCTAACAGGTTGAAACCTAAACAGAGGTTTAGATTGGATATAAGGAAGGAATTCTTTGCTGTTAGGGTGGTGAGGTACTGGAATGGGTTGCCCAGGGAGGTTGTGAATGCTCCATCCCTGGCAGTGTTCAAGGCCAGGTTGGATGAAGCCTTGGGTGATATGGTTTAGTGTGAGGTGTCCCTGCCCATGGCAGGGGGGTTGGAACTAGACGATCTTAAAGTCCTTTCCAACCCTAACCATTCTATGATTCTATGAAGTAATCTCATCGCAGTAGTACAATCCCAGCGCCTCCCCCATTTCCTTCCAGTTCCCTGTGCCAGTCTACCTGTCAGGGAAAATGTGTGCTGCAGCAGTGCGCTGACTCCTCCCAAAGAAAACAAGTAACAACATGGTTCTCTTGCATTTTCCTTAGTAGTAGAATTAAGGTCTCTTCTGTTTGAGCACTGGTTTCATAAAGCTACTAGGGGCATGATAAATTTGAGACTTCAAGACTTCTCCATTTTGGTCTCAGTGGGTTCAGAAGTTACTTGATGATGATGATGATAACGTAATACAATTAAAAATGCAAGAGCCACACTTTGTCCTGAGATCTTGCAAAATCAGTACAAAATCCTGTGGCCAGTTGCTAGCAACTGCATTTTTACCGGGCTGCTGGGCTGCAGTTCAAATCACCGAAACCTATTCTTTAGAAAACGAATGTAACATGGAGAAAGGGAAGTAGTTAATTTCTTTTGTGAATTGCCTGTTTTATTTACCATAGTCATAAATATATTTCATTTGAATGTGATTTTCAGTGGAAAAAGAGGCTGGCACAGGTAGTGTCGTGGTTTAAACTAAATCTGCACAGTTCCCCTTTTGTTTCCCCTCCCCCCCTCACCTTCCCACTCCCGGAGGGATGGGAAGGAGAGCCAGAGGAATACAACTCCCACGGATTGAGGTAAAATCAGTCCAGCAATCAAGGTATAACAGAAATCACTACCGGTACCAATAACAAATCAATGTTAGAGGAGACAAACAGGGACAGAGAATACCATACCACCCGCCGACACGAGGCCAGCCCCGAAGTCAAAGACCTCCCCCCTCCCCTCCTGGCCAGCTTCCAGTTGCTTCCCCGAGCCCAGCCCGGAGTGTTAACCCTTTCCCCCCTGGCCAGCTTCCAGTCCCCTCCCCGAGCAGGACGTGCTGTGGTATGGAATACCTCCCCGACTAGCCCAGACCAGCCGCCCTATCTCTCCCTCCTCCCTGGCAGAGCATGAGCTACTGCTGAACCCATGACAGGTAGGAAGCTAGCCTGGGTACAAAATGGAAAGCAGTGTCTAACAGAGGTCTCAGGGACATGGTAAAGAGATGTGGAGCAGCAAGAAAAGTCACTGCAGCCTTTCTCCTCACTTTTCCTTACATTTAGGGTTTGCAAGTTCCCAGTGAGGGAACCTTTGGTGTCACCTGCAGGTGCTGCTCTCTGGTTTCCCAGAGGCGCCACTCAGCATCAAAGACTGTTCCTCTGGGAACTGCAGGTCTTACTGGACCACCCTCACTCACACAACTCAGGCTAACTTTCTAGATCTGATTTCTTCACATGTTCACATATAGTCCAGACCACATGGGTTATGTCCAGGTCTGGCAAAAGGTCCACTGTACATAGGGATGCAAGATGCCCAAGGAAGAGGCAGCAGGAAAAGCTGAGAGGTGTCTGGCTTGCTTTAGGACTGTGTCAGGCTACAGCAGCCTAGAGAAGGCTGCAGGGGCTCCGGTGCACCTAGAAGTGTTTGGAAACACAGGAAAATACTCTAGTATATAAGAACTTGCGTATTAGATGATTATGCTGTAAACATGTCTTGGGTGCAGGGAGTCAGTGGAAACAGCAACCGAGCTTCATCTTCCAGTGCACTGGTACCCATAAACTCACCTTCTATCAGACTGAGGCAGTGGGACTGGCTCTTGTTCACATGGAGACATCTAAGGCATAACTGGCTGACAACTCAAGCTCCATTACCTGAGCTGCTTTTAGCCTTTCTCCTGCTGACCCACTGTCCTCACTGGCTGGTTGCTGCTTCACATCAGGAAACAGGATCTTCCCTTTGACACAGGTCACAGTACAGCACCTCTGGTACTGCCAGGTAGGCATTAAAAAAGGAGGAATGACTAAGCATCAGCCTCCTGGGGATGACACAGGCAAAAAGACCCCCAGAAGCTCAGCCCTTGGAGACACCTTTGAATTAGGAGGGCATTGCAACTGCATACTATTAATTTCATACTGATCCCATTTCCACAATTGGAAGACAGTTCTGTGGCCCTTAATATGGATTTTTATGATAATCCTTATAAAGACTATAACAGCTGTGTAAACACTTTAGGTAGATGAGGACAAAGGAAGGATCTGGGAAAGATACCTTGCAGAAAGATGCTGCATATTCTTTGGCATTTATTTAATTTCCTACCTGGAATGTACTTAAGGACTAACATGAAATAAACATAATTATGGGAAGGAACAGTTGACTGTAAAACTATTTAAAATTAAGATACTGCATTTCATGCCTTCTGTGAGATGTGAGCAACATTGTGGAGGCTTCCCATATCCTCAGAACGTCCATTTAGACTGAGAGCTGACTCCCTGTGGTTTTATGGGCTCTAAAACCTCATCTCCAAAACTAGTAAATTACCAATTAAAAGCAGTAATGGCAATTGCAGCAAAGAAGCCATGACTGGTAGTAATAAGATCTTTCTTGTTTAAAGAAGAAAATGAAGAGTGTGTTTGCTTTCCAGAAATGGTGATCCTCATAACACGTTAAGAATAGTTTACCTCAAGCTCTATGTGGAGCAGATGGAAAGAAAAATAATGCTTAAGATTGGGAATGAGTCCCCTGTGAGGTTGGTCTGCTGGCAAGATCTAGTTCATTATCCATGGAAATGTAAATGTTATGTCATCACTACAGGGGAAAAATGGAGTGATCTTCTCTTTTAAAAGACAAAGCCTTGCATTTTCTCTAATTTAGCTGCTGTAAAATTAGCTGCCGTCTTTACTCCCTTTGATAAAGTTTGCTCCAAAATCTAAGCTTTTATCTAAAACAACAGATTATGATTCTGCACCTCTGCTGTGAAGAAAGTCTTCAAAATGTCACCTTAGTCCAAACCAATAAAATATCATTCTCATTGAGCAGCAAATATGATTTGAAAAAAATAAATCTGATTTTCAGTTTCATTAATGTTTTTTTCACACTGCTGTAGTGTTGTAAAGGTTCCTCAAAGAGCAAGGACGTGGTCTGTGCAGATTTCCTGTTTTGAGCTCAGCTAACTCTTTTCTGCTGGCTTTCCCTCAATCACTTGTATCTGATGCAGAACTAAAGCAGGGTGCATGGCCAAGCCTGCTTACAGGGGGTCAACAAGCCTTTCATCTGCAAATAGGTACCACAAGACACATCATTGTTAAGGCTTCTTGTGCACAAAACATGAATTAAAATATGATTTGGCATTTCTTGTCTCCTGATCCAGTTCTTTGCCTCTACACTATTTAGCACAGTCTGTGCTTCGTCAGCTTCAGAAAACAATAAATGATGACATTGGTTCATCTGCTCTTGTAACTTATCCTACCAGTGGCTGACAGTTAACTGTAAGTTAATGACCAATTTTGAAATGCAATAATTACTTCTCCTGTGCTCTTATTTTTATTCAGAAAATCTGTGTTACTGAATTTGTACATAATTTTCACAGGCAATTTGATGTAAATTCATGACTTTGAAGTAAAAAGTAATAAATGAAATGTATTGCTATATTAAAAGTCAGCTCAGGATTTCCTGATGTTGTAAGCATTAAAGTTCCTTCCTCATAAGTTTTGATTAATTACATGTGATGTTGTTTAGGCAATTAATTTTTATTTCTCCAAGAAGGCCATGTTCATAAAAGGATGTTTATTATGTCCCCAGCCTGGTGTCATGCAGAACTGGAGGAAGACAGTATGAATGATAATTGCAGCATTACACTTACAGGAAAACACTATAAATAGAGCAGCTAAACTCAGGGACACACCTGCCACTCTGCTTTCAGAATTAAATCCTCGTACAAGGTGCTGAGCACCATGAAGGAGGAAGCTCATAGAAGTCACTAGTCATTAAGATGATCCATGCCTATGTTGCAGAGTGAGGTAGAGGTGAGAGTAATGCCAGAGTTGCTGCAAAACCCCTGAAATGTGTTATTTTGAAGCATACTGAAACACTGTGTGCTTAACTTCATGACACAGCTCACAGTGCTTCCTCCTCCATGCTGAAAATAGAAGACCAGAAAATGGCTAGTGAACCAATCCACCATCTCAGTGCAATGTAAGAGGTGAATTTCTCCATAGTGCTTCCAAAAGCACCAGCTCCTCACAAGAGTGAGGTCCCTTGGTAGCCGCAAGAGCAGAAATTCCTTCAAAACCAGTATTTAAACCCACTATGTAGATCTTAGAAAAACCCCTATCTATGTAACTTCAAAGTTCAAAATTTTCTTGCCTAACAGTTTTTCAACTGGTACAGTGCACTCATGCTCTTCAACAGGATTTGTGAGCCTGTCCTTTAACTTAATGAAGCAACAATATCATATACATCCCAGGAACTGGGAGTTAAATACAAATATTGGGTGGTGTGAGGAAAGGGAGGCTGAAATGTGAAAAACTGATGAAAGTGAAACATACGTTGCCTGCACCTCAGCTTCATCTCCTTTTGTGTGTGCGTATGTGCGTGACATGATGATGTTAAGGACAAAGGATTTCAGAAATAAGACAAGAATGGAAAATTTCAGTCACTGAATCCAACACCCTGATCTCAGATATTTATATCACCTTAACTATAAACTTGTGAAACTCCCATCTAGGTTTCTCAGCACACTGCTTTAAGTAACATTTTTTCTGATTACTACAGTCTACCTGGTTTCAAGCCAAATGTACTGTGCCGGTTTATATACTTTTGGTTTTATATAACCATTGTTCTTCAGTGTTTGAGCCTTTTCCATCTCATTTATCTGTTCACTGTACATAAAAAAGGAGCAACCATATCCCTTCATGTCTTCCCATTACAAGCTGAAGAGAATAAAAGCTTACCTTCATACTTTAACAGGAAGAACAGTACAATTAACAGGAAAAGAGACATACTGGCAAAATCCCAGTTCTGCTGGGAATAATAGCAAAACTATTATTTATTTTACTAAGATCAGAATATTATATCCATCACAACCAGACAGGTGGTCCATAAAACACTTATAGATCCAATAAGATCCAAAGACAGACAAACTAGAGACTGTTTAATACAGAGTAATATATTAATCTTATTAGAAGGTTGTGTTTAGTAATTTCTAGGTGTATGAAAGGGGAAGTGTAACCAGTACTTCTCCACTAAGTCAGAGGCTAAATCTTTATGAACCATAGGAGACAAGGGAGCTGCAAATGCTTTCTGCTGTGAATGCTTTCTGCTTCGCAGGATGGAAGCAGAATTGCAGCCTTTCATTCTCAAAAGAAAATGAGGGATGGGTAAGGGTGGCACTGTAGGGAGACTTTTGGCTGCCACACATGTGTGGGGCACACAACCACCACATTTAGTCTTAGGTTCTGCACAGACTTGAGTTATAGGCAATGTAAATGCATCAAGTTCATTACTGTGCAATTATTTCACTCATTTACAAATATCTGTTGTATTTTCTGTTAGTCGACTTGGGCTACTTTTATTAAAAAAAAAAATTCACAATACTTTAAGCTTTTTGTTTTGGAAAAAAAGAACACCTGGAAAGCAAGTCTTGCTTCTCCCATAAAGAGAGGGTGATGTGTTCCGAATAGTTGATAAATTACACCATGTAAATATTCCATAAATAAAAATGACAGGTCTCCAAATCTAGTCTTTTTTTCTTATAGTTACTCTGGCCTTTATTGCAGTAATGGAGACTGTCACTGAGAATGGTAAATTCACTCAGGAGCTAAAGACTGTCTGAGAGTTTTACAGTATTGCTTGGAAGGATGTTTTCTTGTGGCAATCACTAGTATATCAAGCCAACAGCTATTACACCTTCCATTGTTTGACAGGGTCCCATGAAACCTACCTGGAAGTTTACAGAGTTCTCATTTCCTTAGATGGAAGAAACTGCATTTAGAAGAAACTCACAAGGGACTTAGAAACTCAAGGAAATAGCACAGGCTAGGCAGTTAAAAAATAAAGCAAGAAGAGGTGGACATAAATAAAAAGCTGCTGGCAGAGCTGGATGCTAGAGTGCTTCATTATTGTTTCCCAGGGAGAAACAATTCTGTGTGGCAGGTCAGAGTTGAAGGAGGAAGAGAAGGGAGGTTGGTCTGACCGTTATCCCATGAGTACGCACGTGTCATCTTGATTTAAAATTAACATCAGTTGAGGAGATTAACTTGTAAGTTACACAGTGCTTTATACTAATCAAAATATGTGAAGAAAATTAACACAAAGTCTTTAGTTCTCCTCAAGGGAGACACTTTTTAGTGTTGTTTCCAGTTGATGTAGCTTTTAAATGAGTAAGGTTATAATTGGTAATTAAGCTGGCTGCATTTTGGGCATACAAATGAAGATGAAAAGTGGAACTCCAGCTTCTGAGGGGAAAATGAGAGTAAGCATATGGGAAGCAAATGAAGCTAATATGACACAATTCACAGCTTCATTAACATCAGCATGCAAGTCAGGCAGTCTCCCCTTGACGTTAACTCTACACTCGCTAAGCTTGATCATGAAATGACAAGTTCTGTAATAAGCCTGAAGAAAACAAAGAGGTAAAGCATAGTTACTAGGTAGAAAATACCTAAAGGGAAAATACCCACCAGCCTCACTCATACTCTGAATACAAAGATGAGACAGAGTCACACTATTGAGATATGGAAGATCTGGAACATTCCAAAGTTGACATGACACATAAATCCAGGGTTGTGATTGCTACAGTTACAAAGCAGCCTTGGATATCACTATTTCTTCCATTTTGTACAATAAAACATTTTCACTTTTATCTTCGGCCAAATTTTCTATATTAACACACCAGTAGAGAACCCAGGTGATTTGCAGCAAGAAAGTTTCCATACATCCAAGTTAGAGAGCATGTGAAAAACTGAGGATAACAGCTCAATAAACTGCTGCCCTTTGGGCCAAAACCCACTGAATAGGAATCTTTCCACTGAATTCATGAGGGTTTATGTGAGTGGGCTGAATGGGTATCTGGCAGCACCAATTTTCAGATACTCACAATATAAGTCTCTTCCCAACAGCAGACTTTGATTTTCACTTCCTTCTAGCTGTATCTTACCAGTCTTTCCAACTATGTTCTAATAATTTTGGTTCCTCCTACCTCTATTCAGTCAGGTGGTCCACTCCAGATTTAGGCATTAATGTCTTTTGGATGTTTTTCCCAGTGTGAGCAGTCAGGAACAGCTGCATTCTGGATCCCACTATGGGCAAAATTTACAGCAATTTAGAAGAAAAACAAAGTACCTCAGCCTCTTCTACATCCAACAATAATTTGATTCTCCTTATGAAATAGATTGCTAAATTCTAAAGATCCAGAAAATCTGCAGGTCAACAATCTTTTTCTGCTGGGTTTTTTATAGCTTGTACACAAATGTGCCCTAGATAAATGTATCAGGAAGGACAATGAATGAGTGAACTAGATTTTTAAAAAAGCTCTAACCAGAAATATTAAAACCTGAAAGAGCATCTGGCCAGAGGTCTGAATCCTGCATGGCTTGTGAATATAAACTGCATCTAAGTAAGTCTGCACAGAAAAGTAAGAGAAGTTTCATTCAGATTTTTCTCACACTCCTCAAGATTTCATCAAACTTTTGTTATCTTTCCCTTCAAAAAAAACAAAAAATCATCAGTGCAAAAGCAAGTGGGCAGGTAGCGTAAGGGAGACAGAGAAAAAAACAATTAAAATGTCTTCTCTCCAGACACGTTTGTGTTTGGTTTTTGCAGCCAGTGTCCTTGACTGGCGCAAAATTGACTTTCAATTACTTGATGTTTCATCACTGTGATGTAAGAGGTAGCCTTGAGGGTTGCAGATAAAGTTAACAAGTTAATAACTATACTGCCAAAAGATACATCTGGTCATTTTATGTTTCAAATTAGATGTTGATCTGGGAGGTTACACACCATTTTACTGAAAAAGAGCCAGAGCTTCATGCTAGTTACTGTACAGCCTGCTCAAGTAGGTCAGCACTACTGTGCTATTGCAGTGGTGTGTCTACCATTTTGGTTGCTGTAGTCCATATTTTTGCTGAAATATATTTTATACGTGACTTTGTTTAACAACAAATGCTCCTATTCTCCGTGATAAGTTTTTCCATTTGATTCATCTATAGTGATACGGTTCTGTTTTAGGAAACTGATCTTTGATGACTTCTGATACATAAATATAACAATTTTACATATATATTAACATTACTTGCTTTACACATTACAAAATAAACTACATTAAATAATTCTCTTTACATAAATATATTTCTATTTCCCCCATATCAATATATAGCTATCAGACTAATATCAAACTAATACCAATAATCAATAGAATTAGATCATGTAAACATAATTCTTCATTATCCTGGACTCTATGCAAGTATTGATATCAAAAGATGTAAACATTGCCAAATTAAAATGGTATATTGGGCACTCACTCATTGTGCTGACAGGGCCTTTGGCACAGGGTAATGAAAAACACCTCTCCAGTACTGTTAATACTCATTTTTGTAGATTGTCTACTATTTATTAGGTTTTTGTTAATGTTTATAAGGCAGCAAGTAGACAAGCAAGATTTGAACACTCTTAAAGTCGTGGGGATTTTTTAGTTTAAGTCATTTGCTTGGGTTCCATGCACAAGTAAGTGAAATTATCGTAATTTTTGATACACTGAATCCACCCAACTTATATCCAGAAGCTAAAAGTAGGCATTTTAGGTCAGAACCAAACTGCATGTTGTTAACAGTGATAATCATTAATCATTGTCCTGTTTATTAAGTGATACCTACCTAATAACGGGGAAATGGCCATCTTAGTAAAAATTTAAGGTCTTTCTAAAGCCCACAGCTGCAGCAACAACACAATACATACGCCTAAGAACCATTTCCCAGCCTGGCTTATGCATGTCAGACTAGACTACTGCAAACACCTTTCTTGGCACTGAAGATGCTACAGAGAACTGAACTGTCACAAACAATGTGAATGACCTATAGCTGATATTTTGCCAATGATGTATTGCTCTCCATATTCTAGTCTGTGCTTTAATGCATTATCTTCCAAAATCACTTGGTATACAAATATATTAAGCTTGTTAAATGGTTAAGCAGACATATGAAATTAGCCTTGTTTTTCAAATTCTCTCTTCTAAACAAAGTGAGACTTACGTCATCTGGTAATCTATGAGTCATAGTGGCTTTAGTAGCCCTAAGTATAGTATTTAATATAATATTGGAAGTATGGTATGGTAACCACCAGTGATAGCATGAAAATAGTGATATAGCTTGTAAGAGTGAGTAAAATAACTGAGCAATAGTTAAAGGCACAATATCAGAGAAATCTGAGGTGCAAGACAGATGCAATCTTAGGCTTCCCACGGGCACATGACAGATTAGAAGCAACAGTCTGAAGACCAAGTAGCAGATAAACCTGCTGCCAGTACAGCATGGGTGAATTTACCTGATTTATAATGAGATTGTATAATTATATCTAATTATTTCATGTAAATTAAGATATTCTTGTATTATTAAGACAATATAAGGACAAGTCAATTACCCCAAGTTTTCCTCTTCCCTTAAACCTATGCACAAACCACGCAGAGGTTCCCAACTGCAGATGCCCAATGTGTGGTCACTGAACTTAGATAAATTAGATCAGATTCCTGACGCAGTCAGTAATTTTCTCATCAGTGTTTTATTGAAATAAAAACAGACAAACAAACAAAACTAATTTACTAAGTAACACAACTTTTACTTTAAATCTACTTTTCTTCTTTTTTATTTTCATTCTAATTTCACAGTCATCTTTTGTTTACATTTCACAATTAGAAAAGCATGAATTTGCCATGTCATATCTGTAATATACAAATTTTTATCTCTATTATACTGCACAATTGTTATGTGAATTAAAAAAACAACAACAACAATAATCACCCATTACTATGAGACCCAGAGCTCTTCAGGGAAAGTTTCCAAAGCACACATGATTTCCCCATTACCTTCTGGGGACCACCAAATCAGAGTGCCTTACCGCATGTTTGTGAATAGCTATAATGGTCTGTTCAAAGAATGCATCTCTTTAGCCATCTTCCTTAATCTCTGTTAATAGTTTTTAGCTCTTCCTTCAATTTCAGCCATATTTGGCAGAGAGACAAAAGTCTCAACAGTTTTTTTCAAATTTAATGAAAGTGGGCATATAGGCCAGAGAGATTTTAACAGTGTCCCTACACAGGAAAAGAGTGCAGTGTGAGGGTATAAAACATTTATTGAGTGCTAGAGATGTGTGAGATATTTTGAATGTCTCAGCCCTAAGACAATCTATCTTCCCCATGACTTTATTCCTTCCTACATGCCAGAGTTTATTCACAAGGTACAAATCTGCAGGAAATTTCATAATACCAGTGCTCAGGGAACTCTGTGCTAATTCCTTTTTCTGGATATTTCCATATGAATGAAGTTTGGCATGCAGTTTGGCAGTAAAAATGGTAGTTAGCAGCCCATCTTTGGTCTAGTTACAGAAGCAAGTACCTTACCTGAAGAGACCAAAAATACAATGGAAAAAAAATAATATCAGAATGCTGTTTTAAATATTAAGACATTTTAGGGTTAAAAAAGAAACAGACATAATGCTCATTAAATAGAACCAGCAGGCATCTGATTTGAAATGGGATTAGTTCCTTAATCCTGCTGTGCTGTTTTCATGTACATGGATAGATTAACAAAACAGGTTGGGTTTGATTTTTTTCTTTTTTATCCTCATTTCAGAACTGTCAGCCACTACTTCTTCCTGACTTTGCGGACTAAAACTTTTAATGAATTCCATCAATGGAAACTAGGTCACTGTCAATAGTGAACCTAATACTAACTGACACTGGAGATTAAGGCTCAGCCTGTAGATGGAGTGATGTGTCATTTTAATTTTAAGTAAAAAGTCGCAACTAAACACAGCCTTTGCTTCTCATTAAGTTTAATAGAGACAACACACATATTGGGCAGCTGCATGGGGCACTGCTAGTATTTTCCAGAGGCTGATAAATTGACTCAGTAAGATTGTCATAAATCTAACATGTTCAGGGTTGGGGTTAGGAAATCCAACAATCTGATGAGGGATGTGAAGGGTAACAATAAGAGCTTCTATAGGTACAACAGCAGCAAAAAGATCAGGGAAAATATGGGCCCATTGGCAGGAATTCTGATGAAAAAGGACATGGAAAATGCCACAGCATGCAATGCCTTTGACTACTAGTCTGCAGGAATCACAAGTCCATCCCACCAATCCCAGGTGGAAAAGTCTGGAGAAAGGAAAACTTAATCCTCAGCAGAAGAGAATCAGGTTAGGGAGCTTATAAACAACCTGGATATACTCAAGGCCCTGTAACCTGATGGGATCCACCCAAGATTGCTAATGGAGCTGGCCAACGTCACTGTGAGGCCATGCTCAATAATGTTTGAAAGGCTGTGGCAAATAGAATAGGTTTCTGAGGACCAGAAGAAAGCAAACATTACCCCTACCCTCAAGAAGGGCCAAAAGGAGCATGAAGACAACTACAGTCTGATCATGCCTTACCAACACGAGAGCCTTCAATAAAACAACCAGTTCAGTGAATGAGGAAAAAGCCATGCTCTTCTTTATTTTGACTTTAACAAGGCTTTTAATATTGCCTCTGATAGTATTCTCATGGAGAAACTGATTAAATAGGGACTATACCTGGGTAATGGGACAGAGTGCTCTTCTGTCACTTTATAGTTGGCACAAAACCAGGAGGTGTGGCTGAGACACAAGAGGGTTGTGCTACCCTTCAGGTGCTCCTCAACAGACTGGAGAAATGGGTGAGAGGAACCTCATGAAATTCAACAGAGAGAAGTATAGAGTCCTACACCTCAGGAGGAATAATGCCATGCACCAGCGCAAGTTGACAGTCAACTGGCTGGAAAGCAACTTTGTAGAAAAGGAGCTGAGGTTTCTGGTGGGCAAGAAGTGGAACATAATCTGCCGAAGTGGCCTTGAGGTCAAGAAGGCCAATAGTCTCCTGAGACGGATTAGACAGTGCTGCCAGCAGCAGGTCAAGGGAGGTTATCGCTCCACTCTGTTCAGCCCTGGTGAGACACAACTGGAGTGGTTCAGAGCTGGGCTCAGAGTCGCTGGAGACAGTCCAGTGGAGTGCCACAATGACTGAAGGTGTTCATCCTACAGGGAGACTGAGAGCTGGCACTGTTCAGACTGGAACAGAGAAGGCTCGGAGGGATCTTATCCATATATACAAATACCTGATGGGAAGAATAAAGAAGAGGAAGACAGTCTTTTCACAGTGGTATCCAGTGATAAGTCAAGAGGCAATAGGTACTAAGTGAAACACAGGAAATTCCACTGAAATATAATGAAAACCTGCTTACTGTGAGGGTGGTTGAACACCAGCACAGGATGTCCAGAGATGCTTTGGAGTGTCTTAACACTGGAGATACTCAGAACCCAGCTGGACACAGCCTTGAGAAACCTGTTCTCACTGACACTTCTCTGGGCAGAGGTTTGATCAGACTACCTACTGAGATGCTAAACTACTTCAGCTGGTCTCTGAGTGTGTGATTAGAAATGTTGCAAAGTATGTTATGCCCACGATTCTAAAATTAACAGCCCACATTTATTGCACAAATTCTTGATGAGGTTTTCCTCCCTCACTTTGCATCTTCTCTTATGTTTAGGCACCTAGGCTGAGGTCTTTTCTAACACTGTGGTATGGCACTAACTCTTCCTCCTGCTCACATAAGCAGCTACTGAGTCTACAGTTAGTGCAAATGCACTAAAATGTACCCACCAAAGTTGGAAGGCAGTGCTAAGCCAATAACCTGGACAGAGGAGGGATCTTAACAGCCATGCTACAATGAAAGTCTCTCTATATATACATAGACAAAATGCCTTTAGAACCGAGAACCTCAGTGAAGTGAGTATTATGGTAGGTTCACCATCTGCTCCAGTGCAAATTCATATTGCTGCAAAGTGCTGCTTCCTTCTGCAAGAACATTGGCATTGAAGCACGAACTTTCAAATATGTGTGTGAATAAACACATAAATGGTGACAGCAATAACAGGCAAAAGATGCAGCAAACAATGTCACTGCATAAATGAGTTTCCAAAGAGGACTCTGTTTCCAAAAGATTACTGCTGCAGCAGTAATTGGAATTAGTGTCACTGACTGCGCGGAGAGCTCATAGCAGCCTTTCAGTATCTGAAGGAGGCCTACAGGGATGCTGGTGAGGGACTCTTCATTAGGGACTGTAGTGATAGGACAAGGGGTAACGGGTTGAAACTTAAACAGCAGAGGTTTAGACTGGATATAAGGAAGAAATTCTTTCCTGTTAGGGTGGTGAGGTACTGGAATGGGTTGTCCAGGGAGGTTGTGAATGCTCCATCCCTGGCAGTGTTCAAGGCCAGGTTGGATGAAGCCTTGGGTGATATGGTTTAGTGTGAGGTGTCCCTGCCCATGGCAGGGGGGTTGGAACTAGACGATCTTAAGGTCCTTTCCAACCCTAACTATTCTATGAACAGTTGAGGCACTTTAATCAGGTGTATGTTTCTTGAGGCAAGCGCAACTGTCACAGAGACATCCTACCACTTGAAGAATTATTATCACCAGAATAAAGAAGAGAAGTAATTCAAATGATGGCATTCAAAAGAGAAAGTGGCTCTCATTTTTTCTAAGCTTCACTAAATGTTTTAAATTTGTTGTATAATTTTAAATAGGTAGTTGATATGTCTGGGGTTTTTTTGCTTTTCTTTTTTTTGTTTTGGTCTACTGTACTTTAAGAAACAAACAGTGGAAGGAACCACATAATGGATCAGCTGCTTCTGATACACTGTTAAAGAGCAGTTTCAGGGTTATTACAAAAAAAAACCAACTAGGAGGACAATAGTATGAAGATGTTGTTCTCCTTGTGTTTGTTGCTACAGCAGACTAGTATGAGGACAGCATACTCCATATTCTGACAGTACAACTAATGCTATCAGTTTTCTAGGTAAGTACAGAGCATTTGCTAAAATACTGAAACATACTTCAGAAGCCGTACCTTAATCTGTATCATAGATAGTGATACACACCTTTCTGCTTTCTCAGGTTACTATCTTGGTTTACACTTTTCAGGTTGATATTTCAACATGCGAAAAGCCACTAAAGAACAGAAAACAGAAGTTTCATAATGCTGTGGGTATACATGTAGGTTTCATAACACCGTGTTGATGTTGTTCTATTATAACAAAAATTCTCCTTATAAAAAATCAGGCCTTTCTGTGCTACTCAGTGGTCCTCACATATGGGGAGCCAGTAGCACATATTTCCCACATAATATTATATATCAATTAGCCAAAACGTTAATGAAATTTTTATTCAAGCAATGTGAGACTGCAGACTACTTAAGATGGTTTTTAATAGGCCACAGTTTTGGGAGCTATAAGGTTTTCATAACAATTGTGTGAGGGTTTGTAATAAAAGGAAGACTAGATTTTATAGGTTGCAAAAATACAAGGAGTAGAACAACTGGATAAACAGCACTGGTGAAAAGAATGAAGGGTACAGACACAATGACTGCATTTTACATGCTCAGCCCTCTGCAAAATCTCTAGCAACAACGCAGAAATAAGTCCTGGGTGAGATAACTGCATGAACTAATTCCTTTAAAATTTGAGAGGAACTTCCAGCAAAGGAGGAGGTGTTTTGTAAAAAGGCCAAAGGTGATAGCGTGAGAGATACACTACTGAGACAGTGAAGACTAGTATTACTGACAGAGTACATGTGGGCTGATGCTCAAAGCAACAATAAAGCTGATTCAGTTCAGAGTCAATTGATCAGAAACTTTGAAGTGGACAATGAGTTTGCCTTTCATGCTGATAAAACTGAAAGCCAGAAGAGAGACATAGACATTATGTCAGCAAGGAAGATAATCCTCACAGTGCAATTCTGAACGAGTTTTTGGAGAACACAGTGGAAGTCGCAGGAGTCAGAGAGAGAAGGTGACAACAGCTGAGGTGTGAAGTGACAAGACACTGAGACAGTCAACAAAGCTAAATCTTCTAACTGATATGTAGGAAGAAACAAGATATTATAGACAGTCTTCACTTATGGATCCAGAGAGCTGGAAGTGGCATTCAAGTTAAAGACCTAAATGCCTGAAAGGGCAGTGTGGCTTTCACTGTAAAAAGAGGAAGAAAGAGAGGTTTGTGAGAGAAAAAACACAGCCTGAATGTACTGTGTTAAGTGTAAACTGTGGTAGCTTATACTTGCCACATCAAGGAGGTGGCAAAAAGGTACTGATTTTAACTGGGTGTGGAAAGACAGGCCAGCGACAGATATGGCAAGTCACGAATCACCAGATGATTGATTACATATATAAGTCAATGCCAAGTTCTGGATAAGGGAACCAGAGACACAGCACACAGTGGTGAGGACTTCAAGGGGATATATTACAGATTCTGAATAAAAGCTGATTAACGAGAATCCGGCACTTTAAGAGAAATAGCCAAGAATTAGAAGGGTCATCAGACAAAACCAAAAGCCAATATGAAGTCTTGATTTTAGAAACAATGGAATGACTTGTATTGTCAGAAAATACAGAGAGGTCAAGGGTGGAACAGAAGGGCTGAGATTTGGGCAGAAGGAAGGCATGCTCAGGTTCGGTCAGCACTTTCAGTGAATTGCTGATATCCACAACTTTGTGGATTGTGTGATGATCAAGGAGGAAAATGAGGCTGTGCCAGAAACAAGGCTGTGGCAATAGACAACACATCAGTAAACCTTCACAGAAGTGTAAAGAGCTTTAAATAGCTCATTAAAGGATCAAGAGGAATTGTAAAGGATATTTAAAACCATGGATGAAAAAGGAATACATAAACATCACTTAGAAATTAAGTGCTATTTCATCATTATAATTAATCACCACTTCCCATTCCTGGCAGTGTTCAAGGCCAGACTAGAAGGGGCTTTGAGCAACCTGGTGTAGTGGAAGTTGCCCCTGCCCACGGCAGGCGGTTTGGAACTGGAAGAGTTTTAAGGTCTCTTTCAACCAAAACCATTCTATGACTCTATGCTGAGATCTTGTTAGGATTAAGAAATTTTGTGTGGTGTTCTTAAAAGAAATTCAGAATAAATTATTTACTAGAAGTCTTTTACCAGAATATGAAGGCAGAGAATTACCAGAATATGAAGGCACTCTCTGTCTCCCACTCACGATTTAATTCCCACATACTGATTTATCATGTCTCTGATCCTCCACAGCCAGCAACCTGCTATAAGCTTTTATTTACACAGCACAAATTGTTGCTGCTCCACCCTTGCGTGCTCTGACTCAGGCATAATTTTAGGCTGGCTCAGCTTCCTCCATTTTGTGGCCTTATAGATGTACACAGTCACAGATTTGTTTTTCTAACCACAGAAAATATAGGACATGAATTTCCAATGAATAATTTATCACACTACCTGGATATTTAATTTCAAGAGCCAATTGTGAAGCCAAAAAACTTAACAAATGAGCAACCTCCCCTTTTCTAGCTGGTTTACTGAGATGACATCTGTGAATTAGACCACTGGTATCATAGTTAGCTTTTAAGTTTCTCTAGCAGCATCTTTTCAAGTTCAGTGCTGAATTTACTGAACAGCCCTACATCTCCTGTCATGACTAAAGAACAAATTTCCAGTTTAATGAAGACATGCAACTCAGTGAGTGCAAGAAAAAGGTACAAGAGAAAGAAGAAAACCAAATAGACTCTACTACTGCTCTTTACACTCCTGTCATCTTGATGTAACCTCTGCTGTATCACAATTAATATCTGGGCAACCCTGCAGTTAACTGGGCAGGAATCTGACTGATACTGGTTACTTTTCAGCACAAAACTCAACAAAAAAATAAATAACGGGGAAAAAAAAATCAGAAGAAGCAAGGAATACTTCAGTTGCCAAAAAAAGGATCATGGATTGTTGTATTGCCTGGAGGGAAGATGCAGCAGAAGGACTGGATAAATTAGCAGAAGAACTAGGAGCAAGAGATAAAAAACTGGTGATGTTACATTGAGTTTGATGCGATTTCAGCCTGCTGGAAGTTCAGTCACATTCCCACCCTAAAACCCCTTACACAAAACGTAGCAATATAGCTGAACAGTCATTTCAATGAGCAAATTAAGAAAAGTTTTGAGAGGTTTTTTTTTTTAAGGTTTGGGGATTTTTATCACCTCAGTGACTCATTTTCCTTGCAGCAGCCATAAAACCAGCAGATTCAACACAAAGGAAATGGCAAGGTGTGGGAAAGAGGATCTACCCGTCTTCAATTAGATTTTATACCACACACTAAAGGGACTAAGTCTAGTTAACAAAGGCTTAAAATACTACATTATAGTAAAGGTTGCACACTGAGTCAAAAGAGGACTAGAAGAATAAGAAGTAACAGGTCACAAAACAGAGGAGTACTAGAAAAGTATTCCTATTCATATCTGTTCAGTCTTCCAAGGGTGAAAGATGAAATAAACTAGGAAAAGTTACAGAGCACAGAAACAAGAGACCTGGAAACAAAGACAGCAACAAGTAAAAGAAACTAGGGAGAAAACCACAGCAGAAAAAAAAAAATGGAGTCGGAGAAAATGTGTGTTTATTGGCTGCAGACAGAGAATTGCCTGAAGAACATGATGATCTGCCAGAGTGCCTGGAAAAGCCCCAGTCGCCTGACCTACAGAAGAGAAAGCCCAGGGGAGAGCAGAATGAAGAGAGCAGAAGGGAGAAAAGAAAGTCAAGCTGATTTCGAAATGTTAGTTTCTAGATGTTTGGGGGGGGGGGGGGGCGGGGGGGGGAAGGTGCAGACCTACCTCAGCTAGACTCTCAGTTTCAAGTTCAAATTTTTTATAAACTTTCCTCCTTTCCTGAGTCTCTTTCAATACACACATGGAAACCTACACAAATACTTTCATTTGACCAGTGCCAATACTATTCATTATCTCCACTGGGGATTTGCTGGAGTGTATTTGATAATGCCCGAGCAACCCCACCTCTGACTGGGCTCTTGTTAAATACCATCTTTTCCAGTAAAAATGTCTTTTAGATTTAGAACCTGTAAATCTTCACTCAGGAAACTGGAACAAAGTACGTCTGTAAAACGCACAAGATTTAATTTCTAACTGTTGGGGGTAAAAATCATAATAAAGCTCAAGCCATGATTTCACTATGGAGGGGCCAGAGTACTCATTTTCATCTATGCATTTTCCCTTCAGCTGCCTTCCCACCAGTGCTTCTAGGGCTGCACTGTGAAGCAGAAGAGTGAATCAAATTGAGGTAGAATTAATTTTCCTTCCTTTAAATCTAGTCCCTTGTGTCATCTCACAGACACTGAAACACAGTGAGAAAATTGTGTGGGAACTCAACCAAGCAGCTGGGAGAAGGTGAAACAGTGGGAATTGTTAAAACGTGATCACTGCCAAAGCCTCCCTGCCACGAAAATGCGAACTCAGTAAGTAAAAGGAAACATAAAAAGGCAGATTTGTTTGCTACTAAAATAATTTTCCAGTGTAAGTAAACTGTTAGCTAGAATAAGGTGCACTGCTGAACCAAGGGTCTTGGAAGAAATATGTATGTATACAAACAAGACAAAATAAAAGTGGACAGAAGAACAGAGGTCAGGGTGGCCGTGTATGTTTATGTATATAAACCGTGCCATGGACAAAGATAAAATTGCACAGACAATCTTCATCTTGGCATTTGCTGGGTTTTTTCATAACTTCACATTAGTTCTCTTTTTCTATTTCTATTGCAATGACCTCTATATTTTAGAGCAATTTTTTTACAAGAAAAGCAGCTTGGACAGTGAAAACCATACTGTCTCACACATGTCGTTTACTAACAAGCTCCATGACCTTTTTGCCATTGGCTTTCACAGCTGCTGCACTGTAGTGATGGGCTGCTGAGACTCAATAGCCTTTAGATCTATATCGGAGAACACTCCAATGCGTATCACCTTCATAATTCTCCACCATCATCTGTCCAGTCTTTCCTTTCTGTTTCTAAATCCTCTACCCCAGGGCTTACGTCCTTTTTTCTGCCTTACTACTGTTTTTGCAATGAAGTCAGGGGCTGCTTCTTTGCCACTCTTCATGTACATCAAAAAAAGCAGAGAGCGAGGGGACAAGGAAATGAAACCCCTCTCCCAAATCTGGTCTCAGCCTGTGGGAGAAACAATTTGAGGGAGATTTCAGTAAGCTGTGAGATTAAATATGTTTCGTCATCCTCTAACAGAAGCAAATCTAAAGGTGGCTCATTACTTAAGAGTTGTGAGGGCACAGTGTGGGATTTCTTTTTTCTTTCTTTTTGGTAACATTGAAGAAAGTGCACAATTTCCATCAGCTGTGGAAATCCTCAGGATGATCTGACCTACCAGCTGTGGCTTCATGACCAAGTGCAAGCACAGACCTGCTTTCCATTCAGATCACACTTACAGACTGTACTTGGTATTTTCCACCACACCAAATATGTATACTTGGGACTTCAGTTTTTAACCCTCTTCAACAGCAACTTCTTCCCTTCCCTGCTCCATAGGCCCATGAAGGGAAAAAGAACAACCCCTGAGGAGCAATTTTTATTTCCTAGAAAGCTCAGGTTTGTGTAACCTGAGCCTGAGACATGAAAGGATGAAGTCACCATCCAGCACATGTTCTACACACACTCAAGGCACCAGAACTTGACTTTGTTTCCTCCCTGCCCCTCAGCAAACTCACCCCAGCCTCCATTCCTATACATAATTCTTTTGTTTTACTGCTAACAAAACCCAACCAACACATATCCCCAACCTGCTCTGTATGATACATTACCAGCTAATGATCACAGAATCATAGAACATAGAATCAACAAGGTTGGAAAATACCTTTACAATTAAGTCCAACCAGGACTGCCAAGTTCACCACTAAACTGTGTCATTAAGGGCCTCATCCACACAGTTTTTTAATGTTTCCAGGGATGCTGATTCCACCACTTCCCTTGGACAGCCTGTTCCAGTGCTTGACAACCCTTTCAGTGAAAAAATCATTTATAATATCCAATTTCAACCTCTCCTGGTGCAGCTTGAGGCTGCTACCTCTTGTTCTATCACTTGTTACCTGGGAGAAGAGACCTCACCACAGCCTCCTTCCAAGCATGTATACACTCTGACATCAGTCTCCTTTTCTCCAGGCTAAACAATCCCACCTTCCTCAGTTGTTCCTCATAAGACATGTGCTCCAGACCCTTCACCAGCTTCACTGCCCTTCTCTTGATCTGCTCCAGCACCTCAATGTCTCTCTTGTAGTGAGGGTCCCACAGCTGAAGCCAGTATTGCAGGTGCTGTTTCACCAGTGCCAAGTACAGAGGGAAAATCACTGCCCTGGCCCTTCTGCCACACTGTTTCTGATACAAGCCAGGATGCCGCTGGCCTTGGCTGCCTGGGCATAAGCTGGCTCATGTTCAGTGGCTGTCAATCAGCAGCCCAGATCCTTTTCTACTGAGCAGATTTCCAGCCACTCTTCCCCAAGCCTGTAACGTTGTATGGGGTGACGGTAGCCCAAACAGGACCCAGCACTTTGCCTTTTTGAACCTCATACATAGGTTTGGACCATCCACCCAGCCTGCTCAGGTCCCTCTGCAGAGGCTCCCTACCCTCCAGGCAATCAGACACTCCTACCCAATTTGATGTGTAAGTGGGCCCTAGGTAACTGCACAACCAAACCCCAAGCCACACACGACCCACTACACGTTGACGGTACCAGCCTGCCCGCAGCAACACGCTGAGAGAAATACCGATGCTCCCCTCCGCGCTGCTGGGCCCAAGCTACAGCCACGCTAAGCGGACTTCCCTCCACCACCCCCGCCCCTATCTCCCTGGGAGAACCCAACTGCTGCTGGGGAGCAGGGGAGCTCCCGGTTTCCGTGGCAGCGCGGAGGAGTGAGGAGGAGCAGCTGCTCGTTCCTCTCGCCTCGTCACTCTTCACTACGCTGCTCTGAGGCGACGCCAGCAGCGGAGGTGAGGTAAAGTGCGGCTCCAGAAGCCACTACATCCCCATACTCCCCGTCTCGCAATGGTCTCGGCCGGAAGAAGAGGGCGGTGCCTGGCGCCGAGCTCTGGCGGCGACGGCGCTGGCGGTTGAACAATAGTCGCGCGGGGTGCTGAGGCGGTTGGAAGCACGGAGTCGGGCCAGACTGGACCGGACGGCGCGGTGGTGAGGAGCCTGAGGAAGGGGCTGGGAGGGAGCGGAGTGGGGAGGGGACAGGGCAGCTCAGCCTCCGGGGAGGGAAAGGAAAGGGTTGCACGGGCGGCGAAGCGTTGGAATGTCTCGGTCCTTGCCGTCCGGTTGTACGGCATGGCCGCCCCCTCTCTCTGAGGAAGAAACTTTCCTGGGACTCTGCCTCCCTCGTTCCGCCTGCTTTGGGTGGGCTAGGCTGCGTGAGGCGCTGCCAGGCGTGGGGTGGCCGGCGCTTCACCCAGGTGGCGGTTGAAATTAACGGTCCCGTTCCTTGTGGTGTCCGGTTCCCACCACAGGGCACTATGAACGAAGAGCAGTTTGTGAGCATCGACTTAGACGATGACAATATCTGCAGCGTCTGCAAGCTGGGGACCGAGAAGGAAACGCTCTCCTTTTGCCACGTTTGTTTCGAGCTGAACATCGAAGGTAACGCTTTACAGGAGTCGTCCTGTGCGAGCTTCGTACTTGCACTACTTGGCTTAGAGCTGAAGGCATACCGAGCTTTTCTCTGAAGGCTCACATAAAGGTTTAGGTTTGGAAAGGTGTATATTTATAAAGCTTTCCTGCTGGCCAGACTAGTTTTAAGTTCCTAGATAGCTCATTTCTAGTAAAGGTGTGTGCCCTAGCTACTCTAGGTGTAAAGATATACCCCACTTCAAAGAGCTTCTGAAATGCCCTGGTATTAATTTTGTCTTCTGGTATTAGACTTCTGATGTTAATTCAGATTGGAAGGAGTTAATGCTCTGCCTTTATTAATGGTTTTTGCTCAGTAGTTAGAGGGACTTTGTGTAAAACTTACTTCATTTGCAAATTTTAAAACATAATAAATTGGGTTTTGTTTTGATTTTTAAGATTAATGTTTTACTGCAAATAATCAGAGGGTTCTTTCTTTTTGCTTTCATGAGATGACAGTGCGTTTCGTCTGATAAAGCTGGGTTCATTGTCAAAGCTTCTTAAAAGCTTGCAAATTGTAAAATAGGAATTTTATCCGTCTTTTAACAAACTAATCTTGTGCTACCATTTTGGCCTCCAGTATGGTATTTTTAGAATTTCAAACCTTCTTCTGCTGAAGAGCTTGCTTATCTTGTTGCTTTTCATATATGAATCAAGTGCTGGTCATGAAAGAACAGGGGATTCGTTAGTGCTCTTTTAAAAAACAATTTTTTTTAAAAGTATGAATATTGTTGCTTGATTTTGGCACAACAAAGTAGTTTGTTCCTTTTATATAAAGTAGTATTTGCCAATTGTGTGTGCATGTGACTGCCTGGAGTAATCTGTGTTGGTAGCAGGCAATTGAATACGAAGATCTTAACACAGTTCTGTGAATAATCCCATTTTTTTTATGACAGATGGTAAGATTTGTTCTGTCTCTGATATATATGAGGGTACACAAAAGGTCTTAATTCTATGAGAAGTACCAAGAGAGATAAGCTCTGTACCCAGTCATCTAGTTGCTTATTCCTAACCCTAGAAGCATAAAACTGACTCAAATTTAGGGGGCTGTAAGGATATGTGTTCCATACAGTTTCTGTTAGATGCATCTGACTTTAAGGTCTTTGTTGCTACTAGAGGCGATATGCTTTAATCTGAACAATCCTTTCATACTTCAGTAGCAATTTGCATGCTGTATGTTTTTGTTTAGAAGAGACATGCTTTCTGATATAACTCGGAGCAACTGTCTAACCTCTTGAGTTTTCTTACTGCTTTAAAATAGGTTTACTGTTCTTCTCCATGTGGAGTGAAGATGTTTCTTGCACTAGGCTTTAAAATGAGGAAAAAAGCCTATATTGGCATAATGACAATTAAGTACTTTGGTTACATTCAGAATCTAGTTTTGTTTTGAAAGTGTTGAAGCAGATAAAGCAATGCATTAAAAAAATGCTGGATGTTTTCTGTCCTCTGTTTTTTGAGATAAGATGTGGATTTGTCAAAGTTACTGCTTTCCAAAATAAGCTCTCGTTTTAGCTGGAACAGTTGTTTGGGTTTTTTTTTTCTGGAATTCTGAAGTAGCCTTGATGATAGTAAAGACTTAAATCTGCAGCAGACTACTTTGCATAATCTTCTACATTTTTGGTTCATTTTAAAAGAAGGCTGCTTATACAGAATAATGATGAAAGCTCACCTGAAATTACATTGTTACAGTCTTAATTTTTATTTTGCACAGTAAAAGCATTAATACCTTTGATTATTACAGCATCAGAATGCCTCAGTTTCTGATCCTGTCTTCTGTGTAGTACCACTTTGAAAAGTGGTACTGTTACTGCTTATAGGGAGAGGCAACACCTATCTACTGCATTCCTGTATTTTCCTGTGACAAAAGCTGTGATTTTATATATATATAAAAAAATAATAATCTTTTAGCAGCCCTTGGTAGGGAATGAAATGGATAATTCACTAACTCAGAATGTTAGACTGGATATTTTCATATTGACCTCTTGCATATATTTTAATGAAGTTCAAATGTGTTATAGCTCCAAGTTGAACAGAATCAATTGTAAGCAGCATCAACTCTGTAGATGTGCTAACTCACAAAGAAGTGTTCCTCATTAATAATTTTCCTGTTTGTGTAATATTGTATTTAAAAATCCAAGCAGTTTAAATGCATACATAAACAATTCAGGAAGCAAAATACACTAGTATAAAAATATAATCATACAACAGCTAGGATAGTGCTTACGGCTTGCTCATTCTTAGTGTTGGTTGATGTGCATGTGTTACTCCTCAGTGAAGTAGGAAATAGCAGGCAGGCTACTAGTATCTTGCAGGATTCTTAAGTACTCCAGCTGTTTGCAGCACTCTGTTAACTTTCATGTGTTAAGGGCTGTATGACTTAAGGGGAATGTGTAGCCCTGCTTCCATCTTTCCAGACCATCCGGTCCTTGCTAAGAAGTGTGTCAGGATGGAAGGGAGCATTGCAGATACATTTACAGGTGGTGGTGGCAGTGTCAGATTTGCAGGAAAGGACCTTTATGATTCCATGAGTGAATGTATGAAATTCTGGAAGTGGGTGTCCCAGTTTCCTTTTTTAAAAGGGTGTCATATTCTAATGCTTTAACAGATCTCATGAGATCAAATCAGTTTCCCTTCTTATTCCTTAAAGCTGTCTATGATAAATCCACACACTTGAAACTGATTTAGTCCAAGGCTTAATTACCTGAACCCCCTCTGAAACACTTTCACAAATGTGTATAAACAAAATACTACAGAAAGAAGTTTACTTAGCTGTACTTAATAACATTACAGCTTAGTGCTGGTGAATCTTTGTGTCCTCTGATACCTCCAAGTTCAACAGCTGTGCAAGTTTGCTTGTGTGTAGATGGTAATGTTGTTGATCTTCTTGGTTGGCCAAGATGAGTAATTGGAAATGGGTGAATCGAATACCGTTCCCATCTCTAATGACTCAACAGACTTTTTCCTGGATCAGTGTTGTGATATGTCTGTCTTTACCTTCCTGACCTTGGGGTGCTTTTTGTAACTGTTACTATGTTTGAACAGTAGCTTGATAATGATAAATAATTGAGGGAAAAAAAATCAAGTTATTCTTAATCCTTTACAAAGAAGACTGCTGTACAGAAAGCTTAATCTACGGTCTGCCTTCATTAAATAACTGTTGAGTTTCTGAATGAGGAAGTTAGTTACTGCATCATAACTCCTTTTTTTGTTTGTTTGGTGGTTTGTTTTGTTTTTTTATCAGAAATCAGGACTCCATATTTTTTTTCAATAGTGGAATTTTAGTCTTTTCATGAAATAAAATGGTAGCTTAGCCTGAAATTATGCTTCTTCCCAAGTTCAGTCACTTCACAGAAAGCACTGGTTTGAGTGGTGAATCTCTTCAGGAGTGATGGATATAGATAATAGGGTCAGTTTCTCTGAAATTGACTGAAAGAGTAGTAATGAAGAAGAAGAGAGAAAATAGACATACAGAATAAACAGAAGGGAAAAATGCAGGTTTAAACTTTCTCCTATTAGGTGTTATTAACCTTTGTTGAACAGGTAAAAGAGTAGTGTTCTTAGGAGGGTTCAGTAGTGCTAATCTTCAGTCGAAACAGGGCAAGAGGGGAGTTGATGTGTCTTGACAGCACTTTTGTCCCTGTTGCACTTGCTTTTTCAGCTCACTTATTTTGAGGATTCATGCTCTGTGAAGTTGAGTGAATTAAGTGCCATATAATTACTTGTATTGTGAAAACTAGCTTTTGTGTCTGAAGGATCATTATCAGGTGATTTTAGCAAAACAGAATCCTAATATTACTGTATCAGTGACACTAGATAATGGTCCATGGTGAAACACAAAAATAGAAAAGTATTGTTTGTCCGTGGTGGCTCCTCCCCAGAAAGACCGTCTTTAGTGAGTCCCCAGAAGGTCCCAGTTTGGGGGATCCCCAGAAAAATCCTGACCCTGGGAGACCTTTCTAGGTATAGCTGGCCACTTCTTCCCATGTAGGCTGGCCACCTACATCAGAAGGAGTGTGTGTTTTTGCTAGTATAAAAGCCCAAGCCTCATGCAATGTGGGGGAGGCAGAACCTCATACCACCCCGGTCAATGTTGCCTCTGCAGGGATGCCCGCTAAGGTTGAACCTGCCACTTTGCACTGCAGTGATGTTTCTTGGAGCTGGTTTCCTGATTGTCATTACATGGTCTTTGGGGTTGGTAAGATAACCAAGCATCAGAAATATCCTTTACTGTATTTTGTTACATCTGTATTTTCCCTTTATTAATAAAATAGTTGTGATTCTTTATTGTGCTGTGTTTCTCTCTACCCGGAATCCTCGAACTCTGGAACAGCGACTCTTAAAGTTTAAAATATGCAAAGTATTTACATATGAAATACTAAAACTAACATTTTGAGCAATTTGTGTTGATTCTGTACAGTGATTTTAAAGTTCTAGGTGGAGTTTAGAATATCTTGGTGGGTGTGAGTCTGCTGGAGTTTGTTGTTGGCTTTTGTTTGCCTTGTGCAGGCAAAATGAACATATGAGATTGTGTGCTGTTTTGTTTTTCTGAGTAGGTGTCACAGTAGTAATCTGGATTGAAACAGGAAACTTTAAATTCATACGTAACTATGTTGCATAAGTTGGGAAATCATGTGCGGTATATTAGTTTGAGACAAATGTCTCCTTTTAATTTCATTATATATGTGAAAATGATTAACTGAGCTCTGGTAGCAAATACATAATACTAACAACAAATCTGCAGTTACAGCTGGAGGGTAGAGGGAAAATATGTGAGCATATAAACGTGTATGTATGAAAGGTGCCTGTATGTCTATATATCAATAAAACAAAACCCTCTGCCTAAATATAGTATCTCTACAAGCTACTTTGAAACTGCCATTGTAGGTTTTCTACATAAGAATGCGGTGCTGTACAGAGATACTCAGGCTGTGCTCTAATTCTGGTAGCAGGAGGATGTAACCATCTAGACCCTGCTTCAGTTGTCCTGCCTGTGGTACTGCTTAGAGTTGTTTAGATCTCTTGACATGGGAATGCATTGTGCAATGCAGATGTCCTTTGTTAATGCAGGCTTTGTGATCCTCTGGGCAATGCCTGTGAAAATCCCAGCTTGAGGAACTTAAATGTGTTTGTTCAGACATGGGACTGGTCTCTGAAGGTTTCAAAGATGAAAGTATGTAATAATTATGGTTTAGCTTTGTTATGTCATCGACAGTTTATATGTCTTCACCTGGTTTCATGCTAGTATGTCTTGATGCAGAATTATTTAAAAAACTGAGTTTCCTGAGATTCAAGGATTTGTGATAGAGAAAAAAAAACACAACATAATAGAAAAGGAGAAATCTGATTGGGTTTTATTAATTGTTTTGCTTATCTGGTGCTAGCTACAATACCATTGTGGAGAATGTGACCTGACAAACAAACTGGCTTACTCCCATTTATGTTTAGAGTTGAACTACAGGTCTTACAATACAGGAGAAGAGATGTTGTAAGTACTGGACATTTATTTCTGTGATTTATGTTAAGATACTTATATTTTCATGGTCTTAAAGTGCTGATATAGCATGAGTCAATTTTAACATCAAGTTGGTGTATCCCAGTCTCAAGTTTGAGACAAAGGTCCTATGGACAAATCGGCCATATTATGTAGTTTTTTTCCTGTTAAGGTCTATCATATCTTGTTTAATATCCTCATTTGCTGTACTTCATGTTCACCTAACAACTAATCACTGCGCTCACCCCCCCTTTTTTCTTATTTCATTTTTTTTAAGCTGTAAACACTCAAATTTCACTTTTTTTCTTCTTACACTCTACAGATAAATATCCCACTGAAATAAAATGGGTTATAAGGTGCAGCTGAAAGGTTTGAAAACTGCTGTTTAAATTTCGTTCTGTTCCAAAATACACACATCCTTTTTTTTTCCCTTTCTCAGTGTTAATGAAATAATAATCAATAAAATGTATTATTCTGGGAACAAAAGCTAAAATATGTCATCATTGCCCTTTAGGCTAGACAGATAAAAACTTGTTTCAAGGTAGTGTTTGCAGTCCAGAGGTGTGACTCATTTCTGCAAACTTGAATGAACTTGTAGAACTAGATGCAGTTTCCAGTAAACCTCTTAACTACAAATTTAAGTCCAAACACAGCTGGATATCCTGTTCTTTATCTTCTAAGTGCCACTGAGCAATAGTAGAGCTGTGTGGCTAATTCTGAAAGTACTGTTTTAATTCCCTCTGTGTAAATTTAGGAGGTTTGTACATGAAGAAAGTAAATTGAACAGTTACGTTGTTTATGGCATAATCCAGAATACAGAAATCTTGTCCCATGGCTCCTTTTCTAGGTCAGGTTAATTGATTTTTCTTAAGAAGTATGAGACATCTTTAACATAGTTCTTGTAGTAATGTATTCATCAGAATGTATTGCTTTGTCTAATACATTAGTAAACTCTCTTCTTAAATAGCAGTTTATAGGGAACGTGAATTTTGAAAATGTTAAAGGGTCAGTTTGATCTCTGTTCTGTCTTACAGTGTGTCTTTGATATGTGCTGAAATACAGATGAGCTGATAGAAATGGAGTGGGAGATGATTTGTGTGCATACCTGATGCATGGAATGCACTGACTTTATCATATGAAAGTGAGGCAAGAACTTTAATTTACTAACAAGATAATACCTGTTCTTTATCAGGTGTCTGGTTTGGAAGTTAATGAATGGCACTGGCATTTTCCTTCTAGCCAGTCTAATAAATCATAAGATTTAACTCAAATGAAATTGCATGCATACACTTAAAAATATCAGTTGGTTTTATCTCTTGTCAGGCAGATGCAGCAGACATGTAAGTCTCAAATGATCCCATTTTTCAGTGCTGACAGAACTGTAGGACAGAAGAATATCTGTTTTCCCTACCCCTTGTCATTTAGGCATGTGGATGACTTGCTGTCTTAGATCATCATGGGCCAAGTTTATTTAACGTGTTTTGGACATGTCTTGGGATCTGCTTTTCTATTATAAGAACCCCTCTCTTTCAGCACTCTTAATAAGCAGACTAAAATGCAGCACTGGTTTAAAATAGATAGACATGAACACTTAATCTCTTGTGAAGCATTTCTCTGTCTGCTGCAGCTCTTAGCCCTGTATACCAGGTAAGCCAAATGTGAGCTTATTTGATCTTACTAGCTCCTTTTGGGAGAAGCTGTTCAGAAGCTGTTTCAGGAGCTGGTTAAACATCCCTGTTTATACTGAGCTATGCTGTATGTGTGCAGATTGGACAGCTGAGAGAAGCAGCTGGAACATTTCAGACTATATAGTCAAAGCCAGGGCTCTTAAAGTAGGCAGCCATAGACTTGCATCCTTCACAGGGGTTCATGCTTACTTATAGGATTAAAGGAAAAAGCATAGGTGCCTGTCACAAATCTTTCAAGAGTTAACTATTCAAGATGAGGTAAATGGTGCCTGAGAAGTGTTCCTTTACTGGCTATGAAGGCAGTCTCCACAGCTAGCTAAACCTAGAAATGTACCTTTTCTGAGTGTTGTGACTTAAACTGATGATTTCACCCATGCTGCCAGTACTATACAAATTTGTGTTATGCTTTTGCTCTTTGTCTATAATAACCCCATGTATTTTACACACTTAAGGAAGCACTGTATGTATGGCAGCATTATACTGAGAAGGCAGCTTTTCTTTTCCTTTCTCTATGGTCAGGTGTATACATATATATATCTTGCCTGTAAGTACTTGTAAATTTTATAAAGGGGCTTTAATTAACTGATGTTGTGGAACAAACTTATAATTGACTATTCATGTGTTTAGAAGTATTCTTGTTAATTTTAGTTCATTCCATCTTGAATTCTGTGGATTTTGTCCTCTTCAGCTGCTTAAGCTAAGTTTATTCACCATTGCAAAAACAATTTGTTTCCAGCTTTGTGGTATAAATTGCTAAGAAGGGAACACAGGCTTTAATGTTATTTCCAACTGATGGAGCTGAAAGATCAAATCAGAAAGTTTTTAAAAAAGGAACAACAGACAGATGGGAAAAAACCCACTGTGGAAAATAAACAAGCAAGTTAATAATCACGTTTGTTTGTTTATGAAAGCATTTATGAAGTAGTCTTGGTATTCAAGAGCATACTTTTGAATTAAATTTGTTTAGTATTATTATAATCTTCAAAAGGTGAATCAGTGGCAAAGGCAGACATAAAGTCTTTGTAGACTTCTTCCCTGCAAAACAGACCCCAAAACTTTAGTATGATCGAAACTTACTTACTTTCAAGTACAAATACTTTAAGATCAGGTGTACGTTTTTGAGATGTGATTTATATGCCTGTTTATATGGTATATGTTCTCCTGCTCTCTGCTACTTTGCACTTAAGAATAACTAGAAGTTATAAAAATATGTACTGCTTTATAAACTACCTGATTGCTATTTATTCATTTACAGTATTATTTTGCAGGAGTGGATTAGGACTCATTGTGGTGAGAACTGTACCATTATACTTAGAAGAGTTTCTGTCTTGTACAGCTTACACATTTAAATATTCATTTTTTATTTTCTTTTTGTCTAAATACTAAGCTCTTAAATAAGCAACTGTATTCTTTAAACAGCTCAATATATAAAAATATTGCTGAATAAAGTGATACCATTCATATTTCATTTACAGTGCAGACCAGAATCAGAAGCTGATAAATGCTTACCTACATTGTATTGTGATTTTTATTTTTTTTTTTTTATGTTTGAGATCATCCTGTGAATCTTGTTCACTTGAGGCATGATCTCTGGCATCTGCTTTCAAGTTAGTTAGGTGCGGTCATCTAGATGTTCCTGAACTTCATTGGATTTTTTATTTTTTTAATTTTTTTTTTCACTACAGATAAAACATTCCTGCTTCTAATGGTTGTGGGCTTTTTGCTTTTGATATTTTTTTCCTTTGTCCGAAAAAAATGTGAAGGATAGGACATAGTTGGACATAGTCTGCAATCCTATTCTTGGGAAGTAAGACAAAAAGGATAAGCGTGCATGTACGTACAAAATGCAGAAGGAAAATGTTGATGGTTATGTTTTGCTGACTTGAAGAATCAGAAAAAAAAAAAAAAAGCTGAGGTGGATATTAACAAGCAGGAACGTTGAGATAGAACTGAAACCCTGTGAAAATCCCCAGAACTGACCATAGCTATTTACCAAAATTATGGTATTACTTCTTGTAATGTTCAGAAGCCTTAACTTGCTTTATTCATTTCTTTGTGTATAGTGTTGTCTTCTAAAACTGAGTCATCATCTTACATGATTTGTTTGATCCATGCCAGTTTACCAGCTGGTAGATTCTTTTTTTTCTCCAACTGTGATGAAGGGAAAAATATGAACTAATCTGAGTGGAGCAGAAGTTTTACAAAAAACAAATGGCATGTTTTCTGTCTTATAAAGCTAATGGTATTGCCCATAACAGAAGGATTTGTGTTAAAAGAAACATACTCTTGCTTGATGTAATACTGCTACGTCATTACTGGTTTGTGCTCGCACAGCAGCTGTTGTGAATACTCAGCTCTTCCAGAAGTTTAATGACTGATGTTATTCATGTTCTCTGTATAGGAAAGAACTAATTGTCACCTTAGTACAAAAGATTGATTGAGGGTTGTTTGGGGGGTTTTGGAAAGTTTTTTTGCATGTGCTTGTTACAGTAGAAATCTAGACCAGTTATGTGGAAGCTGAAGTCTATTAGCAGTTCTGTACAAAACTGTTTTGGTTTTTGGTTTTGTACATTTTCTGTTCCTTAACTATATTGAAGAGTATTTAGATAGGCTCTTTTGGGGTTGATTGTGAGGGTTGTGGGGGTCGTATTCTTGTGTGGTGGAACTGTTTTGTAATAACTTACTTTATGTTCAGAAACAGTGATGTTATGGCTAATATGTGGCATATAAATAACAAAAGTTAGACTTTCAAAGTAATGTAATTTCTGTTCTGTAATAGTCACTAGTTTCAGGCATACTCAACATTGCTGAATTCTGATGAAAGATTCCATTGGGCAGTGTGCCTCTGGAGTGGGGAAGTTAACAGTGTTGAGAACCCTTTTAAAAGGTAAAGATTTTTCAGAAGGAAAGACTTGAGTAATCTTGAGCTTATGGCTTAGACATAAAAATCAGATGGGGCTTTTTAAAGTGATGCTGCATTTGTTCTTTTTGTGTAACTGGAGTCGTGTGTTTATTTTGTGTGGTCTCACACTCATCATATTGGAAAAGCATGTTTATTCTCATGGAAATAATGAAGCAGCTTCAAAGGAATTTTATTTATTTAAATTTTATTTTAAGTGGTGCTGGAGCATTCTATCATTTACTCTGCAGGTGTTTCTTTTGTGATTGCCCCAGAAGTTACAGTGTGAATACATAAGGAAATGTTGTCTGACCTGCTTCTTCAGATGTGTCAGGCAGAGGACTTAGCTGTAAGAGGTTGTGCCTCTAGAACCAACTCTGGGAATATTTCATTAAACCCACAAGATTTGGAGTTTTTTCCTGTTTTTAATAGAAACAGTGCAGTAGTCCTTTCCCTAGTTTTGGGGAATGAAGGGATACGGGGGAGAATAAGGAAGTGAAGTCTTGGTAGGTACGTTTGATGTTTGAGTTTGGAGAAGGATGGTATCCTGAGAGCAGAACAGATTTTGGTACCTATTAGTAGCTGTGAACTAGAAACAGCCTGTGCAAAACTGCGTTTGTCCCAGATTTACTAACTCCTCTTTCTGCAGTTTTCTTTCCTCTTCTTTACCAGATCTTCAGTTTGCTTTAGGTAGGATTGCTCTGTCATGTGATCAGAAGACATTGGCTTTATTCATTCATCTTATGGTCAAATTGTTAGGTGGATTCTAGAGCATTATTTTAGAAATAGTGTATATATTGTGTTATATAAGATTGTATAAAACTTTCTTTTTCAGCCAGTCTCATGATGTGTTCTGTAAGTAAAAGTAAGCACTGTAAGCATCAGCGGTGAAGAATCACTTGAGTAAAGCAAATAATGTTGAACAAATCATTCTAGCTTTGTAGCCTTTGCAGTGCTGTGAATATGTGCCTTGAGTTCAGTTGACAGTGTTTGCTCTTCCTTGATGGCTTAAAGATTTAAGGGTTTCCATCATGCTTGTTCTATTGAGTTTAGCAGACTTAGTATATTTAAATTGTGTTGATAAGTCATGAAAGCAAATTACTTGTCTTTCTTTGTTTTCACTAGAAATGTTTAAAGTTTTCTTTATATCTCTAAAGATAGAGAAGGAAAAATAGCCTTGGAAGTAGGCAGTAGGTCACATAGAGCTTTAGAAAAGCTAGTGAATGTCTTTTTGCTGAAAGGAGTTGAAAGATATTTGGATGTGTAGACGAAGAATGTTGACTCTATACTATAAAGACAACATCTGTCTTTGCTCCAGAACTTCAAAGGTGGCTCTGGTTAGGCTATAGTTTTCGTTTGTTTCAATACTTGGTTCAGGGACAGAAGGAGTGTCATGACCTTACTTTTCTCCCCTGCTGCTAAGAACAAAACAAATTCCACTGCTGTCCTCTTTCATTTTCCTCTTTTTGTCATTTTGCCCTATAAATTGTGTATACTGTTACAGACCCAACTGCAATAGTAATGCTTGTGGGTTTCAATGCTGCCCAAAGAGTGGAAAATCAAAAATGTATAATGGCTACTCTCAGTGTTTGAACTTCCCAACTTTGAACATTTACTCCCCAGCAGTTACCAGCAAGTGAGAGACCCAAAATGAACTGTTTGGATCTGTTTTCACTATTTTTATGCTAAGAGTTTTACCTTTTTAGCTTAGTTTTGACAATAGTTTGGGATTTTGTAGATTTTTTTTAAGCTTTTTTTGGGTGGGGTGCTTAAAGTTTGCTGCAAGAATTTAAGAGTGTAAGTCAGATATAAGTGAGAATTGTGGTGACATAGTTTTCTGATCATTAAAGTCTCTATTACCAGATTTTGTTACGTGCTGCATTTCTTGTTTGGAGGGTTTTTTATTATTTTAATAACTTTGTATACTTCTGTGCTAAAAGGTACAATGGCTGCAGCTTGGTTCATGTTGCCTAGTTTCCAAGATCAAATTATGTTGTTACATGTTGATTTAAATGTTCTGGCTTTAGTAAGCATTGAGCACTTTCAACCAGTGGTTCACAAGTATACTGTTCATTATTTGCAGTGAAGAACCTGTTTGACAGAATTGTTTTTCATTATATTGGGAATTTCCCAAGTAGTATCCTGGGCACTGGGATAAGTGTTGAACTGTTCAATATTCTCGACTTCTGTACTGAATCTACTGCATAGGTGAATCTGAATTAAAATAAATAGCCACTAAAGTTGCAGAAAGTAATTTTGTACTGTGGTACTACTAACTTTCCAAACTAGTTATTTCTCATACCATCTGTGTTCACGCACCAACTGTAGATCTTCACAGATTGTGTTCCTTTTTAATATGTCAATCACTATCAATTACTTTAAGGTTTGAGTAAGTTACATGCTGTAGCTATTTGAATAGTCTTTGAAGGAGGACAAACAAAGAGGAAAGAAACATCCATCTTGTATGATGTCATGGTTTAACCTCAGCCAACAACTAAGCCCTGCACAGCTGCTCACTCACTCCCCCCCTATTGTGATGGGGGAGAGAATAGGAAGAGTAAAAATGAGAAAAGTCATGAGCTGAGATAAAGACAGTTTAATAGGTAAAGCAAAAGCCATGCCGGCAAAGAAAATTCATTCAACACTTCCCAAGGGCAGGCAGGTGTTCAGCCATCTCCAGGACAGCCAGGGTTTATCAACTGTAATGGTGACTTGGGAAGACAAATGCATTAGTCTGAGCATCCCCTCTTTCTTCTTCTTCTTGCTTTCATGTGCTGAGCATGACACCATATGGGATATGCCTTTGGTCAGTTGGGATCAGCTGTCCTGGCTGTGTCCCCTTCCAACTCCTTGTGCAACCCCAACCTGCATGCTAGTGGGGTGGGATGAGAAGCAGAAAAAACCTTGGCTCTTTGTAAGCCCTACTCAGCAACAGCTAAAATACCCCTGTGTTATCAGCAGTGTTTTCAGCATGAATCCAAATCAGCCCTGTAATAGCCACTATGGAGAAGATCAATTTTATACCAATGAAAACCAGCAAAGATGAAACTAATTTCAGGACAGTTTAATGTTGACAAGTGTTGACAGCAATAGAGCTTGGTTCTCCAGGTAGGCTGCAGGCTTGTACCAATGCAAAACAACAAACTAAGTCTGAAGTCTGAATTACGTTTGACCACTTGGATAGCACAAGCCTGCTCCCTGGAGTGTTTGTTGACAGATGGCTTCTACCATTATCCATAGAAGGTGGGAGCATGAATGACTGCTCTTGAAATGCCTTCAGAATTGTTCTATAGAACGTTCTGATATATAGCTGGAATCACTTATACAGCTTTAGGCACTTGCGTGTAGGGGTAATGCAGTTAGGTACAGAGTTAGCGGTTTGCTTCATCTGTGCTTTTATCCAGGAGGCACATGCAGGTAACCTGCAAGCCCTGAGCTAAAGATTATTGTGTGCAAAACACATGCTAAGAACCCAAGACTGGGTGGGATTTCTCAGATTTTAGTGTGTCACATATCCTTGTTTGCTTCAGCAATTAGACTGTTAATAGGAAAGCATCACTTAGGTTTCTATTTTCTTGGTTGCTTGTGAGTAAAGATTTTGAACAATTGAGTATACAGTAAGTGAACTTTTTCCTATTCTTTTTACAGGAGTACCAAAGTCAGATCTTCTACATACAAGATCTTTAAGGGGACACAGAGACTGCTTTGAAAAATTCCACTTAATAGCAAATCAGGACTGTCCACGATCAAAGCTCACTAAAAGTCCATATGCAGAAGTAAAAAATATCTTGAGCAAAAAAATTAACTGGATTATACAGTATGCACAAAACAAGGATTTAGACTCTGATTCTGAAAGCTCAAAAACACGCCAACACCAGCTTTTTAACTTCAGACATCAGACTGATAGAAAATTACTCCCACAGTTTGACTCCCCAGTACCCACATACTCTGCAAAATGGATAGATGGGAATTCTGGAGGCATCTCAAGCTGCTCACAGACTCTTTTGGAAGAAAGAGAATCCACTGATTTTGGACTTGGTGTGTTACAAGAAAGAGATGCTAACTTCTGTTGCAGCAGTGTTTTGTGGTCTAATCGCAGCCAAGTCCAGGAAGCTGAAAAAGCTGAAGGTGATTCTCTTACCAATGTTCATAGAAGGCATCCTCAACACAGCAGGGAAGAACGTAAGTATATATTTACATACAACCTAGCTTGCAAGAGCTAGAAATACCTCTTGACTATATAATGTTCCCATAGGGCATTCACATCCTATAATACAGCTTTTAACAATTTGGAGTTACTGTAAAATTTGTGGAAAGAGGAAAGGCTATGTGGCTAAGCAAATAGCACAGAGGTTTTGGTTGGTGTGGGGACTTTGTTGGTGTCTCTTCTTTTAGAAGGGAGTTGTGGGCTTTTGGTTTTGGTTGGGTTTGTTGGGTTTTTTAAATTCTTTCATTTGTTGGTTTTCACTGTTGTTTGGGCCAGTAATTTTCCTGTCAGTTATACCCCAATGTGATACAAGACACCTAATTTACACAAAAAAGTTACAGTTGATTACAGTCATTCTAATGAGTCAATCCTGGCAGTTGCACAGCCCCATTTGTGAGTACTAAGCTCCCAAAAATAAGTGTCTTAGTGAACATGTGTGGTGCCTTGAGTTATACTTTGTTGAGAGCTGCCCTAAGTGATGGGAAATTAGAGGTAGGGTAGCAGGGCAAACTTGTGCAACAACATTAAAGACTAAACATTCCTAATAGAAGCAGACTTACCTTGTGCGTCTTACTATATTGTTCTTTTCCATTCACTGAGAATGAGAAAGTGGGAAGGCCCTTATATACCATGTCCTCTTAAAGGCTGAGGCATAGACCTGACACATCTTCTGGTGACTGTGGTGATATTGAAAGCAGTGGAAGAATAAGTTTTCCCATTGTTTAAGAAGATGATTGATAAATTAAGTCGTTAGAAATACCTAAGATATGCTAATATCTCTAGAGCCAGCCTACATAAAATGGGTTTAGACTGAGTTCCCAGAGATCTCTGCAGTTACCATCCTGCTATTAGAACAGCCTGGTCCAAACTGGAATACATTTACTTTTATTTTTGTAGATGAGGAAAGTAAATGGAGAAGGTTTCTGAATTTCAAAAGACCTGAGAAAGAAGACGAGCTGGTAGAATACTCAGTGAAAAATTAGGTGATGTAAACCAGTAATAATAATGGAATTCAGAATGTCAAAAGACAGAGTGAGAAGAGATACTGTAAAAGGTTGGAGCCAGTTTCTTTAGGTTCCCATTTTTTAAGAAACCTGTCCTTGCAAAGTTCAGTCATTTCTCATTCTTTATAAAAGGATTTTATTTAACTGCTGTATGATGTTTCTTATTGCATTGTAGTGAATTAGTTGTCTTAAAGCCATAAATAAAAACAGATATGCTGTCCTGTTTGACCACCTGTCTTCTGGAGTCATAAATTGGGATTACATAAATCAGGACAGCAGTTAACAGAGGAATTACGAAAGCTTGACCTGTTTTGTGGGGTTATCTAACAGAAGTTAGTGACTTGGAATTGCTCTCTCCAATCTGAGTTTTGGGCAGGAGAACATAAAGCCATTTTAAGCAGGATAACAGATTATTTTCCTTCTGTTATGACTGCATAATGCACTTTTGGGGCATATTTACTTCGTATTGTAAGTATTAATCTTTTTGCAGTATTTAGCTTTAAAAGACATTTATTTGGAAACTCTGTGGTTATATAAAAATTTGTGTTTTAGATAAAAACTTTTGTCAAACTTCCTGCTAGAATTCAGTACCTTTTTATTTCAGTTACCTCCACTGTAACTGTTTCTTACACTAAGAAAAAATATTCTTAGTGTAACTGTAAATAGCTTGATCAGCATTCCTTTATAATTTACCTCGGTTATGGATTGGATAATGTTTTATCATTTAAATTGGGTGTTCTGTTCCTTCTCCCTTTCCTTTTTGTATCAGAATTGTGTGACTTGAAACAGTCCTGTCCTGATAAACACACACATACATGAAATGCTTGAACCCGCCTATCTGCTACAGTTGATGAAATGATGATAAAAATAATGAAAAGGTGGGAAGTAACATCCTACCACTGGGTCTAAAAAACTGTTTGGGAATCTCGACCTTTTTATAAAGCTGTGAATTCCTGTATTAAATCCAGTCAGAGCTTTTATGGAGCATGAAGGGTTGAAAGATGTGAGAAAGGAATCTTCAGTTTGCTAGCCAAAGGTAGGAAGGAGCACCACTGTACCTGGCTGTTGGAGGAGAAAGGTGAATCTGTTCTGCTATTGAGTGACCTTATGTCTTGAGTAACAAGTAGGCTAACTCAGCTGTTGCTAACTTGTTTGGTTTGGCATTATTGACACAAAGTTAGTATCCTACAACTGCAGGAGCTGAGAAAGTTTGGAAAGGAAGGCTTAGGATAATCATAGTCTCATGGGTAGATAAAAACCATCTTTTTCAGAACTTAGAAACCTATTGCACTGAGAAATCTCTGAACAAAAGCTGCATCATCACAGTGTAGGTTTTACTCAAGTATGCAGTGAGAGCTTTGTGCTTTTGTTCCAGTGCCCTGTATCCCCCACTGGTGATCAGGATTGTTACTTTTCACCATGCTGCCAAGACCATTTCAGCATCAGGCATGGCACCAACCTGTATCCACCACTGCTGGGTTGAGAGATTTCTGGGAAGAAAGCCAGTGCTTCCCCACTTGCTGCTGTTGATGGGGTCAGCATAGAACACTTTCACAATTCTATCCTATGAGGTTTAATATACGTTTTCTGTGAGGCTGGTCGATGTACACAACCTGAGATACAGAAAGGCATTTGAATGATGCAGAGGATCTTCTAGTTCTCACTAGGAACACAACACAAAGTGAGAAATAAAACTGTTTTTATATGCTGGTCTTTGTTTCAAACTAAGATTTTTATTCATTATTTCAGCGGGGTACTCAGAAACTATATACATTATTTTTATATGCAGAAAGCTTGATAACTGAAACAGATTGCTTGTGTGATGAAAATTCTGTCTGGAAGCTGTTTCCTGTAGGCCTGCAAATGTAGCAGGAATTACCTCAGAATTGTCCACTTGCCCACGATTAAACAGGGGTACTTGGCAGGGCTTGCACTGCGGAAACTTCATTTTGCAGTCAGAGGAAGGTAAAGTATTTAAAAATGTTGAGCAATTTACAAGCAGCTAATTCTGGAGTTCTGAGGGTTTGAGTTTCTAGCTTTTTGACATTGAAAAGGGAGCTTTCCTATGGAGTAAATTCTTGTCTGTGACAACATAAAGAGAATTGGCAAATTATCCACAAATGACTGATAAATAATGTTGCCTCTGACTTGCTGCCACACATCTGCTGATTATTAGCATGCAAATGATGACAATTTGAGAAAATGGAAATTTGCATAAGGATGCTTATGTTACTTTAGTATTAGTAATAACAAATCTCATTGTTACAGTGACTGCGATGACTCCTGGAGAGTTAAAACAACTTAATGAAAAACTACTCAAGCAAATCCAGGGTGAGAATTTGTCAGTGCTTTTTGGTTTGGGTTTGTGTTGCTTTTGTAATATGGAAAATCTGTTTTAAAAAATAACTGAAAACCATCACAATTTAAGTTTTGAAGAGAAGTCTTTATAGATCACATTTCTATGTAAAACAAGAAAATTCTAGGTAAAGGTTTTGACAGGACTCAGAGAATCATTTAGGTTGGAAAAGACCTTTGAGAGCATCAAGTCCAAATATTAACCTAACACTGACAAGTCCACTATTAAAACATGTCTTTAAGTGCCACATCTACTCTCTTCAATACTTCTAGGGATGGTGACTCAACCACTTCCCTTGGGCAGCCTGTTCCAATGCCTGAAAGTCAGTGAAGAAATTTTTCTTAATATCTAATCTAAACGTCCCCTGACGCAACTGGAGGCCATTTCCTCTTGTGCTGCCACTTGGTAGCTGGGAGAAGATTGACACCCCCCTCAAAACAACCTCCTTTCAGGTAGTTGTAGATAGTGATAAGGCCTTCCCTTGTTCTCTTTTTCTCCAGTTCCCTCAGTAATTTCTTGTAAGGTATGCTCACCCTTCACCAGCTTCGTTGCCCTTCTCTGGACCCACTCCAGCACCTTGGTGCCTTTTTTGTAGTGAGAGGCCCAAAACTGAGCGCAATTTTTAGGGTGTGGCCTTGCCAGTGCTGACTACAGGGTGCTATACATCCTGCTGGCCACACTTTCTGGTACAATCAGAATCCACTTAATTTTCAGCTAAATGTCTGTGCCTCTTTTATAGTGATGTTCAGCACTGCATCTTAAGTCTATGGAAGTACAGGGATCAAGTGTGTTAACCTAATGTGTTCTTGCAGATGTGTTTGAAGAGCTGACACAGCAAGTCCAAGAAAAGGATTCTCTGGCCTCAGAGCTCAACGTCCGTCATATTGCTATTGAGCAACTGCTGAAGAACTACTCCAAGCTGCCATGTCTACAGATGGGGCGAGCAGGGATGAAATCAAATGTCCCCATTTAAAAGGGGGTACTCTTGTATCTCCCTGTAGAGCTAACTTTCCCTAATAGCTTTGATAACCATTAAGTACAGCTGCACAGATATTAAAAGCTTTTTGGGAAACTTGGGCACCTTTCTCTTTGCATTCATAATCCATGAGGAGTCTTATTCCACTTTGGTTTTAAAGAGGCAAATAATTTAAGTATTGAAATCTATTGTAACAACGTTTATTCACACTCTGGGATTTTTTTTTTCTTGCCCATAACTATGCATGAGCCTTGAAATGAATTCTGTGTTTCATTGATAGTTAAATTGTTCCTAACAAAGAATGACCTGAGCCTGTAAAGCTGCCTGCTTCATAGAAAGGGAAAACAAAAATTGGAGATTTGATCAGGTCTGACCATGTTACATCCAGGAGAGCTTTAAGGGGAGAACAGTGTTAATGAAACTCATGTTTTCTTATTTATTATGAGCAATATTTTATTATTGAAATTTTATACTAAATAAATATCACTATTTTAGGTACTTTTCCAGATCTCTTTATAAAATGTCTGAATTACTCTGTGTAATGTTTATGCCTTGTGTATGATTGTTTATCCTTTTTCAGGTCTGTATCTTTCATGATACAATTTTAAAAATACTTGTTTCCCAAAGAGACTAATTTTGTGTTAAAGAAAAAGAAGTGGTGGTGCATCACTTATTTTTATCAGCTTTATAACTGAAGAATTTAGTTCATGAGAGACATTTAAAAAGAAAAGCACAGCACTTCCTTTCAAATGAAAAAGAAAAAAGTCCATACTTTGGTTTTAATGCATAGAAGTTGAAGTTGTTTTATATGTGTGAAATTTTCAATGCTGAAAGATTACTTTGATGAAACTAAATAAATTTGTAATACTACGTTACCTTGTTTTGCCTTTTTTATAATGTTGGATCATATTGTGATAGTGTTTTTAATTTTGAAATGCAAACAGTGTTGTTACATTACAAAATAGAGCAGACTCTGCTTTTTTAAATCTTCTATCAGCCTGCCACACTGAGAAATCTTTGTTAATGTTTGCCAGAGACAGTAGAGCTGCATTTGTGTAACTAAAAGTTCCTGAGTTGCACTAAAAGAGTCAGGGGTTGGGGGAGAAAGTTCCCTCTGCCAAAAGTTAGTGTCTTTGTGCTCTCTGTTTTTATCACATTAAGTTATAACAGGGTGTAGCTTATGTAGTTGACCTGAAGGATTGACTAGCATAGAGGGAGGTTTAGATTTGATTTTAAAATCAAACTGAGACTTAAGCTGAAGTTCAGCCTGTTTATTGATTGCCCTCCCTGTAGCGGTATCTGGACCACACAGGACAGGGTGATTAATGTTAGTGTTTATTCCATAATGCATTTCTGGAAGGGTCCTGAAAGGAGTTTGGAACAGCTTGAGAGTATGCATGAGTGGGGGTTTGAATTTGTCTGTGTCTGGGTATTTTGTGGTTCTAGAGGGGGAAAAATTGGCATCATTGCATGCATATGCAAGCAGGTCTGTAAGTAAGTGTACACTAGCTCATCCCTAATTATAGTTGTCAAAAGATGGGTTAATCTCCATGTGTAAGTCTGTCTGTAAACCTTTTTAATACAGTACTAAGAGAAGTGCAAGTATAAGGTGACAGAAGTACTATTGTTACTGCTATCTGTGAAAAGACCACCGTACAGTCTTAAGTGAGGTTGGGTCTCTAGTTCCCCACACACCTCATCGAATTGATGAGGGCTTTAATGTCACTTCACTGCACTGGGAGTGAGGAGAACTAAGTTATATTTAATGCTTGCTGTTCACTTTTGAGGGAATTAAACTGAAAATCTAGGCAAAATTGTGGCAGGTTTTTTTAAACGAAGGAATATTTTGCCTATAAAAACATTCACCTAAACTGAATCCTGAGACCTTTTTTTATATTGTGCTGTGCGTGGAGATGCTAACAGTGAGAACACAGCCACATCTAAGGCTGAATTAGTAATTAAATTCATAAGGAGAAGTCTTGCTTGATCAAAATTAGATCCGTATGGGTCTGAAGGAGCATACAGTAAAGTTAGATCTATTTCAGAGCTTAATCTGTTATTTTTATGCAGATTCTTCCTTTTTTAGCAGCGGCTTGGCTACTGCCTTACAAAAATATTCCTCTCCCTTTTCCTTAGCCTGGGATCTTATATTGGGCAGAGGATTTCTGTTAGCACCCCTGAATGATAATGCAAGATCTGGTTTCCAGCAGGCCCACAGGTCACGTCCAGCAAATAGGTTGGGAGCATGGTGCATGTTGCTGCTTTTTAATGAGTAAAAACTCTAGGAACAAGATAGATTTTGTTGTTTGGTTGGGGGTTTTTATTAGAAGTATTTCAGCCATGTAACACTTTCTAGGTAATGCAACTCTTTATGTCAATGTTGTAAATGCTAATTATGTGTGGCAAATACGTAACAGGTTGCATGGGCAGTTAAATTTGTTTTGCAATTAGGAATTTCAGGTTGACTTATTTTAAATACTGAGATTTAGTTTTGGTGGAAATGTAATAAAGCAGTCGATATCTTTCAGATTAGTAGGTTGATTACTTTATTATTTTTTTTCTGCAGGATTTTTGGTTTTAAGAATTAATAAAATCTTGTTTCTGATTTTTTTTTAGTGGATATAATATTAATGATGTATAACTTAAGGTAACTGACTAGGCATAGTGTGGAAGCTGTTAAAGTCAGTTGGGTCATATGTTAAACTTTCACACAGTAACAGGGGTTCTAAAACATCTTAAAGTCATGTTGCTTCTGTCTAAAGAAAGGGCTTAAATTCATAATGTCTGCAAGTAAACCTATTTGGGGTTTTTAAGTACCTTTTTATGATGTAGTGTGAAACAGTTTTTAAAAGTTCGAGTTTTTAACGATTTCATAAGGATGTTCAGATGGTGTATTGGAATGGAGTAGGAACACCTGTGGCTGTAGCTCAAGGTAGATTAAATTTTGCAGTAGGGTGTTAAAGATGCTACTACATTACTATTGGGTTTTGGTAATGAAATAATAACAGAAGTCAGTGGGGAATCCCACAGTGAAATGAAAGGCAGAAGTCACTGGGGTTTTGCCTCCATTTAATTTGTATCCCATACAGTTCCCATTGCCATAAAGTCCTGAAACCTGCAGGAAATGTATTGTAATCACTTGTTTACCTACCATCTGCTTGAATGTTTAAACGACTGTTTTCCTCAGTTACTGAGAACAAATTAATTTGATAGTTGAAGGTATAGTTACATAGTTAATTTTCCTCCATAGCCCCTTCTAACGCAGCCACATCCTTGCCTGTGCTAGTATCCTCCTCTGCTCACTGTAGTGTGCACTCCTGAGTTGTGATAACCCTGAGATGCCATCGTTCTTCTGTTAGCATAAACAGCAACAAAAAATAAATCAATTAACTTCTCAGTACCTGTAATACCCGAAAATATCCTCTTCCCCCCCCCCTACCCCTGCTCCCCAACACCCAGCTTGCACTCTTGGTAACTTGCTCATGCCTTCACCACTTGGCCCCTCACCCTTCGGCTGCCAACCTTCCCCATGTCTGAGGCACAGCTACTTAACCCCTGCTTGGGTCTTGGAAATGGTGAGAGTGCTGAGAGCAAGAGGAAAGGTGAAATCACAGGTCAAAATATGATTGTTGACAGAGTAATTTGTTGGTAGCTCAAGAATTCAAGAGTAAAGCATAAGCATGAAAGGGGAAGAAATGAAGGGTGTAGAGCCCGCAGCTGGCTATCAGTCAGGTCATTGGTGTTAGCAGCATCACTGCATTTAGTGTGTGAGTGCAGTTCAACAGTCCTCAAGGGCTGTACATAGCATGTTCATGTAAAGCAGATACAAGTGTTCGTTACAAAGCATAAATCATTGCATCCCAAAACTGAAGAAACATGGCTAAAGACTGGGTTTATTAACCAAGGATAGCCTAACTTCTTTTTTTTTTTTATAGTAATACCAGTTCAGTACAGGTTCCAGAACAGAACAGTTCCAGTAATTCCTCTTTAAAATATTTTTCTTCCTGATACAGCGGAAAAAATAAGTACTCTCTGAAGCCAAATGCCAGCTTTAAATGATGAGACTTCCTTAATCCGCCTAAAAAAAGATGAACTTATCAAAAATAATTTTGCGGTTTTCACCTTTTCAATTATATTTGCTAATCTGCTGAAGCTAAAAAATACTGTGGGAAGTCAGTATTAGGGGGGGTTGGGAGAGGAGAGGTAGCAATTTATGGCTTCCAGTAGATACATTAATGAGAATTCGAAATCCAAGGCAGCCAGACTTCAACATGAAAAGATCACAGATTGCACATTGTTGTGTTTAGAGCTGTGCATTGAAATAAACAATAAGGAACTTCTTTCCCAAGATCGTTTTAAAATATGGTCCTGAATGCATGTTTATGCAGGCTGCACTTAAAAGATGTTCCTGTCTAACTAGAGGTTTGTTTGAAGTGCCATTGCTTTAAAGTCTTTGTGTAGTTAATCTTGTACAGGTGACTTTATTTAAGGATAGATGGTCTTTCACTACAAATATAGGCAAAGGAATAATACAGTGTGAATTTGCAATTAATTTTAGAACATGCAATATATCTCCTCTCAATGCACTGTGGCCTTTTAAGTCATTGATAAGCAACAGCATCCTCCCCCATAATGCTAATGCAGCTGGTGTTCTGCTGTTCAGAACAAGTTGGACCACATTCTTTGTCCAAAAGCTCTATCACCCAAATAGAAGACAATTTGTAACAATCTTTTGGTAATTAACTGCTGCCAGCGATGCGCAGCAAAAGGCAACATGCAGGGCTGTGCCTTCTGGCACCAGTGAGCACCACAGGGCACATGCTGTGTCAGCAGGAAGGGGAGTGGAGTAGTTCGGAAAGCCAGGCTCCCGTGAACAAGCTGAACAGCCTCCCCTCTTGCTGCTGTTGGAGTCACACTACTGGGATAAATGGGCTGTTGCTGTGACACAGCAGGGCATTTTTTCCGTACTCTTTCCAGACAGATTGTTTGGAGCATACCAACAGTAACAGCCCTGTTTGCTGTGGCTGCTGATTTATCTTCTGTCTCTTCCCCCTGCTTAAAAAAACCTTCCCCCTTCAAAAACATGCTAAAAAATAAAATCAAATCCTTTTTCAGAATCCTAACTATTGTTTGGGAAAAAAAGAACCAAACTATAAAGTGCTAAATCCACTTGGGAGGATGATCCAAGTGGGAAAGATGTACTCACCTGTTCCACTAACCAGGAGGCAGGTCAAACTCATCTCTGTTAGCCTGAAATCATCAAGTATATTTTTTTCCAGCTGCAAAGAGCACTTAATTTTATTACTGTATGTACTTATGAAACATTCCCTTACTACAGTTCAATTCAGGCTGCTCAGTTCTCAAAACTTGTTTTTCCATAATCCACACTTAAAGAGAGGAGATTATTTTCTGAAGGCACTGTGGTGCAATATATTGGCAGGCAAAGGAGAAGGCAAGGTCTTTTATCTTTCTTTTGCTTAGCTTCTTAATGAAAGATAATAATAAGATTTCTTACTGCAGTAACTAACAGGTGATTGTAACCTCAGAGGAGGCACTCAGCATACATGCCTAAGAGGCATAGGCTGGCCTTCAGCGAGCCAGGTGTCAGCTGCCTTTGTATATGGCTCCACTAACACTTTACCCTAAGATCAGTGAGACAAGAAGTGGGAGGGAGTCTGGTCTTTTCCAGCCGAGCCTCCTGACAAATTAAGATATAACTCTGCCCCACTAGAGATAATTCCATCTGAAACTTAAGAATTGGCTTTGTGAGCAGCAGGCCTGGGAATGGCTCCTTCCAGCTTCCCCAGCCAGCAAAGAGGGGCTGATGGTGTTGTCCTTGGCTGTCTCATAGCGCCCACAGCCTGTCCTTGGGTTTGTCAAGGAGAGGTGATAAGAGAAACCTGCTAATGCTCAAAGCCAGCAGAGCTGGCTGAAGTGCCTCAGCTCAGCCACAAAGACTAACCTGCCTTGCTGCTCATGAACAATTGCACTTGTTTACTTTCAGTGTGACAAATGGCCAAGGTCACTGGCTTGCACTTCTTTCTGTACTTATTAAAATAACACAGCACTTAAAAAAGAAACTGAGTTTTGGCATACGAGTCAAAGACATTGATCCAACAAGAAAAGCAGACCAGTTAATCACCACCAGTAATGAGATGGGGTCCTTCAGTGACAGAAAAACTAGTAGCCAGGTGCTTTCATCCATTTCCTTATTTCTGCTCCATCCTATTCAACCACAACAACTCTGTTAGTTAACTGCATTGATCAAAAATAAGTGCCTAATGTTTAGATTCAACATTGTAGTGTTCAGTGCTGCATCATGGGTTAGTGTAATCTGTTTGCTAGCTTTAGTATTGTACTCATTTTCTTACTCTGCACATCATTTAGCAAGGTTTTCCACACAGGAAAAATCAGATGACAAAAATATTTTTCTAAAAGCAGGTAATTCATACTCGATAGTAGCTGGTGTTTATGTGTAAATAAAACACCTATGCATCTGCAAATCTCAATCACAAGTATGTTTATTGTTTTATCTGGCCAAGGTGCTTTCAACCAGTTCCAGCAGTAACAGCGAGGCGACCACTTCAGCACCATCTTCCACAAGACATGAGCAGGATTTGCTAAGGAAATCACCGTGGAGATGTGTTACTTCATGTTCAAGGTCAGCTCAAGGCTTTTCCAATTTAGCTTTGATATTCTTCATGTTGTTTCCTGAGAGGCAGATCCTAGACACTGCATAGCTAAATGTGAAATGCGGCCTTTCTCCCTGCTAAAAGCACACACCTTAGAGAGGTGGTGTGCTTGACCTCATGCTCACCAACAGGGAAGGGCTCGTTGGAAATGTGACAATCCAGAGAAGTCTTGGATGCAGTGATCATGAGATGGTCGAATTCGAGGTCCTCAGGACAGTGAGAAGAGCGTGCAGCAAGCTCACTGCCCTGGACTTCAAGAGAGCAGACTTTGGCCTCTTCAGGAACCTGCTTAGCAAGGTTCCATGGGATATAGCCCTAGAGGGTAAGGGGGCCCAAGACTCTTGGTTGTTATTCAAGGATCACCTGCTACAAGCTCAGGAGTGTTGCATCCTGACTAGAAGGAAGTGCAGCAGGACGGCCAGGAGACCTCCCTGGATGGATAAGGAGCTGCTGAGAAAAACTCACAGGAAAAAAAGAGGCTTATAAAAGGTGGAAGCAAGGACAGGCAGTTGGGGATGAATACAGGGATGTTGTCCGAGAAGTTAGGGACCTGGTTAGGAAAGCTAAGGCCCAATTGGAGCTAAACTTGGCTAGGGATGTTAAAGATAACAGGAAGGGATTTTATAAGTATGTAGCAGCTAAAAAACAGACTAGGGACAATGTAGGCCCCCTTGAAGTTCCCGACGACTGGAAAAAGGGAAATACAACCCCTATTTTCAAGAAGGGGAAAATGGATGACCCGGGGAATTACAGACCAGCCAGTCTCACCTCTGTGCCTGGCAAAATCTGGGAGCAAATTCTCCTGGAAGGCATGCTAGGGCACATGAAAAACAACAAGGTGCTTGGTGACAGCCAGCATGGCTTTACTAGGGGAAAATCCTGCCTGACCAATTTGGTGGCCTTCTATGATGGGGCTACAAAAGTGATGGACAGGGGTGGAGCAGTTGACGTCATCTACCTGGACTTGTGCAAAGTGTTTGACACTGTCCCACACGACATCCTTGTCTCTAAATTGGAGAGACATCAATTTGATAGGTGGACCACTCGGTGGATAAAGAACTGGCTGGATGGTCGCACTCAAAGAGTTGTGGTCAACGGTTCAATGTCCGGCTGGAGACCAGTAACGAGTGGTGTCCCTCAGGGATTGGTGTTGGGACGGTTCTTGTTCAACATCTTTGTCGGTGACATGGACAGTGGGATTGAGTGTGCCCTCAGCAAGTTGGCCGATGACACCAAGCTGTGTGGTTCGGTTGATAGGCTGGAGGGAAGGAATGCCATCCAGAGGGACCTTGACACACTTGTGAGGTGGGCTGATGCCAACCTCATGAAGTTTAATCATGTCAAGTGCAAGGTCCTACACCTGGGTGGGAGCAATCCCAGGCACAGCTACAGGTTGGGCAAAAAGGAAATTCATGGTAGTCCTGCGGAGAAGGACTTGGGGGTGTTAGTCAATGAGAAAATGAACATGAGCCAGCATTGTGCGCTTACAGCCCCGAAAGCCAACCATATTCTGGGCTACATCAAAAGGATTGTGACCAGCAGGTCGAAGGAGGTGATCCTGCCCCTCTACCCTGCTCTCGTGAGACCTCACTTGGAGTATTGTGTGCAGTTCTGGTGTCCTCAACATAAAAAGGACATGGAACTGTTAGAACAAGTCCAGAGGAGGGCCACGAGGATGATCAGGGGACTGGAGCACCTCCTGTATGAAGACAGGCTGAGAAAGTTGGGGCTGTTCAGCCTGGAGAAGAGAAGGCTGCATGGAGACCTCCTAGCAGCCTTCCAGTATCTGAAGGGGGCCTACAGGGATGCTGGAGAGGGACTCTTCATTAGGGACTGCAGTGACAGGACAAGGGGTAATGGATTGAAACTTTAATAGCAGAGGTTTAGATTGGATATAAGGAAGAAATTCTTTCCTGTTAGGGTGGTGAGGTACTGGAATGGGTTGCCCAGGGAGGTAGTGAATGCTCCATCCCTGGCAGTGTTCAAGGCCAGGTTGGATGAAGCCTTGGGGGATATGGTTTAGTGTGAGGTGTCCCTGCCCATGGCAGGGGGGTTGGAACTAGACGATCTTATTAAGGTCCTTTCCAACCCTAACTATTCTATGATTCTATGTTAACCTTTGACTTCAATGCATCAGCAAACACTGCTGTTTCCTATAGGACTTCGTGAACATTTCAGCCTGTGTGCTGATCACAGATCCTTTTTAAGCTGGCACTGGGGCAAGATTAATAAAAACTTTGTAGCTGCATATTATTTCTTGAAAAAAAATTGATTTTACACAGTTGGTATAAACAGATGTTGTGATTTAAACCCAGCCAGTAACTCAGCAACATGCAGCCACTCACTCACCCTATGCACAAGGTTGGGATGGGGAGAATTGAAGGAATGTATAACTCACAGGTTGAGATAAGAACAGTTTAATAACTGAAGTATAGTATAATAATACTAATGCTAATAATAATGATAAGGGAAATAACAAGGAAGAGAATATAAAACTAAAAGGGGAAAGGAAATAAAACAATAAACACACGTGATACACAATGCAATTGCTCACCACCCACCAACCGATACCGAGCATAACCTGAGCAGCAATCTGGCCTTCTGGGTAACTTCCTCCAGTTTATATACTGGGCATGACGTGCTGTTGTATGGAATACCTCTTTGGCTAGTTTGGATCAGGTGTCCTGTCTCTGCTTTCTCCCAGCCTCCCTTCCTCCCTGTCAGAGCACAAGAAACTGAAAAGTCCATGATCAGGGTAAGCGCTACTGAGCAACAACTGAAACATCAGTGTGTTATCAGTATTGATCTCAGACTAAAGCTGAAACACAGCACTGCACCAGCTACTGGGAAAAAAAATAACTCTATCCCAGCTGAAACGAGGACAGCAGAGGAAATAACATTGCCTAGCATTACAGTTTTCAGACTCATTTGATTGTAACATGCTGCCTCAGCTGCTGGCTTGGCTGCTGAGCATCCCCCTGTTGGTGTGTGCTCCTCAACACGAGGTGTCTGCTTCAAAGGCTGTCCTTTCCACCAGATGCCGGTAGCCATAGCTCTAACAAGCTCCTGTGCATTTTTGCATTGGCATGAGGACATGCAGCCACACCTGCTGCAAACCTTTGCTGAAGGACACCTCCTCCTGCCCTTGCGAGGCCCCCGGCCTCAGTGCCCAGAGCTGACCAGCCTACACCGCTCAGAAACCCCTTGTGCTGCAACTGCCGCCTGCAAGGTCACGGCTCTGCATGTGGCTCTCCGTGTCAGGCCGAGACCTGCCTCAACCCAAGCCACACGTGCTTTGGGGTTTCAGCAGCTATGTAGGTCAGCCCCACCTCCTGCCACCTCAGTGCTGGGACTGGTGAGGCCAAGGCACCGTCTGCCCACGCAGGCCTTTGGCCACCATTGCCGGGGGTGTGGGACATCTGTTCCCATCCCATTCATAGCTATAATAGAAACAACAGCCACCGTAATTCATGGTGGTAAATAAAGTCAAAATTAACCTGGCTTATGTTGAAACAAAGCGAGTCAGAGACCAGGGGAGGTGAGCAGTTGCCCTGCAAAGCTGAGGAGGCTGCACAGAGCTGGCGGTGCTGGAGATGGGCTAGGACCAGTGGGTGCTTCCTGCCGCTCTGGTAACCACCACCCCACCACCCCCCCCAGGCTATCAGTTCCTGTATATCTGTCCCTGAAGCACTTGCAGCGCAGCCCTCAGATCCAGCAATCCTGAGGACCCAGCAGATGGATCCCACTTTCCAGGCCACAGCCTGGTGCTGTGGGGGCACTGGGATCCAAGAAGCACACACCAGCAAAACCCTTCCCCTGAGCAGCCTAGCGTGATGGGTGCTGGGCTCAGGCTGAGGGGGAACTGCAGGTGGGAATTACCCCAAAAAGGGGTTGGAAGCTGGTGAGGGTGAATAGAGCCTGCTGCTGCACTGCAGGCCCCCATGTTTCTCTGTCCATAAGCACATAGACCAGTGCTGTCATACGCTGAATAAGGATATCTCTGCTTGTTCAGTGAGTCCCATCTATTGTGGGAATGAGGAGTTTGAGGAGGAAAACACAGAAAAAGTCATGTGATGGTCTAAGCAAAGACTCTCATCATGGCTAACCACAAAGGAACAAACTGTGCTGCACCAACTTTAACTCTGGCATGGCAACCCAGAACATCTCATTTTGCCAGCTTAGCTGCACACGTTATGTTTTTGAGAGTGCCTTATTGCTGTTTTTAAGACTGGGCAGTCCCAGCGCTCTCAGTCTATCCCTGTAGAACAGATGCTCCAGTCCGTTAATCACCTTTGTGGCACATCACTTGACTCCCTGCACTACATCTTGATACTGAAGGTCCTTCAAAGTAATAAAGCCACTCATTTTATGACTACTGACCTTCATCAGTCTACCAGGAGGCTGAGGACACACTCAGGGCTTTGATTGTCACCTCCTGTCATAGTTACACTGCATTTCATCATCTTTTGGCTCATTGGAGCAGAAGCTGGTCAGAGCAAGGCTGTGAAGCTGTCTTCAAATATGGGCTCTTTTTCTAGCTGTGTTCCTGGATTTTTGGGGGATGGCCATAAGTGAATCCATTACCAGTTACTTACCTGTGCTTGTTTCTTCAGTTACAAGAGGTGGCAACACTGAATTTGATTGCAGAGCTTAATCTGTTTATATGTGAGATCATGTACAGCCCTGTGCTATGCACCAGTGCCACTATTTGCTACTTCTCAGCCTTTGGGGAGGATTAATCCTTCCAAAAGTCCCTTAAATTGACTTCAGGATTCTTCAGGCCGATTTAGACAATGGAGAGCCCAAAAGACAAACGGAAGTTGTCTTCTGCAGTACATTCCTTGCTCTGATGAATTCAGAATATCCTGAGATCCAGCAGCAACTACTTTTCATTGTCCACAGTTTAAAGCAATCTTGCTGGACAAGTTAGTAGTGAGCAAGAGTGGTGCCTGGTCACCCATAACAGCATGGCTTTTTTGCTGGCTTTGAGAGGTAAATCTGTTTGTGTTGCTCTGTAGTTTGAATGCAAAGAAACCTTTCTTCCTCCAGCACAAATGCTGCATGAAATTAGTTGTAAAGATTCCTGTTATTTTCCCTACCATGAGAGTCAGCTGTTTTATGTCACGGGTCTGTATGCCTCTTCCATTCTGAAGTGTTGCTCTTTGAAGACAGTTTTTGCCTTGTGGTATGACTTCAGCTAAGAAACACATTGCAAGCCTTGGGCTAAAACACTGATAGAAAAGGAGGAAAGTGATTTTTCAGTCCCCTGCTTCAGAGATCCAGTGTAAATTCTCAACCTGGCACTGGCATTTATGAAAGCAGTGTGGAGCAGCTTATCTGGTGTGTCGCTTATGAACTCTGCAAAGGTACAGTTGGAAAGGATGGAGGAGTTACTATTTGCAGGGAAAAGAAGCACTGAAATCAATCAAGACAGATCAGGCACACTGGGAGATGACAGTGTAACTGAAAAGACATCCTGAGCATTGGAGCCCCTGTTGTTTTCAATGCTCTTCTTCCCCACTATCACATAGAGGATGCTTTCTCACCCACGTCCAGGAGCCCTCAGCCAACAAGCATGCCTCCACTGATACCCTGCTCTCTCAGCGAACTGGGAGCCTCCAGGTGAAGCAGCTTTTGAAGCAGGCTACCTTGTGCTGTCAAAGCACTTTCCTGGCTAGCTGAGCCAAGCAAAGGTGTTCCTGCTGCCTCATCTCCCCTCCTTCAGCACCAGGATACCCTATCTCCTCACTGCTGCCATGGAGCAGGCCCTGGCTTTTGCCAGCCCCTTCTGGGAGCTGCTCTTTAAAGAGACAGAAATCCAGCATCAACCTTTGCTGCAGTGCTGGTGACAGGGATGCACACAAGCCCAGACAGGGTGGATGAAGGTGGGGTAGGCACCATGGCATGTTGGTGCATGTGGCTGGCTCACACTCTGTGCCTGCCTGGGGCTTGAGGCACACTGAGGAGGTGCGCGCTGACAGCTCACACCCTCCTCACCCTACGTGAAGGAAGACAAAAAGCTACAACACTGTTCTCACCAAGGCACATTTTAATCACAGGGTTGGTGTGCATTTGCTGGCTTTGTGCTTTCCTAGGCTTCTCCACCTCTTCTTCCTTGTGCAGCCTCCTGCACTTTTGCAGGTGGGCAGGCACTGTTACCTGTGGCACTGCATTCTGCTGACTTATTTTTCAAGCAAGTCTCCCAACCTGATTCACAGTGCGGTCTGACAAATGCTTGAGTCGATGTTGCTTCAAAGAGCATGCTTCAAGATCTCACAGCTGGCTCTGGGCTGGGAGCATGTACTCTTAGGCAGAGGGAGTGTCCATGCCCTAGGCAAGCCCCTGATCCAGTCTTACACCTTACCCTTCCTGTACAGGAATAGGTTGTAGAGCAACTGAAAAGTGCTGAACTTCATCCACAGACCTAACTAGATAGTCTGATGAAGTTTTGAAATCATAGAATCATTTAAGTTGGAAAATACCTTTTAGATCAGAGTCCAACCAGAAACCTAGCACTGCTGAGTCCACCACTAAAGCTAGTCCCTAAGCACCATACCTACATGTCTTTTAAATACCTCCAAGGCAGCCTTTTCCAATGCCTGACCACCCTTTCTGTGGAGAAATATTTCCTAATATCCAATCTAAACCTCCCCTAGCCCATCTCGAGGCCATTTCCTCTCATCCTATTGCTTCTTACATGGGAGACCAATGCCTACCTCTCTACAACCTCTTTTTAGGTAGCTGTAGAGAGCCATAAGGTCCCCCTTGAGCTTCCTCTTCTCCAGACTAAGCTCCCTCAGCCATTCCTCATCACACTTCTGCTCCAGGCCCTTCACCAGCTTCATTGCTCTTCTCTGGACACTCTCCAGCACCTTAATCGCTCTCTTGTAGTGAGGAGCCCAGAACTGAACACAGGATTCGAGGTGCAATTGCCTCAGTGCTGAGTGCAGAGGGACCATCACTGCCCTGGTACAGCTGCCACACTGTTTCTAATGCAGGCTAAGATGTCTGTTGGCCTTCTGGGCCACCAAGGCACAAGCTGGCTCATGTTCAGCCACTGCTGGCCAACACCCCAGGTCCTTTTCCACTGTGCAACTTCCCAGCCACTCTTACCCAAGACTGTAGCGTTGCATGGTGTTGTTGTGGCTCAAATGCAGGGTCCTGGCACTTTGCCTTGTTTAACCTCATACCACTGGCCACAGCCCATCAGTCCAGCCTATCCAGATCTCAGTAGAACCTTCCTACCCTCCAGTAGATCAACACTCCCAGCCGACTTGGTGCTGTCCACAAACTTATTGAGGGTGCACTTGATCCTTTTGTCCAAATCACTGATAAATACATTAAACATTGACAAAAATATGATTTTTTATTTCACACCCTTATATCTTAGTAAGGATTTCTTTAATTATCATTAACTCTGATGAATGTGGCTAAGATGAGAATTTCACATATTATCAAAGGTGTTCAGTATCTTCCAGGGTCAAATCCTATATTATTTAAGACAACTTTTCAACTAAAGCACAATCTTGAAGTCCAACAACTCTTAAACCTCACTTGGAGCTGGTGAGGTTTTTATATGATCAGTCCTGATTACATATCTGGTTAATCAGGTTGTGCAGCAATGTGTCTGTCCTTGTTGATGTCAAGGAATCCACAGGAATTACAGCAAGCAGCTAGTGCAACACTCATGAACATAGAGCTTGCTGGGGGGTGAAAAGTAGGGTGGAATAAATTTAGAAAGCTCATTTCTGTTAAACTAAATTTTTCAAAACTATATTGGAATACATCTACTGCCACAATATCTTGTTTTGAGTAAGTGAAACAAATTAGAGCCTGCTTTTGTAGCAGGATACTTGAGTGCAGCCACCCATTTCTAGGAGGATCCTCTGAAGTTTGAAACTCTATTTATATGAATCCCAAGCCAAAATTAATAGCTTAGTGTTTATAAGACTTCACAAAAGTTGTTGGCTGTCAGTGTTGTTATTTATGTAGTGACACACACACACAAAATAAAACCCCAGAACACAGCAGTAAGAACTATAATTAAGTTGGTTTGATGCAACCTACCAGAATAATCCACGTGACTGCTAACATAGTAATTTTCTTCAGGGTTTCTTGAATGTCTACATGTACATAGGATTAGATTGCATGACTTTTGTCATGTATTTGGGTCACTTAGAAGCAATACTTGGAGGCAACAGCTTGGCAGCTATTTAACATGCTGTTTGATCTGTTTCTACCAAAAAAAAAAAATGTTTGATACACTGAGACATTGTAATAAGGAGTATTTAAAAGACACTAAGAAATCCTAGGTCAGGCATTCCTAGGACCAGATGGTTTCTGGAAGAGTACAGAGGCAGCTGCAGTTATTCTGCTTGCAGTGCAAAGTGTTTCTTTACAGGCCTGAACATGCCTATTCCCCAGCAGTCCCTGAAGTTTTAATGTGGGAAGGACCGGTGAGGGCCAGTTAAGTGAAAGAACTGAATGATAACAATCATTTTCTTATGAGAACGAAGGACATTATTGCTTCAGTGAAGGTTTCCATCCATTTCCACACAGATCTCAGGAGGCTCACATGAAGATGTGTGGCTGGCTACTCCCCCTGACCCCAGCCCTAACCTGACCTTTATTTCCCAACTCTGTTCAAGTGATAACTATTAGTGGTGGTGGTAATGGATGCCTCTGGGGTGTGATAGTCCATCTGATTCAATTCTGGGGAGACAGAAAACAGCACAATAGCCAAGGGCTAATCCAAAGCACTGCACCACCACCCCCAACCATAGTCCTGGTCAAGGTCTGACTCAAGCCAAGTTCCTGTAGTCGATATGCAACATGACTATGGGTCAATCATCTTATTCCATAAACAGTTGACAGCCCAGGTCCTGTTGAGCTCTCCTGCACAGCAGGAGACTGGTTTACACTGCAGGTTCTCCCCCTGAGTAGGGACACCCCTCAAGGTTACTCCTCAAGTTACAACCTCAAAGTTGAGAGATCATTTGCCACAACAGATTCTCAGTAAGTGATTACCAGCATGTTAAACTCTGAAACCTTAGCTAGGTGATATAAAGGACTGATTGTGCATACATAAACCTTTAGACATAAACCATTGACCGAGTCTGGGACTAAGTCTGGACCCAGATGAACCTGGACTCTCAGAGAAATTTAAAAAGCAAGGGGGTCCTTTCTGCACTTCATGTACACACCATGAGGCTGGTGGAGATTCTGTATCACAGCTACAGTCTGTTTTACTGGGTACCCTCTTTGCAACACTGAATGCCTAGGAAGGAATCTGGGAAGCCTCCAACCATGTTGTGACACTTCCCAGAAACAGCTTCAGAGCTTCCACCCACCTGGTGTTCTTGCTGAGCCAATGCTGGTGTCTTTGCTGCAACCAGTATAAGACATAAGGTAAAATATATTGCAAGTTCTACCAAGCAGATAAATGAAAACATTTGTGTAAGATATAGATGTTTTATGAAAACATTTCTGTAAAGTTGTGTCCATTTCATGGAAGCTGGTTTCTACTTCAGAAATCCAGTGATCAAGAAGGGCATTTCAAATCTGAAGGAAGATGAGATCACATACATTTCAGAAGTATTTTGCTATTGCATCACATGTCAATGGTCTCAACCAAAAGCTATGTTCTCAGAGCAAGATTATGCCTGAGATTTCATGGCAAAGAAGAAATGTGCACCATAAGTCCCCACTCAGCCAGCTCAACACCGAGTGCAGTTCAACCCTTCACAAAATGTTCCTTGCTCTCTTGAACATACCAGGAGACCAAGCTAAAATCAAAGGAACTGGCATCAGACCTTTGTAGATACCAGTCATTCAGTTCATGACAGCTTTCCCCCCAGCTGACATCAGTTTTACCATTTTCTAAACTCTCCTGATAGTTGTCACAGGACTGTGTGCAATTAAAATGACTTGTGTTCATGTGTACACACACATACACACAGAGACAATTTATGGTTCCTATCGGTGCTGTGAATTTCGATTCTTTGCTTTCTTCTGACAGCTAAAGAACAATTTAATACTTACTAAAACTTCCATTCCGAGACGAGAGATGTGTCACTGCTTTGTGGTGTGCCTAATAACGCTAGCAAGACAAAAGTACCCTCTAGTGGTACACTTCAGTAATTGACGTTTTCTTTTCCTCATGTTTCCAGCACATTGAACAGCCAAGTGCCGTCACCCCGTTACCTAACTAACCCCAAAGTGATCTAGTGACAGCACTGCAGTAGACAAAACGCAGGACATTGTCCTGTTTGCACAGAGTATCACATACTTCGGATACGATAGTGTAGTAGTGAACTGGAAACCAGATGTAAAGTTGTGAGTTCAGAAAATTTGCTTGTATTGGCTTTTATGACTGCTTCATACATACCACTAAGCCTGAAGACATCCAGGAACTTAGGAAGCAGAAACTACCCTGGGTTTTAATGATTTACTTATTCTTACAAGTACAACTTCTTTCCATAGCAAAATATAAGCTGGTTGCATTTTCAGCCACAGGAGAAAACTTGGAGCAAAAAACATGTTTACTTTCAAACCAATTTCTGTACGCATCACTGACTGCTAAGCAGCTATCAATCTAAATTCATTTGCCACTTCCAACATGGAAATATAACTACAAGTAAGTTAACACCCTAGGAAAGAAAAAGGACAGAGATAGCCAAAGCTTGTATAATTTGCTGCAATTTCTCTGAGCTCAGTTCACATTGGCAGAAGATTTAAGTTTAATAAGGTGTTAGTGAAGCTATCAATAAATGGCAAGATTGCACTTTCTCCTATCCTTTCACATAATGCCATTATGCCTCTTCTTTTTGGAAATATGTTCTACCAATAAACCCAGCAAACCCAGACATCGTCTACAAGATCAAAACTACACGATACAAAGGAATCCTTTTATCTCTAAGTCAAAAGCTATGCCATAGAATGTGTTGTTTCTTTGCACATATATAATACTCACTTGTCTCTCAAATATTACAGCCCAGTTATACTGGAACACTGAGAAAAAAAACAGTTGTCATGCGAATAGGCACATTATAGCCGCCTCCTCATTAGGTATTAGTCTGTATGCAGTACAGGCTTATCATTCACAGTATCATGTGAACAAAGGATTTCACAGAATTCTATTCTCATTCACTGACCTATTTGTACTTTTTGGTGCACACATCTAAGGAAGCTAGGAGAGGCTGGAGTCAAATGCAGCTGGGTAATGCTCAAAAATTCATCTAACTGCTAGTAGCTTGTTATATACATCACTGCCTTTTATTCAGCGATCTATGTATGTATGTATGTGCATATATGTACATATAGATATGTCCTCAACATAAAAAGCACATGGAACTGTTGGAACAAGTCCAGAGGAGGGCCATGAGGATGATCAGGGGACTGGAGCACCTCCCGTATGAAGACAGGCTGAGAAAGTTGGGGCTGTTCAACCTGGAGGAGAAAAGGCTGCATGGAGACCTCAGAGCAGCCTTCCAGTATCTGAAGGTGGGCTATAAGGATGTTGTGGAGGGACTCTCCATTAGGGACTGTAGTAATAGGACAAGGGGTAATGGGTACTTTACTACTGTAACAAATGTTTGCATATGCCAAAGTTCAAGTGCCTTTAGCACCTTGTCATGTCTTGGAGAAATTTTAAGACAATATATTGTGTAAGAATCTGGTGTCATCTCTTTCTCTATCATGTACACATGTACAGGTTGCCAATCTGTCACAGGAAGGAAACTCCAATCAGTCTTCTTTGTTATTCTTCTAAATTTTGTCAATAATGCTCAGTAACAATGTATTCTGAATACAGGTGGGTTTACAATACTCCACAAGCAACCAAGGAGTTTGGGTCCTTCTACCAATTCTTGCAAGGCTGCATTTTCATGTCTTTGTAAAAAATATTTATTTCAATAAAAAGATAGATTCTGGTGTTTGCTTTATGGCAGATCACTGGTATGTTCCAGTAGCTGCATTCACTAGATGAATGAGAACATACAGAGCTGCTTTGCAAATATGCACAAAAGACAGTATGTATTTATACTTATTCCAGAAACATACCTGAACATCTTTGTCACTGCCCCAGTGGATAAAGAGGCTTTCAGTGGAGGTTTTGAACAGGCAGGGTAGAATGGTGTGGCCAGCAAGAGTCTTTAAAGCAAGATTTCTCCAGCTGACGTAATGCATTTTGCCAAACTTGACCTCATTCCGTCCCAGCAGTTTAGAGGTGTAAGACTCCCTGTCACTTTTCATACTACTTTATTCATTGTTGAAACTGGTGTCTCACCTAGGACAGTAGGCACCAGGGAAACAACTCTTTCACCCGTGTCAAAAGGAGATTCAAAAGTGACTGTGATCCCCTCTTCTCACTTACTTCTTGCCTGCTGCAGAGTCCAAAGGAGAGACCAAGATAATTATATGGGCGAGGAAATCTCTGACAGACTGAATCTGGGACTGAATCAGAAGCAACCAGCTGCCCTTTATCTAGACCAGGGACAAAGCTTCTCAGCGCTTGTTCAGGTTTGCTCTGAACACATATGCAATGGTGCAAATTCACTCTTCACCAGTGAATCCTCAAATTTTAGCTTGCTCACACATCTTCCCAGTGTGTTTGGGGTACAGCCAGGACTATGGTCTGGAGCTGTTACTGTCTAAAGAGAGGAGGTGACCAGTGCTGCTTCATCTGAACTTGCCTTAATATAAAGCTATCTGGATCTAGAGCTTCAACATGTGTTTATTTCCAACCTCGCAATAACATCTGGCTACTTCTGCTCTTCTTTCTCATGGATTTTACACTGTCCACAAGATCTGAGCTTTTCTTCAAAGACTGCCTTTCTTGCATACTGAAACATATCCCACTTCATACACAAAATATGCACAATTTCCCTCCTTTTTGTGCCTGATGTCCAAGTGAGTCTTTCACTTCTCTTCCCATCCCTTTTTAGCCCCCACCTGAAACAGGTTCTGGATAGCTGAGGCTTCTTGAGCCAGCAAGCCAATTTTGTGAGGTGGGAAATGCAGCCAATAGTGATTTTGTCTCTACTAAGAAATGGCCAGCACCTAGGTCAACAGGGAGACAGCACACTGATTTATTGTGTACAATAACTAACTCACAGCTATAAGCATGATGGCGTAAAACATGAAACTACAGGAACAGGACAGTGCCGCTTATATATGGGCAGATGGTGTTTCTACTCCCCTTGTTACTTATGACAATTCTACTAAATTGAAAGGCAGATTAATTTAGCAACATACGCTATCAGTAAAATGGTAATAAAGCTCTTCTTCAAGCATCACTAAAATATGAAAGACTTAAAACAGAGAACCAGTGGGACTGAACCCTGGCCAGATAGCATTGTCTTCTGCCTGTCTCACAAATCAAGCTGTAAGCTGCAATGGACACTCAAGACAGAACTTTCAAAGCAGCATTTAAACCTAGGTGCAACTGTTGTCAACCAAAATGTAGCTTAGGCCTTCTCCCCACACCTCCACACCTCCTCCCTCTTTCAAAGTCTGGCCATTAATTTTCAGTTGCTTAGTAATAATCTGTCTTCTAGACACAAACACTGTCAAAATGCTGTTAATTAGTGTATGAAAATCCATTTGATAATGTTCTTTAAAACAAACAGAACAACAACAACAAAACGCCATCCAAATAATTAATTGGCTCAGATTGGAGCTGTCTGCTGCATTATACAAAGTGCCTGCTTCACTAGACAACTAATCCAAAGTAATCCTCTTTTGAAACCACTGACTCACCATCTGATTTGCACAGGGAATGCCTGCTGCTGCAAATTATTCCAAAGTGGCAGATTACTTTATTTTCCACTGTCTACATTTTGATCTCTGGAAACTGACATCTTCCCAGCAGCTATGAAATAAAAAAAAAAAAAAAAAACAAAAAAAAACCCCAAAAAATACAAGATCCACACATATTTTAAAATCTCCTACTGGAAATAAATCTAAAATAAAATATCTTATTTTGGCAGTCAGACCTCAAATACATATGAAGGGAAAGTTCATAGATTAAAAGCTTTGGTTTTAGCTTTTCTATAATCCTATCCTCCAGCTTCCAGTTTCCTCCTTTTACCTAATGACTCACCATTCTGCTAGTCATTTCAATTTATGCCTAGGTATACTTTGTCTTCCTTTACTCATACAGCTGTCACTGCTGGAAGAATGCTGGTGAATGCACTGAAGTTTGACACAGGAAACCTCCTTTGGGTTGTCTTTCTGTTGCAGGACACCTTTTCAATCTGTGGTATCTCATTTAACCAATTCTGGCTTGGTTCCCCCTCTGTAAAATAAAGACAACCATCTGCCTACCCCTTCATCTCTCAGCGTTTGGTTGTCTTTACTATTTAGACTATAAAGGCTATGTGGTTTCTTACCGTTAGCCTGTAGTGTCTAAGAAAGCAAGGGCAGTCTGGGTTGGAACATTTAGACTCAACCTGAGTATAAGAATACCAATTGCACATTATTTGTTAGTGACAGGAATAAGCATGTTTAACATTTTAACCAAATTAGCATCTGAAAGAAGAATATTAGCAGGTTTCTGATTTACTACATTCCTATTCCTCAACTATTTCATAAAGGGTAACAATATTGTACATGTGCATAGGAGGGGAGGGGTGTATATAAAATATTGGGGGGTATTTTTTATATTTGCTTCCTATTCCTAATGAAATATTCCCCTAATAAATTGCCCTTTCATCAAATAATTCCAGTGGTTAGAGACTACAGTGGAAAAAATATAAAATATTGTGAGATACAATAACACCACAGAATCTAGCATTTGCTTCATATTCGTATGTGCTATTTCATTAAATCAAAATAAATCATTAAGGAAGAAAGCTTTGTCATGTGTTTTTCTCCCTTCAGTTACATAGATTAGGTTGACATTTACTAAGTCCATAAGATAAATCAGGATTTCAAACCGAGAACAGATGAATAGAGAGAAGATAAAAGGGCAGAAATATCTTCGGATTTCAGAAAGTTTTTAATTCACACTTTGCCATATCCACTGAATACACAAGGTGCTGGTCCCCACTTGAGTCTCTTTTTGATATACAGCAGTAATAGCAACAGCCGTTTGAAAAACACTGATGTTACTAATTAGCTTGAGGCTATTTTATGAGGCCAGTCAAGATTTCTTAGACAGCTATATGACACATCTAGCAGAACTGAATATTGACAAGAGGCTATTAACCACATTTTTCTTTTCTGTGTCTGCCAAAATACATTGTAGATTCAAAGGATATTTCCTACAGTAACTTCCAAATAGCAGCAGTGTTCAAATGCACATAAGCAAATGCAAACCAACATCCCATTGTGTTTTCCTGCTTCTGTAGTGAAATGCTTTTGAAATGCACCCAGGTTAGACCTCAGAATTCGATCAGTACAGATTTCCACAGGCAACCACAGTCCTTTGCATCACTTTTACTGAAGCTGAAGTTTTCATTCTTACCTGCGTTGTTGCCTGAGCAACAATGGTTTGGATTTGGCTTTCTTTGTTTTTCAATTGTACTGGATCAAATTAAATGGAAAAAAAAAATCATCATGGAGCTCAGCAAAAACTGCTGTGCTTTTCTAGCCCCATCTCCCTTTGAGTCAATGCCTGCCTTGTCCACAAGCTGTGTCCCAACAGAAAGAAAAAAGAAATTAAAGAGGTACTTGCTGCACAAGTTTACAGGCACAGAGCTTCACTAGCAGCATCTCCAACTTATGGCATATGTTGATTCTGATGACAAGGAAAAGGAAGGAGAAAAGGAAAGTGTCCAGCAGGGGAAGCAGCAACAGGATGCAGGAGGCTGAGACTGTCTCCCATGCAGCAGCTGGCAGTGATGAAGATGATGATGCTTTTATTCCATGCTTTTCCTTTGGTTCTATATACCAGTTCTTACTGGCCCAGCACTCATGAAGAGCAGTCACATCGAATGCTCAGCAGTGGCTGGAGAAAGGGGCCTCTCTGATGAGATCACCTAGCCAGTGGGAACTGAAATGAAGGGCACAAACAAGCTTCATGTGTGTTCCCAAGCAGTATTCCAGAGGCATGAGTGCTCGCCTTTCATCTGCTCAGACAGAAGTCAAACTGACATGGTAAAGACAACCACAGTCTCAGTCATGGTTTTGCTTTGCAAACCTTATTTTTCAGGGCTTGTACACCAGAACCATGCTGTCATGCCTGGACTGCTCACAATGAAGACAAGAACTGAAATCCGAGGAAAATAACTGATTCTAACTTCATGTTTGTGTACTGCCAGGGTTTTCCTAATTTTTTTCATTATTTTATATAGAGTTGAAATACAGATTTTTCTCAATGTGTCTGTTTAAGATTAACTTAAACACGATATTTGGAAATTGGGCACTTATATCCAAATGAAAATCTTTCAGAGGAGGCTTTCTACTTGGAAATATATTAAGCCTGATGTTCCCTTTCCCTTCAGAGCAAATTAATTGTACAGGAAAAAAAAATTAGCCATACTCAGACGCATGCCTTGTTATGTCCTATGAATATCCACTGTGCCTTAAAAACAAATAACAAACATACAATACATTTCCTACAGTGCTCATTGCTGGATAGAATTCATGCCAATTACAGGGTTATGTTAGCATCTCTGGGAAAGCATGAATAATACACAAGATGGGAAGCTTTTCTTTTGCTAAATATTAGCTCATATCTAGACTTGTTTAGATAAAGAAAGTAACAGCTTGACATCTAGTTGTTGTTATATTAATTTTAACTATCCAACCCTGTTCCAGTATTATATAAGTGTTGACATTGTACTAAAGCAAAATCACATAATAAAATTGGAAAACCACCTCAGGGAGTGCATATTGTAAAAATATATACACGTACATATATCTAATATAAATATATACAAATATGTAGGTATCACCTAAACTCAAAGAATAAACTATATACCTAAAAAACATATTAAAAAAGAATAATGAAGAACAGCAGTTTTAGTAGGAATGACCAGACAAGTAATTGTAACAGCTTCAGGTTTCAAATTTAGTTTAAATTGCTTTTATTAAATACCTTTTTTTCCCTGTTCAGCTATTAGTTTATTATTGATTCTTATTACAAGCCTCTCTTCAGTGATGTACCCTTGAAATCTCACTCTTTCTGAATATGCACATTCCCCACACATGAGTCATCTCACAGCAGGACAAACCTAATCCTTATTCTTCTGCATGAAAGCACAGTTCCAAGCCAGTACATTCAGGGGACTCAACAGAAGAGAAGCCGCCACCAGTATCAGTGTGGAATATATCATTTATCTTCTTCCACACATTCTTGCTTCAAGCAACCCACTGCCATGCCAAAATATGATTTTTTTTTGTGTAATATAGGAGGACAACTATTTGCTTGTGTACAGTGCATTCTATAAATAGTAATAGCATTACTTAGGTCAAGTAAGAGCTGGCCTTGCTCTCCAACTAAAGGTATCTGTGAAGCTAGTCCTAGGAGTCAGGGAAGGTGGCTCTGAAAGCCCACACTTTCCCCTTGGTCCCTGGAGCTCTGTGACATACAAGCCACTCTCCTGCTGCTGAAAGAAAACCAGCAGAACGTGAGTTTTTCATCCACCACAGTGGTAGCCAGGGAGTCTGGGAAAAGTAAATAAGCACTTTTACAGGAGACCATGCCACCAGAGCGCATTCCAAACCCTCAGGGCCAAAACACCGGGATTACCCCCCTCACCCATGTCACCTGGGCCCCTTCCTGGTGCTCCTGCCACCATCAAGCCAGAAGGGAGATGAAACTGGCAGGTCCCAACCAGATGTGCGTACTGCTAAGAAAGAGAAGGCAAAAGTGCAGTCAGTCCCTGGACTACAGGCTGTCCACCTTGATTGTTTTTCATACCAGAGTTGTCTTGGAGACACAAACTGGAGCATCCAAAACCAGAGAGTGAGCTTCCTGCCCCTCTACTCTGCTCTTGTGAGACCTCATTTGGAGTATTGTGTGCAGTTCTGGTGCCTTCAACATAAAAAGGACATGAAACTGTTAGAACAAGTCCAGAGGAGGCCACAAGGATTATCAGGGGACTGGAGCACCTCCCATACGAAGACAGGCTGAGAAAGTTTGGGCTGTTCAGCCTGGAGAAGAGAAGGCTGCGTGGAGACCTCATAGCAGCCTTCCAGTATCTGAAGGGGGCCTACAGGGATGCTGGGGAGGGACTATTCATTAGGGACTGTAGTGACAGGAAAAGGGGTAACGGGTTGAAACTTAAACAGCAGAGGTTTAGATTGGATATAAGGAAGAAATTCTTTCCTGTTAGGGTGGTGAGGTGCTGGAATGGGTTGCCCAGGGAGGCTGTGAATGCTCCATCCCTCTCAGTGTTCAAGGCCAGGCTGGATGAAGCCTTGGGTGGTATAGTTTAGTGTGAGGTGTTCCTGCCCATGGCAGAGTGGCTGGAACTAGATGATCTTAAGATCCTTTCCAACCCTAACTATTCTATGATTCTATGATTCTTCCCCACCCCAGGCAATAAAGAGATACAGTGCTCAAGATTCCTTCTCTTTTGCATAGAAGCATACACGTACCCTGGGCTGCATGGGAGAAGCCATCATCCTCCCTTCCAGTCCCACACTGATTCCTTGTGGATGACCACTTTGCTTCTTTCCACAAATAAATAATAAAGTGCTACAGAAGACAAGAAGGCAGCTTTGGTTGGATAGTGCTCTCAGCAGCATGGGCTGAAGAGGATGCGCAGCCAAGGACATAGGCTGTCCATAAGGGGTCCTTGTCGCACCGGAAAGATATTTAGAGGGTGGTGGTTGCATATGTGCTCCCTTAGTTCCCTGTGAGCAGTAAGTATGACTGCTGCATTCTCAAGCAAGGAACTTTGCTGATCTCAAAGTCCCTGGTCCCAAGTGTTCACAATGACAGATCACACAGCATCCAAGTATCTGCCAGGGGTACAATCAAGCCAGTTGGTTTTGATCAAGCCCTGGATTATGAGCTCCTTGGCACAGAAGTCAATAGGATTCACCAATGAGGGGACTGTTGCAAGCATATGTTAAAAACAAAGTCATGTTTGTCATCAAATAAACTGATAAAAACTTACTGAAAGATTTTTTTTTCTTACATGTCTCAAAACTCTCATAAATGAAGAATAAATTAATACAATTTTCTCTTCTGATCAGCCATGTAGAAAAGTACATGTGCCTCTTTGTACTACAAATATGGATTTTTATATGCTAGCTTACTACCACCAGTCGCTGCTATCTAGCTGGAGCAGCTGAAGATAACACCTACCCACCAGCTCTTTTTTACTGCTAGGTAGTTCTGCTGGCATAGCAGAAATTGTATACACACACCCCCCAAATTTACTCCAGCAAAGGACTAGCCAAACTAATTTAATCTATGCCCATCAGCTTGTTGCACTGAATCCAAGCAGAGGCACTAGAATAACAATAAACCACCATCAGACAGTCAAACACTGGCCACTGAAATAGAACACTGAGAGATTACAAAAGGCTTCTCTTGCTCAACATTATTATCAGACTAAAGCCAAAACACAGCACTGCACCAGCTCTCTATCCCAGCTGAAACCAGAGCTCTAATAAAAGAACAAAAAAGACAAGGAAGAAAAGAAAAAATAAAAAGAAAATAAAAAGAAAAATAAAAATGAGCAAAAAGTAAGACTCCTGCTCTACCTTAGGGAAGTAACTGCCACACCTCCCCAGCTTTCTGCAGCAGAGTGAGATCAAGGGGTAGGAGACGCCTGGAAACACAAACTATAAAAAGCCAGGATTTTTATTTGAGGGAGAAGCAGAAGGGCAGAGAAAAGCAGCCCCCACCTCAGCTCCGTTTTCCCTGCCCAAGAGCTCTCAAGCTGCTGCACCCTCACCTCTGGAACTAGAACCACAGGGATGGGGGCCAGCACTGCTGAGTGTAGGGCATCAGATCTGTGGTTTGGGATTGCATGCTCACAGCTAATCTAGAGTACAACTGCTATGGAGCAACACTTTGCATACGCAGCAATGAAGACTGGCAATGCTTATCGTTAAAGACATTCAGTCTGGTGAAATTTTGATCTAAGGTTTGAAACTCGCCTAGCTTCTGCTAAGCACTCGCACCACTGAAAGGTCTAATTCCCAGTTAAAATTCCATCAAAATTCTGATTTGAAAGTATGAAACTTCTGTCTCTCACAGGACAGGCTTTGATGTGTTTGTACTCTTTCCCAGTTTCAGCCACTTGCACACAGCTTCCTTTGAGGAGTCCTGTAAGGCTTGCATGCACTTCATTTCCATGTTAGTGCATGATGTGGTGCCTATTAGGATTACCACCTTCAATCTCTACACCTTTGGAAACGTTTGTTTTCTGGTAAGAGGACTGCATGGGAAAATGTTCAAAGCTGAGGAAAAGCATATTTGAAGGGAACGTGATTTTTCTGTAAGGAAAGCAAATTCTTGTTGCCTTAATCACAGGGACAGAGAGAACAGACATTGGCAAGTTAAAGACACTCAGAGATGGTGAAATGAATCACAACCCAGTGTGCAATGCAGAAGGCAGTAATTCCATTATTATTTTCTTGTCAGGCAAAACTTTAATTGCTTATGTTATAATTGTATTTAATGCCATATACTTACAATTGCTTATAGAGAACACAGTACGTACAGTGCATTGTAAACATTTTTGCATATTCAGTATCAGCTCAGACTCCTGCTCATGCCCAGCTGCTTCCTGAACATGAATGCTGCCTGCATTATGTTATATAAACAAGTGATTAAAGATAGATTACTTTTCTTAATGTATCACATTTTCTTGTAAACAGTGAAAGTCATGAGCAATGTAAATGCACTGCAATGAACCACACTCAAGTCTTAAGTACGTACCTCATGTGAAGCTACATCATGTAGCTAAGTCATGTTAAAATCCAGTGAGCTACACCTCGGATATGCAGACTTCAGCAAGCAATCTTGGAACATGGCATCAAACTGCAGTGAAAGTTGCTGGGGTTTTCTTTTAAGTAATGTTTTCCCTCTTTATCTTCCACATGTTAGTGGAGTTGAGAATGAAGTAAGCTATTCCTCTTTATTGGTATTTGATGCATTCCTACTTTGTAAGCAAGAGACTGTAGCATCCAAAGAACTGTAGTGCCACTGACCCATCTGCACAGCCACTTGAAGCCAAAGGGAATTTGCCCATGTGAATGTTTCACAAAATGCCTTAGGGAGAGACTTGGAATTACTTCAGAGTCACATAAAATAACTGCATACATTTTTGCACACTCATAGTTGAATATCAGCATTACCAACTACCATCTCCTTTAAGTATTAAAAGTGGCAGCTGCTGCCAGTGTACTTTGTCCCAACACTGACTGGAGCCAGATGCCATGGGAACACTCTGGATACCACAGCAGGGCACTCAAGTGCCTTGAGCCCTTTTAACAGTGCTGCTGAAAGCAGTTGTCTGCCTTTTCCTTGTACTTTGATCCTTATTTCCACTTTCACACTGACTCTTTCTCCTGTTGTCAGCACAAATATTGGTGCAGCCACTCACTGAACTGAAATGATGAATGTACCTGAGTTTAAACTTCACTACAGCACATGTAAGTAGTTTTAAACTATACCATGCCTCTGATGTGCCTCATGGCAGCTGCACCAGTGTTTATGCTGAAAAGACAGGAGGCAGCCCAAAGCCAGGAAAGAAAAGCCAAGAGCCAGACAGCCTGTGCCAATTCTTTCTGTAGCATGCTAAACTCCATCATTAAAAATGCATGCTCTACTCATGGATTGAGGTTTCTTAGTTTTATGCAAATACTTACAATGATATCAGATCAGGCATGGATACAGCTATACCAATGTGAAATTGCCTTGCACTAGCAAAGACTGCCATTTCTGAACCTGTTGCTGACATATTGCCTGTAGGGCACAGTTTGAATCCAAACCAGTCCCTAGACCATGGGAAAGTTGAGCTGGTAACTACCTGGTTTGCCTTAAACCCTAGACAGCATGAGAGACACCACCAAGGCAGTCTGAACCCACATAACCAGCCGCAGTTAACAGCTTGCTGCATACCATTTCCAAAGCCCATGTCAAAACCCAAAGCCTACATGACTGCAAGGCTTGGCAACCACAAAGAAGTTGCCAGTAAGCGTGAGAATGGATGAGCACAGTGCTGCTCTTCAGACATCTAATTATAATGGCTTTTGGAGAAATTAAACTGAAATGGTCTGAACTAATTGGAGTAAAGTACCACCTTGACCTAACAATTGCCATGTAACAGAACATATTAAGCAGGGATGGTGGGAAAATACTGAAAGTTAGTTTATCTGTTTTGCAGCAAAGATGCAGTCTGGCAAGTACAGGCAGCATTTAGACTTTGTCAGATTCTCCAGGTCCAGGCCAGTTAGCTTGCACATAAAACATTAGGCAAAGTATTTCTGGGTGTGAACAAGAGCACAGTTACCAAACAAGTACCTGCTTAAACTTTCCTGTGAAAACCAAGCCCTGGCAAGAAGTTAAGGTATGTAAAATGCACTACTACTTCTCATTTAAAATAGTGTTGGCACAAGAGCCAGGGTGTTTCCACTTGCTGACAGTGCATGACTAAGCTATTCTGCATATTAAATACATAGGATAAATGGTTGAAAAATATTATTTATAACCAAGTAAATATGCCTCCTACATCTACAATCAGTCCTAAATACCCTCCTGGTCACAATATTCTCCACAGGCATGACTTCCAGGCTCCATTATTGTATCTTCCAAAACTGAGAAAGGTGGAAGAAAGCAAACTGACTGTGAGACTTCCTGTGTGGCACCAAACAAACTTCCAAACTTGTACTGTGCTTATGCCACAGCAACATAAAACTAATAACACTTACTTGGTGACTTCACTGGGGTAGGCTTTTGGATTTAATATCCAAAACACAGTATCTTTCAAAAGACTCATTATTGGTATATGGACATCTGGCAAGAACATGTGGATCAGCCGAGTACCTCATTAGACAGATGACAAAGTAGTTGTGCAGTTACTAGTTACTTGCAGAAAACCTAAATTCACATTTCTCTGCAAAATGGACACGCATTTAACTTCAATGACAGCATTGTTACATACTTCTTTACTTAAAATATACACATATTAAAAGTTACTTTAGGTAGGAATTTGACTACAAAAATTAGTTTATTTCACTTATTCCTTCAAGAGTGTACTTTGGTGTGTCAGGTTTTGTGGATTTTTCTGCAAAAAAAGAGTTTTTATACAAAATGTAGAATTTAAATAGTTTGAACAGTAATTCCTACCTTTCCCCTCCCTTTCTGAAACACTAAGAATTAAGCACTTAGATGGTGATCCTTAGCTGGGGGAAAAGACATTTATTCATCTTATATGGAGGACAATGTAGCAAAAAAGGTAAGCTTTATTTATAAATCACTACCTTAAGGAACATACATTAAACAAACAGTTGTTGCTTCTGACCAGGTAACTTTCATGACTTTCATACCGATCCAAATGAAATTTTACTCTGATTAATCTTGACAGATTCACTCACAGGCAAGTTTAGGCAGCATGGAGTCAAAGGAGAGAATGAGGAATGTAATATTCTGGCATAAAAACAAGTGCTTCTTAAAGGCAAAGTATCTTTTCTGTAACTATAATATTGAACTTAAATTAAGACTTCAAATGTTTTTTTTTTAAATTGGCTACTTAAACCTGTGATATTTAGAAACCCTCCTCTCCACATTTTTCATGAAGGTATTACTGTTTTCTTAGGTGATTTTGCTTCTTCATGTGCGGTTACAAATACAATTGTATGAAAGTTTTGGTCAAAAGCACCTGAGTTTGAGTTCACTCTAGAATTAGCTGTATTCCTGTCAAAAATAGAAGCAATAATAATTTAATAAGTACTGTATTTTTTCAGCATAATAACCACCAGTTTCGCCAATGGATTATATGGCTGCTTTCAGACCACAGTGTAACAGGTATCACTGGATTAGTATCTATATAGTTAAAATGGTAAAAAAACATCATGTGCACATACACCCACAATATCTCAAAGGCACAGAATGATGTAGTTAATCGAAGACAGGTTTAAGTTTGCACATTCTCGCTGTCACTTCTTAAGTATTGGGGTGTCTTTCAGTGTGCTCTGATTTATGTGGACTGTGACAGATAACGAGTTATCAAAAGTACCAGTTGGGTACCAGGCTCCAAAATTTAATTACTAAGCTTCCATCCATGGGATCAATCTACACTGGTCTCAACTGGTTTACAGAATCACAGAATCACAGAATCCCGAGGGTTGGAAGGGACCTCAATAGATCATCTAGTCCAACCCCCCTGCAAGAGCAGGGTAACCTAGAGTACATCACACAGGAACTTGTCCAGGCGGGCCTTGAATATCTCCAATGCAGGAGACTCCACAACCCCCTGGGCAACCTGTTCCAGTGCTCTGTCACTCTTACGGTAAAGAAGTTCTTCCTGATGTTAACGTGGAACCTCCTAAGCTGCAGTTTACACCCATTGCCCCTTGTCCTATCACTGGATATCACTGAAAAAAGCCTAACTCCATCATCCTGACACCCACCCTTTACATATTTGTAAACACTGATGAGGTCACCCCTCAGTCTCCTCCAAGCTAAAGAGATCCAGCTCCTTCAGCCTCTCCTCATAAGGGAGGTGTTCCACTCCCTTCATCATCTTTGTGGCTCTGCGTTGGACTCTTTCAAGCAATTCCCTGTCCTTCTTGAACTGAGGGGCCCAGAACTGGATGCAATATTCCAGATGCGGCCTCTGCAGGTAGATTAGTATTTTAATTATAAAATAAATGCCCAGAATCTCCACACCACAGGAGGTAACAAGGACCCCACAACCAACCCAGTTTAAAGAACGTGCTCTTCTTCCCTCTTGTTTTCCTGCATGGTAAATTCGGGAGCAGAAGGAACATACATTCATGTACATACATGAATTACCACAACACCTGCATTAACAGACTGTGCTGAAGCCTGTGTTAACTGTAACATTCAAGTGCATTTTATTAAGAGTTATAAAATCTATACAATCTTAAAATACAGTGCATTTCACACACAGGTTGCAAGACTTCATTGGTATCACTACAGCACTGAATAGATTATGCACTTCCTATCAAATCAGCCAGGAAAAACCCAAACTATCCTATTTCAGATTACAATCTCTTTCATCACCCCACTGCTTAAGGCAATATTTCTACTACCTGAGTTGATTTTGTTAATTTCACAATATTTTGAATCTCCATGCTGGGAGCTCAGAGAGGAGTGATTGTGCACACTTTTCAAAATACAGAACTAGCAAGAAAAATGTCAGCAGTCAAACTGTAAACCTTGCATTAAAAATATGTAAAGGAAATATTTGGTACTTACAAAACTGAATACAGCCTATTCAAGATAAAAATCTTGAATCTAAAGTGAGATCAAGTAAAAAACCAGCACTTCATTTCATAATGTACTTCACTTTCACCATACTTGAAAGTCATGCAAAAAATGATGCCTGTTTCTTCATGCTTACACCACTGTTATGTCACCAATCTTGTGTGCGATGTCATACTATAAAAAGAAAGAATATCATTAATCTACATTAACAAGAGGCTAGACACTGTAATACACAGTAATTAAATGCTTAATTCAGATCATAACCCAAGTTATGGTCATTCAGATTCCATTTACCAGTGTCTTGAAGAAAACCAGTGCAGTGGTATAGAAAATCAACTCCTTTTATCAGTGAGCTTTAAATTACGAAGTTTAACTTAATAGCAGTTTTTCAGTATCTTCACATAGGCTATTTGAAAATCCTTGTAGACTTCCCTGCACACACCTTCTGCAATCCATTTTTAAAGAATCTGTTGAGATGTCTCTTTCTTCAATTTCATATCAGTAACTTAAATTATCAACCACACATGATTGTTGTTTACAGCCATAAACACAGAGTTTTCTCAATGAATCCAGTGAATCATCCCAATCTGATACTTCCTTGTTTCACCATTTCATTAGAAGCCAGTTCTAGTTCCTTGACTATTTTTGTTCACTTTTTCTGGAGATACTTTTTTGCACAAAGATAATAAAACCCCCAATCCTTTCCAATTACAGGCCTTTATCAGCTCTGTATTCTCTGATGTCATATTCCAAGACTGATATTGTAAGAATTTTTGCTGCCGCTCCATGCTGCAAAACTCCATTTTCTATATGCTGCCTGTACTCAAACCCTGCTGACAGTCAACACTATTAGATTTCCAAGCATGATACTCTTAACAGAAAACAACTCTTCCTAGTCAATAATCCACAAATGTATATGGATATATTGCGTTTACTAGAAACAACTAATTTTCTTATTCCACCATTTCAGCTTATTCCATGCTTTTGTATCATTACACCAGTCCTCACTGATGTTATATCTTGCCACAATGCCACAGTGGTTTCTCTGTAAGACCAGTAATTACAAAACCTGACTCAGGCTAACTCTGTAACACCTTCTTCCTTGCAAACTGTCACACTGCAATTAGAATTACACATCAAATAAGGTCTTCTGGTTGCATGTGACACTATAAATAATTGAGTATCTTAGAAAACCTTGCTTGGAAGCATAACTCAAATCAGTACCACGTATTGTTTGGCATTAAGTCACCACATTTGCTTTTTTTGCTATTTAAAGCTACTATCTAGCATGAGAAGCTGTTTTATAGTTTCATTCTGGCTGTTGTTTATGTACTTACTTGGGACTGAACACTGAGGCAAGACACACCCTTTCTGTCTGTGTTCCTGCCTTTGCACCAGGGCTAACACAACACAACACTCCTGCTTCCCACCTCTTGCATTAATAGCTCTGGAACAGATAACTAGTTAATAATTAGTAAACATATGCCTTTTAAATAAAGATTAACTTGCTCCCACATAGTTCATCTTATCTCACTCTATTGGAAAAGCCCAAAGAAACAGAGCTTTCACATTCCAAAATATTTATAAACCAGGCTATTCCCAGGGATAAGGTAGGCACACAAGTAAAGGCTCATGTAATGACGGCTCTCCATAAAGCACGTCTTGTTCACTCCCTTTCATGAATGAGTCAAGAGACAACACATCGTGCTTATGAAGAAGAAAGTCTACTATATGACACAGGCAAGCTGGGATGGGGTGAGAGCTTTTGATCCCCAGTTGTTTGGAAAAGCCAAAGTTTTTAAAGTCAGATGCTTTAATGAGCTAGAAGGACAAAAGGGAACAAATATGACATAATCTGTTCTCCTTTGCCTGCACTGTCCTGATGCTTTCAGTCTTGATTTTCTTCTTTCCTTCTCAGCTAAGTAAATCCCTAGCAATAAAAAGAAAAGAAAAATGCAGTCTGGCAAGTGAACCCTAGCATGCAGTTAGAGGTTATTCATGCAGCTGTGATATAGCGCAAAAAACAACAAACCTACCCACCAATGTTGTAACTTATAAACAAGAAGTGGTAACTCTTTTGGATGTTCCAAGGAAAAATACCAATTAATGAGAAACTGCTGTCTGCCCAGGTACTTGCAATCATAAATGCATTACCTTTAAGCTGGAAAAACACTGCCCTACTTTTTACTACAATTTGAAACACTCAAGTACTGCTGGAAGTACTGATTGACTACTGTCAGGACAGAATTAAAAGCCATCAAGCAGCAGGGGCAGAGACAACCACAGACAGCCTGACCGAAATAACTATCTTTAAATACAGGTATCTGAAAATTTTCTAAGATGAACAGGGGAAGCTGAGATTGTATATAAGGAACAAATTCTTTACTGTAAGGGTGGTGAGGCACTGGAATGGGTTGCCCAGGGAAGTTGTGAATGCTCCATCCCTGGCAGTGTTCAAGGCCAGGCTGGACAGAGCCTTGGGTGATATGGTTTAGTGTGAGGTGTCCCTGCCCATGGCAGGGGGGTTGGAACTAGATGATCTTAAGGTCCTTTCCAACCCTAACTATTCTATGATTCTATGATGAAAGGAGCAAAAATAAGCACTAGATGGGTAGCTGGTGAAGACTGAAAACACTCATCAAGTCTGTCTTTAAAAAAATGACAGTGTGATGGGAAACTCTAGTTCCCGAAGTTCCTAAAAGTGAACAGAACTATCTCCATTCTAACAGATGTGAAAGCCCAGGAATATGGAGATGTCAACATTTGAAAACAACAACAAAAAAAGAAGCACCCAAAAAATCCTACAGCTAAGTCATGACAGAGTGAGGACATCAACTCTAATCCTCCACTTTGTTCAGCAGACTCCCTTGCCTTGGGATTCTTTTATTAGTATTAATGCAAGTGAGTGAGCTTCTGTTAGTCACATCAAGCATTAAGGATGTCCTAAGCTTCCTTATGTGTTCAGCAAAATTTCCACCACCCCCATGTACAAACCATAAAGCCAGCAGCAAGTATAACTAGTTAATATGGCTAGCACAGACATGGGATGTTGTTAGGGTAAAATTCACATGTGCAATACAATGACCCAATTTTCACTGTCAGTTGGATACTGCACTCAGAGTGCTGATTAAAACCCTAGCTTGCTCAGGTAACAGCAGGGGCAGCAAAATTATGCTAATTCAGGCCACAAAAAGAACTGTTGGGCATAAAGGCTCTAACACTCCTTCCAGCTCTTTCATCTTGGAACAAAGAATTTTAGTGGGTTGTCTGAGATTCCTGCCTGCCCACCCAGTTCACGCACTATTGAAAATATGATCTTCATATACCCTATTTAAATAATACACCTAAACTATTCCAAGTAGCAACATAACCTTGATTTTAAAAACATGTGATTGATGTTCAGAACTTTGATGCCTTTCAAGTACGCAAGTCTTGCATGATCAGAACTGTATGTTATCTGTACAAGAATCACAATTTTCATTGTCTTGCTCCTAAAAGAAAACCAACAGATACAATTACAATGTGTCTGGGGAATTTTTTGTTCCTGAATGAGTGGTAAATGAAGAAACATCACTGGTTACCTTAACTTCAGTCTGAAGAAAACTGGCATTTCAATGGCTAACTCTTAAGCTCATGTCTATACTAAGCAATCAGGCTTCAGTTACACTTTTTTGGGGGTTGGTCTGGGTTTTTTTTTTTGGTAAATAAAAGGGATGTAGAAGTACGTACTTCCAGCTTATCAGTAGTGTGTGTAAAGCTACAATAGTGTTTCTCACAGACCTGTTAAAACCTATCAAGAACCACATTCATACCTCAGCTGCACATTACGGTTAATGATCTTCACGCAATTTACAGCTTTTTGTCAGAGTTTACAGAGAAACACACAATGTCTCAATTGATGCAGATTACTTTAACCCTTTTCTCACCTAAATTATTTTCCCAAGCAAGCAATAAGAAAATAACTTTGTGGCACCTAAGAGCATTATTTTGCTTTCTGCTGGAAAATGTAACATCACTTAGCAAGTCACTGCAAAACACCAGTGAAACCCTATGGTCACGTTTAGCTGCAGAGGGGAATGGATGTGGGCTGCCACAGCATCAGCCGCGAGAGGGCGTTCAGTATTCCCAAACACAGTATTTATTACTTTCTTTCAATACAAAGCACTCATATTGAGCCATGTTTTTTCCCAAATGGGCTAGAGACAGTATGTGAGACCACAGCATTTTTTGCATCCTAAGTGGGGATTAAAAGTCATTAAATTAAATAGGTTACCAAAAGAGGTCACCCAAACCATAACTGAAGTTTGAAACAAAATATATTACAATTCCTAAGCAATTTCATATTGAATTACAGAATGAACACAAGGACAAAACCAGGGCAAGACCAAACAGTTCATTTCAAGCTGTGTCCTTTTAGTAAGCTCTAATTTTTCTTGTGTGCCAACGAGAAACAGAGAAGAATAAAATGTATATTTTACGGCTCCTAACAGCTGAGATGATCTGTTTCTGCTCTTGACAGTTACAGGATTGGAAGTGACATGGAAGGGCATTTTATTTATCCAGATAAGAAGTTCAGTGCTGGCAGCCATGCCGTAAGCTTTTTGATTGTTCCACTAAGCACCAACTGTGCCCCAGAGTTAGCACCTTTTTCACCAGTCACAATTCAGTAGTTTTATGTATTGCCACCAGTTGCCTTTTTTCTGGTCTGCATTTCCCTTTCTCAGTTTCCTTCCCACCTGAGCTATTCTACTGCTAATGGAATTGTAAGTAGTAATTTTTCCTTGATTTCCTACAGCTAAGTAAGGCATAGCACAAGTGCTTTGACTTCAGGGAGTGGTTTCTTAGAAACACCTCCCACTCAGATGCCTAGTGAGTCATCTGTGAGTTGCTGATGATGGTTGCGGTCAGAAACCTTAACCACTGAATAGACGCACAGCTGCAAACTTTAACTCCTGTGAAATCTGACTAATCCTGACTGCTGTTTCACAAGTAAAATATTACTAAGGCAATATAAAGCAGCAAGGGAGATTCCATTTCCTGTACGGGATAATAGTTTTACTTACACATCACAGCATAGGCTAAGTCATAAGCTATGAAAAGGTATTAGTTCACTTGTATAGCCGTAACTGGACACATCAAACAAAATCTCAAGTTTCTATTCACACAGATTGTAAATTGCAAAACTAACATAATTGAAAGCTATTACACTAATGGTACTAAATCACTTTTATAACTCTTTACCACCTGATTTCATATGCCTTGATACCACATTCTGAATGAGTTGCTACCTAACCTGAGTGACCACTGCACACCCAAAGATGTTTGTGTCCAGAGCACCAAGAAAGCCATACTGTCACCATTTGCCCTGTCTGGGGTGTTCAGGGGACTCAAGACTACAGTTTCTTCTGACTGGGTCTTTAAACATTATTCCTAGTAGTAAAAGAACCAAAGCATCACATGCAGAATTACTCATGATAGGAAGAGTACAAGTACTCCACAATGTAAGTAATTAAAATATACTGGCTATATAAGCAACTCTAAATGCAAAAAGGTTTTGCAGGCTGTTTGAAAACCCCCCAATCAGATGCTGCTGGAAATCAGAGTAGAGAAAGGCTCCAGGAAGTCAGACTTCCATTTGTGCTTCCAGAATTCAGTTCCCTCCCTCAAAACTTGCCTCAAGCTGATCAGACTCAATGCTTTCCTCTCCCCATTTCGTAATTAAGAAAAATGCTCTGGGAAAAGAGTGCAATACCCTTCAGGTACAGTGCCCAACTTCTGTCCCGCCTGCCCGCAGCTCTCAGAACCACAGCATCCAGCCCTGAGAAGCAGGACAACTGTCATAGCATCACACAGCTTTCTGCGCTTCCCAGCGGACATACTGCCCCCAGAGGATTTTTCCCCAAGAAAAATTAGATTACTGAAGGTAAAACGATGTGCTTTCAGATGTTAACATCTAATATTGCCATGTTTTAAAGACGTTACATAATCAAGTTGTATAACCATTAACATGCTTCTTTATAAAGCTACTCCCCTCCAGCCACCTAGCTCTCCTAGAGTCATACAAGGCTCCTGTATGAGTGGCACAACTTTCCTCACGTTTCCTGAAGAATATGGTAGAATTGTCCTTCATCCATTTCTTTTCTAGACAGCACTGACCACAGAAATTTTAGTGTCTGTTCTAATCGACTAAACAGCAGCAGCTGCTGCCACTAAAGGCTATTAACTTTGCATATTCAAAGCAACCTCCACTACTCAACGGCTGAAAGCTGAAGCCTTCAAGATGCCAACTTATGAAGGTGACACTAGCACTGGCATACAACAATATGAAAATCAAAGGATCATTAAAAGATGCCAATTTTCAGAAACTTGACTTTGAATGGCAGTCGGAAGAGAGACAACGCAATCCTCCACGCCAGTTTTCTGCCAGATTGGCTGATTTACAAAATTAAAGGTTTATATTCTCCTGATAGCTGAGTCTGCCATGTTCTGTAAAAAGCCTAAAGCAAGTTAAAAAAGTAACAGAATCATAACTGAAGCGCACGTTATTTTTACATTAAGGTGCAAGTCTTAAGGCAACAACTGAAGATGCAAGCAATCACCTAGAGTCATCCCACAAGTAAAAGGTAATTTTAGAATGAGACTTGAAAAAGTAGGCAACATCCCTAGCTTCTTTCACAGTACTCTTGCTTTTGCTCCTTGATCAGCTATTTTCTTCATGAACGTTTTTGGCTTTGTTTTCTGGATTTTACACACAAGAAAGCCAAGCTAAGTTGCTGTCATTAACTGGGTTTTTTATACGGTTTTAACAATTAATTGCCCATCAGCCTTACCAGAGCTTGAAAGAACCCAAGCATCTGAGAAGCAAACTTGAAATAGTTTTGAAGCTTATTTTTGAAGCTTAAAGTACACAAAGGTGTTCAGAGAGAAAAATGAAACAAAACCAAAACAGCAAGACAAACCTTTAAAGAAACTATATCCAAGGCATTGTCTAATATATATGTAAGGACCACAAAGGTTTTGTGTTAACAGCCACATGAGCAGTGCCCTCTGTTTTTTCAGGACAGTCTCAGGAAAGCACTAGGTGCTTTGCTGGAATTTCCATAGACAAGCTGGAGGCATTCAGCTCCTCTGATTCACAGTCATCTCCAAATAAAAGACCTCTGGCAGCTGCAGCATGCAAGTGTCATCTGTGACAGATCTGCAACCTTTGGAAAGGACTGAAGTCCTGAACTTAAGCCTTGATGTTAAAAGTGGAGAAAGGTTTCTTGGAGCTTTACGAATACCATATTCTTACCACCCAAAAAAATCCATGCTGGATTAGCCTGAAGACCTGAATACCTGTGCTCTTAGAGAAGTCATCAGTGGAAGACCTGCTACTTTTGTGCAAGACAACAGAAGCCAGGCTTGGTCAACAGCTTCTGTAGTGGGTGGTATGTCTGGCAATTTAGGTATCCTAGAATAAACAGGGTACTTTGTCTTAGTGCAAGAACTAATGGCTAAAAGTGGGTAACTATTTTGTGAAAACTTACATGACTGCTTATCCCCGCTTCAGCAATCTGATTCCACAAACTAGAAGAAAATACTTGAAAACATGCAAGAAAACACTTGGGAGCTGCTAGCCATGTTCACCACTAATATTTAGAAAGCACCTGATTTATGTCCTAGTTTTGCTAATTTTTCTGTGGTTTTATTGCATGTAACAAATACGAACCTTTATTTTTAATAGGTTTCCTTTTGTATTTAAGCACAAGTTTTAATCTGATATGGGAAAAATTCCCAAAGGCTTTCCCACTAGTACATCATCATATGCTTGTGCACACACTTATAAAACAGGTTTTTATATACACAAAGTTACTGAAACATCTGGCATGGCTCAGATACATATTAACATATGAAGATAGGCACAGAGTATAATATGCAGACCTTATGAATAACTGTAAGCTAAATAGGCCTCCAATGATATATGTGCCATTAATGCAAACAAGCCCGTAAGAGGCCACAGAATCTTAGAATAGTTTGGAAGGGACCTTCAAAGGTCATCTAGTCCACCAGACTGTTTCCTAAAACTAAGTATGTGCCCAAAGGCAATGCTGAAGAAACTGCATTCATCTTAACATAAAACTACAAGGACAGCTGTCAGATGGTTTGCAAGGCTAAGGGAAGGGGTATAGCCCAGTCAACTTCACCTGAACCAATCCCAGATGCCTATTAGTTGTCTATAAAACCAAGTGTTCTATCAACATGCTCTGAGTGCTGTAAACCTGCTTCTTTGAATTCTGAAAGACAAGAATTTATCAGTTTCAGGATTTTTTGTTCTACATAAAGAGAGATGAACTTTAAAGTTCCTTTCCAGCTTTATGTTATGGAATAATTGTTGAGATCATTCTGGTATGTTTTTAAAACTGATCACTACATTTTGTATCTACAATCTAAAACCACAAGTAAGTGCATGTTTTAAAACACACGAACTTTTACTTCCTTTAGAATTTAAGTGGGGGGCAAAAAATAAAGTTATTAATGCCAGTGTGGTATACACAGCCATATTTATTAGTTCACCTCCAATTACATCAAAAGAAAGCTGAAGCCATACACAAGAGCTGGTGTAAAATAAAGACAGACTACTGTTTTCTCCAACAGTTTTATTTCAAAAAGTACACAAGTCTGTCATGGAACTACAGCATTTTAAAATCTCATATTTTGTTTTTACAAATTCACTCACAACACTTGTATTTCAAAATCCCATTCCCCCCAGAAGTGTGAATATAAAACCTCATACTAAAATTCACATCAATATTCAAGTCCATGCTTTGTGCATGAGAAGCGTAATGTAACACCATAACATTTTGGATTTCAGGAAATATTTATTATTGCTCCGATTTCAGTTGAGCTGTGCCTCAATATTAGAGGACCAATAACCAAAGGGTCCCACAAAGCACCTATAAAGTGTGTAAAACAAGGTTTAAGTGAAACAAATAGCATTATGTCTTCAGACTGGAAGAAAGATCTACAGTGATCCAGAATATACACTGTTAAGAACAAAACCAAAAGCTTATCACAGAAGTCAGTAATATACAATATTCAACATTACAGAAAAACTTGCAATTAAGAAGTCTTACTTGTACTATTAAGCATGAAGCATACACCTAATATGAATGCAACTATCAGAGCTGATAAAGATGTATGCATTGTACATTTCTTTAGAGTAATGGTTTACCCCTCCAACAAGGCATTTCTGTGCACTACAGTTTTGGAGGAAGTATTCCTTTTTAGGTAAGGAAGTTTCACACAAATATCTTTAAATACCCATTTCAGAAAGTTTATGAAAATGCTTGTAATGTACGGACAAGTGTTACGTAACCTCTACAGTATTACAAGTCTAGCACTTTATTCACACCATGCTAAAATCAAGGGGTTTCTTCTCTCTATATATATAGTATTCCTCAACAGGCAAGTTTACAGTCATGACATTAACTAGAGGTTTTTTGAGCTCACTGAATATTTACATAATGGTACTGCTCTCCCCCCGCCTTTTATTTTTTTTTAATATAAAATGAGACATTAAAAATGCCACCTTCTAACTGGTATAACCAGATGCCATTACTTCCTAAAACGATTCTGTTAGCAAAGTCATCTAACGCTGGACACCTCACATATTTAACCAGATCACCTCCTACACAGCTAGAGATCACTGCTAAACTATAGTTGCTACTTTTGAGAATCACAGTCCAGTGTAAGTGAGCAATCTACTGATGAAAGAAAGAATTTATAACAGGTAGTATAATACTAATATAATAGTATAGTGTTTTCATAGTAGTGTTGTATCCATTCAAAAAGGCATGATGCTAGCAACTTGAGGCAAAGTTTACCCCAAGTCAGAGGTTCTTTATTTCAGATAAGGACTATGTCAGATTCTATTTATTTTATTTTCCATGCAATTACGTAAATAGACAGACACTGTCAAAGCTTTTAAGCCTAACAGCCAGGCTCTGAGGGCACATCATGATGTCCTCCGGTTCTGTCCATTTATGTTGTACAAGCTGACAGAGCATTAAGCATGTGCAAACTCTGCTCTGTATGCTCTAACAAAACAGGTTTCTGTTCTTGAGTGTCCTAGAGCTTACCTAAGTACAGGGTCTCAGGCCAAATAAAGAAAGAAAAAAACCCCACAAAACCAACCAACAACAAAATACACCCACCCCAAAACTAAAAGCAAACAAACATAACACAAAACTCACATACAATTTCACATATGTCCACAGATGGCTAAGAACCAAATTCAGTAGGTTTGTTGCCTGGCTGCTTAGGTTTATAGCTCTCACAGTCTGTGATTCAGTTTAGTTTTGTACTCAACTTGTATTTATTATAACTATACCCTTTTAATTCAGGAAGGCCTTAGTTTCAAGGTAAACAATCAGAGTATGATTAAAATCTCCTAAGTCTCTTCTATCACAATTAGATGCAAGAAGATGTCTCCTCATCTAGTGCTCTTCATAAGCAAATGTTTGGCACAGTTACTAAACCTATTATTTACCACACAAGGAAAAGTCAATCATTAATCTTACTGGTACAACAACTGAATAGTTTTCAGAAACATGAACACTTAGATCATAACTAGCAACTGAAGAAGCAACTGACATTTTGAAACACAGACCAATACAGAGAGAAACACTGAAGTTATAACATCTGAAAATAGGCATGAAGAGGTATTAAAGTACATAAGAAATCAAGAAATCAGATCACAGTGTCATGCTTTAAGAACTGTACCATCATCTAAGCACCTGTTCAAACAATAAGTTTAGGCACCAGAAATTTCATAAAAATTGAAGTTACAATCAGGCAAAGATTATTGACAAGGCACACATGAAAGATAAAAAATCTGATCTCTAACAGTATCAGTTTACAATCTAAAAAAGTCCCAAATGTGTAAAACTGTAAAAGTCTAGAATACTTAACAGCCATTCAAGTTTCTAAATTCAGTATGAAGGGTATATTCTTCAATAGTGCCAGCCAAAAATTGTGCCTCTAACTAGAGATAGGACAAACATTAAGTAGGAAGCTGTAGAATTCACAGATCTATAAGCAGCTATAAAAAAAGCAGACACTAAACCTAGAAGTTTGGGCAAATGTTTTCTCTCACACTGTTGCTACACACAAATAATCCTAACATCTTTCAACAGGCTATTCAGATTTCCTTCATCAACATCAGTGCCACATACTACACGCTTTAGAGTTTTCCAAAATTCCTTGCAGTTTAACATCTATGGCTAGAATTAGCTGAAGGGACTTTACCACCACTAACTCTAGCCCTCAGCACAGGATGAAGAAGAAAGTAGAAAACAGGAAAGAAGAAAAAAAAATCCACAAAGATTCAAACTGCATTAAACTTTAAATTCAGCTTCCACATGTGTGCAATTATCAATCATCAGAAACTATCAGAGCATGTGTAAAAGTAAGATAAGCAATTGTTCTGTTCCTCTTGTAATGCTTTAAGCTTGCAAAACTGGGAAGAAGGGGTTTAAATCTTGAAACATGAAATTTGCATCAATTCTGGATAACTAATTCCCCTCAGATTCTGGCTGCATGAAACTGGTGCTCTTGAAGTCTAAATGTCTGTTCAAAATATTTAGGGCTGTTGAGGAGGCATGGAAAAACAAGCTTTACACTCCTTGCAAATTCATACTGCAAGATATTAGAATCTTAAGTAAAGGCTAACTACTGCTTACATGTGTAAGAAAAGATGTTTCCACAGTGATGTTGGAAGAAGGATAGTTATCAAATATCAGTTACTTAACAGCTTTTATTAAAAATCCATGGAGCCTCTAAGCAATCGGTTTGGAAAAAAAGTAAGAGCACTGCCTTAGAATCTAAACAGTCTTTGGAAAAATGCAAGGTACAATTAACGTAAGACCTGCATAAAGATACATATTCATTCTTACTGTGAGACTAACATTTGATCTATAGATTTTAAAGCCTAGATACCAACAAGAAGAACCTGATAGGACCTCTTGCATCAGATAATCATAGAAGCAGTGGTTTGTGTTGGAAAAAACCTTAAAGATTATCCAGTTCCAACCCACCTGCCACAAGCAGGTTCTGCTAGATCAGGCTGCTCAAAGCCCCATCCAACCTGGCCTTGAACATGACCAGGGATCCACATTGTCTTTGGACAACCTGTTCCAGTGTCTCAACAACCTCACAGTAAAGAATTTCTTCCTAATACCTAATCTAAATAGACACACACATAGATAACATAAATATTAAGTTATCTGACATGACTAGAACTAGTTATTACAGAAAAATTCATGTTTCAAAGAACTTGCAAGGTCTCCCATCACATTCCACTCACTGAAAATTTAAAATTCAGAATACTCATTAAATTAATTGAACCAAGTAACTGGGAGCCCCTGAAGTAAGAGCTCAAGAAGTGCTCCAAACATTACCAGGTTAAAGAACTGCATAAATACTAAGTTTGAACAGAATTCAAAGTCATCCTCAGTATCTCAGCCCCCTGCCACAGACATCAGACAGTGGCCAAGTTCAAATATTTCTGTTATTCCAAAATTGAGGATAAAGTTTCAGGAACTCTGAGAAACTTAATGATCTACATATGAAATGCTTTTGTTACTCCTCACTTGTGCCTCACTGTTAAATATTCAGGACTGCACACTAGCTGACAGTGTCTCTTCAGTGACCTACCAGAGGTCCAAATATCTCCAGTGTCTGATATTTATTTAGGAATCTCAATGTTTTTAGCAAATAGTTCAGCTGTCATATACTAATAAGTTTAAAATTAAAAATTAAAATTGGTGGCTTTTCAAACTAACTTGTTCATTTTCTTCAAAGAAAATTGCATGTCATTATTTAAATGAGGGATAGAACACAGCAGTTTTCTCTAATACTTACAATGAACATTTTAAAAACAGCATTTAAATTAATAATATTTTATACTATGGACCCGTCTTTGCTTTGTGCTGGAATCATCACAGGGACAGCTCCCATTCTACTTAAATTAGGTGCAGCTACCTTTGAAGGTGCAAAGGATGGGTTTTGACCAGGAGGACGTTCAAAGTCTTCACTTGGAACTTGGCTATATGGTGTTTTGGTATATCCTTCCATATTTGAGGGAGACATTGAACCCAGAGAGGAACGATTGCTGCCTATGTAGCTGCGGGCTGTTGAACTGCGACTTTTTGGAGGTGGGACATCTTCTCTGAAATAGACAAAAAGCCAGTTGCAGAACAAGAGTTCAGTCACCATTATTGTCTTGCAGTTTACAAACCACATTTTCTGTTTGTTTCTTTCTATTCTGGCACAATAGCCAAAAGATGGCCTTGTTTCAAGGGTTTGTTGTTTGTTTTTTTAAATCAAGTATTCACTGCCTTTAAAAGCTAAAAAAAGATACAATTACCTACATCATATGAAAAGTTCTTTGACAAGCTGTTACTATGCTAGTAAACTTTCCAAATTAAGGCAGAAATCCCAACTGTCACAAAACTTATTTGCAGAAATACATATTTAAAAATTAATCTTCAAATAATACTGAAATATTACCTGATCTCATGATGTACTTCCTTCTCATATTTCTTCTCCCTCTGTTTCTTACAGCAACAGACGACAAGAAAAGCCAGTATAAAAAGACCCAGCAGAGTTCCTATAATAGCTCCAACAATTACACCAGCTGTATTTATAGCTAGAATAGATAACAATACTCTTTGTTAAGTGTCAAACATGTATGAACAATTTCTTTCCTCAACATTAAAAACAGTATATTGCCACACGATCCATATTAATAGCATATTACTGAATCACAGAGGGTATGCTTCAATCACATGCATTTAAAACAGTAATAAGAGTTCTGCATAAAAAGCAATGTTTTGGGAAGTAAAGACTCAAAGTGGCAACCATCAGTTACACAACAGGGTTGTTTTTTCAATCTTCTAGGAGTTTAGAGAAACAAAATTACTCAGTTTTCATACACAAAACCATTACAAAGCAAACACTTACGAGGGGTGACATTCAGCTCAATGGAACATTCATCCGTACCAACTCTGTTTGAGGCAAAACAAGTGTATGTACCAGAATAGTCTTGAGAGGCATTTTTCAAGAGAAGTTCCCCAGTATTTTTATCTATAAACAACAAAAGATAGAGTTTAACCCTTTCCCAAAGTTTAAATCCATATTCAATACTACAGAATTATTAATCCAGAACAGACAAAATCCTAACTAAAAATGCTGCACTAAAAATATCCAAATAAAACAAAAAAACTATTGTGCTGCAAAATACTATTATTTGTAAATCTTTTACCTTAGAACATGGGAAAATTATTCTGCATCATTTGACTTAATATTAAGCCTATGGGCTAATTGTTCTGACAATGAATACAAACAGATGCTTAAACTGGCCAATTCTCTCATTCTGTCAGAGAATTCTAAAATACAAAATATTAACTGCATCACAGAAGTACCTCTTCTCTCTCTCTAAACCAATTCTACACAACGAGCTCAGATGCCTGCAGAACATATGCTCAGCATGAGCTGGATCTAACCTGAGCACTGTACTCCACTGGGTGACCAAGTAAGTTTGTCTATGGGTAGGAGACAATCAGTGAAAAGAAACAGTATTTCCCCAGGACTTTCAAAGCCATTGCCAGCTACCTTTGTAAGATTCTACTTTAGTTGGGTCTCATGCTTTAGCTGTCAATATATCTGCCATCAGCACTGTGAGAAGTTGCATCACAGCAACAAAGCACCACACAAATACTTGACTCTTCCTGCTAAAAAAATAAGGTAGTGTCTAGATCCTTGTTCAGTATCCCCAAACCTACATTCACAAGCCCAAAACAAACATTGCTTTATGAGTTAGTGCCACTTTTGCGTATTTCCTCACTCATTCTTGTCCAGCACTGATAGTGTCACTTGACTTTGTTACAATAAGACAAATATGGAATGTGAATAAATCAAACTGAAGCCAAACCTGAATTTCCTGATGCATAAATTACACGGGGATGGAAAACCCTTATAAGGAAGGGCCACATAACTTCTTATTCCCTCTCCTAGCCAGTTTGGCTACTCTTAGACACATGATACCACTTTGTCCTATACGTCCAACACAATGTGAGTTAAAATATGTCTATTTGTGAGAAGATTGTTTCATCTGCAAGGAACCCCTGCTATCTTAAAGTTTAAGGTTTTCATAATTACAAAGAATATCAGAAATAACTGGCACTGAGCAGCAGTTTTGAAAAATAAAAATATTCCAGAATAACTTTCACAAAGCCAAAACTCACAAATTAACCTTCTACAATTAAGTTCTCAAAATAAAAATCCAAGTACTATGACTATAATAATTTGGAATCCATCAGTCAAAATTCAAAATATAAAACTCTTTCCTGTATGTTCTTGTAAGAAGAGGGTAAGCCTTCTCTTTTGTTACTCTTGACAACTTTTCTTCGAAAGACGTATACCCCTTCTTAAACAAGTTCTGTAACTTGATCAGAAGTGAAGACCCCAGTTCAAACTTGAATAAAATTCAAGCTGAATTCCCTGAAGATAGCTCTAACACTAAGTCTCGACACTGTTCTGACTCTTCCCTGATGTCCACTTGAGCACAAAAGCAGCCAGGATCAGCAAGCAAGATGATTCTGCAGCCTAATGGAAAGAATCTCAAATGTCTCAAAGCCTGAGACATTTCCTAGTATGAAAAACAAAAAACAACAAAAATCTCAACCAACCAAAACCCAGCTCATTTCAAAGTTAGTTTTATTACCCAGTGAGAGGGCAGAAGTGACACTTGACTACTCTATACTAATACCAAGCATGAAATGCTCACAAGTCAAGCAAAAAATATGGATGCAATCTTTCTATTTGAGAGTAATAAATTGAGTTTGACAGTACTTAGCGTGGCAGTGGCAGGAAGTTCCTGTATGCCAGATACTCCAGATACTCTCCTCCAGTTGTAAGACAAAAGTGGGGATCCTTCTTGTGATACGCATTTCAAGATGACATCTTTTCCAATCTCCTGTGATCCTTCGATGGAACATTTAGTTCTTGCTGGCTTTACTAATAAACAAAGTATCACTGAATTAATGACAGTTACAATCAAAATACTTACTAGTTGTGTTCTAGTAGGTCAGTCCATTTTCCTAAAGACCAAGCTTGTGCAACAAACCATTTTTATGCATATAAAGATTTCTATTATATACAAAATACAGGCATAGATTTTTTTAAAAATGTTCATTATTCTGAGTATTATTCCCGTCATCCCCCAACAGAATGATGTCCACCCCTCCCAAAGCCTCAGTAATGGATATGGATGCATCATCACAGAATCATAGAATTATAGATTCAGTCTACCTTTGTCCAACGTAATTTTTCATTTTAGACATCAAAGATAGGATGGAATGAACACATAAAAAATGTCACTGAAAATTAAAGAAAAGCCTTATCTTACCAAGTACAGACAACTGTATTTTTTGACTTTGAACTCCAGGAGCCTTCTTCACTTTGCACTGGTACGTGCCAGTGTCTGTGGACTTCAAATTCAAGATATCCAATGAACCATCACCAGATTTGGGATCAGGATTAGTAAACTGCATCCGCCCAGTCATAGCAGCATAATAATTATTATAGATCCTGTCTACAGCATACATAATTATCTATTTAAAAAAAAAACAGATTCAGAAATCCACTTGGCATGTAAACATTCAAAAAAATTTGGTATCTTTGGATTCCTGACAGTTTCTTTCGACTGTTTTAAAAAAATCCAAGAAGCATGACAGTCAAATATCTCAATCTCCAGAATACCATCACACACAGTACTACGATGAATACTCCAACTAAACACCTGCCCAAGCAGCAGTATGTCAGCACTGACTTCTAACTGAAAGCTAACTGTTAAAAACTGCTCTGATTTCTTTCTGTAAATCATGCCTACCTGAAGGAGACAGATGACTAGATGACTAGGAGTCATCTTATAAGCCTTCCAAAGAAAGAGTTATAAACTAAGAGGGTTAACATATTTAAAATTAAATCCTCCTAAATCAAATTTAAAAAGTACAATTAAAAATCATTTTTAAAAGGTACAAAAACATAGTTGCAGAAAACTGCAGCATACTTAATCTGAGAGTTCTTCTTTAGAAGACAAGTTTATAGCACAAAATTTCTTGACAATTCCATACTCAACCTGCTATTCCAAAACTTCCACTACATTTCATGTAACTTGTACTTCAGAGTAATGTAAGATCACAAGCATCCCAATCTGAAAAGGTGGAAATTTAAAAAGCCCGTAATAAAAGTTCATACATTAACCTACTCATACAACTGAATTAATGCTGTCCAAAAAAAGTCTCTACTTACTATTTGTTCCTTCTTTTGATTATCTGATGGTATCAATACCCACTCAATATCTAGTGGGCCTTCATCTTCTTCTGAGAGTACAAAAGTACATGGCAATGTAACTTTCTCCCCTTGTGCTTTTTCAAACATTGACTGGTCAACTGAAGTTATACTCAGGCTTCTCGTTAGACCTGCAAAAAAAAAAGTTTTGAAACACTTCATAAATACATCATATACCTTTACTGCATAGAAATCATGCCATTCGTCAGACTTTGTCACCCTTAAAAGAACCTGCTCAGTTTATTACTGAACACAATGTAAAGTCAGATGCTGTTCATTTGGAATCATATCCAACAGGCAGTTACGTCTTTCAAACCATACTTTTTTTTTTTTACAGTTCAAATCCCATACAAAGCTAAACCCAAAAATTTTCAGCAGCAGTTTTCTCAGGTTAATTTTTTCCCCACAGCCATTTTATGTGTGTAGGTTGCTGCTCATCATAGCTAGACAGTCACACCGATGTTACTACAGCCACAATGGATGCAAGGTCACAAGAACAGTGCCCAGCATGGAGATGCCAGATTGCTCTGGTGGAGAATCTGTAGAATCACACCATCAATTGAAATAAAATTTAAAAGTATTATAAGCAGTGCAGTCATGCTCTAGTTTGAACTTCTGGGTTAGCTAGAGCATCTAACTTGCACTTCCTATGTAGCAGAAAAGTTGTAGTGCATTTCTGCAGTAGATCAGACTTGAACAGCTATCCTTCTACTTTACTAAAATTTTGTTCTACATTGTCTTTGGATTCCCTTCCAGATGTCAAAACAAAGGGATCTTTAACAGCTATTTAAAAAATAAAGTAATTTAGAAAGAGAAAGCACCTGACATACTAAATTCTAGACAAAAGCCTTAAAGAAAACCAACTGCAAACATACAGTCACAAATTAAGTTGGATTATTTCACTTTCTACCATTCATGGTATTACTTTGCATGGCATGCAGAGATTTAGGTGCAATGTTTCTTACCAAGCTACGTACATCTTTTCAAAGATAACTCTTAGCAGGTTTGAATCACCCCTTTTTTGACCACAGTAAGCATATCTGAGCAACTAATTCTCTGCTACTAGAATGAATTAATACCATTTTCTAAATGTTACTGATCCCCATAAATCCTTCCAAAGGATCCTTTCAGATTTCCAAGTGCAAAACTAGCCAAAAACCTCTTAAAAATCTTTAAAAGGTCATTTGACTAGTAAAATATCTTACAGTGTAATCCTCAGTCAAATTTGCCTAAACAAAGACGGTATTATGGCTAGCCACCATCTCTAGAAATAGATTCAGAGTATAACCATGCTTCCATAAAGTGCAGTAACAAAGACCACAACTTTCTAATCTGTTTTTCAGTGACTTCCATAGCTTTCTGTTCCCCTCTCCCTCGCTTCTTCATCAGGGAACTATAATACAGTATTCTTAAGTTCATATCCAAATTGCATTTCTGCATTTTTATTTTACTATATTAAAGAAGTGAGATGGGATGTCAAGTACAGTTTAGTGACTGATGATGAAATACATTACAATGTTACTTCCTTAAAAAACTCAAATCTACAACCCAGGAAATTAAAAGCTTTCATTCTACAGTAATGGTTTATCACTGAAGCAGTACTTCTGCTCTGTGACAGCATCTCTAGTAATACTTATTTACTACTTGAAGTTCCATAATAGACGACCACAGAATACACATTTGCTTTCCTGCATATGAACCAACATAGTAACCATAAGTTAAATAAAAGCAGAAGCCAACAGCCTTAAGTGACTTGGCGGAAATTTATCCCACACAGGAAACTGTTACAAACATGGGAACTTTTCAAGTGTGAATTGCATGTTCAGGCACACTGACTGCATATAAACAAGTCAATAGAAGATGAAGCACATGAACCTCAGGATAGCTCTCATTCCTGCATGTGAAGCTTGCAGCATACATCAGCTGACATAGAGATACCCAACACAAGTCTCAGAGAGTTTTTGTAAATTTCATTTCCTTTTTATATTAAGAAAGCAAGCATATAAAGCTATTTTCCACTTTCTGTTTTTAGTTTTTGTCAACATTAGAATGACAGGCACAAGCAGCAAGCGTCTCATTAAGGTTGGTATCAGAGCAAGCTGGGTTTGAACTAAGATTAGCAATATGAGGGAGTGGCAGGTAATACTAGTTGGAGATTCGCTTCTGCTGAGGAGACAAACACATCTGTTGCCAGATATGCTGGTGAAAGGGGTCTGGCCAGATTTAGCATATTAGAGAGATTGCCGAGTGTCCCCTTGGACGACTAACTACTGAACTACTACCCCTGATAATTATTACTATTGCTACTATTGCTTTTCCCACCCACCCCACCCCCCAACTGTTACCTACTCACACAGGCACCCATGCTACTAATACAGGAGAGCTGTGGGGCAAATCAAGAATGACAAGAAAACGCCAGGGCAAACAAAAACATGGGACACCAGGTGATGTTTGTTCTTGCTTTTTCATGTGAAAGGTAAAAGGCTTGTGGAGACATATCTTGCAAGTAAACAACTTGCTGCAGGATTGGCATTACAAGCAATGTTTAATTTTTATGGTCACCCCTGAGCAATGAGGGCTGCTAAGTTAGAGATGGGACCCAAGACAAAGTGCCTTGGGAACACACTCATTGGATCTGGTGACAAGCACTTTAAATGACAGGCCAATCAGGTAATGGTGATAGACATTTGCAGTTAAGTGAGGGAATATAGACTCAAACACGTTAAGTACCCAGGCTGGTGGAAGGCAGACCTTGGCAAGGATAAAACGTGTTGAAAGGGGAACCACCTCAAGTACCTGTACACAGAACTATTACTCTGAAGTAATCAAGACATGTGGGATAGCTCACAGAACTGCAGCTTTGTCACGGATGCATACAAGCTTCTTAAAAAAGACAGGAAGGAAAGAACAGCAGGTGAACTGCCCTCTACCTGAAGGAACATCTGGAACACGAAAAACTGTTCTACAGGACAGATAACAGGCTGGTTAAGAGCTTGTGGGTCAGGATTAAAGAAGAGGTCCATATGGGCAACACCACAGTTTGTTACAAATCACCTGATCACGGTAAGAAAGTAGATGAAGTCTATTTAAGCAGTTCCAGAAAGCCTCTAAAATTAAGGAGACTGGTTACTGTGGGACACTTTAACCTCCCTGACATGTACTGGAAGGGCAATACAGCAGGACATAAACTATCTACAAGCCTTTTAGAAGATTTTAGGGAAAAACTGATGCTAAATGCGTCAATCCATTTGATACTTTCTTGGAACTGCTTTCAACAAAAAAAAAGGAAGAGCTTACTGGGGATGGGATCAACAGCAGCCTTGACTGTAGTGACCATGAAATAGTGGGAGTTTAAAATCCAGAGAGGAGTGAGAAAGGCACATCCAGTACATACCCTGCACTTCTGAAGGGCAGGCTGACTTAGTAAGATTTCTGTGGGACCCAGTTCTGAAAGGCAAAAGAGTTCAAGAAAGCTGGTAGGTATTTAAGGACAATCGCTCCTAACCACATAAAAAGTACATCCCAACAGTAAGGAAATAAGCAGATCAATCAGTAGCTAGGCCCAAGGAGAAAGAAGTGAAAACAGCCTACCAAAGGAGTAATAAGTAAATATATAGTCCAGGCACGCAGCATCCTTGCTAGAGAAGTCAAAATGCAACCAAAGCTAAATAAAAGCGAGTGACTTAAGTGTAACATGAAAAGCTTCATAAACAGGGAAGAAACAAAAACGAAAACAGGACAGGAGGTCCACTGACAGCTGACACAGAGAAAACAAAAGTACTCTTTTGACTCTGCCTGGTGCAGAATGTTGGATGGCTGAAGTGATCTATGTGAAACTGATAGTAACAACACAACATTTTCTCCAAGCTTTCCCAAGCCTCACCTCCTTCAGTTTCCACTCACATCAGGAAGATTCAATTTCTTTTCATTCCCTTTGTATACTCCTCAAAATATGAGTGGATGAAGTGCAGCACCTAACTGCTAGCATGTGACAGGAAGACATTTTAACAAGACGAGTGAGGATCTGTATTTGATTTGACTATCAGCATTTCATGGAGGAAAATTCAGGCCTTTTTCAGACTTGTTTTAACACATTAGAAAGATGAGGGTTTCTCAAGTCAGTTATCCTGCTTATACAAAGGCGCTTAGCATTAAAATACCTGATTTTTAATTGTAGTAAAAAAAAATCATTGCACAGCTTTAGAGTCATAAGCTTCACATTCTAAAAAAAACCAAACAACAAAAAACAACATGCATTCTAAAAAAATCACTGAAAAAAATCAACATAGAAGTGCAATTGCTTCAAATGCATCCATATTGTTCTTCTAATATTCTGGAAGGAAGACGTGCCACATTTAGTTGGGGCAAACTGAGCAAGAAGGGACAAGCAACATTCCTGAATGCAGAATAATAAGTACTACCACTTATAAAGTTTGTATCAGAAGGTAAGAGGTAAATGTACATTTTGAATTCCAAGCATTCAGATTTAAGTTTCTTAATGTGGAATAAAACATTATTTCTCTGGGAAATTGACCCTAAAGAACACTGCAAACTGTATCTGCATGACTGAACAAGTTTTTCTCATGACTTCTGAAGGGGTGCAAATGCGTATGCCACCTTTAGAGAAACTGTATTACCTTCTGAATATATGGACAGACCTCCAAATACCGCTCAAGAGGAACATGGCTTAGCAAACCATATTATTAACATTTTTTAAGAATAATCTAGGGAAAATTAAGTATTTGATAGAATTTGATGGAAATTACTTTCTAGTATAAAAGAATCAGCACAGAAAGCAGACAAAAATCTTAAAACAGAGCAAATCTTTCTCCATTCCAACAAAGACAGAAGCAGAGCTGTGATATATACAAATAACAGAAAACAAATTTTCATTAGATTAATTACTTATGCATTTAGTGATTTCTTATTTAAAAGAAAAAATTACAAATACGGGGTACAGTGAAATTCTGGATTGCTGGCTTACTCAAATTTAAGCATAAGTTTAAACTTAGCATGAATGTTTCTGGCATCAAGCCACTATGTTACCAAAGTTTTCTGTAATCCAGCAAAGAGTACCTTCCTAAATAGGTAACAGGGGGAACAGAATGAGCTGGAACAGCAGAAGGCATGGCAGCTGGCATAACATAGAGGGGCAGGAGTCAGGGAGATCCATCACAAAGGCAGGACTGATGCCAGGTTCAAACCAATGTCTGAAACCGCAATCACTTAAGAGCACAACCGCAAAGCACATACTGCTTCCAGGTGGTCTAAGAGTCAAGCTTAGAGATGTGGCTGTATTTAAAGTCAAACACGATTTGCATTTGCACAGTACTTCATCTTTACTAGCAGGCTCTCCGAAACCCATCTTGTTCAGCAATACCTGCCTGTGAACAAACAATGGCGATAAAAAACATGCATGCTTTTTCTTTTTTTTTCATAGAATGAGGCCTTAAGTAATTAACAATGATAACCAACAATGCATGTTAGTGCTTTGAGAGATACAAGCTATAAAATTCACTTAAGAGGCACTTCAACTTGGACTATTCTTTCAAATACAGGTTAAAGATGTACCTGTGATTAAATCTTTTCAGTCTCAAGAACCACCTCTACTTTACTTCTGAATATGCCTCTCATCCACAGAAAATCTACTTTTTTTTCACCTAGCTCTAACAACATTATTAAGCAAAGTTCCCCAACTCTCCCCTTTCTCACCTACCTCCACTCCAAAGTTCTACCTCTTATTTCAAAACCACATTTCTGAAATAAGGCCCCACAGAACTGAGGGAGTCAGTTACACCCTTGGCAAGCAGGGAGTGCACACCAAGGTAGGTACACAGTGAGAGTGCCTAGATGAGGGAGACTTCCCAGTGTTTACCAGCACAGTCTAAGACAAACATAAGCCTCCTTCATGGTTGAAATCCTAAACCAAACATAAGTTTCCTTCGTGGCTGAAATTCCCACAGGAAGGTGTCATCTCACAATCTTCTGCTTCCTTACTACACTAAACTTCAGTACCCACAAGTGATACCAAAACAAGCCACTGCAAGACAGAGTGCTGCTAGTGAAGTACCTGGATTGAAAGTTGCCTTTGAAGTAGTAAAAGAATATCTGACTTCTCATTTTAGTGATTTTTACAGTACCCAGGAGCTGAGTCACACCAGTGCAGCCAAGATGACCATAGCTGCAAGGTTTCCTTAATGCTGTTTTGCACAGCATCTTGACTGACTGTACCACAGACTGAAACTTGTCTTTATCAGTGAAACCCCCAAAGGCCAAAAAAGATCTGTGTTTTTAATTTGATTGAATCTTCAGATCTGGGTTCTCACAGTTTCCAGCATCCTACCTCCAATAGCAAGAGCAAGCCCCCCATTACAGTCACAGCTTTCACAAACTTGCTCTCAGAATGCAATGAAGCTTTGGTGTATCCTTTCATATATCTTAAGCCCTACAAACTTTGGCATCATCATACAGCAAAAGATCCTCAAAACATTGTGTCCCTAGTCCTGATGAGGTCTAACACAGATTAAAGCAGAGTTAACCCCAGTTCAGTTTCTGCAGTTTTATCAGGGTTCAGAAATTCAGGCTGAGCAACTCTGGGGAACAGAGTGTGAAGGGGAAAGAGTCAATTCCACATTTTCAATGAGTGCTATTCGTACTTATTTTCTCAGCTTCCCTGTTTTCCCATATGACACATGACATGAACACCACAACGAGAGGTCACTAAAGAGTTTTTTTTAACTTAGTAAACATTAAAGGAACAATGGCAATAAAGAAAAGCAGAAATTTAAGAGCAGAATAAGTAAAAAATATAGTTGTCTTCCCTTTGGAAAGCAAATTCAACAGATCTGAGGACACCTGATGTGAGAACGAAACTCTGAAATTCTATTTTACAACCAAAGTACATATACAGTTTCATCAAATATTTCAGGACAGACCCCAAAATACATACTAGCTCAATGCACATCCTATTTTGCCAGGCACCTAGATACCAAATAACCTTCACAGCAACTTCACCTGAGGTAAGAATAAGCAAGAAATTATGAGGTAGAAAGAGATGAGGTAAAGGAACAAGCAAGCAACAGGCAATAATCCACCACAAGCTAGATAATCATGCAGCAGTGAATAAACAAGAAAAGTTAAAATGACACCACATTACTGCACCTGAATCTATAGTGGTTAAGTATCCAAACAGCAGGTTTGAGTTTAATATGTAATAACTGTAGAACCCTGCAAAGCCTTCAGATATTTAGGATAACCCACTGCTGATACAGGCAAATCACAAAGCTCTAATAAAGTGTTATCCTGCCAATATCAAAAATGTTAAGCAGTTGATGTTTAATATGCTCCACAGATCACATTTTTCCCATGCTTGACACTAAATGTGGTTATCATACAACACTACAATACAATTTTCACAGAAAAGCACAGTTCACAGTAAGCAGTAACAACAAACAACAAATCCCAAAACAAAAAAAACACACCACCATCTTAGCAAAAGCATCAAGCACTTCTGTATCTAGTATTTCCAATGCTGACATTAACATGCTACACATTCTTCTACTTAAATATCAGAGAAAAAAAAAAAAACTTGCCTCTCTATACTAGCCTAAGTCCACTAGGCAGAACACTAATTAATCCCTGAAAACAGAGGTTAAATATCCAGACAAAAGATGTTCACACCTGCATTTCATACCTCCCAGGACAGTGCTAAGTTAATCAGAGTCACAGACCTTACTTACTGAGGCCCTTCTACTACGCAGGAAAGATAACAGTTTATGGAGGCAGAGAAAGTAAAGACAACCCCAGAATCACAGAATCCCAGAATCCCAAGGGTTGGAAGGGACCTCGAAAGATCATCTAGTCCAACCCCCCTGCAAAAGCAGGGTAACCTAGAATAAAAGTACTTACCTAGAAAAGAAGATATCTGCCCCCCAGTCCTTCCTCCAAACACTGTCTCCTCCTTCACAGTCCATTTAAGTTCCATAGTAAATATAAAACTAGCCCAGGTAGCTAAATCCACAAACCAATTCCTGGAGAAAAGAGCCTGAGTTTTATACTGATACTTAGTGGAGGGAAGATTTTAAATCCCTCTCACATTTAATCTCAGCTAATAGCAACATGAAGCTGAGTGACCCAACTCCCAGAGCTCTGGTCCTGTTTTCAGAACATTTTCTACAGATGGTGCAGCTAAAAGACTTATCTGCATGGAGGAAGGCTCTGCCATAAGCTAGAAAGAGAAGGCTGATGAAACAGGTGGAGTACTTAAAGCAAAATACAGAAAAAACTGCATGTCAGAACAAGCCTGCCAAAAGTTCTACCACCTCTACAGCCCACTCTGCTGCTGCTGAGCCCCAAAACAGTGGGCTCATACTTCCATACGTCCCTTCCTCTGAGCACCACTTTCCTGAGGCACATTTAGTGGGCTAAGTCTCCCTTATTTACCCTTAAAGTAACCAATGTGACACTACTTCAGATCATGGATTTACCTTCTCCCTGTCTATTTGTGACTTTTTCACCTCTTTCCACAACTAAAGAGGACTCCACTACTAAGTCTTATATTCCTTTCTACCTTGTGACATCCAGACTCACAGAACATAGTTTTAAGCAGCCATTGAAATCTATCCAGTTCCAAAAATGGAAGTCTTGTCACTCTAAGCTCACAATTTCTACAGAACAGCTCAAAAAGACCTACTGCCCTCAGAATACCACAAACATGACCTTAAGGTGATCTGCTTTGAACAAAAGCCAAAGCTGAAGCAATCCTTTATTGGTCTAGCCTGAAAAAGCTGACAATTCAACAATAAATATTAAGTTACTGAGTATCTACCAGAGTCCACCTGAATCCACAAATCCTCTGTCAAATCACACAAGTGAAACAAAAAAAAAACAAACCCAAAACAACCAAACAATAGGAAACAAGCTAGGCATATTTCTTCAAAGAAAGAATTAAAAAATGCTTTTGGTCTGCATGTCCTTAGACAGCATTAAATAAGTAACTAGCTCTAATTCATGTAGCATTGCATGCCCATGCCCCAGTTTACCCAGTTTAAAATGTCTTGCACAACAAACTTAGAATTTAGTCATCCTCTCAAACTAATAAAAAAATTCCTAAGACTTATATGAACAGAACTACAAATAATCCCAACCCTGCAAATATATAGCATGAGTTTAATTTGATTCCAAATTGTAATTCACTGAGACCAGCTGGCATAGTTACACAAGAAAACTCACATATCACCAGCTAAAGCTTTACTGACCTTTTACTTTCTTCTTTCCCCACAACTTTCCCTTCTTCCCTAACATCCCCTTTCCCTTCAGATCCTTTCCAATATCCCTTTCCTTTTACAACTGTCCTTGTGCTCCTTACTTGTTCAACATATTCTTTAAGCTTTTTAGTTGATAAACCTGAAGTCACCATCCAAGTATCCTAGCAACTCCGGCAGCTGACCTTACTGCAGAGGAGCCTGCTTATCAAGGGGAGAGAGGGAACATTGGTATCTCATTACCGAAGGAAATTATACACTTTTGGAGGAGGGGAGGGAATATTGTAACACAAATAGAGATTAATTTTAAGCACAGGAGTACCGTTTAGACCAACATGTACAGAAGATCACTGTGAGTTCTGAGTTTAATGCTTGGTCACATTTCAGTCGTCCAGCATGACCTAATTCAACCTGCAGTACTAAGGGAATGACAACCATAATACTTTGGACTCACTGAGGTCCTGTCTTCTTGTCCTCAAGTTTAATGCCATCACCTGCCTTTACGCCAGCATAACACTTCATGCAAAGAGCAAAAACTGCAAAACGAAGAGTTGACTCTGCTAAAGGCAGACACTGCACTGGAAGTTTTGCTCTTCTCTCCTGGTGGTGTTCTCCGAACAGCAGGTAAGTGGCAAGAGCACAAAGCCACTGACAGAAAGGCCTCTGAGGCTGCCCTGGCCTTGGCAAGGGTTTGGTCAGGCTGCCAGGGAGCCCCACCCACAGAGAGCAACCACATTTCACATACAGCAGCCACGGTGATGCCAGTACAGAGTGAGTGGGGGCTGTGTAGACTGGAAGGGGGTGGAATGAGTGAAATTGCCCAACAGGAAGACAACCTACTACAGAAACAGCTGTCCTGCATCAACTGGACTCACTTAGCAGCTGCATGAAGCTGCTCTGACAAGAGGGAGAGCAGAAGGAACCCAACACCATCACTGGAAGTAGCAACAACCTCACTGGACACTTGAAATTAACCACATCACATCTGTAATGCAGCCATCCATAACGTGAAACTGTAGCTTCAGACTGCACTTAAGAGCCAGTAAGTAACCATCTAGAGATAGTACTAAGAAGTGTAAACCAAACTGAGGGCCAACCACTACAAAGACTTACTTTTTTTCCAGAGGAAAAAAAGTAATCATAACCCAAATCCTGACATGATGCATTCACTCAAAATCCTGCCTTTCTTCTACCCAGCCTACATCAACTGCACCAGCTGGTTTTGTTTTTAGACCTGCAAATCACTCATTTTCCCACTACACACTGGTATTGAAGGCTTATACAGTCACTAAGCAATCCAGTCACCTGATTTGAGGGTTTTTTTCCCTGTCAATTTGATGGTGTTTAAAAGAAAACTGAATGAAGCAGCTCTTCTGCAGTGTGGATGCATTAGGCACATTTGGCAGTCAATGCATCAGGGAGTTAAGTGCAATCAAACGCTTAACTGAGCAGCCATATTATCTTCACTTGAGTAAAGGGGTTTTGGCTCATCCAAGCTACTGAACAAGCAATGCTTTTTCCTAATACATGCAAGTTTTGAATTATGATTGAGAATTATTTAATTTAATAGTACAGAGTTGGGGTTTAACTTGTTTTGTTGTTGCTGGGTTTTTTTAAATAGAAAGGTGAAATATAACAATGACAAAGAAGTGGCTATCTGCCTGCTTTTGCTTCCCTCCATTCCACATCCTCACCTTCAGGTAAGAAACAGACAGAAAGGACTAAGTTCAAAGAATTAGAATATTCACTCTAAATAACCACAAAGTTAGCCAGTCATTAAAAAACTTAGGGAGGCTTTAAAATGTATGCACACACACACAATTTTCACATGCCTTAAAACAATGGAGATTAAATATTCCTTGTGGCTTATATTGTTATTACATCTAAAAGGAAAAACTGAAAATGCAGAATTGGTAAATATACAAACTTACTCTGCACAAGTTAGAACAGTTCTCTAGCACTTTAAATGTTTCTTGTTGATTAATCACCTTTCAGCATGCTAAGCATATGGGGCATGAGAAACATATCTATTAAAAAATGTAGCAGCAAGAAGAACTGCAAAACTTGTGACCGTAAAGTACCCCAGATGCTTCTTAACAGTAGTTAAAGGACATCACAGCATTGGTGAATGCCTCCAGCCTACAACCAATATAGCTCCAAATCTTGCCTCTTTACCACAACATCAGTTTTGAATATATGATCCAGTACGTAGATGACAAAAAACAACCGACAAAAAACCAACAGAAAAAAAAAAACACAAAAAAAACCCAAAACCACAATAGTAATACACACCACCCATGCAGGTTTGAGATTCCAGTTGACTCTCCTCTTACAATTCAGACTCTATGTCACTGAGTTGATCAGGAAAAGGAACAGGTAAAAAATTGACCTCACAAAAATGTGTCATTTTTCAGACTAAGAAACTCCCTGGACTGGCTCACCATGGAGCCAGACAAATGTGACATACAACACAAAATGGGATGCAAAAATAATCTCTGAGTTAACATCTAGCCATTCAACTGACTGCCTGATCCAGCAACCTCATCAGTCTTCCTAGCTAAGCCCCCCCACATGCCAAGGTTATACAAACATTTTTCTCCTATGGGAGAACAGCAATCAAGCAGAATGGGTTTTCCTCCTAATGTTCTTCTGCTATCCTTCCTGTCACTCCTTTCTGCCCTGTACCTAGACAACTTTTTGGCAATACTTTGTATTAAATCATGCAATCTAACCAGTTAAAAAGAATTAATGAAAGTTCTAAGCACCTCTACTCAGACCCATTCACCACACGCACAATCAAATTGTCTAGTAAAGGAAATAACCAACAAGGATGCTGAGGCTGCTAATGAAACAGGTTTTCATAGAACTATAGCTTCACTGCCACTTACTCCCATGGCAACAAGCTGAAGTGGCTCTTCTTAAACCATGCCCTGAAAGATGCAAATGAGTAAAATGAGGAATTCCCTAGACAGAAAGAAAGGAGGGGGGGGGGGGAAGAGGAAAGAAAGAAAAAAGGAAGCACAACTAAACTGATTGGGGGTGCATTCTTATAAGTTGGTGAGCCACAGAATTGTTGAAATTTCTCTGTAATGTTTCACACAGCTTCTGAAAGCTCCATGAAATGAACCAGAAGCTGCAAGAACAAAAAGAGAACCCCTGCCATTAAAAGCTTATGAATTCACGCAAGCAACAAATTATTAACTTAGGAAGTATGATAAAACAATATTAGCCCCAAACCAAGTTCCCTAGTCCGTACAAATCTTTGTGGGCACTGTGGCAATTAAGCTTTAAAACTTTGATATTGAGATAAGATTTGAAGATTCCGATTTTCTCAGAAAGCATTTCTCAAAGCACGAATGCAATCAGTAACAAAGTGCTCATATCAGTAACTTATAAAAGTGCTCATATGGAAATGTATTTTTTTGTAAAGCAGCAACAGGAGCTAAATCTAAGCTATTAGGAATGGCAGTTTCATCTCTGTATTAAGCAGACGTGGCTTCAGCAGAGGCTATGACAAGCAATGGAAGTGAAGACAGGCAGGCAGCTGAAGTTTGATGCAACACAGGGGAAGCAAGCATGGTGGAGGAGGGAGCAGTGAGAGGAGACCAAAGTGACAAGCTGTAATAATCTCCACAGCAGCATTCTGAAGCATAAAATACTTTCTGATAACACAGAATAGTTAAAGCAGTATTAACAATTCAAATCTCAGGGTCAATGTCACAGCAGAAACTAGCTGTTCAAGGCATCTCCAGTAAAGCTTTTCATACTTCTTGAAACACCAAGATCCGGGAAACCTAGGAAAGGAGTCCTGAACTTCAGATACATTTTTATATCAAGGGATGCTTGAATCCTGCAACTTGTTACAATTACTCGCCAACAGGATGAAGTGTACCAGGTTTAGCCATTAAGGAACTGGGGTATAAATGATTATGTATCTCCTGTGGTAGTTGAATTTCTCCTAATTTAAGCTTCTGCAAGATCCTGTTCCATGCATAGAAACATGAACAGGCTTAAGTTCCTTATTAAACACATCTGGCAACACGTACGAGCTAGCAAATGCTGACTTACTATTCCTGCATTAGGTTCAGCTCCCGTGTGCATGTTATTGGAAATACTTTGGCAAGTTTAATTACAGGGCAATAACCAGAGACTTTTCTCAAAGCTTACCTGTATTTTATTTTTACTTAAAAGTTTAATACTCTATTAATAAAGCATCACACATTGTAGAATTTCAATATAGTACAAAATTGCCTACTACTACTACTAAAACAAATACTAAAAAAGGTAAAAACCCCACCATTACAAGAGCACCAGTAAAAGATAACTAGTCAGGAATTTGTTTGGTCTGTAGTGTTATTCACCATAAAACTCTACTTAAACTCTTATCCTCAATTTCAGCATTTATGTGCACAGCATCACTATTTTGTATAATGTATCTTCTGAAGGCTAAATGGATCACCAACATGTAAACAGTTTTGAACACCTATACAAAGATAGATACTAATCTGGCTATGATAACATTTCCTAGTTGTTAAAAACTTGTGTTCTGCTATTACACATTTTTAAAAGGTTAACAGCCAGAAGTGTATTTGCTAAATCAGGATCACAGTTAGGCACCTGTATTTATTCTATTTTCTAAAACCCTACGCAAACTTGAATTAAACAAGATGATTTCCTCAACACTGTATGGCACAGAAAAGGTTACCAACAGGTACACAGTCCTGCTCTGAAGCCATAGCATTGCCAAACACGTGCTGAGTGCAACTGACAGTGAAAAACAATACTTTTTTTTGTATTAGCTCCTGAGATGACCACGCATTCTAGAAAGCTTAAAATGAATTAAAAAAAAATGGTTTACACAGTTCATACATCCATAGGACCTAACAAAATGATATGGCAGAGCTTAACATCACAACTGAGCTTTCCTCTTCAAATCAGAATTCCGTGCTGCCCTTTGGAAAACAGTTTAATACCAGTTATCTCAACAAAATATTTCAAGATCTGAAGAGGTACATCATTTCTATTACCGTAGTCCAGGATTTGTTGACAGCTATATGACATTCTTTTAAGTTAAACTGAATTTCCACATGTTAGGAATCTCCAACTAGTTAAAATGACTGATCATGCACAAGTACAATACATACCAACAGACCGCTCAAACAGCCAGCAGATTTTCCCTCTTCACTGATTTGGAGTGCAGTTTTAGATTGAGAAGAACTAGCACAACTGTAAGAGCTATTACCAATGCAGAAATAGTCATCCAATTGTAAACTCGTAACAGAAGTCTGTAAAACAGCAGAAGACTATTTCACTACACCAGCCTGTTTTGTGGTCATCTTGCAGAAGGCATCAATGCCAGGAGAAACTGCCACAAGTTATTTATCAGTTGCACAGGCACTTAATGCCAACACAGACACTAAAATTACTTCATTACTAATTATAAAAACAGAGCAGGAAAAAATTGCTCTCCCCTAATACTCTAAAATTCTCAAGGATGCACTCCTCCCTTCATGCAAGGGAAAGGGAAGTTCCCAATTTATTTATATATGACAGTGAAATGAACCCTCACAGAGGAATTAAACCCCTAAGCAGGGTTCAGGGACAGTTTAAATCCAAACACTCTCCTATTTCAACACATAATGGTATAGCCCCTTTGCCTGATTAAAGCATAGTTTGTACAGTCAAGATAAGCCTCCTTATTTATACAAAATCGGTTATTTTACATTCTCTACTTTTAGTGACAGTGAAACTAGGAAAATTAAGCTTACAGGGAGGGGACAAAAGCTATGAAAAGAGCAAGACTTAAAATAACATGACAAATTATTCCAGTACCACAAACCCAAGTAAAGACTTCAGCACCTAGACAATCCTCCACCACCAACAGCTTTTACTCAACTGCACAAAAGTTAGCTTCTTCTACGTTTGGTCTACACAGACAGCAGCAACTTACTGACATCCACTCCCTCAGTGAAGGAAGTAATGTCTATCTGGAACACAGACCCAGAAATGTTAACTCAATTTGATGGGGAAAAAAAAACAAACCAAACCCTAGCAAGCTCAGAGGATGTATTAACTCCTATGATACACAGATTATTAGTAAGAGGACTGTGAAATGTATGTGTTTTTCAGGGTAGAGTCATACAGGTAATTGTGCAAAAGATATTCCTAATCAAAACACAAATACAATACTTCCTTTACGAAGGTGTCCAATTTCACCATGATGTTTGATGAGACCTCTATACTTCAGAAGAGCTGAAGTGTAAAGCCAGACCAAAACTTTACATTTCCTCATGTATTAATTATTCCAAGCTTCATGGTATCATAGCCTTGTTGGACAAGCTGACCCTTGAGGTCCCTTTAAACCTGGTATTCTATGATATCCCAGCAGTGATCCAGCTCATTTGCAGTACGTGTAGTTATACTCACAATAATAAACTTTTTTCACAGCTTGAAGTTACATGAAGTGATTCAGTATGAATCTTAATCACTAATGCTCTCAACAAAATACTTGTAACTTACCTCTTAGGTAGCATCTATCTATTTTCTAGCTCTGCTTAGAAAAACAGGGTTAATATAGAAATACCCAAATCTTTCCATGCAGGAGATGGCAGGTCATCATTCCATTATAGGCACAATTTTGATCCCGTGACTAACTTCCCAAAACAGCCCTCACATCACCAGAAACATTAACATTTCAACAGGAAACAAAAACTGGCCTCCTGACACCACTGATGCACATTTCACTGCGAACCTGTTTTGTCATCTTTTGTAGTCTCACATGAGCTTAGGTCAAATTTAGTGGAAACTTACACAGCTTTAAAAATATGTTTAGGAAACATTAACATAGCACTCCAACCGAGTTCGTTACAGGAACACAGTAACACCTTATTTAAGAGCTGAAAAACATTTGCTTGGTTTTAAGTAGCCCAAGCCCATTGGCTTGTTTTCTGTAGGAGGGAAGGGTTGGAGGGCAGGGGGATTTGTTTGGGTTGTTTGTTTTGGGGGTTTCTGAGATGTCTACTCCTTTGTTTCCTCTCAACAATAAAAACAAACGAATTTAAATCCATCTAATTCAATTCCTTTCCCGCCACCCTCAAATCCTCTCATGCTTCCTCCAGAGAGTTGCATCATGGACATCCAGTCTGAGACAAATGGGGTGCAAGTGCTCCTTGGAAGCCGCCTCTTCTACCCTCTCAAAAACGAGGCCAGCCTTTAAGCCGGACGCACTGCACGGGCAGGGCTGGGGTTTATGATCTGAATTTGTTCAATAGCTTGGTTTTTTCACCTCGGTTTTCGCGCCTGGTGCGCTCTCCGCCACACGCCGGCGGCGGGAGCCACTTCGCCCGTCGCCATCCCTCCGCACACGGCGGCAACGGGAGAGCAGCAAGGCAAAGCACTACCCGCAGACGCTTGACATAAAAAGAACATCGCGGAGGGTGGCCTCCGGCCACGCCGAAGACTTTATGGAGGTTGGGGTGGGTTGAAGGAGCAAAGAGACAAAACCGCGACCGCAACGCTTGCCGCCCCTCCGGCCGGTGGCGAACAAAGCCCCGGTCGGCTCCGCAGCGCACCCCAGCCACCGCCCGCCCGGGCACTGCGCCTCAGCCGCCGCTTCCCGGCATCAGCCGCCGGCAGGCGTGGGCCGGGCGCCGACGCCCACCCATGAGACGGAGCCCCCGCCGTCGGGCCGCCTCCTCCCTCAGGCACGCAGGCACGGGCGGAGGTGCGGCGGGGCTGGTGCCCCCCGGTCACCGCGCCAGAAGCCAGGCTGCCACCAACTCTCCCGCCCGCGGCCCTTAAACCCAACCCCAAAGAGCCGCCGCCGCCTCTGCCACCTCCCTCCATTCCCGTCCCGTCTCGTCCACCTGCTCCCGGCGCCCACCTGCGGAGCAGAGCAGCACGAGGGACACCACGACCAGCGCCGGAGGATCCATGTCGCGGCGCGAGCGGCGGGCGACCGGCACGGGCTGCTCGGTCCCGGCGGGCACCTCCTCCACCCACGCGCACCGCCCAGCAGGTGAGCAGCGTCACTTCCGGGCAGCACCCAGACCGGCGGTGGCTCGGCGGTTCCCCCGCCGGCAGTGGCACCTGCCGCGCTCCCGACCCTTCCCTGTCGCGGAGCTCCTCAGGCCGCCCGGAGCTCCCTCCGCGGCTGCCCATGGCCGCGCACCTTGGCAGCCGAGGGGACCGGGCTCTCCGCGCCTCATCGGCGGCAGCGCGCCTTATCGGCGGGGCTCACCGCGCCCGCCGCACCGGGTCCAAGGGCCCAAACCCCGCTGTGAGAGAGTGAGGGTGCCGCGACGGTGAAGCGGAGTCCGGGGTGCTAAGAGCGCGGTCACCGCCGTAAGGGGGGCACCGCTCCCGACGGTAGCCCGATCTCTGGCGGTTTCTTCTCTCAGTCCCCATGGCAACGCGGGTATCACGTGTTGTGCTTCCCTTACACTGGGCACAAGTCCTTCGACGGAAAGATCTGGAACTGAAGAAAGCCCGCAAGCGAGACAAAAGGGAGATCAGCACCTATGTGAGGGGCGCAGTCGGGTCTTCCCTTGTCATAAGGCACGGCTGCCCTGTGCCCAGAATAGCAGTCGAGTCGAATACAGTGTGGGCTGTATTCGTGTACAGCAAAGTCATCAGTTATGTTTATCAGATGATGAATCAAACTTGACAAAGTTCATTCTCCATAACTGTGTTCTATATATTCACTGCTAGGCATGTATTACTGTGTGCTGCAAGGTGTATACTGTATATTGCTATGCATGTGTTATTGTATACTGCAATATATAAAGCTTTTAACTGGCATGAACATGTTTCTGCCACTATTGTTTATTCATAGAATCATAGAGTGGTTTGGGTTGAAAGAGAAATTAAAGATCGTCTAGTTCCAAGTCCCTGCCATAGGCAGGGACACCTTCCAGATTGCTCCAACCCTTGTCCAACCTGGCCTCGAACACTTCCAGGGATGAAGCATCCACAGCTCTTGTAAAAGTACCATCTCCTCTGTTAGATGTACAGCTCTGTTTAAATTAAGCAGGTGTCCCCATAACCAAATATTTACACAAATGCAAAAGCTATGCAGTCCAGATTTTGCAGTCCAAACAAATTTTAAAAGGGATCATATTACTGTTTGTTACTGTTCTTTGATGTCCCTAATATAGTTCAAATGCATTTTTATATTGTCATGTTCTGTACATATGAGATGACAGTTTAAAAAAACAATGTTATTTCTACCCGTGTTAGATGAATAGGTGACTACTCATAAGGGTATTTTCCCAAACAAAAAAAAAGAGTTGTTATGCCTTTTGTTCAGTAAAGGAAATCAGTGGTGTCTCCATTTCTGACTGGAATTGTGACTATATATGAAGGTGCACTATCATCTTTCAAAATGGTTGGTTACTCTAAGTAAAGCAGGAGTTTTTACCTGACACCTCAGAATTAGTTTTTTTACTAAATAGGGTAAATGCATTGTAATTTTTCACAAAGGTTCAGGTAAGCACTGCTTACATCTTGTGAGGACATGACAATTCACAGTGTCTGTTAGATCTCCTTTTAGCAACAAATGTACCCAATAAGAAGTGAGGTACTTCAAGCACAGAATTTTAAACTGGGAGAGTTCAAGCATTTTATTTAATTACAGAATTGCCTTTCCTTTCTATGAAGGAAGGAAAGTATCCTTCACGTAATATGAAGCCACAGGAACCAGAACCTCAAAGCAGAGATACTAAGATTTTGGTTTCTGTTGTTTTATATGTGCTGCAGACTTGAGCTTTAAAGGGGAAACTGGTTAGGCTGACTGGATGAGTGAGGTTTCTTGCTGTACAACCACTTCTGTCAACACAGAAATTATATACCATGGAAAGTATAATGAGGCAATCACAGTCATTACAGAAAGATAAAATGATTCGTCATTAGAATGGAGATGCTCATTCTTCTGTGAAATAAATCCTAGCTAGTAATTAAAATACATACTACACTGCATTTAGGAAGCATGAGGTCCATGTTTGTCTAGCTAGACAAACCTATTCCTGGTCTCATAAATCAAAAGCAACACTGATGCAGTCATGCTTACAGTGCTGAAAATTGTTCACACTCATGCAAGTTAAAAGCACAGCAGAGTACAATGTTAAAATAATTATTTTTAAAAAGCAAAAACTCTCCCCCTCCCCACTGTAAACCTTGGTCCAGCTAATAAGGCATAAAACTACCTGACTTATTAGAGGATGTGACATTCTGTAGATATTGAGTGGCCTATATACTTCCTGGAACACAAAACACAATGAGGGAAAAAGATAACTGTGAAAATGACCACTCACAAAGGAAAAGGTCAGGTTCAAAACTTTTTGAACAGATTTCTACTAGTGCTAGCATTTTGGAGCAAGCCCAAAAAAGGCTCTTGGGGTGAAAGCATAATCCGGCCAACAAGGAAGAGAGAGCACCTAAAGCAGCAGCCTGCAGTCCACACACACATTTTGCAAATGGGTAATCATTTAGCATGTATTTTGTGGAGAATACTGTCTCATGCTCAAGAATCTTAAAATTTATGTTAAATATTAAAAAGTCATTTCCAGTGTTTAAGAGAAACTTCAGTATGAGAACTCCCACATCAGTGTCAGTCTAAATGTGTAAATACCTTGGAATAATAAAATCAATACAATATTTTCTAAATTTTTACATTTTTTTACACACAAAAAAACCCCAAAACATAAATTCAGAAGTAATTTTAAAATAAGTTTACAAAAAATTGTGTGGTTAGGACTGCTTAGTATAACCAGTATGTCCAAAACTAAACTTTTCAGAGCCTGAATAAAATGTGTTGCATATTTCTGCAACTTCTGCAATAATTTTTAAAGTAAATTATCCATTAATTTTAAACCCTGGTTGTAAATTATTTGTGTTTCCTGCTTTGGAAATGCTTCCACAAAGTGAAATCACTATTGGTTTGTTTTTTTGAGGGGAAGGGTGGAAGAGTATCAAGTGAAGTTACTCATTGGCTGGACCTACAGAAGCAGTGAAATGGAAGTAATTCATACTTGTGTTACACAAGATCACAAAGGACGGGACTGTGTGATAAAATGGAGCTCTTCCCTGTTTCAGTTTCTGTCCTGTGCTGGAGGAGCAGCTGTGATCAGCTGCTGCAATTCTTGAGGGAAAATTGCCCATTGGGCTGTACCCTTCATGTACATAACATGTCTCAAGAAGGACAAGATTAAAAATAGGGAAAAAAGATGAAGAGAAGAAGCAAGTAGTATCTTTGGGACTTTGGGTCTGGATTCCTACTTGTAGAAGGGAGTGACCACATTTTCTTCTGGAACACATTTTCTTCTGGATCAGAAGACTCCATCAGTTTATCATTCAGGCCAGAGCCAGCACGAGGGAGGACACAGGGATATTTGGCCAGGAGAGGGAAGATGGGGTAAGAGGATGGGACAATTCCTGTTCCCGGGTGTCAGGTGTGAGTCTACCTGGAGGTTGGTTATTTAAACTAGAGGTGCCACAGCCCTGCACTCCCCCCACCCGTGATACTCCCACATGTGTACTTGTGCTGGAACTGCAGCTCATGACACCAGCTGATAAGATAATTTGGGAAGCCAGGCTGGCCAGATACGAATACTGTTTGTGTTCAGCCAGCTGAGCTCCCTGAAATGTTTCCTGCTTATTTGCCTGAGTGCCAGCTGGCATAAAAAAGCAGGGGGGTGGGGGGCAGGACTGTGAATCAGATGAGATCAGTTTAAGATGCTGTGGTACCACATCTGGAGCTGCAAGAAAGGAATAGTCTAGCTTGTAGCTTTTTTTGAAAAATAAAAATCCAAGAAGTCATTTTTTTCCAAAGTAATTTTTGGCATTGGTTATAGTGGTGTCCATGCCCCAGTGTTGCAAGGAACAGGCACTTCTGTACTGCTGAGCTTTTTGGTACTAGCTGTCCTTATCAGCATTAGTTAAACAAGCCCAAGGCAAGTCAGGCTGATGTGCTGAAAATAGCTGCCAGAGTCAAGAGCGTACATCAAGGTCTCATCAACATGGGGATTTTAGCGGGCAAAGTTACAGAGCGCTAAGTATTTTGTAAGGAAGCTTTCATGTGTATCCTCTCGCCTGATGCCCCAACTGGCAGCCCGGAGCAGCATCGCATTCCTGAGGGCGGGGTGTGCAGCCTCCCAGCTTCCCCACTGGGACGAGTCTAGCGAGATTATCACCCCCGCAGCTTCCACCGGGAGAGCACTCCGGTGATGCCTTGGAGGAGGCGCCGATCTGCACGCGTGTGGTGACCGGATGACTGGGTTCTGCCTTTAACACCCTTGGTTTCTAGTTAAACTTTCACGCACTTGCTACCTTTTTATAATGATGACTAAATGCAGTCCATTTCCCCAGTCATACTGGGGAAAAGAAGAAGTAAAGGAAAAATTATCCCGTAATAGCTGAGATTTAATTGTCTTTAATTCGGGTTAGTGTTTTTCATGCACTATCTTGATAGGAGTTAAAATAACAGCTTTCACATTTAGCACCTTAATCAAGTGACAGTTGCTATCAGGGTAAAATTCACACTTTGCTGTGTTCCTCTTTTCAGAGAGACAATTTTTAGCAAAGACGTTTTAAGAGGGCATCAATTTACACCTTTGTGTCCCTGTGGTATTAAAGTTTAGAAATACCTCTCAGAGGCTACTTGAATGTTTGCATCATTTAGATGAAAAAATAGCAGAAAGAAGTATCATCAGTCCCCTACTGATCGCCATTGATCCAAACTTAAAACTACATATTTATGATGTGAAAGGGAAACAAAATCCGTGTGATGTACAACAGAGTTGGTTTGTTTAAAGTCCAGAAGAGAAGTGTATTGTGTGATTTGTCTTCATGGAAATATTAGTGCTACATATCTTTTGTTAGTTATATATTGGAGGTCTATTTGTATTCAAACTTTTGTATGTGCACATAGCAGTAAGAGTGCAATATCTGATGGCTGGAATATTAATACAATTGACAGTACAGATTTGTCCTATTTTTCTGAGCTAATAATCATCACAGTGAGGCCTTGAAGAAAGTTTCCTATAAGACGAAAAATAGATGTGATTTCCATAAGGGATGAAGAAGTGCTTCTTTAGCAGCTGAACTAAAGATGCACTATCTCCAAAAGAGGTGACATTTATGCCCCTCTCTCTTTTTTTCCTCTCTTTTTGCACTGAATTTCAGCTGTGACATTTGCTGATGCCTGTATGACCCAGCAACAGCATTCCACTGACAACACAATCCCAGTCCCCCCTCCCTATTTTCAGCTTCACAGTCACCAGACTTTACTTTGTGTCAGCTTTGATAATGATCTCACAATTTAGTGAGCTAATTTAGCTCACCAAATAGGAAATAAAACTACTCCCCTCCATTTTCTTTATGAGCTTAAATTACCTGCAGAATAGATTGCTGGCCATTGCTGCAGCCACAAAAGCAGCACAATATGAGAGGAGGTGAAGTTGTGAGAAAGGATTGGAAAAGCAAGCAAACAAGCTACAACTTGTTGATTGTAGCAATAACTATATCCTCTTAGCTGCCTTATGGAGTTTGGCCTTTAGAGTGAAATCAGCTGTATCATGGAGCAGTTGTGTTGAAACACAGCTACACTTGTGAAGAAGACTACATTCCCACTCCTACTACTGACTACTTCTGGAGGGAATGCAGCATCAATGCCTATAGCATCCATCCAGCAGTTGTACCTCTAACACGGATCTTCAAAATTACAGCCAGAGGAAGACAGCAGTTATGTGCTTTCTCACAGGATTAGCACGGGTCATGCTGTATTTGGGTTGCATTCTCCAGCTGGAGCTGCTCAGTACTTGTGGGGGAATTCTTGCGTGGCCAGACTGGAAGTGATCATTAGAGAGCTGAAAGGCCAAAGGAAATACAGAAACCACCTATAAATAGGCAGAAAGGTATAAAAGCTGGCATCTGTTGATAGAAGAAGGATGTTTGTAGTTTTTTTCCTAGTGTTTAGAAAAAAAGGCAAGCCTGGGAACAGGATCCACACCTGCAAAGAAGATGGAAGAGAAACTGCATCTGAAAACCAAAACCATTTGTGAGCTAGAAGTAATGGGAAGTGGGTTCTCCAATCCTTCAAGGAGTACAGTTCAAGAGGAGGATAATCACAGAGATGGTAGAGACATTAGCATTTCATACATAATCCCCAAAATTAAGTCATTTTTAACAGTGCAGAATAAGTAGCTGATGGGACAGTAACTTGGGACTGCATCATGAGCTTTCTGTGTATTTTGTTGGTGTGAGGCATTTCCAAATAGTGCTTTTGCCCTTACCAGCCTCTTCGGTGCCTGTATCCACCACTTAAGACACCAGTGATGATTTCTGAACTGCTACTCAGCTGCCACTATCCTACTAGTCAGTCAAGTTTCTTCTGGTGTCACTGCTGACATTGCCCAATCGCTAGCAAGCTGATCAAAGCCTGTTCCTGAGATGAAATCCTGGAAATCCTGAAGCAAGATTTTCCATAATCAGGGAAAATTACCCTTTCATACCAAGCTTGATGCATATGCATTAAGTGGTATAAGGGACAGCCTGTGACCTAGAGTGCACAAGCCTGCAATACAGTATTTCTAGTAACTGCCCTAATAACTATGTTGTGATTAACCCGTGGAAGAAAGAAGAAAGTGCATTAAGACAGGAGCCAATCACGTGTAACACTTACTTCATCTGGCATTCATTTGCTTATTCTTCCAGTCAGACCAGATCTCAAAGGCATGCCCAGATCACTCCTAGTATATGTGGCCTGCCAGCTCACGTGTCTGGATACAAACCAACAGTGGATGGAAGAACAGTGGAAGCACAAAAAACAGTAGGAGGAATAAAATAATGGCAAAAATAAGAGATAGTGAGCGCAAATACAGGATGGGGGAATAAAGTGTTTCATCTGATATACTGGCAAACCAATTAAAGATGCTGATGTAAAGAGCAGTTTGTAGAGCTCAAGAACAGGAAGGTAGGTGCCATTTCATGTCCCTCAGCTAGCTATACAGTGCCAGTGTGTTAGATGCCTACATTTTACTCCTTGTCCCACACTTCACCTTTCATTCTTTACCAGTGTGAGGTGCTTTGTGATCAGCTGGCTGCTTCCTGAAATATTTCTTGCATAGATGTCTGATGCTCCCCTTCCCCAGGGAAACCTGGCTGGTTAGCTCAGGGATGTAGAATCTGCTTGTTGCAGGAGCTCAGGTGTTTCAGGGTAAAAGCAACAGTTCTTATAGCCAAGCTCCTCGAAGGTATCTCAGTGTTAGCTACTGTTGTTTCTGACAGAACAGTTAAATAACAGTGGGGACTGTATGTCAGGGCACACAGTGCAAAAGATTCTGAGGGTATTTCCATTGAATAACACTTGTTACTGTATATGGCATCATTGAAGAATGGCAATTTTCTTCAATTTGTTTGAAGCCTTGTGCTGCTTGGCATTTTCTGTTTAGCTTGTACTGTCATGAGAAACAGAACTTCCATTAAAAATTATCAGAACCTTCTTACAGCTGATAGACTGGGAAGACTTGCAAAAAATCATAAAAAAAACCCTGAAAAACCCAAAAAACCCAATCCACCACCAACCCCCCAACCCACCACCAGAAATAAAAATACTCTTAACTCTTTTTTCTTTTTTTTTTGTTTGTTTGGGGGTTTTGTTTTGGGTTTTTGGGTTTTGGTTTTTTGGGTTTTTTTGGGTTGGGCTTTTTTTTTTCATGCAGTCTCCCTATTTGGGGTGTGGGGAGAAGGAATTATTTCTTAAGGTTTTGATTGGCAATAATACATAATAGGGTTGCCTAGCCCTTTATGAGATGGATGCTACCTCCTCATCATCATCATTTCTATATATTCCTGCCTCTTCTGCTTAATCCTCAACTTTGCCTCTTCAGGTTCCTTTCCTTAAATTCCATTTTTTCTCCCAGGTGAACATATATCCAGGATACATTTAACTATGGCAAAATCTAAAATCCTAAAATGATGTCTAACAGTGCCTATGAGCTTAAGAATGCTGAAATTGCTGTTGTGACTCACATACAGATGTCCCTGCTCTAAATGGTGCTGTGTATCAAGGGCATTCTGCACAAGCAGAAGAATGGATGTGACTTCCTGAATAGCAAACTGAGAGTAAAACAGTCATCCTGTTGGCCTGATGCTTCTTCCATTATGTTGTCCTCCGTTTCCCTTACCTTGGGTGCTATCATGTACCCTCAGAGCAGGTCCAGCTGACTGATACATTGGTAACCACCACAATAAACTGCTCTTTGCCCTTCATTGCTTCCCTCATCACAGCCACACCTGCTGGGTGTGGCAGGGACTTTGGCCCAGGAAATCCACATTTGTTTTCCAGGGTGAAGTTTCTGATTGTCCAAGTTGGAAGTTCTAGAGGAACCTTCCCCCACCGAGGCAAAAATGAAGGTCTTAACTATCAGTCCAGAATCAGTTTCTGGAAAGGAGTGTATGACGTGGCTGTTTGAAATCTCAACAGACATTGTTTGCTGACCCAAAAAAAGGGCTTGGTGAACCGAAAAGAAGCACTCTCAAAAGTGCCAGTGTTCTTTGATGAGATTCTTCTTTCCTGCCCAGTACATTTAAATAGCGTCCTGTTGTAAGAGAGAGTTCCAGTTTGTGTTTCAAGTCAATTTGGATGCATTTCTAGTCGCTGGATCATTTAATACCATGTTGCTGTAAAAATTTCACTTCATAAAGGGTCTGGGGATTTTTTGGCTTGGTTTGTTGGTTTGGGTTTTTTTGGGTTGGGTTGTTGGGTTTTTTAGGTAGGGTTATGTAATTTTCCTTCCTACTGTAGAAAAAGGTTGGGTTGGTTTCAGTAGTGCATTGTAATTACATTAGCTCAGGGAAAAATGTTGACAGCGTAAAGAATACATATTTTACTGAGAGCAGCCTTTGTAATGTCTTGCGTAACTGTTTACAATGAAACCTGATTTAAATGGCCTCACTGAGAGGCAGTAAAAGGTATTTGCCCAGTAGAAGTAGCCCATAACTGCAGTGTAGCACTGTTCACCTAATGGCAAACTATAACAAATGCCATTACTTATTGCAAGTGGTGCTTATTGTAGAATTGTGGTGTATCTGGGGATATTCTGCAAATAGTCCTCTACACAGAAATGAAACTATTTCTCAAATTATATACTTCATTATTTCTGAAAGTATTTTTTCCCTTTCCTCCATGGTTTTAGTTTATTGCCTCTTGTTAAGGCAGATTTCAGTGGTGAATGTCATCTTGAATTATATTTTAATCTTTCATCAATTAGTGAAATGCTTCAGGAGGAGGAACAAAATGTATTCAGGAGTTCAAAACCAAATGGCATGACATGGAAAGGAAAGTGGGGAGGCAGGATAGCCAGAGTCTTAGTTCTGCTGTTTGTTGAAAGGTCTGGGCCCAGTTTGCTTCATCTGTCTGTTCCCCAGTTGTTCCATCTGAATAACTGTATAATTAAGTATTTGCTTGTCTGAAAGGGATAGTATAAAAACTAAAATCAGTAACTCATACTGCAAAACACTTTGTCCTACCCCTTCATAGAGGAAATACTGAGATGCAGTAAATAAGATGCTATAATTTGCATTTCAGAGGACAATGTAATGCATTTTATGGCCTCACACTGGAAGTTCAGAGATCTGTTTACACTATAGGGTGGCAAAGGCTGATACTTGGCCTGCAGGGACATCGAAAGCAGTAGTACTGGTCCTTCCCTTCCCTGGTGCTCTCACTGCTCCCTGTTACACCTTTGTGTTTGGGCAGTGTTCGTTTCCTTGTAGCCACTGGGGAATGGAATCAGGCAAACCCCACAATTTAAAAGGAGGGAGAGAAGCATCAACCCAAAACAGATGAGGGCTGCAGCCTGCCTCTTTCAGCAGCAGCAGAAAACTTTTAGATCAGCTCAGCTATCTTACCTTACCTGCAGACGATATCGATGAAAGCTGATATTTCACCTAAGTACAAGCTTCAAGTGAAGCCCTGGCACCACTAGAATGAAGGGCCTGGCTGCCACTGAGCTCAGAGAGGTCAGAGCTTCTTCTTGCAAGGTGCAGCTTCCTATCAGCACCCCAGCAGCAGCTTGGGATGGCTTAGGAGCTGCCCACACTGCCCTGCTGCTGGCAGCAGCATCTTTACCTGCTGGCTGAATCAGGTCCTGAATCCCTCACTGCTCGTTATGAGTATGCATATGAAGCTTGGTTATGAATATACATATGTGAGTATGCATATGAGGATCAACATATGTGTTCCCGATAGTATTATCATAGGATGATCAGCTCTGCAAAAAGGCAAGGATGACTATGTGGCTAGGATTATTAACATTAATTGAAGTACTTGTCATTTTAGCTAAATCTGCTATTAAAAGACTGTGAAAACTACGCATACTATTGTATTATTGTCTGTTTGTGCTACAGTGGTGTCTAAAGGCTCCAGTTATAAGCCATGTCCCTTTCTCACAGTACAGTAAGTAAGCATAACATTTTGCATAACATTTTCCACTGTACTTAGTGAAAAAAGGACATAGAGTCATGTAAGTATGCGGTAACAAAATGTTGTGCATACTTACAGTACTTAGTGAAAAAGAGACATGACTAAGTAGTCTACTCTGTTCTCTGAAGTTAGTGTTTCTTTTTAATGCTCCTAAAGCTGTGCAATTAAACTGTCCTATTGAATCTGATATTTCAAGATACATTCTTAGTGGACATATGGTATTTTAATTCTACCACGAAGTAATATTGCTAGTATGATTATTGACCTGGTATTGTAACCTCATGCCAGGTCAAACATGATTGATTTTCAGTGTGATTTTATTTCATAATAAACCCTTCTTCTTATGTAGCCTCCATTTTTGCTGTCATTTAAGATGGCAGAATTCTGACTATTTTTGTTTTCCCTCTGTCAGAGATCACTACTCCAACAGCAGAAGCAGTAAAACAGCAAGTGTATCCATACCTCAGCTCCTCCAGTTTGCTGTTTGGAAATCCGTCAAATGAAAGAGCTTTCATTTCAGCAGTTTCAAGATGAATTGAAGTGCCCCAAAAAGGAGAATAACCCTTCTTTTTGTTCCTGATTTTGCTTCCTGATGTAACTTCTGGTGGTTGGAGGCCACTTAGTGAAGGGAGTGGGATATTCTATAAACTATCTTTTTTTATTATTATTTTTTAAAGCAAATGTTTATAATTTGCTTTAGCTGGTCTGAGGCCAAGTATTTTACATATTTATCAATGCAGACAAATCAAAACTAAACCCAGGTATTTGTACTTGATCAGAGCTATAGTCTACACTTCTCCCTACAAAAAGACTTAATACCATAAATTAACTGACATTTTTGTAAAAAAAAAACCAAACCAAACAACCCGCACAATCAAAAAACCACCATCACCAACATAAAAAATATTGAAAAAAGTACAAAAAAAGTAAAAAAAAAACAAACAAAAAAACCAAACACCCCCCCCCAAAAAAAAACAACAAAAAAAAGCAACCTAAGGTATGAGAAATACTTTTAATTTAGTCAATGTTAAAAGATGTCTAGTGAGGAAAAATACTAAGTGCCTCTAAGATAACTATGAAACAGACATAAGGAGATGGTTATGATACACCTAACTGCCTACTTACTAGCAAACTACTTATGTTTCCTGGAAGAGAGAGGCTTTAAGCAAGGATGCAGAATAAATTAACTTAGTGGCCTTGCTTTTTTTGGGAGGGAGGGGTACCCTCCAATACCACTGATGATCAAAAGAGAAAGCAGAGAAGTGCTATGTGCAATAAAAGATCATGCCACCTGACAAAGCAGAGGCCAAGAAGGTGAACAGATTGAAAAGATGTAAGAAAATATGATAGAGTAAATCTCTACATGTAAATCTTCACAATGACAGAGTAAATCTCTACATAGTAGATCTGTGATTTGTCTATGATAAAGTAAACCAACACAGGACCAAAACAAATAGTATTTTTTAGATGGTGAGAAAAAGGAAATAATGGAGAGACACAAATGCAGACATGGTATGATCAAAGTGATGAGACAGGAAGAAAGTCTGTATATAGTCTATATATATACTAGGATTTAGAAAACAAGATTGTACCTGCTAAACTGGGGGAGAAGTGATGGCAGCAGCATATCTGAATGACTTTACTATAACATAAGAAGCAAACACTTTGTATTTGAAGAAATTGAAAAAAATCAAGTTGCATAATTACTTACAATGCAGATACAATTTGCCACTAGTTGAAGACAGAATAAACTGAGTCTCAAGTGTGTCTTGAGCAATGAAGGACACCCATGGTGCCTCAGGACCAGGATAAGGTTTTGTGCCACCTCTGCCTTGTGAGATCCTTTCCATACACCTTATGCTTTCTTCTTATAAAATCTATTGCCTTTCTTTGTAGGTGTGTGTCTTTTAGAGCATTTTAGAGGTGGCAAGTATCTCCACATAGTCAAAACAATCCTGGTGTTTTGATGGGCTGACATTTTGCTTCATGGATTTAAAGTGAAGACTACACAGTCTTTCCCTCACCAATTCAAATTCTGGTATCATTGCTCCTATCATATGCTTCTCTCTCCTTGTTCACATAAATTTCCCAGCACACAGCGGTTACTCTCACCAACGTTAGGACCTCCTCTGCCACTGGTGAGGAGGTCCTAAATCCTAAACAGGATTTGCTGGCACAAACACTGTTATTTTTATGAAGAGAAAGATTTCTCTCAGGACCTAGTCTAACATTCATTCCACCAGAAATACTTCAAATCTGCCCATGCTGTCACAAATATAAACTTTTTTTTTGTTCTTTCTTCAGTATCACAGATGAAATATGTATTTACTACAAAAAAAAAAAAAACCCAGAAGCCAAACAAAACTTCTCAAATGTTATTCTTTCTTGCCAGAGAGGAAGAAGGTTGAGTGAGATGTTGATCTTTGTTTCCAGTCCTTATCTCTTGGGTTTTATTATCTCTTATATTTGTTAATGGCTATATAAAATAATAAAGAACCTTACAGCTGAGCAGAACACAGCCATCAGCATCAAAGGCTGGTCAGGTTGGAAACAGGGATTAAGAGATTTTGAATTTTGCACTTGTTTTAAGTGCATCAGAAACAAGACTATGTTCCTATGAAACATTCATGAATGGGAATATGCCTGTGTAGTTTGTGTGGTACCAGCTGAAGACAACCCTGGGAGAGGGCAGGCTGGTGAACCCTGCAAAGGCTCATCCCAGGATTTCCAACATTCCGGATGATGGTTATCCCACCCATTCAACCTCTCTGGCCACTATAACTACAGGTGTAAGAATCAAGAAGGTCTTTTAGAGGAGAGACAGACTTCACTCTCGAGGTCTGGCTATTGACGTTTGACTAGGGAAGGTGCAGTTCAGTAATGCTGGCCTTACCCTGCACCGTGTCTCCCTCTTCTTTAGCTCATGTGTTTTCAGACAATTCTGTTACAAAAACTGCCTCCGCACCACCATGGGGACAATGAGCAGCAGGACCACTGGGAGAAGCACAGAGCAAGAAGGAATTCATTTGCAAGGCAAATGACTGAAGAGCTGATTTGGGCTGGGCTGGGGAATGTGGTGCATCCTTCAGGTGCACTAAGGAAGAGTATGCTGAAAAACTAGAAAGAGGACAGGAGGAAACAGCCCAAGAGATGGGCTTGTCCCCCTTAAAGAAAGTGTCAGTGACATTTTTTAATAGATGTGGAGGTAAGACACCCAGTTATACTCTCTTGTATATGAAAATGCTGACCGCAGGCGATACAAATGAAGGATATATTAATAGGAGCAAATAAAGCTAGACAAATTATGTTTGACACTTCCCTACATCCTCTGCTCAACTAACTCGGTACATTTCTACATTCAGAGAGCTTATTGTTAGGGATACATGGGGAACAATCACAACAAAAATTGCTTCAGGTAAAATAGAGTGATACGGGCGATTTGTTTAACATTTAAGTGCATTTTAAGCACTAATAAATTTGTAAGCACGGGTGAAGACATAATCTTTTAACAAAGTGAGGCAAGTAAATAAATATAAGAGCTAGGTTTGTAGTTACCCTACGGGAAGAAATAAGACACAACCAAATGAATAAAATAACTCTTTGAGTAAAGAGCCTGCAGGGACCATTTACATTCAAGCCAATACAGATGCCAGCTTCAGTTTTTAAAGGCCAGGAGGGATGCTTATAAATCCAAACCCTTTTTTACAAAATATGATAAAATTCAGAATAATTCATTTAAAGAGTTTCTTTTCTGAAGGTCTTCAGCCAGGTTCTTAATCGTGTTTCTGAAGTGGGTGAGGCCATTTACAGGAAAATAAGATACAGAAGCAGAGAAAAATATACGGTTCAAGAAGATAATAAGACAGCCTTTAAAAATGTAAAAGAAGCCCAGCCTTCCAAGAAAAAAACACAACAAAACAAAAAAGAAACAGGCTCACATAAATATTCCACTGCATGCAAAACAAAGCAGTCTCTGATAAATGAATCAAACTGTAGTGCTGCTTAAATTGTAAATGTAACTTTCAAAACAAAGGGATGGCCTAAGATTTTTTTGTTGATACTATCATCATTTACATTAGGATTTTTTTTAAACGTGCTTGTTTCTTTACATTAGAAATTTGCTGTCAATAAAAAAGGCCCTTCGGAATTTCAAATATATGTTTGGAGTTCACAGCAAATACTGTTTTAAAGCCCTTATTCTTCTAAGAATTAGTCAACATTTTTTGTCACTGTATAGTGGCACTTTAATTATAATAGTTTGTGCCAGTGCAACTGCATTCAGACAAAAAGCTACAGTGATGCAAATGCTCCTCCTCCCCCCTCAAGCGTCTACATTCAGAAATTACCTTCGAGACAAGACAGTTACAGACAAGGCCAAAGGCGGGGGAAAAAATAACATTTTAAATAAAAGATACATCTAAAAATGCAGGCCTTGGCTAAACATTATAAACAAAAATAATCACATATAAAAATCCAGAGTGCTTTTAATGTTCTGAAAGGACTCAAGCAGCGTTGCTAGCATGAGCTAATTTTGTCATAAACTACATCAAGAAGCGAAAGGTGAAAGTTGGAGCTATCTTCCAAGGTAGCATTTTTTTTTTTGATACAGAAAAATGTTACCTGTGAATTTTGGAGACCCAGAGAAGTGCTTCCCTCAGCTGAAAACGAGAAGTCAAGGAGTAGAATCAAATCTGAAGGAAATCAAAGGTAGAAAAAAAATTAGTGTAGGGCTGCAACAAAAAAGAATGAAAAATAATACAGTGGATGGAAAAGTGGAATTAAACATGCGGAAAAAAAAAAAACCCAAAACATTAGCTGAATATCTTTTTTGTTTCTCTTTTCCTGAATGTGATCAGTCATTCTGAGTGTTCCATTTATTTTTACCAGGCCAAATCAAACACAAAGAGAACACGGGGCAGTCAGGAATGTAGCACTTTCACACTGAAATCTGATACCACCAAAGCTGGATGTAGCCTTCATGAAGCACTTTTTGGTCAAAGGAGGAATGATTAGCAAAATGAACTCAATCACATTTCACTGTGCACCGTTCGGGGATGGGGTGGTGTGGGGTAAAACACACACCCAGATTGAACCGAAAAGGCTACTAACAGCTTGGTGGAGGAACAGAATGAAAATGAAATATTCAAGAGCTATGACTGGAGCCGCACGTTGACCATATGAACCTATTTATTAAGCTTTTCCTCAGATTTTCGTCACACCTTTTTGCACATAAGCACAAGCAGCATGTTGAGAGCTCAACATGCACTGGCTATACAGGGCTCTACGGGTCTCTAGATGCAGAGACAAAGCTGAGCAGACAAAAAAAGCAGCAGCCTGCCAAAACACTATCATCTAGGAAGACAGACGGCACAGCCTGAAACCAAAGAATTTTGGTCCAATCCTTCCCTCCCTGCCCCTCCACACCCAGACACAGCCTCGGGCTGGGAATTCAGCCACTGAAAAGGTGCAAGTCCATAGAACAACAACGCTGTGTTTTTTTTTTTTTTTTTTTCCTTTGATGCTGATAATGAGGGTTGAGGCTTTCTGGGAATTTTTATTTCTGATCAGGGAAAACAATGATACTCCAACCACAGCCATTCATTAACGAACTAGCTTATTTTAAAGCAAATGATTGTCTCTGCTGTATGTGCTTTGGATAATCCACATGGGACTAAAAATAATCTGTTAAAACAGCGTTGAGTAACTACCGCGACATCCATCACAAACCGCATTGAGTAACTACCCCAACACCCATCACAGTAAACCGGACCTGAATAAAGACCTTAGTGGTAACCCAGCCTCTAATTACCATACATCCAGCTATCTGTTCCTCCCTCAGACAATTCAGAAAAAGGAGGTCAGTGGTGTGACTTGAGGGTTAACACATGCAGCCTGCATCTGCTCTCACGGGAAACATGTGAATACCTGCCACGCATTATTTACCATGTATTAACGACGATAACTACGTTTACAGGCTGTCACTCAAGGTTTGTCTGTACTAGCCCATTTTGGCTTTTTGCTGTCATTGGCAGCAGCTTTACTAGCTTTACCTCTCAGGTACCCTTTCCTGCCATCCAGCTATAATAAGCATCAGGAGAAGAGCTGCTACTATCAGCCTCTTCCATGCAGCTGTCTGGCAGCAGTAGGGCTGTTTACAATAACAGGAACTCTAGGCATTTGTTCTTTACAGCATCATTAGCACCAGATAACAGGAGCAAGGACAGGATTTGGTTGGGTTTTTCCTTTGCTCCTCCTTCTCCCCCCCCCCCCTTTTTCTTCCCTTTTCTTTCTAGTGGTACTGCACAGAAGATCAGAAAGAAAGAGCAGAAAGAAGTAAAATATGGAAAAGTAAAAAGAGATCGGTGATCACAGTGTACAGGAAGGAAACGAAAGATGAGAGAGACAGAGGAGGAAGTGCCTGAAGGAATTAAAACAAATAAATTCACACTTCATTCCTCCTGTATGGGGTGTTTATAAACCTTAAATGTATGGCATACATGTAGCCATATCAGTATCTGGCAAACTGCTGCATCAGAAAATACTCCTGTCTCAAAATAATATGACATGCTTTTGTTAGCTAGATTCATATTTCACAGTGCTTTAAACCCATTTAACAATTTAGGGTATGTGTTACCATATAAATGCTGAAAGTAACCCAGGTGGGTGCATATGCCTTCATTTCATTTGACCGGTTCATCATATGTTGCTGCTTATTTGCTGTGTTTGTCTGGGTGGAGCCCTATGAGAACTGGTTTTTTAACAAACTTCTCAGTTCTGCTGCTTGTGAAATGTATGCAACTCATCATACATATGTATTTACCTTCTAAATATACCTCTATGCCCTTTGTTATTCATCCCAACTCAGCAAGAACTTCCTTGATTTGTAAGGCTGATAATATGATCCTTACTTTTAATGTCAATTTCTCATGTTTACAGACTTTCCCAGACAACCTTTATGAGTCAGAACCAGGGATGAAACAGCCAAGCGCAGTTCTGCTGAGCTACTGGTGCTATCCCTGCCAGCCAAAGACACTGTGATGAAGAAATCAGAAAACAAAACAGATCAAGAGGACTGTGGACCTTTATTGGATAGTGCCAGCATCCTTGAGGTTGTCTATTAGTATGTTCTTGAGTGATCAAGTAGTTCTGCACAAATACATTTTATTAAGCAAGGAATATTTAATTTCTTTGTGGGGTATATTTGTAAATACTGGAAAACCAGTCTTCAGATTACAGGGAAATGTGGGCCATTTAACACCTACTGGGTAAGAATGGGAATAGATGTTTGGAGAAGAACAAATTATGCTCAGACACTGGTGGGAGGCAAGCACAGTGTCTGTTTAAGGCATAGAGTCTCGAGGAGCACAGTGGAAACACAGGTAAAAGGTGGCAGCATGAGAGGTGTTCTGGCCTTTCTACTGTCAGTCCTGCACACTGGCCTCCTGTGTAAATCCTCTTCAGGCTATAGGTGCTGAGGACCACACTGAATGCTGGTGTTGGTGGAGAAAAAGCTGCCTCTCTGCAACTGCTTACACTGCCTGTGTGAGGTCTCTGACCTATGGGCATTGGGGCTGGGCTTCTAAATGTTTTGCACATAGAGGTTTGGTAGGTTTGTTTTGCACGTCCTGCTGCAGCCAGAGACTCCTGATGTCTCCAGTCATTGCCTGGGCAGAGCAGCCTTTTGATTCCACCATGGGGACATGCATGCCTGTTTAACATGTGGAGACCTCACAGGAGTCTACATGTTCTGCACCTCGAAGCAGTACTACAAAGGGATTAAAGGATGAGATGACACATAATCTCACAAGCTTGTTTTTATTTCACACTGCAAAAACCAGTCTTTTAATATTGGAAGGAAATGCCAGAGGAAGGATTGCTGCTGGTGGTGTTTCACACCTCATCATTTGTTGTGGTTTATTTGGTCACTAGATCAACAAGGAACCTCGCTCTTTCTTCTGTCAAAATAACTTCAGTTATGAAAGGACTTTCTATGAGGAAATGAGCGCTAGTGTTTGGGCAGAGATTGCTGAAATGGCTGGTTGGCTACACACCAGTTAGCATCATTGTTGCTCAAAAGCATGTGTGTATAGGAGTTCCAGCTTTCCCTCCATAATTCCCTCTTATCAGAAGGCCAGCAATTTGGCTTCTATTAGGAAAATGTACAAACTTACTGACATATAGACATGCCCAGTATAGCTTCTGTACCATGTCAGAAAAGTTGGAATAACTTACAACTGAACTTCAGGTGGTAAAGAAAAAGAACGTGTCTCACTGAACTAACAGCACGACTTGAAGTTGTCTGACTTTCAGTTTAGTTTATTCAATATACTCATCAACACAGAAAAATTTAGTAAGATATGATTGCTGGAACTCAACATTTTCATTGCTTTTTCAATCAGTTTGCAATTAATTAGAAATCCTTATTAGACAAAACAGTTGGGTAATTCAGGTGAATATTTTAAAGTAGAATCAGGAGATAAATCTGCAGAAGAGCAGCTGGTACTGGTGGAATTGGAGAAAAAACATATGGACACACTTAGGAAACCTCTTACTTGGGAAAACTGCGATAACTTTCAGCCAAGTAATTAATGAATGTATTGCTGCCATTTCAGATTTTTGTGTATTTGCCAAGTCTGATTTTTTTTTCCTTGTCATTAATTTGTTCATTATTCGGACTGGGAATTTTTTGGCAATTTGTGATCATCCATAATTCCTCCTTTTGTTCACTACTGAGGTAATATTGCAGTATATGTGCCACACCCATGCTTTCAGCATGCTTCATTTCTTGCATCAGCTCCATGACTCTACAGGAGAGTTCAGCTGTAGGCCATAATTTGCTATAATAATAAAGTTCAAGGTCAGAAAGTTAGATGTGTGTGGACTTGTCATTCTCAGTGCTGAACATCAAAGTACACAGCTAGGGAAGGAAACCTGTGACAGCTTTGGAACCCCATGTACTGTGAAACACCAGGAAGGCAAATAAACATTTTGTATCAGCAGAGACCATACCTTAATAGACAGTCAGCTGTAGATGCCTATGGTTCAGGAGCTGTCTGATATTAGTATCATGTCCTCCTGATTTGCATTGTTTCTTTTGTTTCCCAAGTAACATTTAGATGTATTACAGTACATTGATTCTTTAGAAGGGCTGATTTGGGATGGCAGTTCTTTGCAACAGCTAAGTCTCTGGTTAGAGCAGTAATTCTCAGTATGGACAGCTCATGAAGGGAAGTGAGTTAAATTAACCATGCAGCAAAACGTATAACAGTGCAGAAGTCAATGGAGGCACTTTGCATGTACAGCAGTGCTGCTGAGAGCACATCTCTCACCATTATTTGTAAATGATGTGGAAGATTCCCCTCCAGCAGCATATTGATTTAACAGCCTATAACCACACACAATATAATAACTCCGGATCTCAGTCCGCAGTCAGAGCAAGTTCAAGGACGTAAACCCCGCATATTATCAGCTAGGTTACTCCAGTGAAGTTATACTACATCCAGTAGTAAACATTTTTATACTCAGCTTTGTGAAAGATCAAAGTTTCACTTGGAGAAGCTGAGGGCAGAGTAACAGAGAAAGGAAATGCCATGACTGAATTATGCCCTGGAAATGTGACCACCAGCCACAGCCACTAAACAGCAGCTAAACAAAGGCAGACCAGATAGTCCAGTATTCAATCCTGTTTGATAGGCACTGGTTTCTGGACAGTGTTACTGGAACAGAAAGAGCAGCATGTACACCTACAGGACACTCAAGGAGCACCAGAACCAGGAGAACTTGATTTGCTGCATATCTGTCATATACCTGACCAACCTGGGCACTTTTCCTGCTGCTGAAGGGTCCTTGTCTCTCTGCCTCCTCTGTTTTCCCAGGTACACTCAAGTGTATTGTAAGGTATGAGCTCACACAGCAGTTTCAGAAGGTTATTTCCAGAGTCTCTGTATGTTGTAATGACACTTAAAAAGACATGAATATTTTTGAGACCTCTGTGTGTATCTGTGAAGTTGAGCTGGGCAGCATGTCCTGAGCTACTGGGAGACAGGTAGGACTCACAGGTTCAACACAGAAGTTGAACATGTGATCAAAAAAGGCTTGTTTGTATAGAAAAACAGATAAAAATGGGAAAATTCAGTTAGTTAGTCCCTAAACCTAGGTCCCTTTTTTATAATAAAAAGATACCAAATTTACTAAACTGTCAAAATATGTATGGTTTTTATGTGAAATGGAACAAATTATGTTTTTGGCAATTTGAGAACTTCCCATGGCATTGATACAACAGCAAATAAATCTCCATTTTGAAATTACAATAGAATAACTGGAACAAAACCAGAAAACAACCCAAAATCAAGAGACCTCACTTGGAGTATTATGTGCAGTTCTGGTGTCCTCAACACAAAAAAGACATGGAACAATTGGAACAAGTCCAGAAGAGCCACCATGATGATCAGAGGACTGGAGCACCTCCTGTATGAAAACAGGCTGAGAAAGTTGGGGCTGTTTAGCCTGGAGAAGAGAAGGCTGCGTGGAGACCTCATAGCAGCCTTCAGGTATCTGAACGGGGCCTATAGAGATTCTGACAATGTAGGCCCCCTCTGGAAGCTTTCGGGAGAACTGGCTACACAGGACTTGGAGAAGGCTGAGGTTCTGAATGGCTTCTTTGCCTCAGTCTTCACTGGCAAAGGCTCTGACAGCACCACCCAAGTCTTGGAAGGCGGACGCAGGGACTGTAAAAACCTAGACTTTGGGCCCACTGTAGGAGAGGATCTGGTTCGAGACCATCTTAAGAACCTGAATGTACACAAGTCCATGGGACCTGATGAAATCCATCTGCGGGTCCTGAAGGAGCTGGTGAATGAAGTTGCAAAGCCACTGCTCATCATATTTGAAAAATCATGGCAGTCAGGTGAAGTTCCTGATGACTGGAAAAAGGGAAATATAACCCCCATTTTCAAGAAGGGAAAATGGGAGACCAAGGGAACTACAGACCAGTCACTCTCACCTCTGTGCCTGGCAAAATCTGGGAGCAGATTCTCCTGGAAGGCATGCTAGGGCACATGAAAAACAACAAGGTGCTTGGTGACAGCCAGCATGGCTTCACTAAGGGGAAATCCTTCCTGACCAATTTGGTGGCCTTCTATGACTGGGCTATGGAACTGATGGACAGGGGTGGAGCAGTTGATGTCATCTACCTGGACTTGTGCAAAGCGTTCAACACTGTCCCACATGACATCCTTGTCTCTAAATTGGAGAGACATCAATTTGATAGGTGGACCACTCGGTGGATAAAATTCTGACTGGATGGTCGCACTCAAAGAGTTGTGGTCAACGGTTCAATGTCCGGCTGGAGATCAGTAACGAGTGGTGTCCCTCAGGGATCGGTGTTGGGACCGGTCTTATTTAATACCTTTGTCGCTGACATGGACAGTGGGATTGAGTGCGCCCTCAGCAAGTTTGCCGATGACACCAAGCTGTGTGGTTCTGTTGATAGGCTGGAGGGAAGGAATGCCATCCAGAGGGACCTTGACACGCTTGTAAGGTGGGCTGATGCCAACCTCATGAAGTTTAACCATGACAAGTGCAAGGTCCTACACCTGGGTGGGAGCAATCCCAGGCACAGCTACAGGTTGGGCAAAAAGGAAATTCATGGTTGCCCTGCGGAGAAGGACTTGGGGGTGTTAGTCAATGAGAAAATGAACATGAGCCAGCAGTGTGCACTCACAGCCCAGAAAGCCAACCGTGTTCTGGGCTGCATCAAGAGGAGCGTGACCAGCAGGTCAAAGGAGGTGATCCTGCCCCTCTACTCTGCTCTCATGAGACCTCACTTGGAGTACTGTGTGCAGTTCTGGTGTCCTCAACATAGAAAGGACATGGTACTGTTAGAACAAGTCCAGAGGAGGCCACGAGGATGATCAGGGGACTGGAGCACCTCCTGTATGAAGACAGGCTGAGAAAGTTGGGGCTGTTCAGCCTGGAGAAGAGAAGGCTGCGTGGAGACCTCATAGCAGCCTTCCAGTATCTGATGGGGGCCTACAGGGATGCTGGGGAGGGACTATTCATTAGGGACTGTAGTGATAGGACCAGGGGTAACGGGTTGAAACTTAAACAGCAGAGGTTTAGACTGGATATAAGGAAGAAGTTCTTTACTGTTAGGGTGGTAAGGTACTGGAATGGGTTGCCCAGAGAGGTAGTGAATGCTCCATCCCTCTCAGTGTTCAAGGCCAGGTTGGATGAAGCCCTGGGTGATATGGTTTAGTGTGAGGAGTCCCTGCCCATGGCAGAGGGGTTGGAACTAGATGATCTTGAGGTCCTTTCCCATCCCAAGTATTCTATGATTCTATGATTCAACAGGGGAAGTTTAGATTGGATATAAGGAGGAAGTTCTTTACTGTTAGGGTGGTGAGGCACTGGAATGGGTTGCCCGGGGAAGCTGTGAATGCTCCATCCCTGGCAGTTTTCAAGGCCAGGTTGGACAGAACATGGTTTAATGGGAAGTGTCCTTGCCCATGGCAGTGGGGTTGGAACTTGATGATCTTAAGGTCCTTTCCAACCCTAACTATTCTATGATTCTATGGCATGCAAAATAGTATAATTTTATAGTCTCTGCAAACACTCCTGAAGATGGATGTAGTACTAAGAAATTCATTCTCTTGTGATTAGTTTTGACAATTAATTTGTTTGCCTACAGATGGGCTTGAGATCATCAAGTTAAAGTACAGGAAATGCAAAATCTTTTAGTATCATTCAGTCAAATAGATTTACAATATATTTTAGTTGAAATCCATTTTTTTCTGGATGAATACATCTTTTTTGTTGATTAAAATAGTTTCTTATTTTTCTTTTTTACAAGAATAGAATTTTGAAAGGTAAGGATGGTGTTACCTCAGCTGTTAATATTCAAGTTTTAGAGCTTGTGTACTTCTAAATATGTGTTGGGTTTTTTTTTCATGGAGAGCAGAAACTCGAATTGGAAACCGTGAGCTATCAGTAGGTAGATTGAATTTGAGAATATAGTTTATAAGCTCTTGTAACAGTGGTGACAGAAAATGAGATGCCAAATACAGTCTCAGTTTCAAAATTGCTCTTGTAAAAATTCCCGTAAATTAATTTGTTTGCTTGCTTCAGCAACATTTGTTTGCTGCTGAAAAGGTCAAGGTCTGTTTTGCAAACACCTTCTCTCCACCCCATCCCCATCCACAGCAAAGTGATATACAGGCAAGAGAAATAAGTGGTATCAGCTGACCTGAGGATCTCAGTCTCCCAAAGCAGATGCAGCCTAAGCCATTGCAGTACCCATGCTATATTTATTTTGTTATGTTTCAGAGCTCACAAGGTCTCACAAAATTACTCAGAAATTACTGTTTCTGTACATAAATCAAACCTTGCTGGTTGCAGCACACAGGCAGAAGGGCCTGAGATTTGAGAAGGCAAATGTAATTTACACAGGTATTAAAAAAAAACCAAACAACAAACCACACGACAAAAAGAACTTGTATTTTCAACATGTGTACACATACATATCATTCATGAAAAAGGAGCTTTCCTTTATGTTCCCATTCACTAAGGATTTACAACTTTTTCTCTTCCCTTGGAAAGCAAATTACAGATGATACAGGCTATGGTGTTGGTGGTCTAAATACCTTCCCCTTTGTTGGTTGATTCCCACCCACATCCTCTGTTAAGTGGTTGGCTCTGACTGCCAGTGAGTCAGCCTTTCCTCCTGCCCAACCTGTACCTCTAGGTAGGAGCAGGCATTCAAGACACCAAGGTGCAACTTTGCAGTCTGGCACTCAGCAAGTATGGTCGAGGAGAAAGCACCACAGGTTTTGGTCCTGCTGTTGAAGACACAGATCTCAGCCTGCGTAATAACTATGCCAGAGTGATCTTTCCCTCTCTCTTTCTGTTTCAGGCAGCTCTGGTTCCTTTGCAAAAGCTCAGCAAAGTAGTGCAGAGGCCATACCCAAAACAAAAGAAGTGCAAAACAAGTTTTACAAAAAATTTGTTGCTCTTACTGAATTTTGTGGAAAGTCCTAGGGTACTGATTGCATAATGTGGAATTAGAGCATAATGGCAGATGGCCATTGGGGCAGTACATGGGGATATTTCTGTACTGGTTCCTAAATGCAGATGAAGCTTTGTAATGGGTTTGATGTCAGGCTAACTCATACCTTTTTGAAGAACGAGGTCCTGAGACTGCAGAGAAGAAGCATTTAATTTCCTGAGGAACCTCATGTAACCCAGGGTGGCAGCCGTCTCCCTGGTCAACTAATAGTTGAATGAGTTTTCTCAACAGAGGGTTTTAGTACTCCAGTTTCAGATTCAGATGCCTAACCTCTGCTGCTCTAGAGTCCTATGTCACATGTGTCTTCTCTTCAGCTCTGTTTCTGGGGGCTAGTATTTATGCACAGATACAATTTTTTTAATCCAAAAATCTCAGTGTATACACACGAATAGTTGCAAAGCCAGAATGAACTCCACACTCTCTGCCACTGTCAATTGCATTATCTGGATCTACACCCTTAAATTGTGGGCCAAATAGCTTTTGGCATATTCTACACAGGTTTCTTACAGAAGATTATTAAATGCAATTAATAAAAGCCTGCTAGCAAATCTTTTCAGCTGTAAATCACTGGAAACCAATTTAGTTTGCTTACAAAATGGCACAATTGTAAATTGAGAAATTTGAATTAAATTCTCAGCTGGGAATTTAAAAGCATATGTCGCATTTATTTTTTTCACTACTGTTTTTTTGCTGTCCACAGTGAGAACTGGTCCATTGCTAAAGGCAGATAACAGATGGTAAACCTCCACTGCCATATGACTCTGCTATTATCCCATTCCTCTGCATACCTAATCTAATAAATTGAGTGTAATTGACTGTAAGTGTACACCCTATATGTGAACACATCCTAGTACATTGTAGCTCTAACAAGAACAGTAAGCAGGCTCTTGTAGCTGAAATTGTATTTCCCATATCTATTTACTTACACAGTTTAGGGTAGGCAGGATAATTTAAATGTGAGGTTCAATGGGGAAAGTAAGCTTCTCAGAGGACTGGCAAAACTCCATTTCCATCAGTTCCTCCAATCAAAAATTAAATAACTTATCTGATTTCCAGTTCTGTTAAAGCACAATTAACACCACAAACAGTAAACAAACTGTATTATTACTTTCAAAAAATACCTTAGGTTCAATTCACATAATTTAATTGTCATTGAGTAGATCTTTGTGCTATCACCTTCAGATTGAAACATAAGGACTCAAATACCTTCTTAGTTCTAAAAGTTTTATTTCCTTATTGAAAACTACCTTGATAGCTTCAAAAAGAGTTTAACTTGAATGGTTTCCAGTCTCTAAATCAATGTCCTTATGTAAGAAAACATGTAGGCATATGTTTAGTTCTAAGCTCAAACTTGAATCCTAGTGCCTTTACTGATATGCAAATACATGCCAAAGGGCATTCCTGAATGAGGGCATTTTCCTCAACCGAAAATTGTCTTTCTCTGGAGTGAAGTAGGTGATCCACATTCAAGGAACACTGCTGCATTCCAGGCTGATTATCAGCTGTATCCTAAACAGTACTGATTCTCTTTAGAGTACTCATTTATTTTAACCGTTATTTAGTACTTGCTGTTTAATATGGGTTTGCAGGCCTAGTATAGACGAGGGTGCTATTTTGTTAGGTCCTGTGTTAATGCAAAACATATATAATGACAGCTACAGCACCATTATTATGGTACTTTGTACTACATTCCCCTGTAAGCTCAAATTCACAACTGAATTATCATGGCTCAACAACTTACTGAGGACCAAGTGAGCCATGATAACAATCCACATGAATGCTTTTAGTCCATGGTAAATCTGAAGTGATATGACTTGGTGTAGCTTTTAACGCAAGACAGTACTTTGCATTTGCTGCAATCAGACCGGAGTTACTCAGTTGACACCATGGAATATGTGTATGAAGCTAATCCTTGTTTGTGCTAGAAAAGTGCAAATGTTTAAGACTGTCAATATAATTAAAATTGTGCCATCTTCCTAGTTACAGTGTGGTTGGTAGAATATCTATTTAGTGCACTTAATTACAGCATAATTAAGTCAGCACAGATTTCCAATCTGAATTCACAAATGGTATAAAAGAGTTCTACACCAGCATGGCTATTTTCAGAAGGGAAGACTAAGGACTCCCATGTGTACTTTCACCTGGAAGTGTAGATACATTAATTCCAAAAGTTTTTCCTCACTAATTATTTCAGTGTCTAAAATTTACAAAGGAAAACCAGCTTACTAAAACACTATGGGAGAAGAATGCTGCTATGGGTAGAAGCAGACATGGCAACTTTAGTTAAGGTTACTCACAATTACCTTCTAAATTCCTGGCTTTGGTTGTTTCTGACTTTACCAAATGTAAATTATCCAAGCTCTGATTTTTCCAATCCTAATTTTTCCATGTTGGAGATAACCTACAGGTTGAATTACAAGCAAATTAACAAAAAGATGTTGACAAATATAGCTGTTCTGAGAATGGTATTAGAAGAAAATTAACTTCATCTTCCATGTAAGAACAGAACAGGTTTGTTGAAAAGTGTTGCTATTTCCTTGCCCAGACAGCTGAACACTCTCTTCTTCTCTTCCACCTCTTGACCCAGAGAGCTGGGCTGTGCTGCTCTGCAGTGGGACCTGTGAGCACAGGAGCTTGTTTAAAGGGGTTTGCCCTGGCACTGCTTTTCTCCTCCAGCAGTTTGCAGACATTTCTATTGCCAATTTGGCTATTCATGCTTCAGCGGTGGCATGCACCCAACCTTGCAATATTCTGTATTCATTTATTATCTGGGAGACTGCCAGTGTGTTTCTCTTGCATGCAAGCCGTAGGAGTGAAACCAGAATGGAACTTTATGAAATTAAGTGAGTTAATTAAATCATATGCATTTAATCCAAGTTTATTAGCAGTGAGGGGGCACTTGTAGCCGATGGGCTTTCTCTGTTAAATTGCAAAGAGCTGTTATACCTGTGGCAGTAGAATTTTATAAAATGGTTATACATCTTTTTGAGTTGAAAGTATTTTATATAAGTCACTACCAGCACATACTTGGCACATGAAAGAGAAGCCACTACCAGACACTTCTGTCATAATAAACACATTGACATTTATAAGGCAGAGTAAGTATACCTTCTTCTCGGCAGTTAATTTTACGGAGGCATTCTAGCAAAGGTAGGTCCTAAGGAATGATTTAAATGGCCTTACAAATCAGGTCAGGGTGGATTTTCTCTATGTGTGAGCAGTCCTTGCTAAGTTAATTTAGGTAATTGGTGAGGGCAGTCACTCCACAAAGTGGAGTTACCATGTCAGCACTTGCTAGGATTTCTGGGGATATATCCCATGGCTCTTTCACTCCATTAAGATGAATTAGCCTGGGAGGCCAATGAACTGTGGGAAGTTGTTTCCTTCTGAACAACTCTAGAAGACTGTCTGCACTTAAAGTTGTTTAGTGTTCTTCCAAATCCTGAAGGGGTATCTTACAATGCTCGTAAGTTTGGGGTTTTTTTGCCTAGGCCCCAGGCAGGTTAGCTAGCTGTGGCTGAGAGCAGCATTATTCAGGTGACAGGGAATACTGCTTGTGAAAAAAGTGTTTAGGGAGAACACCTAAGTCTCACTTCATTTCTGTGTAATTCATCTAAGTAATTCTTGCATTAGTATTTCTATGAGGATATATCCTAGGAAGGTTTGCCACCAGGAAGCCCAAGCCCACATACAGATAAACCTGAGGAATGAACAGGCAAGGCTGGCATTCATAAAAGAAGAGCAGAGGCTGCAGGGCATGGGATGGGAAGAAGCAAGTAATGACGAGCAACAGATGGAGGGAAATACAGTTGTTACTTTTCTGAACCAGAACCAGAATGCATGCCAATACTGGGCAGGGTGATGGCTGCACCAAGCAACCAATGCTCAATGAAGTATGTATTTGGGTTAACTTCTTTCTGAAAATTACAGAATTGCCTAAATTTCTCCAGCATTTTCTTGCTCCTGTATATGCGACCAAAGGCCACAAATATGAGCACAAACAAAATATTGGCAATGTAATTGTTTAAAGTCTTGTAAATTAGGAAGCCAAAGCACGATTTGCACCCGTGCAGGCCTTTGATGTCAGCTGAGTGTATACATAAGCCCAGTTTTGACCTGAGTGCTAACAGACACTGCTTTCTAAGGTGGAATGTAGGGCTAAGATCAGGCTTGTGTTACTTAGTAACCTCTAACCAAAAGCTCAGTCACAAATGAGAAATCTTTCTGCTATTTATCTTTTTGCCTTTGTAGTTTAAGCCCAACAACAGCGTTGCATGATACTAAGTGAGCAGCCATCTTTTCCTTAAGAAAAAAAAGAAGAAAAGCTATTTCTTACCTCGGATTTTGCAGTGATGGTTCTCAGAGAACTTTGCAAGGAGACCAGGACAATTAATCCAGTTAATACAAAAATGACTTCTTAAACATTATTTTTATTAGAGAGGGAGGGATGAAGGAATTCTCATATTGTCAGTTTCCAGACAGTCAAAGATGACTCTGGACTTTTTCCCGCAAGGGAGGTGATTCATCCTCTTATTCTCACCTAGGGTCCTCCTAATCTTTCTCTTGATATGCAAGGCAGCTTATTGTATCTGTGCCAGGATGAATGTCACTGCCTGGCAGCTTTCAACTACACACCCACTCTCACTTTTTTTCCTCAACATTGATGTTTGTTTTTTTTTTTCCCTCTCTTACTGGTTGTCCTCTGTCTGCAATTAGGATACAGAGAACACTCTTTGTGAATCTTGTCTTTCTGGAGTAGTAAAATAAGGAAGAATTCTGCAATGGAAAGGAGGCATTAAATCTTGGCCACCTAGAGGGAGCTGCCTTATTTCTGATCCGCAAGTAAGTGCAGGAATAGAGAAGGAGAGTGGAAAGAGTCTCTCTTTTCATTACAGCAGTGCCAGGATCTTCTGTCTGTGACAGACAAGATTTTAAAGCATATGGATAAGAAGGATTATTCTACTTAATCCCTGCCTCACCAACTTCTATATAGAAAAGGGCAAGAAAAGCAATCAGAAAATGAGCAACCACAACTACACTCTTTGTGTGCCACAGCTGTTCTGGATGTCATTTCACTTGTGTGTGCTACACCTGCGCTCTATGATTTTCCCATCATGTACGCCTGCTCAACAGGTAGCCAAGGAAAATTAAATAGAGAAGTGGACATCTTTTGCAGAAGAAAAAGGAATAACACAGACTTTATTTTATAGTATCATTGTTATGGACTTTTTATAGCCCTGCAGTGCATTCCAAAACATCTCCTTGCTTGCTGTGAGAACCTTTTTTTCTAGTAGCCAAGTTTCACTTGTGGTTCAAGGTTCAAGCCTATTACTGAGTCTGTCCATGAAGAAGGAAAGACTCATTTCCTCCTCTGCAGCAGTGTCTCTCCTCACACATCTCCTCTCCAGACTAAACAACTCACTTTATTCAACCTTTCTCTTATTGGCTATGTTTCATCCAGTTGCTGTCATCCACTTCCTTCTCCACTGGGCTTTCCACATGCTTGTGGGCATTTGTGCGTATCTGATGCAGCTGTCCTCAGCCAGGCAGCCAGACCCTGCTGGGGGTGGCAGGGAACATGCTCTGGGCCCTGACAGCTACATATACCTCTACAGATCCTGTTATGCTGCAGTATGTCTTTAAGGGGATAGCTTGCACTTTGGTGTTTACAACAGCAGAGGTTTCTCCTGTGAACTTCTCTCCCTTTTGCTCAAAGTCCATGTGAAATTGAAAGTTCAGCTCCCTGGTGGAAGTTGGCCCTGGCTTTTCTGATATGCCAGCCACAAACATGTGCAGGAGAAACAGAACAACCATCAACAGGCATTAAACAAACTGGATGAAAAATTAGATGGGTTTTAACCATGTGTGAATTTCTCTCCTAACCAAAGACTTGGGTTTCTGGCTTAGTTTGGTGTTGTAACACTGACTTAATCGATTGTTTTGTTTTGTTTTTAAATTGGTCGAGTTTATTGTAGAGTCCTAGAGCATACAGTCTTTTCATAAAGAATACCATGAAAGGTGGTCTATTGTTAGTGCTCTCACACAGGGTGAGAAGCATATAGTTAACCTCAAACATCCACACTCATGTGCTACCTGACTCTGGAGGAAACAAAATCTGCATTTGAACCTAAAGGTGCACCAGGTGCTGGAAAGTTTTGTTCTTGGTCAGATCCCGAAGTACTTTGGTTGTGACAAAGCTGAATATCAAGGCTGAACAGAGTGGTCACATCCCTAAAACTACAGGTGAGGTTTCTTTCACCTAAACTTGGAGGTCTGCATCTCAGTAACAGTTCACCCTACATACACTTTAGGGTTAGCAGAGTAACACAGGCACTTCTAGTGCTCACAGTGAGATGAACCATCCCTTAGAGGAGTCTGTTTCCCTCCTCAGACAACAAAAACATTTAGATGACTTGCTCCACAGAGAGGTCCATGTTTTGTCACCTGAAAAGTGTTTCTTCCTGGGTTTTCTGAGGACTGCACCTACTATGCATTCCCAAAGGATGTGGGGTCCATCCTGCAGGATGGGAAGCCTCTTGCTCAGCACCTGCACACACACATAGGCACTCTGGTGACTGCAATACAACACCACTCCTCATTCATGAAGATCAACTATGTCCCAGTTTCAGGCATTCTTCAAAAAGGGAAACAGTGTTGGGAGAAAATACCGTGTTGTAAACCGAAGCAGAAGCTCAGCCAGGAGAGGCCTGTGTGCTAAAGCAGCGGCTTGGGACACTCGGCTGTGTAATTTAATGGGGAGAATCAGGTAGACAGAGCCGCACACACCTGTTTTAACCACAGAGGCTACCTCCTCCTCTAAGCGCCGGCTCTGGTTCAGGGACGGGGAGTCTGTCTCTGTGAGACACTGACCTCCACTGGTGGCTTTCCTAATTACAGGATACTCTTCCACACTCCTGCCTGCTGTTGCATCAACCACCCCAATAGGGCTGGAATTCCTAATTCCAAAGTTTGACTTGCAATTTTAGGAGATCCTGGTGTGCAACAGAGCAGTAACTCTGACATCTCCTTAGACGGTCCCTGGCTTCTCACAATACTTTTGGCCTGCTTTCACAAAAAAACAGCCTTGGGGAAAACCAGAAAAAAATATCACAGATTTACAAGCCCAGATCTCAAAACTGCTTCTTTGCCTTTATTCGTCATATTAGTAGTAAAAACCCCAACATGTCCACATCTTATGTCTTATTCATTAGGTAGAAAACTGTAAGTAATACAACTTTCCGCACTATGATAATTCAGGTTGAGGAGTGCAGTGCTTTATCTTTGAGGATTTCAGAGCACATATAAACATATAAAGCCACTGTGCAAAGTCCTCTTCTCCCTTCCCCACACACTTGTTCCCGTGTACCCCTTTATCAGCACCAGTGTTCAAGATGGGCAAAAAAGTAACAGTAGCTAATTGTGATTTTACTACCATTGTTTACCTAGTAGAAGCCTAAAATGACTGGTCTCTGCCAAGACTGTGACTAGCATGAAAAGGGAAGCCTTCAGGTGCTGACTTACTCTGCTATTACATATAAACTGACAAACTATATGGGATTTACTGGCATGTTATCAACAGAACAAGCCAAGTGACACTGCTTGAGCGGTATGGTATGGTGATGACCAGCAAGTGAAGATGAATATCAATACGCTATACGGACTCGTGCCTGAGAAACAGCTGTCAGATACAGTTTGTGACCTGCCTCTCTTGCCACTAAATGTTTACTTTGCCTTTCCATTTCGTGTAAGGGAATAGCTGGACTGAAAGGAAAGGCTGCTCTGTGAAAGAGAAAAACCTCTGAAACCTCCATAGATTTCAAAGGGAGAGTCTTAAATAGAGAGCTACAGTGCTTGATCACTTTCCTGTATTTGCCTCAACTTGACCCTGTTGTGCTATTGCTACAGGAGTGCAAAGCATGTTGTGAGTGTTGTGGCCATGCCATTTCACCATGGGAGTAAAGAACAGCTGGAGTAGTGGAAATTATCTACATGCAACAGACCAGACAGTCTAAACTGTCTGAGGCTGAACAGAGATGCAGGCATTATATATTGACAGAAGTGTCTCTTGCTGATGTTACCTGCTTTCTCACAGCTTTTTTTCTCTTTTTCTATAAGCTTTCCTAAAGCCAGGAACCTTGCTAAATACAATCTTCATTAAAAAAATAGTTCTATCTCTGAGCAACAGGGCTGCTCTTAGAAGAAGCAAGTAGAGAGCTATTAAGGACAGACAGGCCTAGCACACAAGTATGGCCCAATGGCTGCATTATCTAAGCCAGGTTGGTCTTGCCACTGTGGGGAATAAAGGGTGTGTGACAGCGCAGTATCAAAGGGCTCCCTGCAGCAATGGTCGCCATCTCCTGCTTCTCTCCTCCCTCTGCCAAGACCCAGAACCACAACTCTGGATCACCCATCTCTGCCACATCCCCCGCTCCCCAGACAGTAACACCCCAGCCCAGGCCTGTAAGACCCTGAGCTCACTTTTGACCAGAAGCTATATACATGGAGTATCAATGCTGTATCAGTGCATCCCAATTAAAGTTTATTTACAAATGATTTTTGGAGCATTCCCTACATTAGAGGCATTCTGCTGTGCTATTTATTAGGCTAAAGGATAGTATCTGTACATCTCTCAGAACAAGTCTGCTGGAATAAGGCAATGTGTTAGAAAGCTTCAGTTTAATGCCATACAGGCTGGTATGGCTACATGACACAGGGCAGAATCATGTCACTGTATGACTTCAGGTCTCAGAAGCAGCATGGACTAGCTTGCTCTGTTTCTCCATCAGATACCATTCTGGTATTTATGCTCCAGCACTTGCAAAATCCTAGGTAACAGGTACTTCATCAGGAGTCCCTATGAGAAGGAATGTTCCTCTCCTGTGCTCCATTTCAAAGGCACTTCTATGCCTGTACTTAGTGGTCAGAGCACACAGACACTGAGCCACCTGATGATGTGAAAGCCAAAAAAGAGGTCTTACCAGGAAGTATCTGTAGGACACAGGTACCCTTGTATTCTGCCCTTGCACTCTCATGTTCCTCAAGTAGAACAGCAACTCTTTCTGTGGTGACTGTCACAGTAAAGCTGGCAGTCTAAGCTAGAATACCATGAAAAAGGAAGTAATCACTTGTATAAAATCTATAGCATTCTAATATCTATTAAGATTTCATTTATACATGTGAGCACTCTATGCCTAGCATCCAAGTCAGTCTCCCACTTATCTCAGATGTACTCTACTGACTTCCTTTACAGGAATAGTCTGCTCTTTGTCACTTGATCGGGTATCTCCACACTATTTGTAAGTGCCTCACTGATACCCTGTTATGGGGGATCTGTGCAAGACAGTATTTCTACGAGTAGCAAGACGTGGAAAACCTGCCCACTTCCAGTTTTCTGTCCCGTGTTTTCTGGATTTTCTATGGTAGCATATTGATTTCCTCTTCTATCACATACAGCCAATGCTGCAGTATTTCCAGGTTCTCTGTTTCCTCCCAAACCGTGTCTGTACTTCATTTTCTCTTATTGTCTCCTAAGTCTACTGAGACACTTAGCTCCTTCCTGTGTTGCCTGAGGCCTCCTGCTACACTCATCTCAGCAGTCATGCCTTCTGTAGCTCTCCCGTAATATTCCTGTTCCAATCGTTTTGCATGATGGCTGTGCAAGATACATTATATACTGGTGCTGGTTCAAAGTCCAGGCCTGCAGCTCAGTCAACTGCCTGACAGGTACCAGAAAGAGTCACAGCTGAACTTCAGCAAGCAATGAAGCACTACCTGTTCACTGGTTTTCAAGAAACCTGTGGGACAGAAGACTTTTTAAGATGCAACTCTATCTGTGACATATCTACATTATGGCTTAAAGAGTTTAAAAAGGCAGTGGTGACAGTGTGGCTGCACAAGCCTTGTCTCTGTATGAAATCTGACTGAAAATCAAAAGCCATTTTGCAACAGCAGACAGCAGTAAAAATGGTGGCATCAAACTAAAGCAAACCACTGCTGCTGGCAGCTGCTGCTCTCTAGATATGGATATTCTACTACAGCAGTGCCTTAAATTACAAGGCTACTGGAAAGCTATATCTTGCAAACCCTACTTATCACAAAGTGAAAATCATAATTACAAAAAGTCACTAGGAATTAAGTCCACAATGCCCAAAGCACCTCAGAAAACTTGGCATGTCTGTTAACAGCACAGAGTGAACCCACACATGACAGATCATTCCCCAGCCTGAAGAATGGGATCCATCTTCTCCCTGAGAGCTGGAGAAGTGGATATTCCCTCTGCCCTGCAGCAGGGCAGAGCTGATTCCACCCTCTGGAAAGGTCTGTAATCCACATGACTTGAGGGTCTTAATGTTCAGAGGGTAGGTGTTGCCGACTTACACTTGAACCTGGTCTCAGAGAGACCAAAGTTGTGCTTGAAATTACAGTTAAAAACTCTTGAAAAAATAATCCTTGTGCCAAACCCCATCTTGCCTAAACACGGCAAGTCATGAAAAGCGATCTGGTGGTTTGAGAGCTTTTTTATTTACTTTTTTTTTTTTTCATTGCTTAATATATTCTTTACATTAAATTTTCTTTAATCTTAGTTTCTTTAATCTTTAATTTCTTTAACCTTAAATCTTTAATTTTCTAAATCTTTCAAGATGTTGTCAGTTAGGGTGGGAGAAGGGAGTCTGCTGCAACTGAACATAATGGCTACACATACAAATATATAATCAGAGTTAATTTAGATTCACTTTACAGCCATAGAGAGAACTAGTAACTTTTAGCATATGATCCAAGTAAGTGGAGTCACAGCCTTTTCTGATGAATGTCTCTCTGAGGTCCATCACTTTTCCAAGCTCAGACATAGCAGTCTTTGACAACTGGCAGCATATGAAATATTTTCCTCTTGTTTATTTTGTCCTTTGTTTCTGATCTAACCTCTCTCCTGCCTTGCTTAGTTCAGGTTGTGTCTACAGTTAGATACTGGCTGCTGATCTGGAGGTGGCCAGAGGAGGTGCAATGTGCTTGCTTCTGACACAATTCTGCTCATAAGTGTTTGAGTTATCCCAGAGTAGAAAGCAGAAAAAACAAACACTTATGAGAGCAGCAGGACCAGTGCAGCCTGGTTTTCTGTGGATTAATGTTGCAAGATGTGGGTTCTCTGTTGTGTAATAGAGTACAGATACGGCAGCTGCAGCTTTTCCTAAACTATAGGCTAGTATAGCCTTCTCCTATATTAAGACTACCTATCTCCACAAAACATGCCTAAAATAATTAACTTTAACATCCACATTACCTGAATTGGTTGGAATTGGACAGTGGGTGGAAGAGACAGACTGATGTTTTTGTGTATACACACACACATAAGCACACAGCCCTGTCACTTAACTTGCTTAGTCAAGCCAAAAGCCGTAAGGATAGAGTTACACAGGAGGCGTATCGCAGATCATTCAGCTGTGACTATCAAGGTCAATTGCATACACGTTTTTCTGTGATCATGTGTATGTGAGGAGTTTGCACTTGTCTGGCTCAACAATCTAGTCTGAACATTGAAAATTACCCATTGAAGTCAGTCACTTTTAATTTAAACTGAGGCTGCTTGATGGAGATAGGAAGTCTGAGAAACTGCTCAAGGACACTGCTGCTGCTGTTCCCATGGCAGACAGGTAACCTGCTCTTCCTCACAGGCAGCACAGTTACAACCTCAGCGCCAGTATCTTCCTTTCCAGAACACACTCTTAACCCCGGTAACAGGCTGGGCAAACGTGTGCTGCTTTGGGAAAAGCAGACGCGAGCCTGCAGGTACAGGTATTACCACGGCAGTTAGCGAAAACTTTCAGCACTCGAATGCCGTTCCAGCTTTGGACTAAAAGCAGCAAGCAGAGCTCAACCTAAATCAGATCAACCGTTCCGACGGTAACCAGGCAGGCACGGCAGCAGCCAGAAGCAAACGCGATCAATACCTGTGAAATAAGGACACGTCCGGCTGTACAAGGGCACGAAAAGGGTTTTGTGACGTGAGAGGAGGGACCGGGAGAGGGCGCGCCCCCCCGCGGCAGATGCCGGTGGTACCGGCTTGTAGGGGCTGGGGGAGCTCCCCACGCGTCTCCTCCGGGGCAGGCGGACCCCGCTGCTGCTCAGTGGTGGGGGGGCCGCCGGCGGACCGGGACGTGCTGCGGCACAGGGTAGGCGGTAACGAGCGTCAGCCCCTCGGGATCGTTATGCAACGCGGGAGCTCCCGGAAACTGCTCCGGCATAGAATGGTTTGGGTTGGAAGGGACCTTAAAGCTCATCCAGTTCCAGCTCCCTGCCATGGACAGGGGCACCTTCCACTAGACCAGGTTGCTCAAAGCCCCATCCAACCTGGCCTTGAACACTGCCAGGGGTGGGGCAGCCACAGCTTCTCTGGGCAACCTGTGCCAGCGCTTCACCACCCTCACAGGAAAGAATTTATTCCTAATACCTAATCTAAATCTCCCCTCTTTCAGTTTAAAACCATTCCCCCTTCTCCATCACTACATCACCTTGTAAAAAGTACCTTTCCAGATTTCTTGTAGACTCCCTGTAGGTATTGGAAGGCTGCTGTAAGGTCTCCCCTGAGCCTTCTCTTGCAGCAGAGCAGCTTGTGCTAGGCTTTTGGGGGTAAAATCGCATCACTTAGTGCCTTTCATAGGATCTCAGCTCTTTTCACAGGAAAATATAAAAAAAAAAAACACAGCCCTTCAGAAATGGAGAAAGGGTTTCTCCAAGCCACAGTGAAACTGTAAAGGCAGAAATCCATCCCCAAAGGTATGGAGCTGTATTACCAGAAATGGTCAGCTGCACACTCCGACCTTTAACTCTGCATTTATTCTTGCATTTGAAGAATGATTTTATGTATTTCTGTATATAAATAATTTATGTATACATATGAATGTATATGTAATATATGTATACCTATACTTGGGTTATCTAGGAAGTTTGCATTAGATTTAATTCATTAATAAAAATAATACTGAAAAAATTGATTTTTTTTTTTTCATCAGATGTTCATAACATTTGGAACATTCATTCCTCAGAAGTTCTTTTTCTTGAAGTTGTGAACAATTTTTAATACTGCTCTGGGAGGTATTTCCAATTGAAAATAGCAATACAGCAGTGCATTACTGGTCATCCATCTTTACTGTATAGCACCATCTAAAGCTGTATCAGAACATTTTTATGCCTTGCCGTAGGCATAAGTTTTATAAAACATCTTTGTTCCAGATGGATTCATTATGGGAAGTATGGGACAGGGGAAGACAGGAATTATAGAAGATGTGGAAAGATGGGGAATTACTGACTGGCAGATAGACAAGACTTCATGAGAGCTTGGAAAACTGTTTTAGTTCTGAAGTTCACGTAACTATACACCATTACTTTAGAACTCTTTTTTTCCCCCAGTTCACACATTGCCCTTACCAATGTAGAGATTTTTGTCATTAGTTTATGTGGGAGTAAATTCTAATCCAGCATGCTTAAAGAACAGAAAATATTGCCCCCTAATTTATCAGAATTCATACATAATTTCTGTGCCCAAAAGAACCCAAATACAGCAAAAATGGAAGCAGAGAATTAATAGGGGAAAACAAAGGTCATTAAACTACCAGGCAGTTGTAAGGGGACAGAAAAATGCTTATTAAAAATCATAGCCCTACATCTGAAAACTATAAAACATAGTAAATATTGAAATAATACAAATTTATTGAAATAGGCAGAAAGGGAACATTTTCCTGAACAAAAATGTCATTTGCATAAAAACAAATAATTTGGAAAAATAAAAAAGTTTAATTTCCCTCTCCTTACACTAGATTATTATAATCAGATTATTTATCCATTAAAAATATTTAAATTAACATGAATTAATTTAAGTGAAGCCACTCCCCCAGCATAACAACTCAGTTGAAGGTATCCTTGATCCTTAGTCTGATTGGCAAATCTGAGGTTCCACCAGTCATAAAAGTCCCTGCAGTGGCATGTTCACTGTTATGCCATTAGGCTTCAATCTGAAAAAAAGATGTTTTGTGTGATGCAGAGGCAGTAAGATTGATGGCAGGAAAGACAAAATTAAAGCACAATGCCAATTGGATTGATGAAAACAAAATCCAACTAGACTCCATCAGTATAGAACAAAACACAGATTGAAGTCAGACAGGATGGTGCTCCAGAGGCAATCTATACAACATGCTACATAACCTAATAATGTAAGAGCCTTTCATCAAAGTCTAGTGGCATTTCCTCATAGATTTGTCCTGTGGTATATTTTGGTTTAATATTTTAAAGTCCACTAGTCCATTATCTGTTGCTGTCCATGGTTCAATCGCTCTAAATCTCTGGACCAAAACATCCCATCAGCCCTTAGCTCCACTGTCTCTACTTCATTGACTTTTGCTTCATTTTGGTGCCAGGCTTTCCTTTACTTCGGCTATTACTCTGACTCCTGAATTAGATTAAATGGCCCTAGGGACATTCTTCAATGTTCATATTGATGTTCTCTGCAGCTATTCATGGTCCTAATCTATCATATACTAATTAGTAAAATTAACCTTTTGTATTCAGTACCTTCCACCTAACAAAATCCCTGACACTGCAGCAACCTCCCCTGACTGCAGCAACCTGCTATGAATGCTGATATTCATGATTGTATGTTATGGCAAGGGCGTTGTTCAAGTTTCCAGCATGTCTTTTTACATGATTTGGTTCCTGGATATTTGAATGGAAATACTGTTATATAGGAAAGTTCAGAGGAAGAGTAGAAATCTATTTTAAACAAGAAAATTCATTTTTTTACTACTATTTCCAGGCTTTTTAAACACTAATTGTTTTCCCTGTTTCATGTTTGTCTGTATGACACCTTGAAATAATAGAATCATAGAACAGTTTGGGTTGGAAGGGACCTTCAAAGGCTATCTAGTCCAACCCTGCTGCAATGAGCAGGGGTATCTTCAACTAGATCAACAGGGAGCACAGAGTAATACAAATAAACTCAGTGAAAGCTGAGCTCTAGGTACATGTGCTGCATAGTGTTAAATAGCCCATAAAAGAAAGTCTTGGGGGGACCCAAAATTAGTGGAAACATTCAACTCTCAGTGACTCAGTTCACTACTTGCAAAATGGACATGAGACCCTTTTGCCTGTCTGCAATTGTACAATAGTAAAAATAGACTGAAAGTTATTGAGAACATTAACAGATGGAAGAACTAGTGTGTTATAAAAAACCAGACATAAATTAATATTGCTTTGTGTTTTAGGAGCAAGTTGGAAAAGAATCCGTCATGGAAGTTTCATATCCTATACTTAACAAGAAGAAGCAAAATCCCAAATAGCAGTGAATTTGGCCAGTCTTAGGTAGTCTGTGAACTGAGCAAGGCTTAGCACCAAAACTCCAATGATGGCACAAACGAGTATCATCAACTTTCCTAGTACTGAAGTACCAAATCAAGGTTTCAGCAGTAACTTTGATTCTGACACTTCCTAACCTGTCATCACAATCCTGTAGATGATTTTTCAAATGAAGTCTCTTATGTCACATATAAACTTGTTTGGTGTGTGTGCAGTGCTCAAGGCATCATTCTCACACACACAGACTCCCACTCTTCTTACTTTCTAATACAGAATCATAGAATAGTTAGGGTTGGAAAGGACCTTAAGATCATCTAGTTCCAACCCCGCTGCCATGGGCACGGACACCTCACACTAAACCATATCACCCAAGGCTCTGTCCAACCTGGCGTTGAACACCGCCAGGGATGGAGCATTCACAACTTCCCTGGGCAACCCATTCCAGTGCCTCACCACCCTTACAGTAAAGAACTTCTTTCTTATACACAATCTAAACTTCCTCTGTTTTAAGTTTTAACCCAGTACCCCTTGTCTTACCACCACAGTCCCTAATGAAGGGCCCCTCCCAAGCATCCTTATAGCCCCCCTTCAGATACTGGAAGGCTGCTATGAGGTCTCCACGCAGCCTTCTCTTCCCCAGGCTGAGCAGCCCCAATTTTCTCAGTCTGTCTTCATATGGGAGGTGCTCCAGTCCCCTGATCATCCTCGTGGCCCTCCTCTGGACTTGTTCCAACAGTTCCATGTCCTTTTTATGTTGAGGACACCAGAACTGAACACAATACTGCAAGTGAGGTCTCATGAGAGCAGAGCAGAGGGGCAGGATCATCTCCTTTGACCTGCTGGTCATGCTCCTTTTGATGCAGCCCAGGATACGGTTGGCTTTCTGGGCTGCAAGCGAACACTGAAGCTGTCTCATGTTCATTTTCTCATCAACTAATACCCCCAAGTCCTTCTCCACAGGGCTGCACTTGTGGAGACAGTGTTCTCACTGGAGAATGGATATTTGGTACATGAGCTCTGAATAACTCCAGAGGATACAGCAAGGCCGTGGGAGGCCCGAGGAAGCCTAAGCAAGCAAGATAAGAAGAAGCTGTAATTCACTGAGTTATGAGAACTGTGGACTGTTGGCAAGTGTTCGAGGTCAAGTTCTCACACCTGTGCTTAACCAATTATATGTTAGTCACTAAGAGTTTTCAAGACAAGTATCCAATCATGATATGCCAAATTGCTGTAGGTGTGTGTAAGCAATAGCATATAAGGAGTTAATGCTTTGCAATAAATGGCTTTTTGTCTGATCATATTAATCTCTGACTGAGTCCATTCTATGGCATGCACTGAATCTCTTCTCTGCCCAACCTGTAGCTGTGCCTGGGATTGCTCCGGCCCAGATGTAGGACCTTGCACTTGGCATGGTTAAACTTCATGAGGTTGTCATCAGCCCACCTTACAAGCGTGTCAAGGTCCCTCCGAATGACATTCCTTCCCTCCAGCCTATCAACCGAACCACACAGCTTGGTGTCATCGGCAAATTTGCTGAGGGCACACTCAATCCCACTGTCCATGTCACTAACAAAGATGTTGAACAAGACAAGCCCCAACACTGACCCCTGAGGGACACCACTCGTTACTGATCTCCAGCCGGACATTGAACCGTTGACCACAACTCTTTGAGTGCGACCATCCAGTCAAAATTTTATCCACTTTGTCCAACCATCAATTTGACGTTTCTCCAATTTAGAGACAATGATGTTGTGTGGGACAGTGTTGAACGCTTTGCACAAGTCCAGGAAGATGACATCAACTGCTCCACCCTTGTCCATCAGTTCTGTAGCCCCATCATAAAAGGCCACCAAATTGGTCAGGCAGGATTTCCCCTAGTAAAGCCATGCTGGCTGTCACCAAGCACCTTGTTGTTTTTCATGTGCCCCAGCATGCCTTCCAAGAGAATCTGCTCTAAGATTTTGCCAGGCACAGAGGTGAGACTGACTGGTCTGTAGTTCCCTTGGTCTCCCATTTTCCCCTTCTTGAAAATGGGGGTTATATTTCCCTTTTTCCAATTGTCAGGAACTTCACCTGTCTGCCATGATTTTTCAAATATGATGGCCAGTGGCTTTGCAACTTCATTCGCCAGCTCCTTCAGGACCCGCGGATGGATTCCATCAGGTCCCATGGACTTGTGTACATTCAGGTTCTTAAGATGGTCTCGAACCAGATCCTCTCCTACAGTGGTCCCAAGATCTTTATTCTCACAGTCCCTGCATCTGCCTTCCTAGACTTGGGCACTGTTGTCAGAGTGTTTGCCAGTGAAGACTGAGGCAAAGAAGTCATTCAGAACCTCAGCCTTCTCCAAATCCAGGGTAGCCAGTTCTCCTGATAGCTTCCGGAGGGGGCCTATGTTGTCCCTAATCTGTTTTTTATTCACAGTGTACCTATAGAATCCCTTCCTGTTATCTTTAACATCCCTTGCCAAGTTTGATTCTAACTGGGCCTTAGCTTTTTTAACCTGGTCCTTAGCTTCCCAGACAACATCCCTTTATTCTTCCCAGGCCTCCTGTCCTTGCTTCCTCCTTTTATAAGCCTCCTTTTTCCTTTGAATTTTCCTCAGCAACTCCTTATCCAATATTATCCAATACCCTTATCATCATACTGTCTTTCATCTGGACGAATTAATATCTTGTAGATCTTCATTTACTAATGTCATTTTACTTGTGAATGAGCAAATACACATAAAAATGGAATTATCTTCTGTGCATCATACTTGATTTGCAAAGTTGATGTTACTGCAGTCCTTTGGTTATACTTGCAAAAACCCTTAATGTGCCACTCAGAGTGGCAAACATTTCCTACATCTCCTCGCCAAAAAATCAGTCTCATAGGGAAACATTGAGTCTTTCTTTAAAAATGTAGTGTCATTCTTCAGTCTAAGAAGAAATGGGGAGAGATATGCAAATCTGCCTTCAGAACAGATTTTACAATGCACCACTTTTGTGCACAGCCTTCTGGCATGCTTTAAAGTTACTTTCAGTACTGGAGTGCTGAGCAGTGGTAATGACTGCAGCTAGAAGTGATTTTTGTGAGAGTTTGTCTCAGCTACTGAAAATAGAATGAAATTAGTAAAATCTGGAGATTTTTTTTTTTTTTTTGCTGTCAGTGATGGGACTTATTTAAGAGCTCTGAATCCAAGAATAAATCCCTTCTGGCCAGAAAGTAGCTCTAGAAACACACACCAGTAAGTGTATTGAAGAATAAGATTCAGAACTTACTCATTCTGAATGGCCTCAAATGCATGCTCTTGGTTTTCAGACTGTCATTATTGGGATGATATTAATATTTTCTTTTCAGTTGCTGGTCAGTACTGCTGGGAGAGTTCAGCATTTCTGAAATCATTTGGGTTGGTATCACAGTGTTTCCAGCCAAGGGAGATGGGCAGGGTAGTTGAGGTTAGGATACCCTGTGTAGCCTCTCTTCAAGACTGTTCTCCAGCTTACCTATCATGTCTTTCTTACTGCAGGACAGAGTTAAACTGATGTCCTATTCCTTTTCCCCAACCTTCTTCTGCAAACCAAAGCCTCATACTCTGTCTTTTATGTCTTTTTCAGGTGCTGTGTTTGTGTCAAGTGGACTTCCTGCTGCAATCTGCTCAAGTAATTTCAAAGGATAATGATCATTATCAGAGACAGGAAAAGGTTTTATACCAAAAGGGATGGAAAGGGCTGGGCTCCTCTACTTTAGAAGGGTAAAAAGAGGATGAGTGTGAGAAATTAACATGAAGAAATGCCTGGGATAGAAAAGAAAGACAGAGTCCATGTCTTCTAAGACATTAAATGGTGCAGTGAGACGTTGACTGATGCCCTGATTCATCAGTTAATGAAAACAGAAGGGCACAAATATAACATTAAGAAAGAAAGTAATTTTTCCAGAATTGTTGGGCTGTGAAACATGTTGACACTGGAAACCACTCTGGCCAATGATTTAGAAGTATGTGAAAGAACTAACAATTTCCAGTAATAATAAAGATATCCAGAATTATAACAGTTAATACAGCCAAAGAAAGGGTTCAAAAATTCTTTTACTGTGCCCTATTATGGAAGACATGAAATGACCTCTGTCAACTGTGTGGTTTTTGCACCTTCTTCTTCTGACATGTCTGGTACTATTTACTATTGTAGACAGACTACCAGACCAGATGGATCACAAATCTGATCCAATATGGTAACTCCTTATGTTCTTAAATGAAAAGTTTGCCCAAAGCATATCAGGAAAGCTTTTGGAAAATCTCAGCAAACTAACATAAAAAAATATCTTATAAATTGCCACCTTCTGTCTGCTAAAAGAATGTCAAAGAATAATCATTTTATTGCTGTCTACTCCAGTATGCTCTCTGTTTTTTTAGGGCAGCTATAGTCTTCAAACAGAACACTTCCTGAACTCTATTATTTTTTTAGGAATGACTTCCATCTGGCTTTGAATAAGCTAGCCTTGATCTGTGTTCTGTGTGTTAGGTTGTATCTCTGAATGTTTTTCCTGGTCACATTCTGAAGCCTGGACAAAGTGTTTTCAAGGTGGATATATTTCAATGCTGGAACCATGTACATGAAGGAATTCATGACCTGTCAGTACAGCAGGTATGATATTAATATAAAAAAAACAGAACATGCAATGCTTATCAGAAACAAGAGGAAAGCAGGCATATTTTACAAGATGCATTTCAGATACCCTTATCACATCTTTCCCTCCAAGACAGTAGCATTCATCAAATAACATTGCTTCCAGTAAAAATGGTAACAGTTTCCCTTCAATCAACAATTACTCTGAGTTCTGCAACACCCTCTTCTAGTGTATTTTTCTCCTATCCCAAACTCATTCTGTTTTCATGATAACTGGATTACTGAACCCCTGTAGGAGTGCTGAGTTTGTTACATGTGGCAAGACCTGGCTCATCGGCTGTTTTTCTGTGCACCTTAAGACAATCAAGGCACGGGGCAGGTAAGTATATTCAAATATCTGTTCACTGCTCCTCTCCTATCCAGTAATATTTTGCACCCATTTTGCACAGAAGAAAAGATGCAGTGAAGAATCAAGTCAATTAACCCCAAAGTAGTGACGTAACAGCTTCTGACTAGAAACATTAAAACTTAGCAGCAGCTCCAAGGTAGGACAACAAAGGTCTGACCCACAGTGCTTGAAAGGCCATAAGAAGTATAGTATTTCCTAGTGGATTGTTCCCTGCAGGACATGGACATTTCCCTATTTGCATCAAGTCTAATAAGAAGCCTCATGTAATTGCCTTCCTTACACTCCACAAAGTCAATCCCACTGGATGCAGATTTACAGAATTTCCAGGGGCATCAGGTCTCTTTTTTTCTCCCACTCTCCCTGCGGCAGGACAGTACAATAGTACAACTGGCACATTGCCAACACATCAGGAAGATCTTCTTACACCCTTATCCATGGGTCCCATCACCAGAGAAAAGCTGTGACAGCATGCTGTAACTGAAGACTGTGTATTTTTCTCCATGGCTGCAACCATGTGCTGTGGCCACACTTTTACCAATATACCTTTGCAGCTGTGGCACGTCCTGTCTGTGATTTAATGTAGAGGCTGCAGCCCCTTTCTACCGTATAATGAAGGGACAAGGATACAAGCATGCACCTTGAGGAGTGGGGTAAGATGTGGCCATGCAGATTTCTAGCTGCTTCATTCACTCATGGCCTCATCTGACCCTCCTGAATGTATGTCTGTGTATATATATGTGTACTGCTATACAGGAGGCCTTGTAACAACAATATGGCATAAAATATCTATGGCAGATGAGAATTTAGAGACATGACAAAGTTCTTGGTAGCACAGTGGGCAACATGAGGCACTCATAGTAGTGACTCATATGGGTTGAACTTCACAAGATTATTTACCTTTTCCAAGGGCATCTTCAATATGTGTCAGATGTATAAATGCATTCAGCATCTCGCAGTAGTCTCTGGCTTTCAGACTGCACCCCAGATTGCTTTCTCCTGGTTATCTGTCACACTTTTATTTTTTGTTAAGGTCTTGCAGTTTTGCTTCCCTAGGTACAGGGCTATGTAAGCATATCAAATGCCCTTTGTGAAAGAAAGGCCGTTATTTAGAACAATTGCAAAGAGAGAAAGCTGTTGGATAATGAGGCATTATATATGTCTTATCTTTTAAACCTATATAGCAGTTTCCTAAATAGAAAGGTTGTGTTGCTTCCCTGTTTGATCTTGCCATAGCTCTCTGTTAAAACAAATCAATATATTAATTCAGAAAAATATAATAACCCAGTATACCAGAGCTTGCTTTTGTGAGTTAGGTCATAGGTATGGTTGATAAAAAAAATGACATTTTTGAATTACTAAGTTAGTACACAGCAGTTTTAAATAAGGAAGAGCTACGGACTTAGATGTTCAAAACTGAAAAGGGATTTGGGGCCAGTCTTATAATCTGGGCTGTGACTGGAAGACACACTAACTCTTGAGTCTAGCAGTTAGAACTGGCTGGAGAGGAAGGAGTCAGATGCTAAAATGAAGGTCAGCCAAGATCATACACCAGAGAAGGCCAGCTGCACACAGCCAGTTATCTGGTACGAAGGATCCTGAGGAAGCCAGCAACTGAAGGGCAAGACTTTTAGCCTTTGAGGCAGGCTGGCTGGCTGGCTGTGAGCAGGAGCTGTGCCTGGGACAGCAGGAGATAAGAGAGAGGGATGAGGAGCCCACTGATGGCCCCAGAACCGGGATGAGAAACATGTGGCTGGGACTGAGCAAGGATTAGGATTAAGGCTGGAGATCGGAGGCTGGCAACTGAGAAGTACAAACCTGTAAGACAGGAGAGACACTCTGAGCAAGTCAGAGCAACGCACTTGGCTGCTTCAGGCAGATGAGATGCAGATCAAAAGCTCAAAATTATACCTTTGCTGGTTGCAAACTTTGGTTACTTCAGGCTGAAGATGCTGCAAAAATGACATTTCTGTTTCTGGTTCACAGTTAAAGGGGAGGTACAAATAGGAATACCTAAAGGAGCTTAAAGTAGGGTATTGGAAAACTGAGAAATCCTAAATAGCTAATCACCTTGGAAAAAAATAGGCATTAGTTACTAGAATGATTTATCTCTATTTGGCAATGAGTACTCTGGTTACTGATTATACTGTAATGTGCTTATGACACAGTAGTTCAAAGAGCAGAGGAGTGATACAGAAATAGGGAGACCACTGACTAATAACAGTTTCAACTGCATGGGAATTAAAGCTGAGTGAATAAACTAAAGAAATGATTATCCAAGAAACATGTGAAATGAAGAAGATCAAAGAGTGAATTTAACAGTGAACAAGAGATTATAGGCAGTTGCAGTTAACAGGGTCTAGTTACTGAACAGCAGTAAGAAAACTAGTTTAGATTGCCAGCTGGTGTAAATTGTCACCATTGGGTAGCACCAGTTTCTGCTATCTAAGAATCTTATCCCTCACCAGGAACATAAAAGAGGGTAAACCACTATACTGTACGTCTAGCAGATCTCCATTAGTAATAAAGTGAAGTCCCCAGTCAACAGTCACAGGAGAAAACCAAACAGGGAATGGGGAAATACCCACTTGGGCATAATGCAAGAGAAGGCCATAAAGTGGATCATTTTGGAGGTAGGTACATCTTTTAGAAGGGATGGTTGGGTAAAGGCAGGCAATGGTGCCATCATACTGCACAGCAGAAATTGAGACCCCTGAGCTGGCACCAAGCCAAGCGGTCTCAATTTCTGTGTATGTAGCATGGCATCCTTGTTGCTGGATCTGCTTGGGAGGTGGATGTGATCAGCCCATTTAGAAGTACCATGTGACCATGGCTGTCCTTCTGAGCCAAGCTTTGTGTCTTTTAGAACAGAAATATCTTCACCAGGTAGAGCATTGCCCATTAATGAAGCATTTAATAGTCTCTTCTTTTGCTGGTGGAACACCTGCGCATGCAGTTTTTAATTACCAAAAATTATTTTCACCATGATGGAAAATCAAAAGCAAGAAAACTCTGCAAGAGTGTCCTGGTTTGAGCAGTAGCAGTCATTTTTTCTCCTTCTTGGTAGCTGGTGCAGTGCTGTGTTTTGACTTTCGGGCTGAGAACGGTTGCTGATAGCAAGTATGTTTTGAGTTACTGCTCAAATGTTTGGTTTGTCCAAGGCCTTTTCTGAGCTCATGCTCTGCCAGGGAAGGAGGGAGGCCAGGAGGAAGGAGAGACAGGACACCTGACCCAGGCTAGCCAAAGAGGTATTCCATACCATAGCACGTCATACCCAGGATGTAACCGGGAGAGAGCCGGAAGGGCTGGAGCTCTGGGGGGATGGAGGAGGTATCGGTCGGTGCTCGGTCAGGCAGGGTGGGGTGAGTTATGGGTTGGTGGCTAGTGAGGTGTTGGATTCTCTTCACTTGTTATTTGCTTTATCATCATTATTTGTAGTAGTAGCAGTAATGATTTATGTTATACCTTAGCTATTAAACTGTGCTTATCTCAACCCGTGGGGGCTACATTCTTTGGATTCTCTTTCCTAACTCTCCGGGAGTCGGGGGAGCGAAGGGGGGGAGTGAGTGAACGAGCTGTGGTTGGACTTGGTTTAAACCACGATAAAGAGAGAAATAGTTACTGTTTCCGTCCTTCCTCTCACACCCAAAGACCAGCCCTATGACTGGAGCAGCACCCAAGGCAGGGACAGCAGGGGACTGCAAAGCCATGTCTGGTTTGGCAAGAGGGTTGCTCTTGAATGCTGCCAGAGTGGCCCACTGAAGCTGTGCGCTGTGCTGCTGGCTAGTGTAGCCATGGCAGTGCTTGAGGGCTGCTGCGGAAGCAGATGTGAAGGGGCTTCAAAGCTCTGCCTCCATGTGTAGAGGACTCCTGAGATAGTGTGGTGCCAGGGTGACCTGGTGCAAGGCTCAGACTTCAGGGGGCCTGAGACCTTTCAAAAGGGGTTCTGGTGGGATGATGTGGCTGTACCATATCCTTTGTGCACTCTAGTCTTTTTATAAGTACTTGTGTAATCCCCCTTTTGGCTTTTTGTTCATGATGGTATTTGTGTTGACTGGAGTATGGTGATCAGATGCAAATAATGTGCATTGGTTGTTAAGCTCTGATTGTGTATATTATTGGAAGTGAATAATTAATGATAACAATTATAATAAAAATAAATTTTTAAAAGTAATGATTTATAATGAATTAAATTATAATTAACCTAATAATTTATTGTGAATTAAATAAGGAATTTAGTAGTGACAAAATAATGAAAAAAAAGAGAAATATTGAAGGGGAGGTTTTGCCCCTGTTGTCATGTCCTCTCCTCTGCCCCACAGTTGTTTCCCATGAAAATGTTCCTTAACAGCACTGTTGATGTTTTAACCACAAGGCCACAGGAACAACACTATGAAAATAATGTCATGAGATAACTGAAGGGGAAATATTTCAGAGGCTTTGGGAAACACTGCCTCAGCAGCATCAAACGAAGGTTATAGCAATGCAAAGTGCATGCTGTTTGCCACTCTAAGGTACTCAAATAGCTGTGCAGCACAAGTATTAGAGGCTTGTAAAGGGGTGGTACTGGGTGTTAAATTTCTTGAAGAACTGATCAGGGATCTGGACGGAAACCATGGCTTTATAGACCATGGCATAATGGCAGTTCAAGACCCTGAGAGGCATGGGGAGGGCGTCAGCAGAATACAGGCCTTGGGACTCAGGAAAGCACTTCCTTCTCATATCACTAATGAAGGAAGTTCACATTCCAGGAGAATGATACACCTACAGGTAAAAATGGAAGAAGTAAAATTTGAGGATGTGTAAGCCTCACTTCAGTGTTGGGAAAATGATGAAACAAATCTTTTTGGAAGCCATTTCTGGGCAAGTAAGTGAGAACAAGATGAGTAAGAATAGTCAATATGAATTCCTTAAGGCCAAATGATGCTTGACCAATCTGATTGGCTTCAATGCTAAATAAGATGAATTGCTGGAGAAGGCAAGAGGAAATGATGATGTCTACATAGACTTTAGTTGGACTTGTGACATGATTTCCCACAGTAATCTTGTGGTATGCAAAGCATTACTCTGGCTGGCTGGCTGGAGAAGAAGCTCTGTCTGGGTGGATGGGTTAGGTATTCCAGCTGGCTGGCCACGATGAGCTGCTTTGGCTGGGCAGCCAGGCAAGATAATCTGGCTGGTTGGCTAGGGTGGATGCACTGGCTGGCTGGCCAGAGCTGAGTCTCTTGTCTGGCCGGCTGGTGGGAGATGTTCCGGCTGGTCAGCCAGGGTTGAGCAGCTTTGGTTGGCTGGTTGGGTAAGGTGATCTATCTGGGGCTGAGAACCTCTGGCTGGCCAAGATGGAGAAAGAGGATCTGGCTGGCTGAGCTGGTTGAGCTGCTCTGGCTGGCAGACCAGGTAAGATCTTGTTGGCTGGCCAAGGAAAGAGGCTTTGGCTGGCTGGGGAGGCAGGGCTCTGGCTGGCCAAGCTGGAGAGAGAGGCTCTGGCAGGATGGCTGAGCGACAAGGGCTCTGGCTGGCTGACCAGGTAGGATGATCTTGTTGACTGGCCAGGGAAAGAGGTTCCTGCTGGCCAGCTGGGGAAGCAGGGCTCTAGCCTGGTGGCTGGGGTTGAACAGCTCTGGCTGGCTGAAGAAACAGGCTGTGGCTACCTGTCTGGAGCAGGCTGTTCTGGCTGGTAGGCTGGGAGAGAGGTTCTGTCTGGCTGGGAGGTGAGGATCCTGGTTCTGGAGCAGAGCAATACTGGGTTGTTTGCACAGGATTATTTTTGGTGATCTAGTGAGATTTGATAATTTATCCAAATAAAATGAAAGTCCAAACAATATGGTCATTAAAAATAAAACAAAATTGTTGCTTATTACCAATTTATTGTTTTTTTTGTGATGGATTATTTCGGTCATATTCATGCAATTGTCATGGTTAATGTCCCACAGTTTAACTATGTATTAATTGTCATTAAATTAACAGCCAGTTGTCCAGGAAGACAACTATTTTCAGAGTGTTGATCTGAATTCTAAGTTGCGCAGAGCTAGACAAACCCCTGGGCACAGTAATTGCCAGCTGGGGTATCAGGAGTCCTGTGTCTCATCTGATACACAGGCAGCTACTCCAAACCTACTTCATCAGCTGGAGTATGCCTTATAGTCTGGTTCAAAAAAAACCTAACAAACTTCCAGAGCTTTTATCTCTGTAATTCTTTCTATAGCTTAGATTTGTTTCTATTTTCATTTTGTTTAAACAAAGTCTTCTTAATGGGAGGCAAGATGGCCATTTCTTTCTCAATTGGAAGAAATATTATTGTTTCTACCAACGTTTTTTGTAATGGAAAACTATGGTTCACACACTGTGTTCTTACCTGCACACTGTTACTTGCATAGCCTCTGCCCCTGTTCTTTTCCTAAGAATACATAGTGCAGTTTTCTACCCCTTCCCCATGGATCATGATGATGAAATAGTTAATCATTCTTGCTGTGCTATGGTACCTAGTTTGCCCATGTATGGTCTAATGTGCCATACTGAGTGCTTTGTATGAAGCCCACTGGACTGCATTAAACACTGTACATCAGAATCCAAGCAAATCCAAATGGGAAGTAAAACAAGAAAACACACCGCAGAAAAGAGGCTTTTATTCCTTATCCATCCAGCTGACAGAGTGCTGCACATCGGTGGATTTGCATTATTTATCTCAGCCATCTGTATGGAGGAAGTCTGCTTCAAATATTGGCTCTACTAAAAGAAGAACAAGAATGAGCAAAGAAAATATATTTTCATCACCAAACATATGATCAGTGGTTTGGCACAGAACAATATATTATTTGTTAATGATTTTTATATACTTAGTTTAGCCTAAAGGATTATGTTATGCTTTGATGCGCACTATTAAAGCAACTGTAGCATTAGCAAGAATTTACAAACCATGTCAACATTGGTAAAGGTTTGGACAGTATCCAACATAAAAAAACACACATTCTCAATTCTCATGCAGCAACAATTTCAGTGATGGCCATAACAATCTTTTGATCAAATAGTTATGCAGGAAGTAATACAATTTTCTTTTCACTGGCTCCCCTCAAACATTTATTTTCTCTCCTGGTTAAGACCATGGTGAACATACCAAAGTAATGGAAATAATTAATAACTTAGCTAATCCTTACTTTGGTGACTTTATGACAACCATGAATATATTCTTGGTTGCTACTGTTGTTCATCCACACCAGTGGGGGCAACGATTTATGCAACAAAATACTCTTTGGAAATCACAGCAATAATGTTTCTATGGTGAATGACTTGGTCTAAGACTGAAGGAAGTAGAGAAGTAATGAAAAAAACCCCAAACCTAAAACAGAGAAAGATCATGGGTAGGTAAAGTGAGAAATAAAAATACATTTCTAAGAAACAACATTGGTTTTCTTACATGACCATAAGTGCCTTTGCCTCATTAAAACTTTCAATTAACAGTGAAAGTTAAAAATAAAATAACAAGATAATATAGTTAGCAAATTATTCCAAATAGTAACTCTAGAGCAGCCAAATATAAAGATAGGAAGTTCTTTCAGTGGTGAGTCAGATTTGCTGCTGAAAAAATAGCCCAACTTTTCCCATGGCATTTGTCTAATAGCAGAATGTATTTGATATCCCTACATGCATTATTGCGGAATAAAAGTAGCAGCGTGGAGCAATGTAACTTAAGAACAACTGGGTTTGAATCTACTGGTCAGAGTAAAATACTGAGAATAACTATATTTCCATTTGCTCTCAAAGGTATGTTTAGAGAAGGAAAGAAAGGAAACACTGTCACAAAAAGATACAAAGGAATCTGCATTATATTACACAATTACAAAAATACCTTTTGTAGATTAACTATTATATTCTTTAGCTTTATATTATATATATATATAAAACATGAATTTTCAGCTGGATAAAGAATGAAAAACAGAGCCTGTAAAATTCAGAAATTGTGGGCTGATTGTATTTCCAGTTCAATATATATCAAGAGCAATTGCATTAGTCAATAGAGTCAAACTATCGTAAAATTTGTGAAAGGGTGGAGAATGGAAGAATAGTTTTAAGGCTAAAAATGTTGGGAGCCTGCTATTTTCTGACTCTGTCCATTATGTCAAGAGTACTTTGAATGCTAACCGTGTCTTCCACTACATTTGCAGTCCCTCCTGATTTGGTATTACCTACAAATTTAATAAGCCCCAGCCTAGGGTGATGGGAAAATGACAGTTCTTTAAAACTTTCTTGTGCTTACCCTGGAACAAAGGTGCCAAGTTTGACACTTAATGTTGGTTGTCCTGTAGCCATGATGGTTTCTAGAGCATGGCAAAGATATGAAAGGCAAAGTTGTAGAAAGAGAAAAAGCCTTCTGTAGCCTTTCCAAGTAAAACAGGAAATATGAAGGAGTTGTCTGGTTTTTAGGCTCCAGAGCTCATTAATGTTTTGCGCCAGTCTTTGTAAAAGATCTCTCCCCCAAAAGCCTTCCTTCTTCCCCCTCTTCCCAAGGCAGGATTGAGCTACTTGGCCAAAATGCAGCTCTAAGTTAACATACAGAAGCATCTTTTTAAGAAGGCACACCCCCTTGCCCTCTCCTATGATATATTTAGTAAAGGAGCTGCCACTTTGTTTCCTACTCATTTCCCATTCTACAACCCTTTAACTTCTTAAGACATCTTCTGCATATTACATTTCTCGTCCTCTTTTTCCTCCCATCTTTTTTTTCTGCTTCAGGATTCCCTCAGTACCTTTTCTCATCTTCTTTCAACACCAAGTCAGTGTTCCTGTCACCTTTTTCCTCTAAATCTTTCTCCTGCTCCGTCTTGCCTCCTCCTGTGCTTTTCAAATTGTCACAATTTTTCCCTCTATTTCTGTAAAAATGTTTAGTTGTACATGATATTTGAGGAACAGCTGAGAGAATTGTGTTTGTTCAACTCAGAGAAGATTAAGTGGGAGATCTAATTGCTCTTTTTAGAAAACTAAAGTATTCTCAGAGGTGCCTCCCCAAAGACAACAGATACTAGCTGAAGCATGGGAAACTGAGGCTAGGGATGATGAATAAAATTATTCACAATGACACTAGTACACTGGTACAGGTGTTCAGGGAGGCCGTGAAATTGCCGACTTTGAAGATACATAACACCCAACTGGACAAAGAAAGCTCAGAGAACTTTCCTTAATTTTAGCATTAACCCAGCTTTGAACAGGCAATTGGACCTCAAGAGCTACAGAGGTTCCTTCCAACATAAATAACTCCATGATTCTATGTTATTAAGATGTAAATTATGTCAGAGGCCACACGAACAGTGTCTGATAAAAACCATCTTTATTCAAGACACCCTGTTTTCTGTGTTGACAGTATGGAAATAGTGACCATCACCTCATTCTTTTCAGCTTTAATAGTAGTGGGAAGTCAAGGTTATTCTGAATAAGAGAAAATTCATCAAATAAAAATATTTCTTTTTACACATAAGCAAACAAACCCCACTAAATCCTAACATACTTAGGTTCCTAATAAAATCTTAATTTTTAAAATGTCATATTGCTCACAGCACAAATATCCACAAGTATCTTCTACAAGATACTCCACTACTGTCTTTTAAAAATGCTTATACCATACAAGAGCATGATTATAATCTGTTTACTGCACTTGCTATGGTGAATCTATCCCAAAATTTTCAAGCAACCTTTACAAAGCTTTTCTGAGCATCTTTTCCCAATCATACTGTGATTCTTTAACACAGCCATGTACGAGTGTACTTGTCTGACAAAAAAAAAAGGGGGCAAAAAAAAAAAGCTTTAAAAACTAAAGAAAATACTGCCATAGGAAAACTGTTCCTTTGGAAAACTTAAAATCCAGTATCATCCTGAAATATGCATAAATGCCATGAAAGAATTCTATGCATTCTGAGTACATCATGCCTCATCCAATGGCATCAGCCTGAGAACATACTCTTCTTTTCTGCATCTCCTGCTACTTTGAGTTATTAGGAGCAAACCGTGTCTTGAGAGGATGTCCACAGCTCCTTTGAAATACTTCTGCTAAAATGAAGTGTTTGATACCAGGTCATCAGTTCCTTATTGAAAGGTGTATGCAATTTCCTCGTAGCCCAAAACTAGTATTTAATGTTTCAGTATTTTCATACTTTTCATACTTTCATACGCTGTAATATCTTCAGCTTTACAAACCAAAAATGGTGCTGCAATGCAGATAAAGTTTAGATACAATGCTTTGAAGTTTTTTTTGCTGGATTCAGACCTAGGGCTATGTTGTTCCAGATACTTGCTACCTTCAGTCTCCTTTGCTTCAATACATTCATCAGACAACCATATGCTGGAAGAAGACTTGGCTGTAAAAGCCCATTTTCTTGGAGAAAACTTAATATTGGGTACATTGTTCTATTGTCCTGGTTATCCACTGAAAATGATAACAAATCCCTCCATGATAACAGTTAATAGCTGGGGGGGGAGGAGGATTATCTCCTCCTTTTCATGTGGCCTCACACAAGATGCAACTGGCTAAGCTACAGGAAAGGATGATGAACAAGGGAGAGAGAACCTTCAAAGGAGATGGACTCTGGCACTCAGCCCCACAGATTACACTGATGTCAGGGCTGAACACAAATCTCATTTTTCACTGCAGCAGTACTTTTCCATCCCTGCAATTAGTAAAGCCCTAACCAAAGTAAAATCCAACTACTTAATTTAAAACAAACAGCATATCCCTAGTTTAAATTAAGAACCTGGCTTGTTTGGGAGGAATGAGACTTGAAGCAGACATATGTAACTAGTAGAATGCTGTTACAGTATATCTCAGAAGAACAAATAGTAGAATATCAAGAAGGGAAAGGCATACAGAATTTCACCTACTCTTGGGGCTGAGTAGAATGAAAAAGTTGGGTTTCCCTTCAGCTCCACTGACCACAGACTTACAAGTTTTCCATTAATTCTTCCAAGATGTATGCAACTTGGAGGTTCTACTCCTCACTTGTTTCCATTCCTCTTCTATTCCTCCTCCAAGAGTTCAGCTTTGTGTTGCTCAGTGTCCTTCCCTAGGGAGCACCATAGGCTGTGAGTTTACCTTTTCTGCAGCTGCTTCTTGTTCCTGAACAGCTTTAAGAGGTGTATCTTTAAATTCTCTGTTGATAGCCATTGGAGGAAACAGAGCTGAGCTGCCCCTATCTAAAAGCAGAGGTTTACTGGCTGGATGACTTTATCAAAGCACATTATCATCAACTGTTAAGGATAGATGTCACTAAGGAAACAAAGTTGAGTAGTCGTTTGGCAGAACCATTGACTCATGTAGGAATGATGGTAATAAAGGAACAATACAGGTAATTTTTGTAAAGAGTAATTGCTGTTGAAAGGGAATGTAAAGGAAAATCTATATAGCTTTGGCTTAAATGTGGACTATACATAATGAACACTCCACTTACATAGTGGAAAATCTTTTCACGTATACATAAAAGGATGGCAAAACTCCACAGAATCTAGCTGTTCAAAATAGTACTACCATGGCGATAGCTCTAGGAGAGGAGTGGATGATGGTGAAAAACAGTTTTGAGCATCCATCTTTTTCTCACTTGATAGGCCTGAGGAGTTTTCTATCCACTCAGTTTCCCATACAACCATCTTTTTACAATATGGTAGCTTGCAAGACAGTGCCTGTAAGAGAAACATTAATTTATTAACACATTCACAGCAAGATGAGAGCACTCTTGTGCTCAGGATATTGTTATTTGACATAATGAAGTACAGTTTCAAGTCCTTCACTGGAAAAGCTGGCTGGGGCTTAGTCATGCAGGTGCAAAGGTGTCCTGAGAAACAGCACATGCAATAGGACTGGTAAGCACAATGGCCAAGGTCAAAAACAGTGCAGTTGCACACACCACAGACCAAGTGAGATTTGTCATATGGTCTAGGAACCTGGGACTCTGTGATAATAGGAAACTGATTCACTTTAATGAGGTGGATGTAAATATCAACTCCTTTGCACTGCTGTATATCTTACCACGAATAGATTCCAACTGAGTTGAGTGGAATAATCCCTTTGACAAGCTGCAGGTGCTGGGCCTGGCATGTATTCTGTGACTGCTCGGGGTTACTTTACCCTGGTCATCTACAGTAGATCTTATAATATAAATGATTTAATTTTTCAGTGGGAAAAAAACCCACCCCAACATGGGGCTGAAATATCTTATATCATCCAATGAAAAGAAAGGATAAAACATACAGTACACAGAGCCGCTTTATATGATTATAGCAACTTGAGTTCTGAAAGAAAGAAGCCTCAGAAGAGATTTTTTCCTTCCCAGATAGAGCTTTTGTGAAACATTGTCCTAAACAAATAAAAGATTTTTGCTCAAATGATCTACCTTGCTGTTTTCCTTTCCCTTGAAGAACCCTCTGGTACAATAGACAACCCATCAGGAATAATTAGATTATACGGCAGCATCCATGGAAACAATGCATCTTTTGAAAAGAACTCCTGCAGAAGATCTTAGAAATCACATCTATTATGGATATCTTTTACTGTTTCAAAGACAGCACAGCTCCAAATTATGGGAACTAGCAGTGGGGCAAAATCTGACTGCTCCATGCTTTGTCCCTTTGTCAATAATTATTACTACATGAAACAGTTAAGTAGTCATTGTGCTGAAGAGAACAATTGGCTGACAGGAAGAAATCACCATGTTTTATTCTGAGTTTTGGGAATCAGTAGTGAAATCTACATCTTTTTTATATAGCATGTTTAGTAAACTCACACCTTTCACATTCTTCAGTTTTTATCTAAGAGAGCAATTAGTGATGTCTCAAAAAACAAGAAAGAGGTGTTAGGCAAAGGTATCTGCATTTTAGGGCCTTATTCATAGCAACACAAGAAATTGAAGACTATTTGGTCTTACCGTGGCCACTTTTGTGAGCCAGCCTACCTTATCTTTTGCAATGTATTAATGATTTCAAAATTGGAATTATCTTAAAGGTGATTAAATTGTAAGAAAAAATATAATGTATTTATACTATCAAAATCAAAGGAGAAGGATATGGGTTCTGGTTTTCAATAACAGATTTCAAAACTTTAAAGGAAGCAAAGACATTTGACTTGAGGAGCCTACATCTTGTGCTTCAGATGATCTGTATTTCATACACCATTCTGTATTATTATAAGTCTCATTTTCTCATTCCCTGCTGTCCCTGGTCTCATTGTCCTTGCGTGTTTCTGTGTGTCAGGAAAAGGATTTGCATAATAAATCAATTTATTTGAAACAAAGCAACAACAAAACCCCTCATACCAGTGATTGTGTCCTACTGACTAACTACAGTTTGAAGTTTCAAAAGTACTTAGGTAACTTAGGAAACAAAGTTATTCTGAACTTCCATGAGATGCCTACTCTAAAAATACTGTCACACCCAGCTAGAAGAGGTCATTACTTAGGAAATTATGTTAGAAAGCAAATTTCTAGAGCAGGTACAGGAGCAGCAGTACAAGATTCCCTCTATGGCCTTGCCAGTTGATTTTTATACCTCAGCTTCACTGGCAGATTAGAATTTTAAAGGTAAGGCAATTAAAAAATTCATCCATTAGACCCATTAAGTTTCTAGATACACTGGGCTAAGTCATATGTTAGGATTTTTGGGAAGGGGAGGCTGGAGACTTCTGTGGGATTTCACTATGAAGTGAACTAAACCCACAGTCATTCAGGACTTCATAGAACATATCACTGTGAGAAGGTAATGGCATAGCAGTTTTAACCAAGGCTGAAACTGAACTGAAAACCAGACACACAGCGGAGGAAAGTGGTCAGATAAAAAAAAAAAAGAAAAAAAGAAAAAAAGGATAAATATTTGCTAGCAGAACCCCTACCCATATAATACATATAATTATTCTATTCATGAACCCCTAAGGTGGGGGGGGTGGGGGAAAGGTTCTTTACTTGTTGTGAAAACTGGGAGAGATAACTCCCTATTTATACTGAATATGGTTATTATTGTTATTTTCATTATCATAATCATTGTTATTTTTACAACATTTATCCATAAGACAGTGCAGACGTGCTTCTCCTCTTGTCCTGTCCCCCCCATTTTTTTATAACTCAGTATAAGGTGATAGCACACAAAGACAATATGTACTTCAGTAGTTTATCAATGTTTAATGTAATTTTAGTTTAATGTACTTCTTTTAGTTTAGTTTAATAGTACTTTTTTAGTACTTTTAGTTTAATGTACTTCTCTGGCTACAGTGATATGGTCAGGAGTGCGATTTTCTCCTACTTCACAGGGTTATTTAGTGTGCACCTTTCCACTCCATTTCATTAAAAAAAAAATATTTCCTGGAGCCAGTAGTGGAGAATATGGAGGTTTCAGCCTTGCAAATCACAGCATCTGTAGTAGCAGCATAAGCAGACAGTCAGGGCTCGCTTCTATTTCCAATGAACTTAAGGTCTGAGTCACAGAAGTCATAGACATGTACAGTTCCCACTGAATTAATCTGGTTTATTAGGGACTGGACAGCTCTAACAAATTAAATCTGTAACTGTTATCACTATTTGAGGGAAAGTGATTGTTTTTGAAAGATTGCTGACTAAAGCACAGGTTGTGCAGAAAGACCAGTGCTATTGCCTAAAGAGACTCTTCCTGTTCAATTAAAAGGAAATCTATTTCCAAAGTCCACTACTTATCAATGAAAATGGACAGTTATGGAAGATTAAAAAAAAACAACAAAACCAAAGCAGAGCGAATACATCAAAACTTTAAAAGTTTGGTAAAATGAAAAACTATGTTAAAGAAACCCTGGGAACAAATGTATTTAGTTAAAAAACATTGTTCATTGTAGTACACACAGTTTCCTCTGAGCTGTGCTAGCTCTCCAAATATCATCGTCCACACCCTTCTCTTAGGTAACTGAATTTGCTGTTTTATCCTCAACAATGTCCACTGCTGTGTCTCGGATTGCTAACCCTTTCATGCAACCATTTTATACACAGCATGTTTTCAGGCAAGAACAGCAAAATACTGTAGAAGAAATCTGCTAAACCAAGGGATGATTTCTCTATTTTTAAACAAGACAGCACAATTAGCTCCTGTCTGAAGCTAGCTGTCTTTGTGAGGGAGTGACATGGATATTAGCTTTAAATTCCTCAAAACGATCGTGTATGTTATCCTGGGAGAATTCTAGGCAGTCTTAACAGCGTGCAAGAGGAGTTTTTCATGCTGTTTTGACATTTGTCTGCTTCCATGAGCCATTGTGTGATGTTGTACCATCATTATTGCTACCACCATAAATGTAAGCTCCTTTTGCTTTTACATCAGGCTGAATTCTCTATTATTCAGACGTGTTTAAAACCCAAGGATGCTCAAGCACACCTATTGATATCTAAAAAAAAACAGATAACACAGTAGGTCATTTTTAAATCAGCCACATAATCAGTAAAGTAACAGAGATCCAAGGTTTAACAAAGGTAAATCTGCGGAAGGGGGGAGGGAATTTCATGTTGTCAGCTTTTTATTGCCTGCAGATTCTTAAAAACAGGTTACCTGTGATTTTAAGATGAGTTCATTCTATTTGCAGAGAGTAACAACACAATAATTTTCAGACTACAGGCAATCAATTTAAATTGCCACAAGGTGAATGCTGTGGTAGCTTTTCTTCTCAGCACAAAGCTCATGGACTCATAGTGTTGCCAATATGGAATACACATTTATTAGTCCATCATCAGCAAGATATGTGTTTCCCCAGGAGACTGGCAGATCTTTAAAAGTGGCTTCAATAAGAAATATAAAAAAGGAGACAGAAAGAGTTTAATAACATGACTGGAAGAAATTGAACCTTATAGTAATGTAATATTAACACAAAGGTTGCCTTGAAAAATAACACTGTACTGTCTCAGATCATTACTTAGACATTCAGGAAGGATTCACCTCACTTAATATTATATACCTACAGTGTAGATATCTGAAATCCTCTATGTAGTGAATGAAAAGAAATAAGCACACGTCAACTAGTCCACTGTAGGTATTTCCCTTAGGATGAGATGAAATGCCTTCACCTCTGTTGACTAGTAAAGGAAACCTACAGGACTACCTCACATGTAGACGCATGCGTTTTATGAGATGAGTGATTTTTAGAGTGTCCATATTTCTCTAAACTTAAAAAAACAAATGCAAGTGATGACAGATAGATCTTCCCCTTCCATTAAGTGAAAGACCAGCTATGAAGAAGGCTTAGCTAGTCTCAAGAGTACCTCAAGAAACCCAGGAAGGTTTCACCTAATTTATGCTTTTCCCTTCCTGTACTGTATTGTAGTGTAAAAGCTCTGCTTAGGGAAATGGCAACATGGTAGAAGTACCCTTTCAATTACTCAGTCATGAACTCAGTGGGCTGCCCATGATGGTGGGGTGCTGCAATCTAGAGCTTGTGTTAAGAAGCTTCTCAGATCACATCAGTAGTAGTAGCCTAAAGATCTGAGCAGCATAGCTGTCTGGGGACAACTGAAAAGTCCCCCATGTTGCCACCTTCCTCAATAAATGGCAAGTCAGCAACCCCCTAGGATATAACCTTAGATACAGACAGGACATTCTTTTAGCAGGAAATAAGCCTCCATTTAATTTTGCCATTTTAGGGAACTGCATTCAGAGTACTGTTCAGGTATCACAGAGCTAGTACATGCTGCGAGCACACTGGAAAGATTCCATCTGGAAGACATGAAATGCAAAAAGATCACATTCATATGGCAATTTGATTTGCAGGTTGAGATGCCAAAATAAGCAGATTCAGACAGTTCTGCATTTGCATTGCATTTTGGTGGCTCTACAACAGAAGTCAATATTTTTTTAAAAGGAGGTCTGCTGCTGATTTTACTGAGATCTGTTCAGCAGGAACCTTCACCTTTCCTCAAATTTGGAGACTGAAATGGCACACTCTAGCTGCTCTTCAAGAGACTTTGAAAATGATAGAACTCCTGTTACCACCTAAGAAACATGGATCTTGATCTTGGATCTTGATCAGGACTTGGATCTTGAATCTGTCTTTTAAGCAGTCCCATCTTCAAACAAAACCCAGTAAGGACTCTGAAACGTGCATTTAAGAGATGGACAGTGAGTCAAACAGGGACATGCCAATCCAGAGAATGAGCAGAAGAGTGAGGTTTGCAAAAAGGTCACACAGTTATCAGACAAAATTATAATTTTGTAGTAAAGATGAGAAAAGCCTACAGAAGAGGAATTATGGGCCCTTGTAGTAGTTTTAGAGGGAAAATGATCATTGCTGAGTTCATAATTTGCATAATTATTATGCAGCTAGTCAGTGTTTCAGCACAATAGGGGGTTTGCAGGAGATCATGTAGCCTTTGCTGGCCACAGCTTTAAAGAGCCAGGAGGTTGGGTCAATGACTTTCAGTGCAGAGGCACAACAATTTGTTTAAAGCACATTTGCTACCAATAAAGCAAAGCTGCTGGAGATGGAAATCATCAAGTTGCCAGACTTGCCCATCTCTACACAGATAAGTGGAGAACTGCATGTGTTGGAAACTCCATTGCTTGCATGAGTACACATTTCCCTGTGCCTTTCAGCAAATCCAGTATTGACAGGCTTCTGGTATATCAGGAAGGTAAGACTTCAGGCAAAGTAATCAATTTCTAGGGTAACAGGCTTGAAAGAGTAGCAGAATGGCCAGCTTTTATTGACAGAGACTTGCTGCTAAGCATAAGTAGCAGCAGCCATGGTGTGGTGTGGCAGTAGTCCCTCCTATGAACAGTAGTGATTTCACTAACACTCTCATCTCACTAAGTGCTAAATGGGCAGCAAATATGGCTCTCCAGGGCTCTCCTCAGCATGCTGGTGCATTAGTACACTTTTCCTTCACCACTTTTCTTTTGGTAAAAGCAGCCCTAATCCTGCCTGCCCTGAGCTCCTCATGGCTGGGCAACAGAATGCTTTATCAGCTTTTACTGTACTCTGAGGAAGCTATGTTTATCCCTTGCAAAAGCAGTCAGAGAATCTTACTGACTCTCCTTGGGAGCAGCGGGATGAAGTGAGACAGGGTAGAAATAGAAATATTTTTTAAAAGGGGAAAAAAGCCATACTATCATTAAAGGGGCATTTTAATGTCTGGCTTTTCACCTGATGTCTCAAATTCAGACGCCTTGAGTAACCAAATAGTGGACCCAATTTTTAGTCCTCTTTGGATAGATTTACACTGTTAAAAGGATTTTCAATTTTCAAAAAAACATGAATACCAAAATATCACTTTTACACATATAAAAGAGGCTCCACCAAGTCTCTCTGAAACTGCCTGGAGTCTTTCAGAATAACCAATGGAGTTAAAAAATATATGAAATTTAAAATAATGCTCTCTTGTTGTTTGTTTCTTTATGCCATAGAATAAGTGCCTAAAAGACTTACTTTAAAGTGCTCAAGAGTGCCTGGAGCCAAAATTTTGCTTGAGTTTCTTTAGAGAGACAGCATGAAACCACAAAGCTTAAATCCACACTGAACTTTCTCAAAGATCTGGAGCATCCAAACTGATGATTTTGATTCATAAGCATGTATAATCATAAGGTCAATGTTTGATTTTGGTGTGTGTGGGTTTTTTATTACATTTTTGTGAGTGATTGATAACATAATGATAATAACATTTGCCATATACTGAATGCATTTTATTGCATCTCAGTCACCATGGACTACTATCAGACTTTCCCCCTTTATTTTTAAATAACAAAATTGTGCACTTCTATCCATTTCAGCCTGTGAGTGTATCAGTAAAAGGCACATTTGCCTGCTATCAGAAGAATTATAGACAAAGGTTTGATTTTGCCAATGAGCTATTAATTCCTTTTCACCTTCTGCTTTCCCTCCTTATTCTTTAAACTCCCCACCTTCAAGAACAAATGAGGCAGAAAGTTTGTGTTCCTTGTCATTGCAAAAGAAATCACGGAGAAGTGATTTCTAGAAATATATGTATATTTTTTTCATATTAATATGCAAATCTGACTTTTTATTGCCAGATCCCAGAGAAGATTTTTTAAATCACACAGATTCTTATTATTTTGCATTATCCAAGTTCTTATTTTGTAGACCAATGTGAGTTGTTACAGTTATGCTTAGTAGCATACAAAGTCAAGAGGATTTGAGATTGTTCTTTCATATCACTTATCTCAGCAGGCTAAGTAGTCACAGGCCTGATTTTCCTGGGTTTAGTGTCAATATTTTAAAAGAATATACTACGGTATTATAACTTGGATATGAGAACAATTAGAAATGTCACTGTTATGAGGAAACCAAGTAAAAACAGAGATATAAATGGAAAAAAAGAAAATTCTTAATTTCCAGCAGTGGTGAATTCATGCCCAGAGCAGGGAAGGAGTCATGGCATCCCTAATGCTAATTGTCACTGTTGATTTTCCTAGCTTTTGTATGAGTAAAGGTCTGAGTGGTAAGAAGTCATAAATTAGAAGAAAAGCAGGAATACTAGATGATGTAAGTGAATATAACCACTCACCTGAGGCTATAGAGAAAATCAGAACATTAGAATGTGACCCGAATTGCCTGCTTTGTGTTGCACCCTGTGCTGAATGAAGCTGAATGGAAACGAAAATGAATGTATTGAATATTTGCATATTTTCCTCTAATTATAGACCGCCTTTTCTTAAATATTGGTGTTAATGGTATTTTAAAGAATGTGACTATTTATATAGATGTCTTATCCTGCATGATGCTGAATTCCATTACACCAACTTGGTTTGGTAAGAGTAGGGGAAAAGACACCACCTTTATGGAATTGAAGCCTGAAGGCATAGAGTGCCTTTTATCAAATATGTCTGTAGAAAGGTGACAGTAACAGCTAGTCTGGAAAACATGAGAGAAGCTGAAGTCTGGCTGACCTACATTGGATTAAGCCGCTCCAAAGGGCTGTTCATTGGACAGAAAAAGACATAAAAGCTGAGCCATTCCCAGTGAAAAACAGAATGATGAGTGCATGAAAAAGATAGCCAAGCACATTATTCATTTAAAGGAGGAAGGAAAACCAAAAGAAAGACATTTAGTATCAGAAGACCATCAATGAACATTCAGCAAAGGCTCAGTAAAACACGATACAGTTGGCTGCAGAGAAACATTAAGTGAGACCACAGGGACTCTTGGTTTCCTGAAGCCAATCCTCAGCTCTTAGGTCATTTACCTTTTCATAAATTTCAGCTTGGTAATAGTATTGCTGTCCTCAAAGCTAAGAGGGCTGAGGATAATTAAAGTGAGTTCTATTAGGAGTATCTCAGACAATTAGGGATCTATATTTAAAAGAAAGTTTCTTTTCATGAAAAGCCTGTTGCTTCATAATAAATTAAAACAGTAATGTTATTCAGAGAGCTAAATTTCCTCCTAGGAATGTTTCAAGAGAATAACAGTAATACACATTCTGTAAAACATGAATTGCACATATGGATGTGTTTGAGGAAAACTTAATTTTATGTCATTTACACAAGCAAAATAAAGATAAGTACATGCGCTTGAGTTTCCTCCAAAACTATAGTACATCATAACCTGTGCAGGTATAACAAAGGGACAACTTCAGGTTTCCACCAAAATACCTATTTTTTGCCTCCAGAAAGTCAAACTCATATGCCTCATCCAGACTCTGATTCAGATCTCTTATATATAAGAGTCCCTACATATATAAATCATCTCACTGTTTCTTTACTATATGTTGGATGTTAATAGCTTTGGGAGAAATCAGCTGAAGTTCACAACAACAGGAAAAAGGGAAATATAACCCCCATTTTCAAGAACGGGAAAATGGGAGACCAAGGGAATTACAGACCAGTCAGTCTCACCTCTGTGCCTGGCAAAATCTTGGAGCAGATTCTCCTGGAAGGCATGCTAGGGCACATGAAAAACAACAAGGTGCTTGGTGACAGCCAGCATGGCTTCACTAAGGGGAAATCCTGCCTGACCAATTTGGTGGCCTTCTATGATGGGGCTACGGAACTGATGGACAGGGGCAAAGCAGTTGATGTCATTTACCTGGACTTGTGCAAAGCATTTGACACTGTCCCACACGACATCCTTGTCTCTAAATTGGAGAGACATCAGTCTGATGGATGGACCACTCGTTGGATAAAGAATTGGCTGAATGGCCACATGCAGACAGTTGAAGTCAATGGCTTAGTGTCCAGCTAGAAACCAGTAATGAGTGGTGTCCCTCAGGGGTCAGTGTTGGGACTGATCCTGTGCAACATCTTTGTTGGTGACATGGACAGTGGGATTGAGTGTACCCTCAGCAAGTTTGCCAATGACACCAAGCTGTGTGGTTCAGCTGATATGCTGGAGGGACCTTGACACACTTGAAAGGTGGGCCAATGCCAACCTCTAGGTGAGCTCCAGAGGTGCCTTCCAACCACAGACATTCTGTGATCCTGTGATTCTGATTCTGTGATTTTTTGGATGCTTATACAAAATATGTAAACCCCTGCACAGCTGAAGACAGAAACTCCTCAGGCTCATCATTTATGCCTTCTTGGTTTTATTTCTGTCAACTCTATATCTGTGAGAAATTCTTACAGATACAGAATGAGTCAATGAGCAGGGAAATATTTTATTTCATTCCATGATTGTTTTTTCAGATTGTTAAAAAGTACTGCAGGAATGTGAAGCCATAGCATTTCAAGAGCAGGATGTGGAAGAGGAGGGCCTAAAGTTCACCAAAGGAGCCCAGAGGAGAAAAAACAAACACAAAACCCCAAACTAATCTGAAAAGATAGTAGAATGATATAAACATAGTTTTGCCTGGAAGAGACCTCTGGAGGTCATTTAGTCTTGGATCCTGCTCTGAGCAGGATTATATCCAGTGCTAGGTCATGTTACCCATGGCTTTGTCTAGTCAAATGTATATCTCTGAGAATGGAGATTTCACAGGGCCCAGAGGAAGCTGTTCCATGGCAGCACCACCATCCCAGTTAAGACTTTTTTTTTAATGTCTGTTTTCAACCTCACAAGCCAGAATTTGTATTTTTTTGCTTCTTGCTGTATTTTCTGCCACTGTTAAAAAGAGTTTGGTTCTGCCAGTTTGTAACTGCCTTTAAAGAAATCACCAACTGGTATTAATCATCCCTAAGCCTTCTTTTTGCCACACTAAAGAAGTGTGGTTCTGCTGCCCCCACTTGCATCTCAGGTGCTCTAGCAGCTGACCATCTTGAAAGTTCTTTGCTGGACACTGTCCAGTTTCTGAGTGATAACTGTGGACACTATTCCAGGTGCAACCACTCAAGTACTGAGCAGAGGCAAATGCTCCCCTCCCTTCATTGCTGGCCCTATCCCTCCTGATGTTGCCCAGGACACTCTTTCCCTTGTCTACAGTCGGAGAATTCTGTTGTCTTGTATTCAGCTGACATTAGCCATTACCCCAGCTTCCTTTCCATCAATTGTCACTCACCCAAGTGTTTCATAGCTTTTGCTGATGGGTGAGTTAATTTCTCACCTTGTGCAGATCTACATTCTTCTCCTTGGTGAACTTCAGAAAGTCCTCCTTCACAAAACTCGAGGTGTACAGGGCATCTTGGGATGGAAACTCTATTATTTATCTATTTATATTGTATTTATATATTCCTGTAATGACATAACTACCTCAAAAATCTCTGATCATTATCATTACTAACAGGTAAAGAAGATGTGCAGCTATGTAACAAGATTCCAGCAATACTAACCTGTAGAAATGTTTGGAAACTATAAATAGATTGCCAAGAACCTGAGCAGAACAACCAAGATCTAATTTTGGACAACTCTGAAGCCTAACTATGTTAAGTCTAGACAGTGAACGGGTTGCTAAAACTCCATTAAACCAGAAAAGTATTTAAAAAGTTGAGAAGCATGAAAATATTCTTAAAATCAGAGCAGAAAATCAACTGAAGAAAATCACACACATGTTCAAAGAATATCTTAAATGATTATGAGATCAAGCTCATAAGTGAGTGGTATCCTGACTTTTCCTATTAGTAGTAATTGATGCTACAGGATACACATAAAGAAATACATATGCTTTTTTCTTGCAATAATGACATGCTTTCACCTGTAAAATGCTGCAAAGTATTTTCCCTCTATTTCTCACTGATATCAAATGATTCTTATGTTTTTGTGGATTATTCTACATCACACAGTTATTGATAAACACTGTTTTTGAATACAGTTAGGAAAAGTTTATAGAGCTTATGTACAGACTATTTCAGTTGGAAGGGACCTACATCAATCATCTAGTCCTACTGCTGACTAATTCAAGAATGACCAAAAGTTAAAGCATGTTATTAAAGGTATTGTCTAAACAGCTTTTAAACAGACAGGGCTGGGGCATCAGCCACCTCTGTAGGAAGCCTGTTCCAGTGTTTGACCACCCTTTCAGTAAAGAAATGCTTCCTAATGTCCTCTAGCACAGATCTGAACCATTCACATGTGTCCTGTCACTGGGTCTCTGGCAGAAGAGACCAGTGCCTTCCTCCCCACTCCTCTTCCTCAGGAAGCTGTAGAAAGCAATGAGGTCACCCCTCAGCATCCTTTTCTCCAAACAAGACAAACCCAAAATCCTTAGCTGCTCTTCATAGGACATTCCTCCAGCCCTTTCTCTGGTGTTTCTCTGAACATATTCATAGAATCATAGAATACCAGGTTGGGAGGGACCTTAAAATCATCTGGACCATGCTTTCTTGTCAAAAGCATGGTCTAGACCAGAGGTACCAGCACTCTGTCTAGCTGAATTTTAAAACTGTCCAATGTTGGGGAATCTACCATTTCCCCAGGGAGATTATTCCAATGGCTGATTGCTCTTATTGTGAAAATTCTTTCTCTTGTGTCCAACCATAATTTCCCTGGGAGTAACTTGTACCCATTACCCTTTGTGCCCATGTGACTCCTTGCGAAAAGGAAGCCTCCATCTTCATTGTAGCCACCCTTTAAATACTGGGGCATGTTGAAAACATTTCTCCCAAGCCTTCTTTTCTCAAGGCTGAACAAACACTGTTCTTTCAGCCTTTCCTCATATGGCAGGAAAGGACCTTCACATCCTTAAACTGTGGGCCCAGAACTTCATACAGTACTTGAGGTGAAACAGTACCAACATTGAACACAGTAAGATAATAATCTCTTTTAACTGGCTGGTTATACTGTGTTTAATGCACTGCAGCATGCAGTTTGCTCTCTTGACTGTCAGGGCACATTGCTGACTCATACTGAGCCTGCTGCCACCCCGCACCCCCACATCCCTTGCTGCAGGACTACTTTCCAGCCACTCCTCTCCCAGTTTATACTTGCCTGGCATTACTCCATCCTAGGTGTAGAATCTGTCATTTTAAGTTGTTAAACGTTACCCCATTAATCACTGTTTGATGCTCTAATCTATTGAGATTCTAATATATCAAGATTCTCCTGCAAGGCTGCTTGTCACTCGAGATACTCAACAGCACCTCTCAGTTTGACATCATCAGCAAACTTGCTAATGGTTCATTCAGCTCCTGCGTCCAGATTGTTAATATATATATTGAACAGAACTGGCCCTACAACTGAACTCTGCAAACAACACTGGTGACTCGTCACCAGTCAGATGTGGCCCCTTTCACTGCAACTCCTTGAGCCCTGTCCTTCAGCCAGTTCTTCACCCAGCACACAATGAATCCACTTATCTCACAGCTGTACAACTTTTCCAAAAAGATATTGTGAGGGACAGGATCAAAAGCCTTACTAAAATCTAGAAAATGCCTTCCATCACTCACTAGGCGACCTTATCATAGAAGGGTATTAAACTAGTTAAAAAGGACTTTCCCTTTGTGAACCATGTTGACTGTGCCTGATGATTGTGTTATTCTTTAAATGCCTTACATTTAAAGAATATGTCTTCCTGTTTTGCTCTCATTATCTGTAACAGACACACCCCCTATGTCATGTAGCAGATTTCTCACTGTGCTAGATACTATACAAAAAGAGCTGGCGGCGTGAGGGAACTGGTTTCTGTTCTCACATGGTATTGTTTCAGCTCCACAGTAGGAATACTGACATTTTTCTGGGCCATAAGACAGAAACCAAATAGATTTCTAGGAGAGCTACAAAACTTGTGAAAGTAAACATTTGCTAGATATTTGTCTTCCATGACCAAAATATGATCACTGCATAATCTGTGCAAAAGGGGGCATGAATTACAAATACATTTAAAAAAATGCTTATGAATTCTTTTTTTCCCCTTGTTTTTTAATTGTGTCCTTCTGACTTTATTGACATCTACAGTTTATTATAGTGCTTGTGCAGAGCTACATTTAGAATGGGTATAATTCCACTGACTTCAGTGGAGTTACACCAGGCATGAAAGCAGCCCACCCACTGACTTTACATTTTGAAAGCAAAGCTGTGCAATTGTAACAGGCTCCACACTATGTCTTTGCTAAATTCAGAGACATTCTTCCACCCAAGGTCTCCCCCTTCTTTTTATGCACCTTGCTCCTTTCTTCACTTTTATTACCACACTGCTCCCTCAACATGATTGCATCTGCATTTTATTAAGATTACTGCTACTGTTTAAGGAGCACCACATCTCACTGCATCATGCTGTGTTTTAATATTTCCTGTTTTATTGTACTTGTATTTCCTTTAATAGATAAGTATATATATTTTCACATGCAACAAAATCAGACTGCTTCAAGGAATAAATTGATAAATTGGCATTTAGAATGCTACCAAGCACCAGGGCTGCCAGTTACTTTGGCTGAAGAGCCAGACCATAGCCAGCCAGGAAGGGATTGTCTGTCTGTTGGAAATTACTATTGTCATTATTTAGGCTTGAAGTGCTGCCCAATGCTTCCTCTTGAATCATAGGCAAGGTACAAGAAGCCCTGCACCAAAAATCCTACAATACAGCTTGAAGCATACAAACCCTCAGTGAGCAACAGTGATTTCTAAGGAGAATGGGAGAAGGGTAGAGGAAGGAAACAAATCCCTTAAGTAAGGAAAAAACCTGACATAGTTCCTCTGCAAAATACCCTGCATGTACATGGATGTGTATATTTATGTATAAATATAAGCATACTTTTTTAAAGACTCAGCCTTTCTCTGTCATACTGAACAGCATCCTGATCACGCAGTGGACTCTACCGTGGTTGTAGTTGAAGCCCCTGGGTAGCTGAAGGAACAGTCTATATACCTACAAGAGTCCTGTTAAGAGGGCAGCATTACTGAAAATGAGTACAGATGTTGTCCATGAGAGACTATACCACAATAGGGAGGGACTGCTACTGCTGTCAGTAAAGTGGTGTTGCCAATTTAACATAAAAATATTAAGTAAATATGTGATCCCCCCTTCTCTATCCTGTTTTCCTGTTCCAGAGCCTGAAGTTTGGAGGAAGAAAGAGAAGACACACGGGCATCCTGGAGGACAGCTGCTAAGATGTTAGAGTAAGCTTGGGCATGAAGGTCCTCTGGGATCCAATGGGTTTGCACATATTGTGTCTAAAATCATGCTTGCAGGCTTGCAATGCCAAAGGCTAGAAAATCTGTCATTGAGGGCATTTTCTGAGCAATCTCTACTAGACAGTAAACATATAGCCTGACTTTCCCTCCTTCTTCCATCTTTATTCTCTTTTGCTCTGAAATTGTGTACTATAGCAACAAAAGGCTGCAAATTTCTCTCTGGAGCTTCTTCCTTTATTTAGTCAGTAGATTAACTGCTGTGTAACAGGGAGTGAAAAAAAGAACAAAAACCAAACAACCAGCAAAAACCAAACCCCATAAAACACACTGCAAACAACAGCAAAGAACAACTAACCAACCAAACACCAACACACCACAACCCTCCTTTCTGCCCCTTTCTACCCAAGCTGTAACATGCTTTAACCTAAGGGGGGAAGTTTGGTCTATGAAAAGAAGACATGCTTCTAGCAACAATGTGTGGTACAAAATTAACAAATGGAAAACCATTTACTTGATTAGTTGCTTCTTCATGTATTTCAGACATTAAAAACCCCATATGCAGCCTACCAACCTCCTGGCCAGAGAGGATCTGAAGGGTAAAGGAAAAGCAAAGAAATAAGGATGTGCAAACAGAATAGGAAAGTACTTGGATGACTGCCCTATAATGAAAACTGATATCACTGTAAGCCAATGTAATAATTCATCTCTGCTGATAGATCAGCTAACTGCTAATATCTTGTGAATACAATAGACGTTCTGGGCTCTGTAAGATGAATGTTTTTCTGCATGCAAACTGCAACTAAAAGAGCTATTTTCCCCTTTCATTAATCTAGAATAAATAATGGTTATAATATTACATATCTCTTGCCTTTTCTCTGACAGTTTATTTGTGCTGAAACAGGAGATCATTGCAGTGTGCAACACAGCTTCTCAATGTGTTCTGTGAGTGGGACAGAAAAGAAGTCATTCATGCTGGAAAATGTCTGGCAAAATTTTGAAGTTGCTTCCCTTTTTAATCAGTCTCAAATGCAGATACAATGTGTCCCTGGAATTTTACAGCTAGATACGTGTTTCTGTTTGCTGCTAGTGAGTTATCTCATTTCTTGCAGCATAGTTCTCAGTTGTGAACTGTGATCAAGCCTACTGTGAGGCTCTAAAGAGAAGTAGAGTAAAATCTAGTTTTCTTTTTTGGAGTGTCTATATAAATCCTTAGGCTGAGCAGTCTGTTGTAATAGGTGACAAATGAAGCATCGTGCAATACACAGAATAGGAGCAACTTACCTCCTGATAGTCCTGACATGACAGGCAAGGTAAGATCAAATATAATAGTCTCTAACACTTGCTAAAATCTATTTGCATTTGACACTTACATGAGAGTACAAGGCTGAAAGAGACCTCCTTGGTCATCAAATTCTGTCCCCTGCTATCACTGGCAACCACATCATATGATCCCCTTGGCAAATTATTTTTTCCTCACCTTGCTTCCACTTCTGTGAATAAATTAGAGTTGCTGCTAAACATCACCCAACTCTGTGCACACAAAGGCTTTTCGCATGTTGTCAGAGACTGGGATCTTTGTCCTCAGACATGTTTGGGGTTACCACCTTCATCAGGCGTTTACTGTCTGAATCACAAATGCAAAGAGAAATTGCGGTAATGCTGAGGACGGAAAGGTCTCCTGTGAGCTGTACCACACGTGTGAGGTACAGTTTGCTTCTGTGTATGGCTTACATGGATTCGATTTTACTGCACTCCCTGGAGCAAAGCACAATGCACATACAAGGCATTTTCAGGGAGGCAGTAAGAGGTGTAACTGTGCATGGATTCATGCAGAAAAGGCCAGAGGAGGCTTTGTAGTATTTCCCTCTGTTGTCATTGTAGAGACCTGCACACTAGCTTAAAAACTTGCAAGGCAAGAACTAGTAGGGCAGTAAAAGAAATTGGCCCCATGTTGTTGCTTCCTTTGGGAAGACTGACAATGAGGCAAACCCTAGGAACTGATGGAGTTCCTCTTTCCCCACCTTCTCAAAGGAAGCATAATTGAAACTTTATGTAAAACTTTTAGGTTGAAAAAAACTGCGGAACATAATATTACATTCTTCTAATACATTTGTCTGTCTTGAAAAAAAAATGTGTCAATCTTTACAGTGTAAATTTAATGTAAAATTATCCACAATATAAATCAAATTAAACTGGTTAAAATGACATCTTATCAGCATGAACATGATAGATAAGATGCATATAAATTTGCAGCATATAGATAGCAATGGATTCCCCTTTTTCTTGAATTGAGATGTAAAATATTTTTCTTTTTTTTTTCCTTCTGTCCTTTTTTTCTAAGAGGAAAATTGATATTTTAGCAGTGTCTGAGAAAAAATGCTGTAAAATATAATAGCATTTTTTAAAAAAAATATGCAGTCTGCACCTTTATACTGTTACTTTAACCACTTACCTCATGTTTTCTGGTGGCTGTTGTAAGTTTTGTCTAAATGATCTGTTTTCCCCTCTGAAAACTTATATAACTACGTATAAATTTATAATTTGATCATTTCTGCTTCCAAAGTGATTAGAAAAGTTGCCTTCCACAGAAAGCAGCTTCATTTCTGCATTTGTGATTTTTTTTTTTATCTCTTGCTGGAAATAGACAGCTGGTTGAGTAAAAAGAAAGAAATATATCCTGTCTGTAGGGTGAGCATGGGCAGTGCTGCTCATGCTTTCCCCCCACCCTTTCAAATCACAGCTGCTTTTGTATATTTCAGGGCAAGCACCTTAATCCATAATTTAATTTCTATGTATTGTTTTGTTATTCTGTTGGAAACAAGGAGATTATTTATTAGTGATAAACAAGTCTAATTCGGTAAAAATTTTTACTTCAGTGAAAAACCTCTAGACTATCAGTGTAGCAAGGAACAGTTCAAAGCAGCTCCTATGGAAGTACTTGTCTCCGGCATTATCTTTTAGACCTCTTAATGTTCATTGTGGGGAGGTGCTGGAAGTGCAGTTCAAACCTCAGCAAAATGTAAATAGAGATGTCATATTTACTGATCGGTGAATTGCTTACTATGAATCTGATATCAGGTTGAAAATGAGACAGGCCATGGGTTGGCTCCTATATTAGATATTTTTTTGACTGTGTTACTTTATCTGTAATATTGCCCTAAATATAGAATGAGTCTCTTATGTAACAGGACTCATATTAATGTTTGCTCTTTAGTTCAGCAAAAGCGTGATTCTCATAAATGCACTCATGGTGCTCCAATTTTTCTAAAATGATAGGTGGAAAAAGTAATACATTTGCTAAACCAACAAAAAGAGCTTTCAGAGGAATGAATGTAGGTAGACCTTTGATGTATAGAGGTTAACAGAAATGGGATCAGACAGCAAAATCAATGATGTGCACTTCTGTGGTTCAAATAGAATTTATTTACCTCAGTATAGAAAAAAAAATGCTAAACAAAAAGAAGTTTAAGTCCAACATAAAAGGAAGGAAAAGATGGTCTTGCTGTTAGTAGGGCATGGTCAGAGGAACTCAAGAGGGCTGAACTCAATTGCTCACTTTCCTGCAGACTTCCTGCAGGACTTATGGTAAATCACGCAGGGCTTGTCAGCACGGTGTCCTGGAGGCCAAGCAGTGTGCATTATTAAGGCTGGCTCTGGCTCTGAGAACCAATAGCTCACCAGCACATGCCAACACAGCTGTACGTGTCATGGCCTGAGTTCAGGGACAGACAAGTTTGTGCCGCACAGCATTGGAGGAGGAGGACCAACCTGCCTGGGTCAGCACTAGCTCCTTCTCACATTCCCTGGTCCTTTGTTCTGCTTTGTCTCAGCTCCCCATTTGTGAAGCAAGACTAAGTCACCATACATTTATAAAGCACTGTAGAAGGAAAAATGCACACAAATAATTTCAAATTTGCTAACAAAAATGGTTTTACCTGGATGAAATGTGGAACAAAAAGAGGTAAAACCTTCAAAATAGTCATGCTGAAATGTGCCCTGTGCTTAAATTCAGTACTATGAAATGAATGACTGAATCTATAAGGTCAGACTATCACAGGAACATAATTTAGACACAGGAAAGTTTACCTTGATTTGGTCCACTGGAACAAGGTAACAGGACAGTACTTTCTTCTCTGATTTTCCAAGGAGACAGGAAGAAATTATTTTTTGCTTTGTTTCCAAAATGAAATCCAATTCACTTGATGCTATGCCACTGAAGTGTTAAGTAAGTCTGTATATGGTTTACTGCAACAACTTACTGGAAAGAAGAAAACCTGGAAGAGGGAAGTTGATACCTTTCGTGGTCTATGGAGAAAATTAAAGGGACAGTAAACTGCAGTGATATCATTCATTATCATAGCATGCAGTCAAAAAAGTGGCAGATGGCCAGTGAAGTACTTTGATGACCTTCAGGTTTCTCCATCTGTACCTACAACTACATATGCTTTTTATTGCATGTGATGGCAAAGAAAGCTACTTACCAGATCTGCAGCTCTAAGCACTTTAAAACTTCTTTAAATTTAATTTCAAACAATAAAATAACTACTATTCTGCTTTCACACTACCTCAGAAATGTAGCTTTGTAAACATAGCTCAGAAACTTGCAGCTGTTGAAACCAAAGAAAATGGGTCATTCCAGTTATTTTCATAGCTAGTACGAAAGTGTATTCCCACACTAGCAAATCTGAAGAACATTATGTAAACCTTGTAATTTACTGTTTTGACACACAAGTATTCTCTGTGAAATAGACCCTGTTGATTCATAGTAGGTTTTGCTGCATTTGAGATATATCGATGTTTGACTTTGTTTGGAGAAAGCTAAAAGGGCTTGAGAGAAGTCGTTTATCTCTTATTCAAGGAAGGCTGTGAAACAGTTTGTGTCACCTCAGTGACTACAGGACTGCAAAACAATTGTAACTTTCCAGTGCAAATTTGGATTTTGATATATTCCACTACAAAATTGCAAGCCTCACATAGCAGGAAAACAGCACTTTGACTTATCTACATGAAAGTGATACCCATATATCTCACCTAGTTTGTTGGTGCAGCTGGGTGGCCAGAAAATAATTTTTTCTTCAGATTACCTTGGTCTGTTTTCTGGAAAGTAAATGCTCTTTATAGGTCCCCCAAAGACCCATAAATATTTGAAAAAACTTTTAAAATGATCATCTGGGACTTTTTGGCAACTTGAGATATGCATTTCACAAAGTTTGCACCGCACAATGGCTTGCTAATCATGTATTCCCTGGCTCATTCACACACATAAAACTACTGCTGTACATTTGGATGTATTTATAGTGCATATATAGAATGGATATTATTTGTAACACATGGGCAAAAGAAGCCATTTCAGTATGAAGAGCTAATGCCCACTCAAACCTTGACACATTTTCATCATCTTTAGAATCTGAAAAAATATTTTTCTGCATTTTTAATAAAATGAAACTGATTTATACTACATGCAAAACAAAATAGATTTTGTACAAATAAGTGCCGTAACAACTTTATAAAGAGGATCTGTATTTTAGCAGGTTAAAAAGTATCCTGTTTGGATTTGTTCAAAATTTGGTGGCTATACCTCGTTAGGCAGTTAAATGTACATGTATTTGTAGTTAACTTGGGACCATCTAATTTAAAAATGGATCCCTCAGCCCTGTAATCATAAAATCTGGAAGCACAAATATAACCAGTTTAGTAATTAAAGGATTTTAAAATACTTCATTAAAAAAAGGGACACTATGCAATCTGTTACAAAGTTAGTACATCAACCAACTGTACCTCTTAAAAAAAAAGGTGATAGAATCTGTGACTCAACTGAGTGAAAGACAGTGTTCCTCTGTTTATTGCCAAGCCCCAGAGCTGGGAATCTGCCCCAAAACCATGAAATTACACAGCCTTTAACAGTTATGTTTTCCGAGTATTTCCTGATTTTTAAAACCCTCTTTTCCCGTTGTCATTGTGCATGTCAATGAGTTTTATCAGGTTTAAAAATGTTACCATGAATAAATATTATTCAATTTCAGCTGCAGCAGGAAGGCTCACTCCTTCCCTCTTTCCTGCCAGTACAATCCTATGAATGCTGCAGCTTCATACAGCACAATGAAACTGCCTGCAGAGGAGACCAAGCTTGGAGCCTGTTTGCAAAAATTAATGGTGCTGTATCAAGCAACTGCTCTGATTACAGTTGTAAGAGCATTTACACCAAAAGGTAAAGACTGATACATTTTGTGGTTGTACTCTTAGTAATAAAAATCTAGGAGGGGAAAGGAAAGGAAAGATGACCTTACAGTCAAGGAACTAAATTCAGATGTTTGAGATGAGGTGGGTTCAGTACTTTCCTTTCCCTGAGAGCTCTTAAAGACTTTGGTGGAAAAGGTGGAAACAATTTGAGCACCTCATTTCCTAATCTATTAAACAGGGATAAAAGAATGCCTTTGCCTGCATTGTCTATCAAGCATCTGACTGCTAGAGGAGGCAGTAATGTCTCATTATAGGTACATTAACACACAGCTTTCTTGGATCCTAATCACATTGAGTACCCTTCTGGCATAAAAACTTTAGGAAATCTTTTGCGAATCAAGTGTTTTATGGCACTCTGAAGGCTAGGTATCATCTGTTTTCAGATTTCTGCTCATTAGCTTTTACAGATGCAGAGTTCAAACCTGAGCTTTAGCCAACTGTGACCTAGAGAAACCCCCGTTCCCCTGCTGCACCTTGGCTGCCAGCTTGGCGCTCTGACAGCAGTTAGTGCTGTCCCAATTTCTGCACACAGCGTATGGCACCAGAAGACTGTTAAGGCAGTCAGGCACACTCAGCCAACATCCAGGCAGACTCTTTCCTAGCCATGAAGGGTTAGGCTGACAAAGGAATTGCTAGTGTACTTTTCTACTGTGCAAGGTTCTTTAAACACATCATCTTCTGCCAGGTGAATAGCGAGGGAGAGGTTCATATGCTTTTTTTAGGAAATAGGCAGAATTTCTATTTGCATTTCTGCAAAGACTCAAAAGCAGACAAAAGGGCTGCCTGAGGTGCTCTTCTATCAATAAGAACTGTTGATTTCTTCTTTTCTGACTATAACGCACATACAAGCATAAAATGCCAACAAGCAGATCTACAAACCAAACAGATCTTCCCTTCCCTGGTGCCAACTTTAGCTGCAATTGCAGAAGACCTTGATGACATCCAGGTGTTCGTCTTTGCAGTGGCAATCCCTACCTATCAGCCAGAGGTCTTGCAGCAGCAAGACCATTCAAAGCAACCTTAGAATTGAAGCAAGATGCTGCTCTGCTCTCTTGGCTGCTATCATGTCATGTGGCAACTCTAAGAACACCATTTAATTCTGAGTGATTTTACACCTAACACATTCTCTCCTGATTTGCCCTCCTTTGTTTCTAGGTAGCTATATAATCCTTATAGTAGCAACAGGCCCTTATGAACTGGGACAGTTTGATTAGCTGATGCATCAAACTGACAAACTGCTATTGTGTACTGGAAAAAAAGGAAAGGAAAGGAAAAGGAAAAGAGAAAGGGAAAGATGCTATGGTATAACACTTCCTAAATACATCCTTGCCATTTAATAGAATGTTGCCCAGGCTGCTGAAAACTTGCTGAGTAGTTTATCTTGATACATTTCATTTATCTAGCCATGTAGGTCACTTAAAAATAAGGATCACTGTGTAGGAATCTGACAAAGTTTGGCCTGCCTGACCTAAACACCGACACAAAATTCCATCAGTAAAATTATTTTAATCACAAGCTAAACAATGACAGAATACACTATAGGGAAAGTATTTGTTCTTACTGCAGAAGGTACAGAGGGAGTTGGGTGTGTCTGGATCTAGTCCTAGTCTCAGACTTGGTCAACGTTTTATGTCTAATGATTGCATAGTGCTTGTGCCTTCCTGTCCAAATGTGTCCCGCATGCTAATAGTGTCAGATTACAAGGGGGCTTTCCTCAAACCCTTTATATTTGGCCAGCCTGCCAGTTTCCCCCCCAAAAATGACATCCTTGTGCCTGACCATCCTGTCCATGTACTGGACAGCCCACCAAATCAAAGATGGCTAACCTATTCAGAAGCTCCCACCGACAGTGTCATCAAGTCAAATCCCTTATTTCAAATATTAAGTCTCTGGAGACTTACACAGAACAGACTTCAGCTGAAGATTTTAATTATAAAAAAAAATAAGTATTTGACAGGATAAGGTCCAGAGATTAATGGTGATAGGTACTGTCTGCACAAACAAGCTTAAAGTGGTGCACAGTCAGACTACAATCACTAAAACTAGCTAGCATGAGTTAGTCATTTAGAGCGCATAAGATAAAGTTCTTATCCAACAGGCACCCCTAATTGGAGAGAAAACAATGTCAATAACTATCAGGGACCCAGCCCTGTTACATGTGTGGCATAAACATGCTCACTGGCACTGTTTCTGAGCAGTATCTTAGACACAATCTGTGGGCAATATGATAAAAAGAGATACTACACACATTTCTTCACCCAGCCAGGAAAGAAAAGCATAAGAATTCACCTCACATTGTCCCTGTTGGTAATGCTCCAATATGAGTAATCCAGCAGCTGCTGATGTGGTCCTAAATCTTTCCTACACAGACCACATGTGCCTAGGACCTGAAAATTTCAGGTTTAGTGGTGTGGTAAAGGGCATCTCAAGACCTGACCAAGAGCACAACTGGAGCAGCAAGATGTTCCATAGCAATACTTTTCATAATCATATCTTCATAATGTGTAATCAGGTGCAGAAGCTTTGATGGGTTCTCCCTGCGAAGAATCATGAACGAGACATTTTACTCGAGTTCTGGAATAGTGTCCCATCACATACACATGGATACATTAATTTATCATTGCATCCAACTTTTTCTTTCTTGCAAATACAGAAAATCACCAGACTGTGTGGTTTGCAGGAGCTTCCAGCACCACATCTTCCAAGGTCTTATATTTTTCTGTGAATGGTCTGTGAATTGTGCCAGAAAGCTTATGGGAGGAAAATAGTTCTGAGCTGGGCTTTTATCCAGCTGGCCCTAATCACAGTGTACAGACCCTTTCAAAAACCAACAGGTAAAGTCTGAAGTAGGCGACAGTTTGTCCCCACTTTTAGTGATCATTGCTAGGGAAAGTTAAAAATTTCAGTCTGAATTTCAGAAAATGCTCAGTATCTCCATGGGTAGCTATACCACCCATGATTATATTTCCTGATGTAGGGGACATGGATTATGAGGATATCATCTGTCAGGCACAGATTTAAACAACTGAACCTGTATACAGTTGGGGTACAGAATCTGGGAATACTCATATGAACCTTTCAGGTTCAGAAGAAAATTTGTTTTGAACTGACAGATTATGTGCTTTAATGAAACTAATTTATGGTCTGAAATAGATGAAGGGTAAGAGAACATCAAATAGCAAACATGCTACAAATCAAATGCTAAGTGATCTCTTATGACAGACTGTAAATATAACAAATAGTGGACATATCGGGTTAAGCTGGTACAGCTTGACCTGATATATCCAATTGTAAACTTGCCTGACTCAAATGTATTACAGCAATAAAAAAAAAATATAAAGAGGTATGTATTTATGTAAAGTATCCAGAGCTCCTGAGAAGTTTTCAGCCACAAAGACAGCCTTGATAGTGAAGCACAACTACTTTTGGATTCCTAAATAAACTGGGTTGCTAAAAATCTTGTTCTGAATCATTCAGCTTCAGGCATAAGTGAGACATACATGAAGGCTACAGCAGATTATTATACTGAAATTATCCCATCATATTTTCTTGTTGTCAGAGAAACAAAGTAAGCTATAGTATGTCTCCTGTTCTTGGAAAACTAAGAATGATTTAACATTAGTCTCTTATGTCTTCCTAGTGTGAAATGCATAAATGTGGAACAAGCTTTTACTGACAGTCAGCTGGAAAACTGAAATAGGCCTGTTTTATAATGCAGTGTTTGAAGAAACATCCAGATAAATGTAGAAAATTGTTTTCTCTATTTCATGTGGTTTAGAGAGTTTTATACAACTCAAAATCTGATATCTGATCTGGTTTCCAGGAAGTATTGTGCTCCATACTCTCATTTTTCCAATCAATTTCCTGCTATGATATTAGGTAAGAGATGAGTCCAAGTGAGTCAGAGTGGCAGTGTTTTCTCACCTTTCTAGTGAAGATACAGGTCAGTGAAAAGTAAGGGTTCAGCAAAACAATAGAAAATTATTTTTTCACAGTTAGTGAGCGTGTTCAGAGGAGACAAAGGCTGAAAGGGGCAGCCTGGATATCGAATGAGATCTAACGTTTGAAAGGAGATGTGAAACATGAAACTTTCACAGGGCAGATATTCCCACTGGCTCATTGTTCTCCCTCCCTTCAGTTACAGCTGCATGAGTCTCCCTTAGTCGGTCATCATCTGAGTCCTAGAGATGAATGTGAAGAGAGCCTAATTCAACCTAGTAGATCAAGAATGTCAACCCAGTAAGCACACAATGGAACCAGATAAACATCTAGTATGTGAGGATGAGTGAATGGATGGTTCCCTGTGGAATTTATTTAACAAACTTGTGGCCTGCTGCTTAAATACCTGTCTTGTACTCTTGTGTATCCTGATTTGCCTAAGTATGGGCCACTGTTTAGCTTCTTCCTGTGACTGGTTTAGTTGAAAATGTGACAGTTTCTATTGCCTGTTACCCAGGATAATGATTGTAAGATTTAAGATCAAATATCGCTGTTAAATTTAAAAGAGTGTGCTTGCCAGACAACTTACTTTCTATCTTCATGAATCAAAATAAGAAGTCAATCTATTACTGATTTTCACCTTTAAAGAAACCTTGCCAACAGAACTGAAATGTGAGCTGCTTGGGTAAATATTTTTCCCAGTGTGTCCTAAATTTTAGTATAAACTTTTTTGTAAATTATTATACATTTTTTATTCAAGTAATTTGCCATTTCTTCAGGGAATAAGAAAAATTGTCTTGGCTTGTCTGATTTTCATTGTTTTTAATAGCCAGTGCATATGATCTGATACGAAAAGTTTCTCATGTATTTCAATACTAAAAGGCAGTTTCCAAGTCACTGTACCTAATTAACAATTGAATCTTCATTAGAATTTCACTACTGACAGTTTTTCATATCATGAACTGCAATGTAACTTCAGCATGATCAGCTATTCTAAGATTTGTGATTCTATCTCATTCTAAAGGTTGAGCCACATGAATTAGAGAAACAAAGTATAAAATAGATACAGTAAATTATTTCAAAGCATGCATATTAAAGGAAGACTTGAGAAGTTATTAGTCATAGATAACTCAGGTCTAACAGATAAAATACTTTGGAAATTTTTCTAGATTTCTTTTGTATTCATATGAGGATTTAACAGAGTCATAGCACTTGAGATTCCACAGAGAATATTTATGCTTTCTGTATGCATGTGACTGCTTGACCAGAGGCTCAATTCTGTTTCTACTGAAAAACATGGCAAAATTCTCATCAGCTTAAAAGAAGGTAGAATAGCATCCAATAAAAAGGAGTTATGGGTGTCTAAGCCTTGGCAGTATTTTATCTTTAAGGACTACTTCTTACTACTGAAAAGATTCTCTGCCTTTCCCATTTCCAACACACATATCCAGGTGAAAGCCTGTACTAATCAAAGCAGTATATTCTTAGTGTTAACAAAATGCTAATATGAAAGATGTGGTATAAGCTGCAGATTGGTCAGTTTCTTTTAGAAGTGTAATAGTCTTTAATATACTATTTAATCACATTTGGAGCTTTTCAATCTGAATTTAAGATTTCCAGTTACATTCTGGTCAAATGCATAGAACTTCCTTAGGTTTTGTCTAGTAGCTGTCTGTGGGGTGGAGAGGAATGGGAGAGGGAAGAGGGATATTTACATTTTGTCCTAGAGATTAGACAAGAAATTATTTGTAGAAACTTCACTTGCTCCTGAATCCACTAGCAAAACTTTCTTCATATTAAACAGTAACATGTGGAGCTCCAATGATACAATCGTATCCTTGTTCTCAAAGTAGTGATACAATTTTTTATAATACAAATGGAACAGGTATAGTGGAGGACTGCTAGAAAGACTGGGAATGAAGATCTCAAGCTCACTTTGCCCCCACCAATCTGACTGTATGTACACAAAATCCTATCCAAAAACCACAGAGGTGCAGCATTGTGTCAGATCTTATACAGCCAGGCTCTTGCTAATCCTGGGATAGAGCAGTTTCAGTGGTCTGAGTTCAAAACTGTCTCACCCCCAGCCAGCTGAGAAGACAAACAGAGCAGCCTTGTGTCTGTCCACAGAAGTCTGCAAAAGGCAGGTAATCTTGTACGTGCTTAGCTTGTTTCCTAGCAAGGCTAGGAGCATTAATGAATGCTGTCTATGTGAAGGTAAGCCAGGATCAACGGAAAAAGACAGAGCTATTCAGTCTAAAGGAAAATATTAAAATAAATATCCAAGTTACCCTGGATATAAGAAGGGTCCTAACCTCCAAAGTAGGTGGCTTTGAGAAGATCTTTCAGTCAGAATAGTGACAAGCAAAGGAATAGCTACTTCTAGCAAGTAGTTTCTGAAGGAGATTGCAGAGACACAATGTGTGTGTTTACAGGAACTACTTTAGTAACTCACCTAATTCCTTCCAGGAGTGTACTCCTAATAATTACTTCAATAAAACAACAATAGTTTATGTAAAATCTACAGGACAGTGGGAGATCTCTTCACATTCTGCTGAAGAGAGTGTGGATGTATCCTTCCCCTTAAGGTCTGAAATGCTTAATGGTGTGAGGGTGGTAAGACACTGGCACAGGTTGCCCCAAAATAGTGTCAAATGCTCCATCCCTGTCAGTGTTCAAGACCAGGCTGGACAGCGGCTTGGGTGACATGGTCTAAGGTGAAGTGCCTCTGTCCACGGCAGGGGGGTTGGAACTAGATGATCTTAAGGTGACCTTTCCAGCCCTAACTATTCTATGATTATGATTCGATGTCCTGTATATAGAAATAGATACCTTATATATTCAGGGCTTTGCTTTAGGGAAGCATTCACACTAATAGATGCTTATTTGTATTTCGGAAGATATTTGGTCTCAGAAAAACTATTCTGGTAGTTTTCTGAGAATACATCTCACAAAATTTTTAGTGTATCCATTTCAGATTAGTTTAATATTTGTGTTGTTTCAGTTTTCATTTGAACTAGACCCAGGAAATTCATAACAGATGATTAGAAATGTCATAAATTTCTGGAACTTATTCTAGTTTCTCTCCAGGTTTACTCTGAGTAAGATTTACAGAGATTTCAATAATTTCTTATTTTAAAGCTTAATTGAAAAAATATCAAATAAATTTCCAAAAAAATATATCTTAGCTGTAATTTTCAAAAAGCTCTGAATTATGAATGGAAAAAGTACGTCTTGTTTTCATTAGCAGAAAATCTTTCCAAGAAGTCAATGATTCATCATGTAAAATACACTGTTGTCAATAACTGTGGGCAGCAGCTTAGATGTATTGACTTGTGTCTTGCACCAAGTCCAGGGTATATATGCTGTAGAAGTAATTAATTGGGTAGGGAAATACTTTTTTGATTCTTACATTTAAATTCTGAAGAGAACCTTTTCAACAGTTAACTGGAAAGAATAGTTGCAATTTGTGGTAGTGTTATAGGCTCTAGAGCATCAAGTCCTGCATCTCAGCCTAAGCTGGTTTTGAAAATCACTGCCATTAGTCTCTGATTTTGCATATGTATATCCTGCATTCCATCACTGTATGTTTCATTAAGAGCTTAACCCTGAAAAGGTGGTGAAAAAAGTTATGCAAATATGACAGGGACTTGTAACCAAATGTAATTTCTGTTAGCTTGTATTTCACACTGAAAATAATACGTTTTTCAGATAATGTTTTAATGTGTAAAAAATCCCAAATAATTCTTCAGGTGCTTATGGTGGTAATATTGTAAACCTTTTTAAAGTGTTACATAATGGGATAAAAAAGCTACTTGTGATTCTGGTCTTAATACGTGTTAAATACGCAGCACAGCTGAGACCATGAAGTTTCAGCATTCTAAGCAGTTACAATAACGTTCATTTAAAATCTTATTTTAACAGAAAAACTTAAACAAGAATGTCATGGCAAATACTTTTTGGCTTCCTTACAAAATCCTTCATTGTGTGTTTGTTCCACTGCTCTGGTCAAGATAAATGGAGACAGTTTCGCCATTAATACCTGGAATTCTTTCTCTCCGGTTTTGCAGCAGACCAAGGATTTCTATACTAAAAGAATGGCAAAGTATGCATCTTTTATTAAGTTCAGTCTTGGAGGGAGCGGTAACTTTAAGAGTTTATGATAATGAATGTTCATAATAAACATAGATATTATTATAAGTTGATCTCTAAATTCTTGGCTATTGTAGTCATCTGTTTAGATCAAGATTTTAAAGTAAAAATGTTTCTAGAGATGACACCTCTTAAAAATTATATTAATTATATCTTGGCCTAAGTTTTATGTGGACTATGTATTTTTCTTCCATTCTAATTTTGACAAAATGCAATGTACATGATACAGAGTAATTATCCAAGTTTTCCTGGAACATCAAACTTTCATCTAGAAAGAGAAAAGTTCTTCAAATAAGACGACATTGTAATCTGTTGATGTAGCAACAAAAAACCCCCAAACAAACAATCCTCCCCCCAAAAAAAACTTTTGAAAAATCCACAATGAAAACCGAGCTATTGAGCGAAAGCAGCCACACACTTCAGAAAAATAGTCTGTAGTGAAAGACCTTGCTTTGAGTTGGAGGTTGGATCAAGTGATCTTACAGAGGTTTCTTACAGTCTAAATTATGCTGTGACTCCGTGATTCATACAGAGCATTCAAAAGTTAAAGCCCATGACAATCCACTTGGAGAAGTCCATGCCCTGCCAAACACTGTTAAGTCATATTAACCGATAGTTAATAGCAGACCCATCTGTGATTGCATAGCTTTGACAGAGAGGATAACAGCAGTATCAAAAGCCAGAGGCACTCTTCATAAGACCAATGGAAAACCCTCTAGCAGAAGATTAATGAGACTATATTTTATCATTATAAAACAAACGAGATAGTTATTAAGTTGGACTAGCTGCACCGGTGCCAAAATCAGCAAAACCAACATGGAAGGAAGGAAGGAAGAAGTACATGAGTAGAACTCAATCTATAAGGTTGTCCATATTGAGGGAATATGAGATTTACTGTATTGGTAAATAAATTGGAATAACAGTATTTAGAAAGAAGATTAATACCTATAATAAAATTGAATTTTATTGAAAATAAAATGGTTATTTTTCAAAATATGATGAAGGCTCTGGAAGGTATCCTTTGGAAAAACAAAGGCCACATACCTCTCACTTGAATATTATTTCACATTCGAGGCACACAAAGGCAAAATAAACAATATTTCGGTAGTTAAAAGATGAAAGAGCCATTACATCTGGAAGGAAAAGTATAGACAAGCAACACGAGAGGCTACAAACAACCTCTGTGAGAGCCATTGTTGAACTTTAAGCTGGGAAACATTAGCGGTACCTTATGGTGTAGTTGAGGCTATCTGCAGTATGCCTACACCAACAGGCACTTAACAGATAGACATATTCCCAGAAATGGTGAGCTAGGTATGCACTAGTGCACTGCAGCACTGACTGACTTATTTGATGGGACCAGACTAGGTTGCAGGCAATTTCCCACACAGGGAGCATGGATAGTGCCAATGTCACATCCTCAGCAGTGGATGGTATGCGGTACTCAATAAGGCAAACAATATCACCAGTGTTTCTGAAAAGTGGCCTAGCACAGCTGCTCTTCACCTGTAGAGCACTTGCTTATAAGTTATGAACACTAATGAAAATAGATGTCGAAGATGTCTGCTCAAATGCAGAAGGGGTCTTTGTGTTCGTTTTTAGCAGACTTTTTTGTTTAGTCATAAGCCGATCAGCGCTACTGACAAAAGGTGCAGAAAAAAATATCTGCTGGTCAGGAATGCAGTGATTAGCTTTTCATTTAGAAAGAGTGTGCATCCTGGGAAGACTATACAGATAGATTATATATATATATTTAAAAACAGGGAAACTGTTTTTTACCCAAGTATAGGTTATAATTTCCAGAGTTACTGCTGCTGACACGTAGAGGAAATAAGAAAGGCTATTAGCTCAGATTGTTAGGCAAGCATGTTTTAAATTCCACTTATAGGCTTTTTATTGTAGAAGTCATAAGGATGTTTCTTAATGTGCTAACGGTAGTGAAGGCACAGAAATACACACACACAAATGTTTATGTACAAATGTCCAGCACAAAGGCTGGAGACTTTTGACAGTGGTAGCAAATGATAAGCTCTTTAAGCTTGCTGTATACACCAGAAAACACAAGCCAAGCAGCCACATTGAAAACACTAGAGTAACTTGCTCCTCTCTTCTGCCATACCTTCAGCAAACTATGCCTGCTATGCTTTTTTTTAATTAGTTACCCAGTATAAACTTATTACCAATATTATTCCAAATATCATCCATATCAGAACCATTTTCACTTAACACAGTAGCATAGTTCAGTAGGCTGCAAATAAATGAACGTAAATTTAATTTTGTGTGAAATAAAGATTTATATATGTAATCACCGTTGCCTTCACTGAGTGTAGAGGAACTAATAGTGATTATATTCCCAGCTTAGCTACTCCAGTTTAGTAAAAAAGATATGTGGACTCGAGCCAGGGAGTTATGCTCACACACTGAAACTTTGCACACAGATGAAGCACTTACAAATGTAACTGTGCTCTTTAGCAGATCTGGCCCCGTGTGACTAATATTTCCAGAATCTACTATTCTCTCATATTTTGTAATGTTCAATATTAATTTTAACATGATTTAAAAGTATGTATTTACTTATTTGATTGCTAGGCAGTGCATTAAACTTTTAATAAATGCTACTAATTCCTACACCTACAGAAATATAATTTATAACATTATCAGTCAATTTGTACTGCACTGATGAGGAAGGTTATTTGCCAGTGTTTTCAAGTCAGGCAGGGTGAAGGCGAAGAGCCCTCACATCTTCCAAGTTTATATCTAGGCCCCAGATGGAAACAATTTTACAACAAAAGAATGAAATCTGGTAGGATATTCTCGAGATCTCTTAAGTTCAGCAGCACGTCACTGGTACTGAGGCCAATTTTCCAGAAGACTGATTTGAATTGCAGAAAAGAGGAGGAGAGGAAGGCCAAGTTGTGCTCTAAGTTAACCCATAATATGCTGCAGTCTAGCATTAAATGGGAATTTTATGTAACGCAACACACATAAATAACTCACGCTACATGTTTGGCTCAGTTGTTAATATTGACTGATAATATATGTGCCTGTGGTTTTTAAACTGAAAAACCTTCAGCACTTTAAGGGAGGCAAGTGAATGATGTGAATTTCTGTTACTTATTACAGTACTTACAATACTTTAAAGGATCTGTATTTATAATCCTAACATTTATCTTTGACATCAGAGGCTTCAATCTGCAACAGTTAAAAGCTTCATACTTTTTGTTGCAAAAAGCTACCATTGAAACAAATAAAAGTTACCCCTATCAGCTCACCTATCTTTCAAAATAGATTGTTATACTAATCAGTGAGAGAAAACAAAAGGCCTTTTAAAGCCTGCCAACAAAGATGGAATGAATTACTTCTGAGAAGCAAGACTGCAGAGCTGGTAGCTTGCTAAGTAATCATTCTTGGAGACTATTCACTTTTCAGAGTGCTTAAAAAAAATCATGGCAAAATTAACATCCAATTTAACATCTGTTTCATAGCAGAGGAAAGATAGTCTTGTGGATTAAACCTGAAGACTTCTGGACTCAGATTTCCTGGGGATATTTGGCCAATTCACTTAATCTCCCTCCCCTTCATTCTTCATAAGTAAAATGAGGGATAAAAATGTTTTCTGGGGCTGCCTTTATCACTTACAGTGAAAACTCTTTTGGTGGAGGTTGTGTCTTACGTGGGCACGTACAGCTCTTATGACAAAGTGGTTCTGATCTCAGGTCCTTTGGGCCCTATTGTACAACAAATGAAAGAAGTAATCAGAGAACAGGCTGATGTACCACATACTTAGGGAGTCATATCATATACACTAGAGCTGACAGAAAACAGGTCAGTAAAATAAGATATGATTAATGACTTGGGGTTTTTTTTTCATGAAACTAGTGGGAGTTTCATGAGTTTTTGCGACTGCTGTTGGGAAAAAAACATCACGACAGACAATCATCCTCCACAAGGCCTTAGTGAACTTAGATGAAATTATCAAAGTAACTATAAAGCAAGTAACTACAAATTGTTAGGTCTGCCAAGACCTTCTGTCTCAGAAATCTTAACTTTGAAAAAAAATCAAACCTTGGTAACTTCTAGATACAAAGCCCAAAAACTTGATGTTGATGCTGAATATAAGCAATTGGAACTTGAAATAATTTTTAAACTATTGCTTTCTCCTAAAGCAAGGGGATTTTCCCATATTGCTTATAGCATCAAGACTCTCATTCTTAAAACCACTGATATCAGTTTAAATAATGGTTTTACAATGTGAAAACTAAACTCATTACTAGAGGAATAAAGAGATTTATCAATCAGCTTGAGACTGTTCAGGATAAAAACCTAAAATAAGTATCCAAAAGGTCTTAAACATGAAAATGTCAACGAATTGGTTGGGTTTGAACCTTTCTACAGAAAAAAAAGTGGTTTTATTTATTTTTATAGAAGTTGCTTGGCTTTTTTATACCAAAAAGTAATTCTAACTTTCTACAAATGTGTTCTCCTGAAGGCTGAAATTCTTGGTGAGTTGAAATGGTGCTTGGTTACCTACTGTGCTTTGCAAATTTAGATTTCTTCAATCAACCTGCCAATCAGCTTTTTTCCATCATAAATAAATTGACTGAACAAAAATGAAGTAAAAAAGGAACACTGAACAGAGAATTTTGTTAAAGATAATCATTCTTATCTCTCATTCCCTTCCGTATTCCTAGCAGTGCATACAGAAGAGAGCAGTGAACTATGAGAGCAAAGGGGCACAAAAGCACATACAAAATGGAGAAGACACAGCAAGCTAAGTGAATGACCATCTCGTCTTAGGAATTTTCATGTTTGTGCAGTTCTTCAAAACTGGTTCAAGCAGAAAACAGTTAAATGGAGCATAACCAGAAATGAACAAATCAGTTGTTGTGTACTTATTACTGCTCAGGTCAGCATAACCTTTCCATATTTTGATACATTTTTAATCTCACTTTTTCAAGCAAAACTAATTTTATTTTTCTGACACAAATCTCACCCTCCTGAATGAGTTTTAAATTCTTTTTTTAAATGAAAAGGCTACACATTTTAAAGAAGCAAAATAAAACTATAAGTAAGTAGAACTAGAGTAGATATAAAAAGATAGTTTCCACGAACAATTTCCTTATTGTTTAAATTATACTGTTTGAACCTTGATACTGCCAATATGTGCTTCAGCATATATGCTATGACCAGGAGTGTAATGCAGGCCTGTCTGTAAATAATTTTAGATGCATCGTCATGAAAACTGCATTTTGAATTTGTGATGAGGAGTGTTTGTGCATAAAAATCTTTTGAATAAGAACTGGGACCATGTGACTTTTAGAGGTTTCTTCCAACCGAAACTATTCTGTGATACTATCAAAACCAGTTTTTATGAGTTATTTGTATCTGATCTGTATGGAGATGAATTTCCTGTGATTCATCTTGAATCAAAAGGACTTCTCAAACACAGTGAGCTACTCAAAATCAAACCATGAGCAAAGAATTATGCAAAATAAATTTTCCAGTGACTTAAGCAATGAAAGTATTTGTGGAAAGCTGTAAAAAATCACAATCAGGACAGACAAAAACCCAAACCCAAATAGATAAATCACCAGGAAAAGCTTGTATGATGGAATTTGTGAAGAAAGGGAGAAATCCTAAGACCCTGGAGCCCAATTTTTCTGTTTCTCATAGAAACTTTCTACAATTCTGTGAAACACCAATTTATTTAGCCTCATTATTTACACATTTTGCTGATTTGTGGAAAGAGATGTTAAAAATAATAAATTTTGTTTGAAAAGGTTCAGAGTCAGAGGCTTTTAAATAGTTTCACTAGTGTATAATTCAAGTTGTCTCACTCAAGTAGGTAAAATTGTTCTCTTTATTACTTGTTTGCAATATGAAGGCAAGGTCTAATAATAGGTTTATTTCTCCAGATTTTTTTTTCCTGGTACTTTGTGTGTTTCATCATAGAGAGATAAAGTAGTTTGTACACAGGAAAAGGTTGGCATTGGATGGCAATGAGCAGAAGCCTATATAACATCTTGTACAAGATGTTTGAAATGCCATTTGTCTCTTCTGTTTGTTAACTACAAAGAAAAAAATAGTGAGGGCAGAAAAGACCCTGAGAGACATAGTGGCCACAATATGTGTTTAAAGAAAACTTTGATGCATATAGTTAAAATTGTTGGCTGAAACATGCCATGAGTCATGTTCCATTATAGCAATGAAGTATCAGCCAACGAAATTTGAAGCAGAACCCAGATTTCTTCTTTAAACAGACTGTTACCCAAAGAAATTAAAATATATGTAGAGAAGCTGGATCAAAATAACAAAACCAGAAGCATAATTTGAGCCTTCTACTCTCTAAATAACTGAAGAAGATGTGGGGTCCAGTGGTTCAGTTCCTCTCAAACCCAAAGGACAGGGAGGCACTTAAAAACTCAGGCTGAATTCTGAGTTCAGGAGCTTTTGCACGTGAAATTCTCCATGGCATATGGAAATTGTTCTTCTCTGCAAACCAATAAAGGCTGACTTTCAGGCAGATTCTTTTCCATTTCAAAATACTTAAACATTTAATGCCTAACATTAGGTCAGATGAACGTTCCTCATGATCATTATGAATATAACTATCTACATGTATTAAAGTGTACTTTGAATTAAATATAAATAAAGGATAGGAAAAAATAATACCAAGATGATGAGGTGGGAAGTTAGCCAATGGGAGGAGTACATAGAGAGATGATGAAAATTCAGCATAGTATTAAAACAAAAAAGTGAGGTGTAATTAGCCTCCTACAGTATGATCTACATTTTTTTTAAATCTGAAAACCACTCTTCTGTGCATATTCTTGAATTAAAAACCTGAGACCCATAAGATTAGAGAATATCCATGATGTGGACCCATCTATAATTTGAATTTTCCTCCCTTTTCAAAATTTCTTAGTTTACAACTGCCTCTAGAGTTTAGATTTCATCGCTAAATGCTTTCAAAATACTGAGCCTCAGACTTGCCCTAAGGAAGGGAGTAAAAATCCAGATTTCCTTATCTACAGGGTACTCTATAATTTTTTTCAACGAAAAATTGATTACTGTTAACCTCATTTCCACATACTGGCCTCATAATTTCCCTCATAATTAGTCTCATTTCCACATAAGGACACTCAGGTTTTTAATCCCTATTTAGATAGTGTTCACTCATATTTTAAAATTATCAAACATTTCCTTCAGATGTAAACATTTTGGCTTGCTTGCTTTCTTGCTTGCTTTCTGCCTGCCTGCCTGCCTGCCTGTCTCTCTGCCTAACTGCCTGCCTCACTGCCTCATTACTTCACTGTCTCGTTCCTTCCCTTCTTTCCCTTCCATCCCTTTGAGAAATGTTAGACGCATTTCATTTCAAAATTATCTTTTTTAGCCCAAAATAAAACACAGTAATTGAGATTAATTGCAAATTTTTTTTACAGGTCAGACTTCCATGACACAGTATTTTTTCATGCTAAAGAAAGTTAAGTGTAGCCTTCCTAACACACTTCTATTATCTACAACACTGACCTTATATTAAGAATGGTGTACATTAAGCACAATCACACCTCTCAGCTGTATTTCCTTTCAATATAAAGAGGCAATCACACCACATCAGACTTGTTTCCCAAGCCATAAATCAATATAAGTTTAAAACAGATGTAGAAACTTTAAGGCCAGTACTCTTCTGTTCAATATCAGTTTTAGGCAAGTTAAACTACAATAATTTGAATTGTATTAATCTAAATTTACCTAGTGTGACAATGAAACACTTTATTGGCACATGTACTATCCTTCTTTCTCAGAAAACTGTTTTATTGCTGTTCTTCATAGAATTTGTATATTATTTATACTGCAGTAGTCCCTCGAGGTTCAGTAATGGATGGGGAACTGGTTGCATCCAGCAGAGCAGGACAATGGGACCATTGTCCAATGGAACATCAGAGCAACGAACGTTGTCCTCCAAAACTATAAGTAATAGCAGATATACTATTATATGCTTTCCTGAGGGACAAGAATGAATGAACATGAACAAAGCACTCAATCCAATGATAGATTCATGTGGAGAAGTCAAGGCAACATTTTCAAAATAATCTGCTGAGGAAGAGACCAAAAGATTGTTGAGACATGTCCTGTGTGGCTTTTTATACTAAAAGTTCTCTACAATAGAATCTTCAGCTTCTGTCACCTAAAGGAAATCTTACAGTAGATAAGGGAACATAAGGGCTGTTGAGGTATTTGTAGATCATCTGAATCAATTTTACTGAGGAATTTCTCATGGACTTTCAAGAAGAAAGGACTTTCCCATTCAATTCAGCAGATGATGAAATGGGAAAGAGCTTTTCTGTAGGACATGGAAACATAAATATTAAATCAAGAAGAGATCTTTAACAGTTGGCAAACTTCTGTGTAGCCACGATTGCCAAATATTGCAATTATTTTTTCAAGAAGAAAAAAAATCAAATTTTAATGTTCAGAGGCGTAAAAAAGGAGAAGGATAGAGGTGTCAATTTAAAAGAACCATCAACATACTGAAGTATGCATTTGAGCTACAAAATCATAGAATCATAAAATATCTGGAATTGAAAAGGACTTGTAAGAATCAGTGGATCCATCTCCCAGCTCCTCACAGGACTACCAAACACTACACCATATGACTAAGAGCGTCCTCCATATACTGCTTGAACTCTGACAGGCTTAGTGCTGTGACCACTTCCCTGGGGAGTCTATGCCAATGACTAACCACCCTGTCAGTGAAGAGCCTTTTTCTAATGTCCTGTCTGAACATCTCCTGATGCAGCTTCACTCCATCTCCTTGTGTTAGATTGCTTGTCACCAAGGAGAGAAGAATACATCATTACTTCAGAATGAGAATGCAGAAGATTGTCTGCCCAGCATCTTTCCTAGATGACATGCAGAACCAGGTAAACTAGTTGAATTTTTACAGAATCATAGCACATGTTTCTACTTAGGCATTCCAATTATTATTACTTAGATGAGCTGCAGTTTTCTTTACTCTGACATGTGGACTCACCCATTTATTTTTTTTGTAGTCAACTCCTTTTTTCAATTTAATCTTAAATTTCTGGATTACTTAAAGCCTGTTCATCTAATGGTTAATAAAACTGAACCATTAGTTCTGCTGTTAATCCACTTTTTTTTTCTATCACTGAAACACACATGTTATGTTAGATGTTAAAAATCATCATACCTTATCAGTCCTACTAGAATTACTATCACCACAGTCGTTTTAATTGTTGAAAGGATTTGTCTTTCTCATCCAACCGCAGCTATTAAGTATATGATAAATATGAGTCTGTTTCTCCTTTTAAGACCTGAAAAATGGAAAAAAAAGGTCTTCTATGCCTCTGTTCTACAGATCTTTCTTTTAAATGTGTAAACCTATCGCCTGCTTCCATTGTAATTCTTTGTTACTGAATAGAGAATTTGTCTAATTACATCAGGTCACCAGTCACTAAAGCAAACTAGAAAATGGACTTTAAGACATAAACAGATTCAACGAAATACAAACAGTTTCCGCTTTAAAATGTTTGGTTGTTTTTTTTGCAGGTTGTTTTTTTATTTTTTCTAGCTGAAAGCTGAATGAAGAAAATACTCTTCTGCAAACTTAAAAATCAACTTAAAAGTGTATCAGTAGATATTCTGGTAATTCCGGTTCTGAGATCTAATAACTCTCTTTACTGTATGGGCTAAAATCTCTACCTGAATTGTATCTCTTATGATATATCATCCTTTAAAACTCTTTCAATGCCAGGTTGGACAGAGCCTTGGGTGACGTGGTCTAGTGTGAGGTGTCCCTGCCCATGGCAGGGGAGTTGTAACTTGATGATCTTAAGGTCCTTTCCAACCCTAGCTATTCTATGATTCTATGATTCTATGATTACTAAGCTGCTCAAGTGTGTAATGGGAGGTTTAAATCTACAGCATATCCATGGTGATGTAGGAACTTCATTGATTTTGCAAGTAGTTACAGATCTTCATGAGATATTTGACGTAGACTTTTTATCTCTAAACCACACATACTCTATTCTCAAGCAGTTGTCTGAATTTACCCATGGCAGACCTTCAATAATTTTCACTGAATACTGAGTAACCTCTATATACCAGAATGTTTGAGTTACAGGGGTAGATTTGTGCATTTCTGAAATGTCCCCAGGATATTTCCATAACACAAGGATTGGAAAAGTTTAAAAGAAGAAATCCATACTTAGAAGGATGTATTTTCAGTCAATTTTATAACAAATTCTGAATTTATTCTTTAGCAATGTTCTTCAACCCAAGGACTATCTTCCTGTTTGACTGAATCCTCTGTTTAAACACTTTCAACAGTGAAATGCCATATTTTCAATACGATTTGGAATAAGCAATCCCAGAGATTTAGAGGTCATAAATGTTCACAAGCTTTTCTCACCATTTTGAGCTCCCTTGAAAAAAGTCTTATTTCTCAAAGCTGTATCTACTGCCTTGATTGACCTCGTCTGACCAGATTTTTCTCTTTTCTCCCTTTCTAGTATTGATCAATGCATAACCTCTGTTTCAATTGTCTATAGATACCTTAAGAACACACAGAGAATGCAATATAAGCAGTAAGAGAGGAAATACATGTTTAATCCTGTATTAAATCCCTTGCTGGAATGTTATGAAGAAAATCGATGTTAAGCAAGATCCTCACCTAGAGTAGGTTTGTGTAGCTCTGTGAAAGTGAATGAGCTACTAAAAATATCTCCACTGAGAGTCTGGTACAGTATGTTTCATACAAAGGAGAAACATAAATTCTTTCAGATTGATATACTGAAACATAATTTTATCATGAATTTTGTATCAATAACATGTTTCAGTTTGTATCCTAAATAGTATTTTGTATGCTTGGTTTCATAAGTGGGTTGAAGCAATCTCATCAGAGCCCCTCTCATTCTAGTAAAACCCCCACAGTGCAATCCTCCTGTCAGAGCTATGCTAGATGAACAGAAGATAATGAAAACATGAGAGGCTGCCTCAGCTCATAGGCTAGTTAAGCCTGCTCCTTTTCTGATCTTCTCACGTGTGTTTGGTCTTTTCCTTTTGTCTTTAGGATGATTCTCCCACTTCCAGCTCTCCATTCAAGTTGGTTTAGGTGGTTCCCAGAAGGGAACAGCGGTCACACAGAGTATTTACTTGATGTTGGTATTCAGTGTCTCATAGTGTAGTGGGTACTTACTGTGAGGGGAACAGACCTCTCAAGTGGAATAAGATGAAACTGTTGCCCTCTCAAGTGAAAAATCAAGTGCACAGATCAAAATGTTCTGTCAATACAGGTATTTATGGATTTTTTTTGTTACAATTTTAGCATTTCCCCAACTGCAATTTACATTATATCCACAAACACTTTGTACTAAACTAGGGAATGAGAAAATAACAGTTTATTACATGGTATCTTCTATTTGGATATGACAGTGTGTCCCATTATCTTCTAAAAAGCTTTTTTTTTGATCATCATTTACAAAAAAGAACATTTATGATGCAATGCAGGATGAGTCTGTAGTTCTTTCCTGATTTGGTATTGTCTATTGCTGAATATTCTATCTCTGTGTGAAATTTCAGTACAAACAAGCTATTGAAGAGGGTTCATATACATCTAACAACACGAATTTTTTCCTTGCAATTTCACACACATTTATATTGCTATAAAGATACGGTGCTTGTATATACTTGTGTCACAAAAAAGTGCAATAGAATGGCCTTTTTGGAGTGTGTCGTGGTTTAAAACCCCACCTCAGTCTCCCGCAGTACCACACACCGCTTTCCCCAACCACCACTCCCGGAGGGATGGGGAGGAGAACCGGAGGAATACAACTCCCACAGATTGAGATAAAACCAATCCAGCAATTAAGGTATAACACAAATCACTACTGCTACCATTAATAAATCAATGATAGAGGAAATAAACAAGGAGAGAGAATATGATACCACCCACCGAAACGAGCCCAACCCGGAAGAGAACTAATCCCCCCCTCCTTCCAGCCAACTTCCAGTTACCTCCCTGAGCATGACGTGCTGTGGTATGGAATACCTCCCTGACTAGCCCAGGCCAGGCTCCCTATCTCTCCCTCCTCCCGGCCTCTCCTCCTCCCTGGCAGAGCACGAGCTTAGAAAAGGCCTTGGACAAAACCAAACATTTAAGCAGTAACTCAAAACGTACGCGCCACCAGTAACCGCTCCCAGCCCAAAAGCCAAAACACAGCACTGCACCAGCTACCAAGAAGGAGAAAAAAGGACTGCTACTGCTGAACCCATGACAGAGTGAACTCAATTGTTACAACCTCATGACTTGTAGACTGAAGCATAATTTTAAACTTAATTAATAGATACCTGGATGTTTGACACTTTGGATGAAAGGAAGCTTGGATAAGCTGAAACTTAAACGTGTTTAATTATACCATGACCTATCAGTTCTGTTTGCCATTTCACACCTGGCCCATGTCAAAGTGTTCCAGATAGCAGTGCTTTACTCCACATGTTGTCATTTAACTGCTTTATGTGTTTCTGATTCACCTTGCCACAAACTGCAGCGTCAGCACAGACCTGAATGTGTATTGAATTTTATGATGTAATTTGAAAGTTAAAGATTTCAAGTCATGTATTGCAGTTTTTTTTGGACCAGAGTGATGCAAACCATGATCCTGAACAGGATGAATTATAACACTGTCCTATGACCTACATTTTGAAAGGGGATTTCATCTTACGATAAACACATTTCTGCCATTAAAAATAAAATAAAATAAAAACAGATTTACGGTGCTATAGCATTTTATTAGGAAAATGTGAAAACAACAGTTTTATGATGCTCAGTTTGTGGGCTAGTACATTCCTAAGTGTTATTACAACTCAGCAGAGTACACATTCTCATTCTGTAGGCCAATGTTATTAAAAACACAACTGGGAACACTTTCCAAAAGCTGCCAGTATCCTTGTAACAGTCTTTCATCAATAGGTGATCTGGTAGTAATCTCCTTTTTTCTGTAACTACCAGTTCCTTTGTATTAGGGTTTCACCTACCAGCATGCTCAGCTCCTCAATAAATGCCAGAGCAGCTCCTTCAGTCCAAGATCAAGAATCTACAGTGTTTCAGCAGCTGCAGTTTTGGCCAGGCAGCTGTGTGGCCCTGTGGCCCTTCCCAAGCACTGAGCTGGAAGGCAGCACTGTTGGTGGCCGGTGCTGACTTCGGCTCAGCTGATAATTCCTAAATCAAAGCACTGTATCTGAGCCTGGGCCATAGCTCACCACAAAAGGCTGTTTGGTGCTCAGCACTTTTGTAAATGGAGCCATCTGGATGTTTAAACACACCTTGGGGGCTTGACTTAGGATATCCAAGGAAGGTAGCTTTGTTCTGCTATTCTGACTTTGCTTACCAGGAATGGACTTGGGTCGAATGCTGATGGTTTTGGAAAGACATAGCTCTAAATTTTGAGATCTTAACCAAGAGATTCCAATGGAGGAATAAGTCACCACCTACACTTTATACAAGAAATAAAAGTGAATTGTGACAGCACTCACATGATAATTTTGACTTACTATGCCCATTTGCTACATTTTATAATTCCTTGGGTAGCTATACAGCTTGCACAACCCCAAAATATAATAGATATCCTAAGGAAAAAAAAATCCCCTGCTCTCAGAGGGCTGTTTTAATTGCCTGTGGTTTTTAACATCTAATACTAATGATACAGAGAGCTACCATTATTTTTTTTTTTACATACCTTGGCATCCAATCAGTAAGGATAACATCTACAAGCCACTCCTTTGTGTTTCTTATGACCAAATGATAGCTGGGCTATGCAGATGACTTGTGATAAGGACAGTCACGCTACTAGTGATAATTATGACATTAGCTGTGCTTTGATTCTAATTAATGCCTAAATAAAAAAAGTTAGCAAGTGTATGCCAAAAGTGCATACATTCACAGCCTACATTCAGCTGGCTTGTTATTATGACAGACTGAGACACTTCTAAAGCAGCAATCTGCAACATTTATTAAATCCCTGAAAGCCTATAGGATAAAAGAAACCAACAACTGGCACTGAGCACAGTCACCTCACCGAATACACTGAATATGACTCTCACTCATTGGGCCACCTATGTGACTTGAGTCTTTTCCAAATATATTAGTACAAAATCATCCAGGCATCCGTTCAGACCCCAGAAGCCTGTAGAAACTCTTGGATCTTTTGCCAGACCCTCGAAACATGTAGCTACTCTCTCTGTTTTGTTCTGATGTGTTGATTGATTCTTATGCTTTCTGCATTGTTTTTCTTGCTGTTTGAAAAGTCATGTTAATATCCAGAGGAGATGGGAAAACAAGAGAGAAGAATTCTCTCTTAACAGCTTATGATGGATCTATATATTTCATTCTTTTCAGTTGTGCCTGTCAGTCTCCAGTTTAAGGGAATTAATGGTATGTACATTTTCCATGTGGTCTATCTCTCAATCTTGGCAGCCCACAGAAAAGACAGTCCTCAGCCAAAGGGAAAGAGGCAGGAAGTCCATCTACTTATAACTAACCAGATAAAAAAAAAAGCAATACTACATAGTACTGAACTGGACATCAACAGGGGGCAAGCAGGTAGGTCAAGTTCTGGTTAAGCTTCCCTATGGCAAGTAAGCAGTAGCAATTCCACAACAAGATACAGGTCAGTGATCCTCTAAGTGAATATAATGCTTTCATATTTTAAGTTTTCATAGTTTTTTGTTTGTTTGGTTAGGGTTTTATATTTTTTTTTAATTACCATTTAAAACTAGATATCTCAAGAGAAGAGTCAGTGCCAAACTGGGTAGCAGTCTGGGAATGTTTCTCTGAGTAAGCTGGCAAATATCATTACAGACTTGCACATTCTAGTGTGCTAGGAGAGGTGATATAACTGAAAAGGTCAACAGCAATACTTTTTAGTGTTATCTTACTACTATTGGAAGATGGTGTTGCAGACTATAGAGTTGATTCATTGCTGTAGCAGAAGCAAAGTGGGCTAGAGAATAATGGTACTTGGCATTTAGCATGTATAATGCAAGCTTTATTAGACTGCTTCATATTAATCAGAAGGACTAAGTTGCAGGTCAATTCCTCTCCAAATTATGACTTTTTCCAAATGTGATTCACTGAATGCTTAAAATGAAACTGCAGTAACTTGAAAAAAGTTGTCTTATAAGTACTTTAGCATCTGGAAATGAGGATGCCTCCTGTTACCTGTCATATCTCAAAATACCACAGGTGATTAAATATCTGAGACTGTGTTTCCTACAGAGCTCTCAAAGAGTATAAAGAGTAAACTGACAATATCTTTACAACCTGTTTAGGAATCATTACACCCATTCTATTAAAATATTATGATTAGTTCCCCCAAATAATACAGCACAACTACATGTGTTTATCTTCCATGCTCTGTGTTGGAAAGTCAAAGGATGAGCTGTTTAAAGTTTAAAGCTGAGGCTATAGCTTTATAATGAAGAGCAAGAGGAGTGCTTATATGCTAACAAATTTTGATTCAGTAGTACTAGAAACTGAGGAGACAGGGATGTGAACATGGCCCTACGCAGGTCTAGTAACCTTGAACATAGCTGCCACCTGAGGCAGTGTGAAGGCGATCCACATCATGTTAAATGGTTGAAATATGAACACAATAAATGGTTGCAAGGGTAAAATAATTAAGTTACAGCACCCAATTTCCAATTTTAAACTACCTAATGTAATTTTTTAATGGTAAATTAAAATATCAGTATTTTCTCTGAACATGGCTGCAATATGATCAATCAGATCTAAGTTTTATAGTATTTTCCCTCCTCCTGAAACCTCTAGTCAGGCAACAAAGGTCCGTAGTATTGACAATTTCATCTCTCTCTGGAGTTTTTTTTCACATACAGTAAAGACAGAAAAAAGAAAACAACCAAACTTCATTTTGCCCCATAGAGAAAGTAAACATAGAATGGATTTTATTTACTTTCTTAGGAACTTATTGAGAAAATCAAAGAATGTAAGTGATAAAAGAGAAATATCTTTTAAGGAGTTAAGTGGCATGTAGGGAAAAATTATTTGAACCTCTGGGAATGTATTAATATTGTGTGTAATGAAAAACAGGAGAAGAATATAATGACAGGAACAAAATAGACCATACACATCAGAGGTGAGGGCCACAGAATTCCTCTAAGAATCAGGCCCAACACAGACAAATTTCAGTTATAAGGCTTTTGATTCTCTAACATCAGTAAGCTCCAGTTTAAGGATTTTTCTCAGACTGATGAAAATGTCATATTTCTACAAATCATCTGCTGCAGTCAAATTAAATGTAACATTGCCTGTAATTACAGACTTGAAAGATTAATTCAGATGCTTGTGCACAGAGCCTAGTAATGGACTGTTATTATTTGTGCTGTAGAAAGTAATCTGTGGTTTTGAAAGGTTCATCTACAGGTCACTGACTACAGGTAATGAATAATTTACATTTTCTATAGGTAGAAGAAGAAATAACTTATGCTATATTTAGAAACATATGCTAAACAAAGGGGCTTTTCTTTGAAAATTTAATTTGTTTTATATATGTACCACAAATTTTAAAGCCAAATTGCTCTCTACATAAAAAAAATAAATTTGATTGAATTCCTAAATGCACTTTCAGTCTCTGCTGCCTAATTCCAAGCCAGTTATCTTTCATACATATAATTCTGCTAATCAGCTAGGATTTGTGACTTTGCTTGTAAGCATTTCCTAAAAAAAAAAGATTGATACAGAACAAATAGAATAAACTGCACCAGGGAAGTACTCATTCTTTGCTAATCTAATTTAAATATAATTTAAAACTTATTTGTTCGAATTAAGGCTAAAGGCCCCAAACCCATTCTCAAATATCCAAGTGCAGCTTCCACTGACTTCTCTGGGATCTGTGCCTGTATAGCTGAAAGCTGAATTGGGCTATAAAGAATTGTGCCAGAAACAGTAATCCAAACATAGCAGTGGGACAAAAAAGATAAGTTCTCAATTACATGAAAAAAATAATGTAAGTAACTGCAACCATTAGGTAAAGCTATGCTTCCTTGAATAAGAAACTGTAGACAATGAGACTAAAATCAAACCGTTACAGTTTTTCCTTGAATTGAGCAAATACCATGACTCCATGTTATTCATAACTCCCTTAACATATTCACAAGTATATAGATAGCAGGAAAATTTCCTTCTAGAACTCCTACATAACTGCACAAATTAATAACATTCCACTCGCTTGTTTTAAAGTTTCTAGGAGTTAACTATTCCAGTACCTTGCTGCTTTTATGAGACCTGTTTTCAAAATCTAGGGAGGGGAAAGGGTACGATAATTCAGAACAACTTAGGAGAAATAAGGCTCATATTTGGTAACATACTGTTATGACATTGGAGTTGATAATTGTTAAATTCTGCTTACCTACAGGAGGTGAAAATAGTGCTACCAATCTGTGTAAATCCATAAGAAAAAGGTTAGTGTGCCTACTGTCACTGAGGTTAATGGAAGTGACAAACATTAAGGAAACCTATGGAATTTTACTCCAGTAAACAGTAGACTTAGGAAGATGCACTGAGACCAAATTGTCAAAGCAAATGTACTGCAGCCTCAGTAATCATATGACATGATTGCAAATAGTCCAGGGACATATTTTTTCCTTTCCGGCAATTATACGCAATTGATGAGGCTTATCCTTTGAACATCTTTCTAAAAGTTTCTAGATTGCCTAACAAGAATAGGATCCGCTATGAGTCTTTAGCATCTATGGAAATCATCTGTATCATAATAATAAACAGCAACAGAAATTGTTTCCATCTTTGACTTGATTAGTCAAAAAGCCAATAGTCCATTCAAATAGATGGACTGTTTACAATCACGCCGTACAATTACCTAGGCTGCAGCACATTTGCTTAGATAATTTGGACTCAGTGAATCTTCCTAAGTACTTTGTCAAACCACGAATGCTCTTTTTTCACCTGTTCTTCATTTTGACACATTTTTCAATGGCTGTGTCAGTGATACTGCTTTTCAGACAGACATCTGTGAAAAACTGCTTATGTTTCTAACATTTCTTCCTGTTAGCAGTTTTTGCAGTGTAAATCTTCAACAAGTTTGCCAGTCTTAACTGAACAAGTGTTTTATAATGCAGCTTCAAATGCCAGTGCTGAACCTTTTTTTTTCCTCTGGAGACAAATCCCAACCTTTTTTATTCTTACCATACTCTTGCCTATTTTTGTTAAAGCTAGTGAGGCTGTAAGAAATTTAAATTACAGTGGAAAGTGGCCTAGCATTTCTGTATAAACATCCTTAAAAGCTGTGATTAGCAGTTACGGATTCACAACACTTTATTCCTGCTGATAAAGCACTACATGTGAGTTTAATACTACAGTTAAACAAGAGACAAAGACATTACTCCAAAACTCTTACAGCTGGGGTTCTGAGTCTGCAGCTGTATCCTTAGGAACTGCTACTCATTCCTCTAGAAACCCCATTTGATGTCTACAGGATAAAAAGTTCCAGATGCAGGATCAGAATCTGTGCTGAGGGGTAGCAGAGTACTGTGAACTTGCAAGGATGGAAAGTAAGATCTGTGCTTCAGTATAGAAAACGTACAGTCTAAATGTAGGTGGAACAAGTATGTGGTTGAACTAATGCTATTCTTCTTTCTGGTCAAGCTTAATAATGAAGCAAGACTGAAAGAAACAGTTGTGTGCTCCTGTACATCATGAAGCAACACAGAGCTAAGAAGTGAGAACAGAGTACAACAAGGATTAAAATGCAGCAACAACAGATATTTGAATAATAAGAGAAGCACAAAGGAGAAAGGGAAGTAAGGAGGACTTCAAAAGGAACTTGTAAATTATAATGAGATAAAATTAAAAATGAGCACCTGAAGTTCACTGCATTATAGAAAAATCCTTCAAGGAAACTGTTAGAACCTCCTTTGAAGGAAACATTTAAGAATAAGCATGTACACAGAAACTTAACATGACAAATATTTGTGAGAGAAAGGACTAAAAAATAACCTATTGATGTTTTTAAGACTAAATCTCTATTTCAGCAACAGAGCAACTCATACTCTATTAGCAGGTCATATTCATGATCATGCTGTTCCCCTTTGCAGGAGCTCATAAGGAAGAAATATAAGTGAGGTTAATGGGTCATTAACACTCATGAAAGGGCAAGTAGCAGATAGAAACAAAAGGAAGGTACTGTATATGGAAAGCATTGTCTCTATGGATTACAAAGCATAGTTCATAACTCTGATAACCAAGCAGGTTTTCTTTCTCAATAACTCAGCTTTGCTGATACTCATCACATAACAATGCCATCATTCAAATGCTACCTCTTTGCATTTGGTGAAGATGTGTCTCCTTTGCTTGGCTCCTCTGTTTTCAGTACATTAGAAAAAAAGTAAAAATGCTCTGTAAGTATTAGAATGTGCCTACCCGATTAACAAGGAGCAGCAAAAGCAGAAAGTAAGACTCTGTCTTCCCATATTTCTCTCCATTAAAAGCAAAACCCACACTTTTTAAAAATTCAATAACAAATTAACCTCACATGGAATTATAAGTTCCATTGTGGATTGTATCTAAAAGTTGCCTAAATTAAATTGTTAATTAATTATATATTAAATTGAATAAATTTTATACAAAAGAACTCCAAAACAATGTTTATTTTTATTTTAAATTTAAGATATCTTTTCACAGCTTCTTAGAAAGAAACCAAATGCCTTTCACATGAGAGATGATGAATGTTTTTCAGTCAAGGTGCTGGCTGAAAGAAGAATGAGGACAAAGATTCATTAAGAGAAGCCACATAATTTCTAAGTGGTGAATGAGAAAACACTTTGAAATTGTAAGTCATGCAGCTTCTGTACCATGGCTAAATTGGCTGCTGGATACTGAATCCGGTGGGGTTCATTTCTCACACATCCAAAAGACCTTTGGACAGACAGCTCTCCTGGGCCATCCTTCAAGGAAAATGTCTCTGGTCACATCACCTGAGAGTATTCTATTGCAGGATACTGTAAAATAGAGAAAAAAATAAATTACTGCCAAATTAATACAGTCCTCTTTTTCCTCTCCAAGCCTGACAAAGACCGTGAAAGAGTCCCCTGATGGGATTGGCTGCATTCTATGAACAGATAATTGAGGGGGGAACATTTTAGGTCCAGGTAGAACATTTTGTTCAAAGTTTTAATGTCTCCTGCTACAGAAAATAATTAAAAGCGCTTGAAATGTAAAACTGTGAAATGTGAAATGTAAAATGTTAAGTGACATCATATTTTTAATAACCCTTATTTCTGCCAACAGCATAGAACATTTTGCCAGTGAAATGCTAGCCTGTCTCAGTATTTCAGAACATATTATAGATGTCTTAACAGCCCTCTTTAGAAGGAAAAAGAATTGTTGACCAAGTTTGTCAGAAATACTTGTTGCTGGAGCTGAAATCTGGTCCTACTCTCTTTCAGGTGAAATGATACTAGCTCAGAAATATGATGTGAAAGAACTAGGATATCAAAGAAACTCAACAAACTGGCTGCAATTCATAGCAAAGCAATGAAAATGACTACAGAAACTGTCTTGCAGAAAACAGTGAAAACCAGAAAGGGTTTTAATACTGATATGCTTCCTAAGCTCAGTGAAGACTATGAAGAAAGAGGGTGCTGTGGTCATCTGCAAATAACTGAAGACTGTAAAACAAGCAAGAAAGATGTGCTGGTTCTCCTGACCAAGTCACATGTTGGTAAAAATAATGGGTTAAATCTGACTAAAAGAATGTTTAGCAAAATTTCCTAATAATGAGATCTATCAGACTGCAGAAATGTCTTCCAAGTGGTGGAAACCCATTGCTTGGGTCATATGCAGTCAAGCTTGGACAAGACAGTGGAGCATGTACTCTGAGGAATAATCCTGCACTGGCAGAGGTTTGAGAAATGGGCTAAATGATTTAACAAGGCTTTTCCAGCACTTTTTGTTATTGTTTTTGGCAAAAGCTCTATCAAAGTAAAAAAAAAAAAAAAAACCAAAAAAAAATCATGGACCTATTCCTAGCTTTTTATTAATATTATTATTTTTGTTCTGCATTGAAACTGTTTGTTTTACCATCATTTTTGTATGCCTAACTTAGGATCTTGCTTTCTGTTCTTAAGAGTATCTTCCTGATTTGAAACACAACTCTTAAGTGGAAAATTACTTGTTAATGGGTTATGAAGAAACCTGCTGCATAAACCAAAACCAAAGAAGTGTTTTAACATAAATTCTTAAGTCTACAAATTAATTATTGTAGCACTTCACACAAAGAATTTTTCAGTTGCATGTGAATAGAAAATAAACTGTACTCTTCCTGCAGGCCTCTGCTCATTTTTTCAAAGAAATAGTCTTGCTATAATCAAATCTCAATCAAAATTAGTTCAGATCTTAGGTGGCTCTGTCTCAAAGCCACTAAAAAAGTGAAATAGAATAACAGAAAGTTTAGTACAGACCTGTTGGTGGCTGCATCTTACTTAGTCTCCCTCAGTCTGGGAAAAGGCCAGAGTGCAGAGGCCATTATTTCCCTACTTGTCTTGCCATATCTCCTGTTGCACTCCTTGGGAATCTGGCTTTTCTATACTTTGACAACAACAATAAAACCAACAACAATAATAATAACAGCAGGAAAAAAGAGAGAACAATAAAACTTAAGGAATACAAGTGATGCACAATATGATTGCTCACCACCCACTGATTAGGGTGCAGCTCGTTCTCTAGCAGCAATCAGCCCCACCCAGACAGCTCCCACCAATTTATATACAGGGCATGATGTGCTGTGGTATGTAATACCTCTTTAGCTAGTGTGGGTCAGGTGTCCTGGTCTCTGCTCCCTCCCAGTTTCTTGTGCCCCTCCTCACTGTCAGAGCATGAGAAACTGAAAAGTCCTTGACCGGAGTAACAACTAGAACATCAGTGTGTTATCAGCATTGTTTTCAGACTAAAGCCAAAATACAGCAATGCACCAGCTACTTAGCAAAAAAATTAACTCTATCCCACCTGAAACCAGGACAGTCTGTGTAGTAGTTTGGCACTGTCTGTATGCTGGGTGCCCACCAAGCTGCTTTATTGCTCCCCTTCTTCAGCAGAACATCAGGGGGAGAAAACAATATGAGAAAGAATTTTTGGGATAGGATAAATGCAGTTTAATACACTAAAAACAAAAGCTATGCATGGAAGCAAAGGAAAACAAAAGATTTACTCTCTACTTCCATCAGCAGGGGATGTCCAGCCACTGCCTGGGAAATAGGGCCTCAGCACACATAGCTGTTGTTTCCAGAAGACAAGTGCTGTAATAATAAGTGCCCCTCATACCCCTTAGATTTTATTGCTGAGTAGATGTTGTATAGTATTAAATAACCTTTTGGTCATCTTGGGTCAGCTGTCCTGGTTATATCCCCTCCCACAATCTTGGCCAGCTCCAGCCTACTGGCCTTATGGGATGAGGAGGGGGAAATATTGGAGAGAACTGCTCACTAGTGTGTTACTAACATGTTCCTATCTAGCAATAAAAAGCACAGTGCTTTAAGGGCTGCTATGGGGAAAATTAACTCCACCTCAGCCAGACCCAGTACAAGAGTGGTCAAACAGTGGAGGAGGTGCCCAGAGGGACTGTGCTCCATCTCTGGAGATATTCAGAACTTGCCTGTACACAACTCTGAGCAACCTGCTTCGGCTGACCCTCCTTTTAGCAGGGGTTATACCAGGTCATCTCCTGATGTGTGCTTCTTCCTGCCTCAACTGTGTTTCTCTCAGAAAATCTTATTGAGAAATAGTGAATAGATAATCAAGTAGATAAAATGTTAACACATACTTCAGCAAAAGGAAGCAATAGCTGGAAAGTATGGTAAAGCATTTTCTCCCTGCTAAAGAAGAAAAGTATTAGCTAAATGTTTTTCTTTTAATAAAAAACCTTTGTTGAAAGTGAAAAAAGGACTGTGGACTCTATCAAAGTGCTTGGTTAGTAGAGAAAATACAAAATGTTGAGTCAGATTTTGCTCCACTACCATCTTTCTTTTCCTTGCTCTCACAAGATCCAGGACATCATTCATCTGGATTTAACTTTCATGATGGAAGCGTCACTTAAGAATTAGCTGAACCAGAATATCCATAGACCTTATCACAAAATTTGGTTTCAGATTTTTGTGGCTGAAATAAATACCACAGCCACTGCTCAGATTGAGCAACTTTTCCTTTAAGAAATATTCCTTAGCTATTCACACAGGAGGAAATCTCAGTTCTGAAACTTCATCTGTCTTTTAATTTGAATCTTTGTAGATACTGTATTACCTATGGCAGCAATCCTTTGTAAATGGCTAAATTTCATAGGGTTTTGGCCTTTTCCTAGTGCTATATATATCTATCTAAACCCAGCTCACATTTCCTATTAGTGGGTGAACAATCCAACGCTTGGTGAATTCTGCTTCACAATGATAGGAAGAGCCGACATTGAAGGATCAAAAAGCGACATCACTATGAATGCTTAGCCGTCGGGAGACAGGTTAGTTTTACCCTACTGATGATGTGTTGTTGCAATAGTAATCCTGTTCAGTACAAGAGGAACAGCAGGTTCAGACCCCTGGTGCGTGCGCTTGGCTTGCCATATCTGCGAGGCTACCATCTGCGGGCTTATGACTGAATGCCTCTAAGTCAGAATCCCTCCTAGAGACGTAGCGATACTGCAGTGCCACAGGCACCTCGGTGGGCTTGTGATAGTGGTTGCTGGAGATTGACCCAGGAGATGACAGTCTTGCTCAGAACATAGGAGAAGGAAAACTCCCATCTTCAAACCTGGGCTGATGGAGCTCATCTAGCCTTGTATGGTCTTCTGTCTAAGAGAAGGACACTTACAAAACCTGCGTACTTTGCTGTCACCATCCTATCTTGCTAGGCCATGGCAGTTAAACCTCAGGTGTAAAGGGGGAGGGCAGCTCTGTGCAAGCTGCGCCTCACCTAAGAAATCCAGTGTACAGGCTGGAAGGGCTCGCTCTCACTTGTTGGTATGGACAGGTGAGGGTCGAATCGGTAGGTGACAAGGTGCATGGGAAGTTGCAGATCCAACCTTGCATGCGGGTGGACCAGCACATGGGTAGCTTGAGATTACTCAGGAGATGTCAGTTGTGGTCAGACACTCTCTGATTGCCTAAGCACCCTTTCCAAACCAGATTTGCATATCCCACTTGCCCTTGGTCATTGTGCTTGAAGTAAGAGTGGTTAAAGCCCTTCCCAAAATCTTTGCTTGTGAAGCCAAGCCACCAATCATATAGCTATCAGAGCAACCCCAAATTATTATTCAGTTTTAAAATCATAGACACTTTCACCAAATTCTCTAAGGTCAAAGTTTTACACTTCTTTCTTTCTCAGCATTAGATTTCTGAAAATAAAAATGCAGTATGGCAAGGTAAGCACATTTTAAAGACTGCCTTAACCTTACAAACAAAGAGCTGTTATGCTGCACAGCAAAGCTATGCAACTTAAAGTTTGCAGTAGCAGAGAATGTTAGGTATTACAGTCCTGATATTTCTTTGACATATTCAGAAATATCTTTAAAAGAAGTATATTGATTCCTTTTTATTTTTACTTTTGAAAAACATGTTCACAGATTGGTAAGTTTTCTGGAGGTGCTCAAAACTCATGTGAAATAAAACAACAGAATATATTCTTACCTGGCACAGCTCTATTGAAGTCAATGGAGCCATGCAATTTTCCACCTGCTGAGGGTGTGATGCAATATTAACAAATACAAAACATTCAGATGTTAATCTTCACATGCAAACAGAGCAAGGTAAGCATATGCTTCTTTCACAAATACAGCAATAACATACATCCATACTAAAGTATCAAGCATTAGAGAAAAAGACATCTATTAGGACAATGAAGAAAAGGGAAACCTCAGACTACAAACAGAGTTAATAAGGAAACTTCACAGTGTAATGATCAGATTTATTTTTCCTTTCAAAATATCATGATTTGATTTTTCCTAGTGGAGGCTTTTCCTCCATTACTGCTTTCTTTTGGAACTGATTTGAAGTTCACTAATTTGAAAAACAAACTCTAAGTTGATAATTCATAAATATTCTGTCAGAGGTATTTCTAGTTCAATATGTGCTGAACTTTACAACATTTATTAGCTGTTAAAATTGATAAAAAGTGATGATTAAAGTGATGATGGTATTATGCAATCTATAGATGTGCTTCCTGAATAAACACTGGAATTTACCTAAATGTGCATGTATTTGTGTGTATATAGGTTACATTTATATAGTATTCCATAAGCAATTGAGAATGCAGCATTCAGCATAAACTATTTCTGACATTGTCAATCAACAGCTACCGGTATGAATGTGTTGCACTTAAATTCTGGGAAATGCTATTTAAAGGAAACCTCTCCCTCCGACAGTCTGGTTGTTCCTTTTGTCACTGCAGCTATCCTGAAACATGCTGTATTTGAAGCATGAAAATGAGAAAGAGATAATCCAACAGTTTGGTTCACAGCAAGGAAAGGCTGTCAGGTGGAAGTGTACAGATAACTTGATGGAAGGCATGCAGCTGGGGAGATGAAGAGGCATATTTTTTTATTGCACAAGCCCAGACCACAAAAAGGGAGGGTCCAGATCAAACCAGACATATGTCATGACTGTCTTGTGCACCTTTTTCACCGCATAGCACCTTAAATGATACACTTAAAAAAATGAGATTAGAAACACTGAAGAGGAAAGCATAATGCTTTGAAAGGCCAATGAATTAGCTACTTAATCTGTACAATGGTTTCATTGCTTTCAGCAAAGAACATAAATTCCAGAAGCAGAGCAGCAGAATCCTATGGCTTGATGAGGTAGTAGAGCTGCAGATGAAAATACTGAGAAGGTTCAAAGCCACCTGAGGGAGGGTTTCTTAGCAACAGACAGGATCATGAACCAGAGGAAGAGAATGTGATACAGTTATTTTAATGTTATAAATGAAGCAGAGATATTAATGCCTTTAAAATCTGTATTTTTACTATGTAACTAGCTTAAATGAAATGCTGCTGCTTCACTGCATTTAAAGATTTTACTGTGTCTGTCTTGAAATCTTCCACAGCATGCAGAAGTGTAAGCAAGAATAAACCTCAAGAATAAGCAATTTGCTACAAACGAATCATTTTGCTGTATTGATTATTCTTCACAGAAGAAGCTGTAGGGGAGTGAATTCAAATCACTGGCAATTATAAGAGCCCAAATAAAATCTGATCCATAAGGGATATATCTCTTAACAATTCATCCAGAGAAAACCCCTGAATCTTACAGGTTGGGCTTGTAGCATCATGTGGCAGATGAAAGGGGAATTCAGTTTCATTGGGGACTACCTAGAAAATGAACAGTTCTGCAATAATTCTAGCAGTCAGGAAATTAAGCTTCCCAGAGTCCCACAGTGACAGACATGAGGTCCTTCTCACCATAAGCTATCTCCATAATGCTCATTAGTTCTTTCCCCATGACTCCAAGGCCACAGACACACAGCTATCAGCAAACAACTTCAATGGTTGAAGATGTTTTTCATTTCTGTTACCAATGTCTATTTTTACAGCAGAGTCGGCATAAAGGAGTGAGCTCTCATTCTCCATTTGAGTGCATTTTCAGCCAAGTTGGTGAAACCTGTAAGGGAGCCTGAATTAACCCCATACTCAAATATTCAGGGCGTGTTTATATTTTCTGTTCTACTGATTAATCTGAGGACATAATAAGGAAAAGCTTACTGAATAACAATGATGGAGCACAGTGAATGCTTATTTGCTGAGATCACCAGCATAATAGGAGTGAAAATACCAGATTGAAAAACAGGTTGAAAATAACTTTTTTTTTTTTTAAAGAGTAGCTATTTTAATGCAAATTGTTCTGTAAAATACAAAAAGCTTTTTAAAATGAGCTTGTGTGTTTCAGGTTTCATGGAATTTTTTCCAGCAGTGTATTTTGTCATTGCTTCTGAAGTTACGTTCTCTTTTTGAAAACTTAAGATATGCTTTCAAAGTTGATTTTTTGCTCAGTGTTCTCTGGGTCACACTTTCTTTGCCTTAAACCTCAAGGCTTGTTGCACTTGGATTGGAATCTTACACTGACCCTGGCCGGGCCTGCTGGCACTGTTGTGCTCTGCAAAGCATTCGTTGCACCCTGGAAACCCAAGGAACAAAGAACTACAAACTTTCATAGCCCTGCCTGCCTCTGAGGAGTATACCATCCCCGAGAAGGTGAAGTCTCTCATCTCGGGGAAGCAGCTGGAGCAAAGTGACACATCGCCCACTGCCGCTTGCTTAGGGAACCCCAGCTGCTGCAGACCTCTTCTGAGAACCCCTGGAATAACAACTGAAGGCAGATCCAGGCCCACAGCAGCAACTGCTCCAGGACACTGAGTGGGTTTTGGCTCCAAATACAACTTCAGTGCTTGGGAAAGTAAACCAGGAACTTAATAATAGGACTCGCAAATGGCCTCTCTTTATAACAGTCCAAACCAAAATCCTGGCTAGCAAATCCACCAACATTTTTGCTTTTTAAGGCCATTCTAGATCCAGTTTCTGTAATTCAATCCATTCCTTATTAATCTAAAAATAATCCTGGTATGAATGTAGCTAGGCAGTTTGTACTATTGTTCAACATTAATTTTCAGATACATCACAGTCTGATGGGTCAAAAGGGGTTGAGCTGGGATCATCTTTGCTTTAAAATTCTCTCTCCTGTCACCTCTGGGATCACAAAATTTTGTTATTCATAAAATTTTTTTGTATTTATTAGTTCCACAAAATCTTTCTTTTGCCCACATAAAGCTTACAAGCTGTTACCTTGCTGTCAGTCTTCCAGTAGCATGGTCTATTTCACGTATTTAAGAGATCCAGATCTGTCAAAGTCAATGTGCTAAAGTGGAAGGTGACTTCAGAAGCTCACACAGTTTGCAGCTGCTGCAGGGATTTTGACATGAGAGACATTCCAAGTAGCAAGAAAGCAAAGATTTGGAGAACCCTACAGTTGTGATAAATCTGCATGATCACTGGCAGAAACACTGATGACAGAAAGGTATCTCAGAAAGCAAATATGCATTTGTGCAGCAGTGGGAAATTCCAAATATAAAGAACATCAACTGCATGGTGAACAAGCTTTCATAGCTTAAGAAAATACTGATTTGTGGACATCTGTTGTCTGAAAAGAAACACACTCAAAATTCCAATGAATGTTTGAACAAGAAGAGGACTTTACTAAAAAGATTAAAAAAAAGTGAGAAAGGGTTGAACCTTTAACAGTGAATAATTGTTTTTTGAAGCCTGGGATTTAATTCAAACTGCCAGCTTATACAAAAAAAAAAGATAAACTCATTTGTCTTGAAGTTTTTACTTTTCATTAGTGACATTAGGGCAATAAAGACCCACAAAAATGAAACAAATTCTTACAAAGGGAAAGGCAAGAAACGAAGCAGATTTGAAGGATTTTCTTCCTTTCTCATAGGAAACTACTATGGGAATCTCTTATTTCTGCCCTTTTCCCAAAGACAGCATGGCCACACTATCTTCCACAGTCTCCTAACCAAGATACAGCCTTTTCTTCTTCATTTATCAAGATGAAGGCATTCAGGCAGGATTTGTCCTCTCAGACTATCTCCAAACATCTTCTGTTAAGCAGACTTCTCAGCACACTTGTCTTTGAAGCAGAGCAACCAGTTCCTCATGTTTAATATGTAGTCTGAAAAACCTCAGTGTTCCTCAAAATGGATTTTAAAATATTTTGGATGAATGTCAGTCTGAGATTGAAAAAAAAGGGTGGTTTGTATGTGATGTGAGCATGATCACTATATTTAAAGTTACAAGCATTTATAGTCAGCAAGTACGACATGCACATAATTGACTTTAACACAACTTGACGTGGAAAGTCAGAAGATGTAGGCTTAACTGAAATACTGAGTCAGCTAGGTTTCAGTTACAGGTGCAAATAGAACCCATTTTTATTCTTCCAGAGCTTCTTTCCCACAACAAGCACACATTTTCAGATTAGAGCCTATTAGAGGAAACTCAAATTAGCTTTAAGACTGCATGCATGATTTCAGTGTGTACTGTGAGGTTTAAGAAAGTTAAATGCAACTGAAAACAGGCTGGGGATAAAATCTTGGTTTAGTCTGTAGGTACTGAATGAATCACTTTTAACATGTAATTAAATGTATATAACTATGAAAGCATGAGAGGACAATGAACCTTCAGACTGTGTGGGTTGGTATGAAATGAAAGAAAAGGTTTATATCCCAATTCTGCAGAATGAAGTTATGCTTTTCTTTAGTTGCATAAATGGTCCCACAGGTTTTTTTTTTTAGATATATTTTCCTCCATTTCTCTGTATTTTACTGTATTTTAACAAATTACTGTATTACTGTATTTTAACAAATAAAGAGTTTTTACAGTTCAGGGATTAGGATCTGAAGGTGCCTTTACTCTCTAAACTTCCCATTTACTGAGTAGCATGGGCAGGGTCATTTTTAGAAAGTTTTTCTTCACTATTTTGATTTACTGTGTGCATTAAAAGTACTTCTGACTTAAGAAGCCTTTTGGTTTTGTATGTATTCAATTTTTTGTAGTATTGGAAAGAAGAGAGAAGGAAAAAGGCAAAAATTAGAAAACATAAAGAAGGTGAAGCAAAATCTGTACTGTGTACAAAGCACATGACTGAGCTTTTCTGCCATTTAGACTTGGAATTCTTAGAAAAGAAACATGAGAAAGAGAATCCTTTAGCATAAACATCTCAGCTCACCCATTGGTAAGACTGAAAATTCATACAGTAAAATCAAAAAAACCACAATGAGACTCATAAAATCAAACTAGCATTGCTACTTATTGCACCAAAAAAAAGTGAAATCCTCTACAGTTCTGAAAACTGCAGCCATACACAGAGAGAGCTGAACTTTGAACACTGAGACTTATTCACCAGTAATGGTATTGTATTTATTTATTTTTAAACTTAAAGAAGATGAAAACTTCCCCAAGGCTTCTTCCAGGAGTTTTGTCCTCAGTGAGAATCAGATGTTCTACTCTCTGCTGCTGTTCTCTGCTTCCTATGACAGAACCAAACTTTGCAGCTTGTTGCAGGATTCTGTCAACATTTTGGCCAGAGGATTGTGTTGCTGGACTCGGTCCTTTGCTATTCATTTGGCAATCCTTCACATGCTCATTTCCAACTGTAAAGTCATAGACTTTTAAAGTTGTAAAAATTCCCTCTCTTGATAGCCATGATAAGAATTAAACAGAGACAGGAAGTGTAAGAGAATACAATGCTATATGTACTGCAAGAGCCTAAAAAGTTCTATGCATTACAGTACAGATGCATATTTATAATAATCTATCACTGACTCGTGCTGTTGAAGCTGGTTTATGGACATCATGTTTGTGCTGGATCCTCAGTACAAGCTGCTCCTGGACTGTTTGCCTATGCAGACATAGCTCAAGGTGGTGTGCTGAATTCTTTGCGAGATTCTTTTGTTCATGCACTATAGCAAGAGCACACCCAAACTAATGCTTTTCTACTTGCCTAAAGTTAGGTAAAATTAATACTGGTTTTATACTGGAAGAACCTCAGTTTGATAACATTTGTCCGTTTTTGAAAGAAGTTTTTTTTTCTTCCTTTTAGGTTGCAGGAATCTTGGCAATGGGATGATTTGAACTGGCAGTAATTTTGATAGGGAAGCTTTATACACAGTGTATTTGTATTGTTGCCTTTTCTTCTAGGGGAAAAAAATAAATCTGTTTTTCAAACTATAACAGAACTATGAGAAGAAGAGTTTTCAATGGCAGATAACTAAATCTCACTGAATGCAACTAAATCTGAATATCTGTTCTTCAGATTTTTTTAACTGTTAATTTAAGCACATTATCAGTCAAGCCAAAATATGTGTTGAAGTTTTCCAGTTAAGAAAAAGGCAACAGTCTACACCTGCTATTTGCCTCATTTTTTAGATGAAGTAATCCACACCCGCTACTGATAAAGAAGAAACAAAACCAAAAAACCCTGTCAGGCTTCAGTCTGGCACTGTATGAGATTGAAAGGGAATCTCTAGGAGACTACTTATGATATTGCTACATATATATATATTTTAAATACTTCAAATTGAACAAAAAGAAATTTTGATTTCTAATTTGTTTCAAATGGAGTTTCTTATATGAACCTTTTCAAGTTGGATAATATAGCTTTCAAACATATTACACTTCAGAAGGAAATAGTTCCTACTTCTGAAAATACTTTCTTAATGTATGATACTGTGAAGGTGAAAGTGGTAGGAAAATAGAACCTTAATAGAAGACTACAGTAGAAGCACTTCAATTTTGTTAAGTGCATAAAGCTTTTTTGCTTTGGTCCATTATGAACTCATAAAACGTTGATTGTTTTAAAACTTAAAGCAAAATGGTGAAGCTGGTTCTGGTCTCTTAATTTTAGTAATAACAGCTGCAAGGCACTTGATACATAATTTATGTAAAAATTTTTCAAGCTATACAGTAGAACTTTTAAACAATCTTGTGGGAAAAATAAATCCAGGTTTGTTTCTGGAGAGTACCGGAAGAGCCCTGATAGGGTCTGGATCCCTGAAGAAACTCTGGATGGAGGGAATGTTCCCTCTTCCCTTCCTGCACTCATGTACAGTGTCAGCTCAGGCAGCAGAAATTCTGCATTGCACGGTGGACCAGGAAATGAATGAAATCCCAAACAACAGAGACGTGTTTGCTTGCTTTCATGGCTGCTTTCTCTGCTGCTTTGTGGGGTTTCTTCAAAAGTGCATCCATTGTTTTCTCACTCTATTAAAAATTTCTGAATTGTTTTGTACTTCTTTCCCAATGTTGCATGACAAGCATATAAAGGAAATTGTCATTCTGCTTTAACTAGTAGCTCTATAAACAAATTAAGTGCAATGGGAGTGAAACTGCAAAATTCTCAAAGATATAGCATTTAGATCTGTCATCAAGAAGGCAATTGTACTGACATTTCTGCCTCTCAAATGATGTCTTTTTCTTAGTGTTAACTTGCCAGTTTTTGTCAGAAGATGGGGAGAAGTAAGGAGGGGGAAGAGTACCTGGAACAGTATAACCAGGGTAAAACCCAATATTTTTCTCTTATTCCATGAACCCAAAAATGAGGGAGAGAAGAAGAAAGCACACAAATTGTCACTGTGCTAGCACCAGTCTTCCTATAGCTTCTTAATCAGTAAGCAAGGTACAAATTTTCATGTGTATAATAAACTACAGGATCATGTGTAATGATTTCCAGTATTTTTATGTAGGTACAAGGTACAACTGTGTTTCCCTAATTAATGTTTCCTTTTGTCCTACATTTATGTAAAAAGGAATAAAAAATACGTTGAGATTTTCTTCTACATCAGATCTGCTTTCTGTGCATACTGGGACTCTCTGGAGAGAGAACATTTTCTGCCCCTCAAATTCTGCAGTGAATTTTAGACTATTTATTGTCATAATAAATAATACCATTTTCTTAAAGGGACATAGTAATGTAAGGCACAGGCATGGGTAGTACACAATGACACAAAGGAATACACACACAGGCCTTGATGTGCGGTGTTATCATCAGAGGCAATTTTGTGAGCAAACAAAACCCCCCATGGGAAGCATGGGCTATAATGCAGAAACTACCAGCCCTGCATGCAGAATGAAATTAAAGAGACAAGTGCAGAAAAGCTTTCCCAAAACAATGAACTACATAAAAGCCCTCTATGCCTGACAAATAGAATGAAGTTAAGATAATATGACAAATTCATACTAGCCTTCATTTGCATACACTCCAGGAGCAGATCTAATAATCATTAATGAAAACAGTAGCTAAAATGACCCTAACATGGTAGCCTGCCTAGAGTCTAACCAAATAGTGAATTAATATGTAACAACGATGACTAAATAGATTATTTACATCTTCATGTTTTAGAAACAAATTGCAACTCAAAGTAATGATAGACCAATTTAATAATTAATTTTGTGAATTTTGAATGCATTCATCTTTGGAAGCTACAGAAGCCAAAAAATTATGGTCAACTGATTCATCACGGTACTAGTTATGGCTGTTGCCGTAGCATCTAATGAGCAACCAACCATTTGTGTGAATCCCTTTGTGTTAGGCAGGATGTAAACTAACAGTAGATGCATCTCTCCAGCAGGCCTCCAATTAACATTAACATGATACATACAAGGTGATATTCTCCCCATTCCTTCATCCAGAACAGTTAGCGATGCAATGGCAGCAAATACACCTGCAGTTCTCAGGGCATGTGGGGTTTTCTTAGGCATTCCCCCTTCTTCCTTTTATTCTTGGCAGAAGAGCAGAAAGGGGTGGAGAAGCAGTAGAATAGTTACCATCTCTCTGGCAGGTGAAATACCTGTGAAAAAAAATGTGGAAAGAAAGGGAAGTGAGGGAGTGAACAAAAAGAGTGAGATATAGAATGTGTTTCAGGTAGAGTAGATATGAAGAGAAAGGCTATAAAAAAAGTGATCAGAAAGATGGTCATGGAAACCATCAGGTCTAGTCAGAGACTGGTGAAATAGTAAAAATTTAGCATCTGGACTGTATCTTTTCTCATACATTTCTCTTCCAAGAAAAGCCCCATGCAAAGACTCAGATAAGAACCCATTTTACAATCAGGTCCTTCAGCTAATGATTACAAGGCCTCATTCTCAGCAGCATGGAATCCCCAAGGCTTCTATTTAAAGTCAGCAGGAGAAGCAAATGCTCAGTAGTTCAAAAAAATAATAATAATAAAAGAAGAGGTCAGACTGTTCTTTGAGAGTACCCACAGCAGAAATGAATCTGAATTCTCTTGCTGGCAGTTTAACATCAGAAATTTTTAATGGCCTTTGGAAATAGTCTTTCTTGGGATTGTTTATTCCCTTCTAACTGCTTTTTAACTTTCAGTCCTGCTCAAGGTTTTTAGTCTGCCATCCCTTTAACGTTTTGTTTTGCTTAGCACTGTATCACTGTCATTACAGCAGAATTGGCAGATACCTGCAATAAAACATCTCCAGCCAGGAAGAGAAACAACCCTCTGAAGAACACATATGAGCTGAGTATTTTCTTTGGTCAGTAACTCTGTTATTCCCTGAGAACCCTTTCATGACTTCTGGAATAAATCTGCCTTTTCTGTGCCTGAGCTCCTGCTGTCAGACTGTCCAAGTGACTCCACAGATGACTCCAGCATTGAGGTTTTCCAGGATTCCTGATTAGCAGCTTTCACTATGGCTTGACATCTCATGCAGCAAATTTTATCAGCTGTGCAAGTTAGAAGAGAGTCAGCAATGGAGTCCCATTTTTCCTCTTTTTTTAATTAAATAAGTTCATGCCTTTGCACCAGTATTCTCATGGCTTTCATAATTTTAAGTATTGCTGTGTCTCATCCTTGTTTATGAAACTATCAACACAAACAAAGGGCTGCATTGGCCTGAGCATACACAAAGTCAGCAACCACCAAAATCAAAAGAATGCTGACTTCTTAATGTTTTGCAAATTCTTTGGTCTAAAATTGTTTGTTGACGAAATCAAACTTTTCTGGTGTTGTTTGAGGAGCTGCCTAGCTACAATCCTCTGTCAACACAGCCTAGACTTATCTGATGTAAAAGTTTGGATTTTTGATTCTAACAAGCTGACACTTGTTAGTGCTCACTGCTCAGCTGTGACCATCTCTTTAGATACCTCTGACACTGACTAGAGTTTTCAATTAGTCACATCAATTTCTGTAACCAACCTTAGGTATAGAGTAGTAACTTATGCCAGTAGGCAATCTAACTCGGCTTCAATATCAAACTTCAACTGATATCAGAGAGACTATGATTTCACCCAGCATTTTTATTAGATGGAGTAAAATGGATTAAGACATAGTTACATGCTGATAAGTTTCTTCCACTATTGCTAAGGAAATTAAACTTTGCTCATTACATAAGTTGTTTGCTAGCTGTTTCCAACTATCAATCTTTACACAATCAGGATGCCGTATTGGCATTCTGTCTTCAAATTTTTAATTATTTGTTTGTTTCGTGGAAAAGATAGGGGAGCAAACTCTGGGGGAAAAAAATAACCAAACACAGGGCCACACACATGCCCTCTTTTTTTCTGAGATAAGTGAATAAACAGTTTTGTCTTCCTCATATTAAAATTTCTGGCAGCTTTTTCTCCGTGGTTCTGACAGCTGCATAGGCTTAGAAGGTACTGAAGGAATAATATGTCTTTGACTTCTTCACAAAGTTCCACCAAATTTTGGACAAGCCTTTTGCCTCTGAAAAACCACCTACTAACTGTTTACAATTCATCTTCCTGGAAAATTCATTTGCACTTGTCATGCAACTGCAAGCCTGCACTACGGTTTCTTCAAAATAGGTGCTCTGGGATGGAGAAGACCACACTGAATAGGAACGCATCTCAGATGCACATGTATTTTTTCCATGGTTTACACTACTAATACAATGAAGAGAATTGAGCCCTTCCACTTCCGTCATATTTTTCAGCAGGAGTGCTTAAAGTTAAGGCCCAAGCAACAATAGCCTGGTGTTCAGAAGCAGTCATCAAACCTCACATTACCTTGTCTGAACACTTGTGGACATCATCAGAGCTTAGGTCATATTAACAATACGTACATTGTTGTATGATTTTAGACATCAACCTAGAAGAGTACTTCTAGTACCAACCTACAACTCTTCAGGATACTTGTGAGACAAGTTTTGGATTTTACCTGTATTGCAGCCAAAATTGTCTCCTGAAGTGGCTGGTTTGAGACACTCTTCTTTAGAAATACATCTATGGTGTAAAAGTTGAAAGCTTTTTTGTTGTCTATGAAAACAGCCAACATAAGAAGACATGTGCTAGAAAACATAAGAAGACATGTGCTAGAAAACATTAAGTTCATCAACCGTAAAAAACTCTAAAACCAGGATAGAAACACAATTTTCTTGAGCCCATGAAGAAAAAAAACCAAACAAACCCAAACCAGAGAGGTCAGCCTTACCAAATTAATGAAGTCTTATGAGTATTGGACCCTTTCTTATACACAGAGCTTTTGAAATTGTGTATTCACATCATTAGCCTGGAGTTTACATTCATCCTATGTGGTTATGGAATGAAATATGATCATGTGAATGTAAGTCCCAAAGCAGGGAAGAGAAATAAGGAATACTTCTTTCCCCTCCCAGTGTTTCATAATATCCCATAACTTCAAGACACTTCTGTGCTTGGGAATTGGAATTTATGATTTCGTTAATGTTAGAGATTGGCAGCCCTCAAATACAGTTCTCATTTTTAAATGGAAAATGGATGCTATTTAATTATAGTTCCAAGAGACAAAAAGAAGGTATGGGCCAATTTCTCAATTTCTCTTACTTTATGGCAAGCACTCTATTTCATGACACCATACAGAATTGCACCACCAGACATTGATTTTCTTTGTTAGCTGGACCTGAGTGTTCTCATCTGTCACTGTGAAAGCTGTAGATTGCAATGAAATGTTCTTGAAAAATCCTCAATAAAGTTTGTGCAGCTGTTTAATTTCTCATTTGCTGGCATGGAAAAAGCTTAGTGTCAAAAAATTCCATCTAAAACACAAACCTCAAAATACTCTAAATCAGATGATAATAATCTTTACTGATGCTTAAAAGTGCAATAATTTTCATCCAGACAACAATGACATTATGCAAAATTATGTCGTTTTGAGCACATGAACTTGGAGTACTTGAAACAAAGAATTACATGAATGTGGAAAGCTACAAGAACTCTTAAAAATGCACACACACCATCATCTCACACCACAAATAGGAGTTAGAATGACAATACCATAAATTAAAACAACCCTCAAGCAAAAACTAACAGCCAGGAAATGAGAAACAGATTTAAAATAGAGAACAGAAACCAGAAAGCATGACCACTAATGAGATTCTGCACAGCACTTACAGTAACAAAGGAGGTGACAAATGATAGCAGAGATACAGTATTAATAAGGAAGCACAAATTATATTTCCTATTTATGCTGTCTTTCACCTTGCATAGTGCCAGCAGCCTTACACCTAGAAGGAGAAAAGGAAACATGCATTCAATAATCTCTTGCTTTAGAAGGGTGGAAAGCTGAGACTGGTCTGACAAACTGCAACACATCTCACAGCTGGAATGTGGGTAAAAGGCATGAAACAAGGAAGAGGGGAGGAAGAGGGGATCAAAGCAAGCTGATATAACCTGCAGAATTACAGAATTAAAATAACATTATGATGCATAGAGTGATGCCCAGCCAGAACAAGAATAATGACTTCAACCAAGACTGCAACATCCAATTTAGTGAACATATACTGCGTGTTAATACAGTGTCACACTCATTTCCTTTTCCCCTAGTGCTGCTTGTATTAAAGGCAGGGTTTCCATATTTCTGTCCAGGATTTCTGTCCAGATAATGGAAGCACAGGGAAATTGATGCATCTGGGATACCTCAGAGCAATTGCACACATGAAATACAGATAACCTGTTTCTGAGAAAAGTCAGGCCTATAGCACATGTTCAATTAAGTCAAAAGCTTCTAGAGCCCATGAGATTTTGAGTACATGTACAGACCACCATTTCAGCATGTGTGCTGTAAGGCCAATACATCCTGAACTGTCTGTGTACGTGCTTCTTTGGTGGTCTGCACAAGTGCTGTGGACACATCCAGAGTTGTGACATCTTTGCAGCCTGCTCAGAGCAGTCGGGCTATTGGAGATCCACAAATCCTAGGTAAAGATTCAAAGCCCTCAAGAAGGCCATACACAATGAAACCTGGGCATACATAGTGCAATTTATGGGTTATTGATCTTCAGTTTGGCGGAATCTGAATGCAATTTTGCAGAAGTCACGTCTAGACAAGGCAAGTGAAGCAACTAAGTGAGCAACAAATGAGAAATTTACAGTTCTCTAAAAGAAAAAAAAATACCAAGAAGATCTGAACATAAGTTTCAAGTTGCATGACTTCTATGAAATTTGTAAATAAACTTACAATCCATCAACACAAGGGGTAGAACTTCATATCACTTAGTCTGACCTTGGACTGAACTATGTCTTTTGATTTGTAATCTAAGACAGAAAGCTTTTGTTTTTGCAATGTAATTTTTCTTCTTCTTATGAAGCATGGTGCATTGGAGTCTCATAACTCTGCACTCACTCTCCTGAAGTGTAACCATTTCTGCTCTCACCTTTTTTCTCCTGTCTTAGTGTCTCAATACTCTCTTGATTCTTATAATGGATAATGAATATGCACTTCATACACAACATGTCAAAACACGTGTATAGGAGATTCCATGCAATATGGAATAAACACACAAAAAAAATCTCCTATAAATATATACAAACACATAAAATTAAATTATTAAATATTATATCTTGTTGAACAACTGTAATACAGAAAGTCTACAAAACAAGATGACATAAATGGGATCAAAATACTTATTAGTCTTTCGGAAAATTAAAAACATTTATGCAGTCAGATGCTAATAATGAATCCCATACTCAGAAGCTTTCTGTCTACGTCAATTAAAACAAATCCACCCCAGTGCAATGCTACCCTGACTTCAGTTATATCAGGGCTTAATGAAGCTAATTGGACTACATAATTAATTGGTATAAATGATAACAGATGCCTTTTTGGAGTACCTATTCCTTTACTTTTTGCCTTTACATTACTCTACAGAAATCAAAAGGCTTGGAGTTTTGACTGAGAAAATGACTTCAGTGTATGCCTAACTTGATTCATGCGTGTAAACTCATGATAACAGTGGTATTTTTTTCTATATCTTCTCAAATCAGATATTTTCCTAAACAGAATCTTTTTTTTTTTACAAGTTACAAAACATTTTCAGGACACAAAGCCAATCCATAATGCCTTAAATCTGTGTTTTCTGAATCGGATACTGTGCTGATCATTTGCTCCAAATGAGCAAATATACAGCTGACTTTCTGGCACAAAATAATATGCTTTTGCTATCCTGAACTTCTACCTATACCTTTTAAGAGCCTTTGTTATGTCTTTTAGTATAAACCCCTCTTGTGTTTTGTTAAAATGCTGTCCAAACTGAACTATTTTGCAGCAGTGTTTAATGCTAACTCAGAAAATGGATAGTGACGGATGTTTATCAGGCACAGGAATCTCTCTTCCTAAATAGTGAAAAGCATGAACTATATCTGCATTGTTATGCTAGCTTACGATATGGCTAATGTCTTCAGCCAGCTACATGGCTTTCCTGGTAGCTTGCAGTCTGTCTTTTGTTAGAGCAAACAGTCTGGCTCTGCTCCTCTGAGAAACTCAGTGGCTGGGCAAGGCTCCTGCACAGGTTATCCCATCTCCAGCAGGAATGCAGCCACCCTTAGCTTAGAGATGCTCCTAACTACCCTACCATGTCAATGCATCCTTGCCCTTGCTTCCTTCCTGTACAGCAACATCCTTAGCACTGATACCATAAGGCTGATTTAACAGCATCATCTGTGTTCTAGCAAAATAATGAGAGAGAAATATATATAGATCATAGCTCATGCTTGGAGCAAAAGTTTAATTCTATATAATGTATACCACCATTGAAAAGAAAAAAAAAAAAAAAAGAAAAGGAAATTACATGCCAAACTGTATATTGGAGTATGCATGAAGCTGGGTAGAAGTAATGATTCTGGGATATATTTTCAAACTTCTCCCATAATATAAAGAATGGACTTATATGCACTAATTTGAATGTCATATGCTATCACAGCAGGCGAACTGTCTAGGGACTCTAAGGTTTCAGAGCAGTATTTTGAACTAAACCTGAGCAAAACTATTCCAGTACTGTCCTGGCTTCAGCTGGGATAGAGTTAACTTTCTTGTTAGTAGCTGGTGCAATGCTGTGTTTAGGATTTAATCTGAGAATAACATTGATAACACATGAGTGTTTTATTTATTAAGAAGCACTTGCCCTGATCAAGGACTTTTCATTCTCCCATGCTCTGCCTGTGAGGAGGGGCATGAGAACCTGTGAGGGAGCAGACAGGACACCTGACTCAAACTAGCCAAAGGGTTATTCCATACCACAGCACATCATGCCCAGTATATAAACTGGGGGGGAGTTACCCCGAAGGGACAGATTGGTGCTTAGGTTGGGCTGGGTATTGGTCAGCAGGTGGTGAGAAATTGTACTGTGCACCACTTGTGTTTCTGTGGGTTTCATCCTCCTTCTCTCTCTGTTGCCACCCTTTTCATCACTATGATGATGATGATGATGATGATATTCAATTTCAATTATTAAACTGTTTTTATCACAAACTATATGTTTTATCTTTTTTCTGATTCTCCTCCCCATCTCATCAGGGTGGGCAGAGTGAGCAAACGGCTGCATGATACTTAGTTGCCAGCTGGGTTTAAACCATGACAAATAATAGCATTCTAAAAGAAAACGTTGCTTAAGTGCTTTCCTAAATAAAGCTTCGTTATACAATTTAACACTTGATTTAGGACTGACTTCTCAAGGAAAACTCAGTTATTTTTTCTCACTCTTCGCTTATATATAATAAGATTCTTACATGTGTACATACTTAGAAAAAAGTTTGCAACTGAATTAAGGCTCTGTGCTTCACACTGATCAAATGAAATTGAATAAAAGAGTAGGAAGGGGTCTTTGGTAGGTCCGCACTCACACTCTGAAGAGGAGTTTTCTGCCTAATCACTGCTGGGGAAAGTATGCTAATGCTATTTGTGAGTGCCAGCAGCGGTGACAATTCCACGCCTTGCACAGCAGTCACTTTATTAGCCCCTCTGTTGCAACTTAAACATGTTATTTTTTTTGTCCTTTCTCCAGCAGCTTTGGATAACATTTTTTTCCATGTTTGCAGTGAAATTGTTACATATTTGAGGACTGTCTTCATGTCTTTCTTAAACCTTTTTTCTTCTAGATGGAACTAGAATCAGAACTGACACTGAGCACCAGGTGAGGCTCCAAGCAGCACTCACTGAAGCTAGAGGTTATTTTACTTGCCAGTATTGCCTAGACCCTGGGCCCACTGTACAAGAGGATCTGGTTCGAGACCATCTTAAGAACCTGAATGTACACAAGTCCATGGGACCTGATGAAATCCATCCACAGGTCCTGAAGGAGCTGGCGAATGAAGTTGCAAAGCCACTGGCCATCATATTTGAAAAATCATGGCAGTCAGGTGAAGTTCCTGATGACTGGAAAAAGGGAAATATAACCCCCATTTTCAAGAAGGGGAAAATGGATGACCCAGGGAACTACAGACCAGTCAGTCTCACCTCTGTGCCTGGAAAAATCTGGGAGCAGATTCTCCTGGAAGGCATGCTAGGGCACATGAAAAACAACAAGGTGCTTGGTGACAGCCAGCATGGCTTCACTAAGGGGAAATCCTGCCTGACCAATTTGGTGGCCTTCTATGACGGGGCTACAAAAGTGATGGACAGGGGTGGAGCAGTTGACGTCATCTACCTGGACTTGTGCAAAGTGTTGGACACTGTCCCACATGACATCCTTGTCTCTAAATTGGAGTGTCATCAATTTGATAGGTGGACCACTTGGTGGATAAAGAACTGGCTGGATGGTTGCACTCAAAGAGTTGTGGTCAACGGTTTAATGTCTGGCTGGAGACCAGTAATGAGTGGTGTCCCTCAGGGGTCAGTGTTGGGACTGATCCTGTGCAACATCTTTGATGGTGACATGGACAGTGGGATTGAGTGCACCCTCAGCAAGTTTGCCGATGACACCAAGCTGTGTGGTTAGGTTGATAGGCTGGAGGGAAGGAATGCCATCCAGAGGGACCTTGACACGCTTGTAAGGTGGGCTGATGCCAGCCTTACAATGTTTAACCATGCCAAGTGCAAGGTCTTACACCTGGGGCGGAGAAATCTCAGGCACAGCTACAGGTTGGGCAAAAAAGAAATTTATGGTAGTCCTGCGGAGAAGGACTTGGGGGTGTTAGTCAATGAGAAAATGAACATGAGCCAGCAGTGTGCACTCACAGCCCAGAAAGCCAACCGTATTCTGGGCTACATCAAAAGGAGTGTGACCAGCAGGTCAAAGGAGGTGATCCTGCCCCTCTACTCTGCTCTCGTGAGATCTCACTTGCAGTATTGTGTTCAGTTCTGGTGTCCTCAACATAAAAAGGACATGGAACTGTTGGAACAAGTCCAGAGGAGGGCCATGAGGATGATCAGGGGACTGGAGCACCTCCTGTATGAAGACAGGCTGAGAAAGTTGGGGCTGTTTTGCCTGGAGAAGAGAAGGCTGCATGGAGACCTCCTAGCAGCCTTCCAGTATTTGAAGGAGGCCTACAGGGATGCTGATGAGGGACTATTCCTTAGGGACTGTAGTGATAGGACAAGGGGTAACGAGTTGAAACTTAAACAGCAGAGGTTTAGACTGGGTATAAGGAAGAAATTCTTTACTGTTAGGGTGGTGAGGCACTGGAATGGGTTGCCCAGGGCGGCTGTGAATGGTCCATCCCTGGCAGTGTTCAAGGCCAGGTTGGATGAAGCCTTGGGTGACATGGTTTAGTGTGAGGTGTCCCTGGCCATGGCAGGGATTTGGAACTAGATGATCTTAAAGTCCTTTCCAACCCTAACTATTCTATGATTCTATGATTGTTTTTATTCTCAGAAAACATCACATTTTGTTTGCTTTTAAAGGGAAAGTCTATAAACTGGTAGTAGATGACAGAAAATGAAGTTCTCTGAAGTGCTATAATTGGTGCTGTATTTTGCCTGGGTTGGGCCTTACAGTGATACCTTATTTGAGTTTTGGTTATGTAAATCCGAAAACAACAGCATAAGCAGAAGTAAATTCCCTGCATGGATTGGCTTCTACTCAGAGGAAATGAGAAGAATTTGCCTGACTTTGCAGAAATTGCATTCTGCTTGTCTAGTATGCAACAAAATATTTTTGTTGCTGTCATATTGCTGAAGAGCTAGCAGAGCTACAGCCATTCTGACTAGGTTAATGCATGCTGTGTTCCTTTTCTACTGCAGCAGGGTGCCTCTAAGATACACTGACTGTTTTTGGTCTGTTCCCAGTGAGCAAAAGGTCTCATCTATGTGTATTCATGTGTGGAAATGCATAGCGTGCAAGTTTCCAGATTTGGGCTGCGGCCTCTGCACCTCTGAAAGCAAATCTGCCTCTATCAAACTGTCTTCTGTTGTCTGTCCTTAGCTAGCAGACTTCTGCCCTCTCACTTCTTCCTTGTCTTTTCAAAGTGTAAACTTAAGTGGCAAAGAGTGACTGGCCCAGACATCAGGCTTTGACTTTAGAGTTCATTCAGTCAGTACCAGTCCAGGTATGTCACACCAAAGGGCTACCACATGCTCCAACAAGTATAATACCTTCCTCACTATTGAACTTCCGAACTTTTCTAAGAGTTTGTATTTTATGCATAAACTAGCACAGTGAGGTTAGCATGCCTTTTCATGGCAATCACTTGGCAAGATCTCTGACTATGTCAAAGCATCCATGGACTTTTCCAGCTTCAGCAGTGAACATGGTCCCACATGAAGATGGGTACAGTGAAGCTAGAACATCCCACTAATAGAAATATCTCCTCAGGAATCCCCAGCTGGCCAATTACATCCAATATTTACTCCTGGGGTGATGTCCACCTGGAAAAACAGAAATGTGCAAAGAATCTGTCCTGAAATACCCAGTGAAAGCACAGAATTCTCTGTACTCAACTAGGTTTATTTGGGTAGAAAGAAAAAAAAAATAAAGAGAAAAAATATTTTAGCTGCTTGATTCCTGAATTCAAACCAGTTCATCCCATGGTACTTACTTTTGTACATTCTCAGTCTTATACAGTGAGTATTAAATTTCATTACATATCATCTGATGAGTACTTTTAAAGAGATACGAGGTCACTAAAGAGTTTGTGGTTATTAATCCATCAAACACAAAACATCATAGACTGCAAATATTTGTAAAAACCACATAGAATATTAAATATACAAGAGACAAGAGGAAAATAGTGGCAACAGGAAACCAAGAAAGCAATGACAGAGCAGAAATCCATCTAATGGTATATTAAAGGATTTCTGCCATCTTTGGAGGGTTCAGGTGGACTACTTCCCCACCTAACAATTAAGTCAATTCTAGTTACTTTAATTTGTTAGTTTTTCATTTTAAATTTCCAGCTTACATGAGTTAAAAGTTTCAGATGTAATAGAGCAGCCTCCTGTGCATTTTAGAACTGCTTATTTAAAATTGAAAATGAACAGCATGGGTGCAGATACTAGTGATATACACCTATACTGATAAAGCTTTGCAAACACTGTTTATTCCTCTAACATTGTAACATGCAGGAAATGGAAGAAAATGTGGGAAAGAGCTGGAAGAGGGGATTGTAAGTAACTGGTAAAAATAGGGGAGAATGACAAAGAGCATGGAATGAGCCTATGGGTAAAGAAGCTGCTACTCCTCTATTGAAAAGTCCAAAAGAAGACGCCTCCACACCTTCAGAGGGAAAATAGGAAGTGCATTCTTCAAGTGCAAAAGAAAAAGTTATTGTTTTTGCATGAAAATTTATGGTTGAATATTGAACCAAACCTGTTCACTGAGGCGATTCACCAGAAACAGGCAGTAGACGACAAATATCTTTTACAGGACCTTTGGAAATTGTAGCCAGTTTCACAGTTTTTGAGCTCTCACTCAGGGTATGGGATGTGTGTTTCTGGTAAATCTGCAGTGAACTTGGACATAGGCTAACCTTCAGTTACATAGGCTAACCTTCAGTTACAGTGGCTAGGCTTTGTTTTCACATAGAGTTGGTGGGGAGAAAGCAGGCCTCTCTAGATGCTAAAACCAAGAACCTGAATTAAGCTCACACTTGGACTGTTTACCAGATATGAAGATACGGGAGAATCAAAACACCCTAGCCTCCTAGGAAAAAAATAATGACAGAGGACCAGCATAGACGTGCAGTAGTCAGTGGCCAGAAAGGAGGGATGACAGAATCACTGGGAATGATCTTTGGTACTTCCTCTTGATAGGGCTATAGCTGCTTTTGGAGGCTTCAGATTTTAGCATTTTCAATTTAAGACATCCAAAAGGTATGTCCACATTAGAAACTTCTGATGTACAGTTATCTTTATCATACATATTTTCAGACATATTGTCCTACTGTTTGCCACATACCAAACAGAGCAAAATCCATAACAGAGGCACCCATATTCCCAGTTACAAGTCTCCGTTACACAAGTGTCAGACTATAGATTCTCACCAGGTTTTGTTGCATGAGTGAGTTTGTAACTAGCATGACTACCTTTCCTCTGCTGCAATTGCACTCTTAATCTTAAGACTCAGCCTTACAAAACAGACAAGATTAGCAGTGTTTGTAAGCTGAAACAAAATTCTGAAAAATCTGAATTAAAATATAATAGGTCTCAAAACCAGCACCTTGAGAAATCCTGAGTCTTGCACTACGGGAAGAGTAGTACAGATTGAAAGAACTAGCAGAACAGCAAGACTGTGGGAGAGGACCTAACTGGGAGGAAGTTGACCAAGTGATCTATGCTACTCAAGCACTTTATTTATTTACACTTCTTAAAGCAGCAGCTATTGAATCTAACTTGGTCAAATTTATTCTTGCATAGTGTTTTCTGTTTATTCCCAGCAAAAAGATGTTGCAGACAATTTGAAGGAAATTTTATCCTTATTTAACATCATCATTACCATAATAACCCATCACCCAGACTGTGCCTTCAGGCAGGGTGATGAGTGAAGGGTACAGCATATAAATTGCTCATCCCCCTTGTTAGAGACGTTGTGCTTTGAAGGAAAGGGCACAGCACTTGTATGGCTAAATATTTACACCAGGAGAGCTGTTTTGCTGAGAGGTTTATAGCTGCATCTAGTACGTTAGATAAAGCTTGATTACATTGTGCCCTCCCTGTGCAATTGGTGATCCTTCCTATCTTCTTCCTCTTTTCTGCATGCTTGCCAGTCTTTTCTGCAGTCTCCACTAGAATCCATGTAATTCTGTTCATGGGGTACCCCAATAAGGGGGTCAGCTTCATTTTTAGGTGTTTATGCTTTTGACAAACCTTTTTAATCATGTGAAATGCTATACAAGGACCTCTCTTATACTGTATTGCCTTGTGATCAAATAAATCCATAGCCTGAGTTATTCTGCAGCCCAGCAACAAATGACATTTCTGTGTCAACTTTTGTTAACTCTTTCTACAAGTATCCTTCAGAATTAGCTACACTGTTAAGACAGAAAATGGTACTGTTTCTTACAGGGAAACACATACATATACATTTTCACTGTCATATGTGACCCCTCTGTTTTTCTTTTGCAATACTTTTGCAGTGCTATGGTCTCCTACATTTTCTTTCAGCTTTCTGTCTTTTTCCTTCAACTTGAGTCTGATTATTTTGCATTAATGAGCATAATGTCAGAGCTTTTTTTCGTAGTTTTCCTTGCTATTTGAAGGCCCTTCTGCAGAATGAGGTTGTTTCCTACCCTCACCAAGTCCTCATGCATGGTGCTAACTTCACAAAAATGCCTGGTTTTAATTGAGGAACCTTTGATATTTCTGTACTAAGCCACAGACAGTGGAGTTCTCTACTCTGCAACGTGACTTTCTATTCCTGTTCTGTTCCTTGGCTTCAGGCAACAAACACATGAAAATTTCAATTGTATTTTCACATAATTTTCATCTGTCTCATTGTTCCAATGTTTCAGACATTAGTTGCAAGACCATATGTTCCAGAGCATAAATACCTTAATTAAGATGTAGATTTTAAACAATCCCTAAATAGTCTGAAAAGTTCTGAATGGATTTTTTTTGAAGTTAGGAAGAACTTCAAGGTTTCAGCTAAAAGGTTTCAGGGTTTGTATATCATTAAAAATAATTAGATTAAGTCTTACTGAAGATTTTAGTTTAGATGCTACTTCCATTTTATTGGCATAGGACTGAATGAAAGAACTTGTTCTGAGAAAATACTACTCAGTAGCTGTGCAGTTTTTCACGGTACAAGAGTTGTTTCCAGCACAACCAGAGTTGAGAGAAGCAGTCGGTACCATATGAGTACGTGGCTTCTTTCTAGATTTGATGCCTTGCTTCTTATGGTGTCTACCCTTATATCCCCCAGCCCCCCCCTTTTTTTTCCTCCTTATTCTTGCTGGACAGCATGAATAACTCTGATTGAAAAAGAATGGATTTGAGAAGTCATAAAATAGATCATTGTCTGCATGATCTACATGATCTACATGATCCTGCAGCTGTTTCTTAGAAGTTATTGAAAAACCAAAAGAAGTTAGAATCCTGCCAGGCAAGCTTAAATACATGTAGGTGCGAATAGGAATGCTGAAAGGCATGAAGGTGGAATCTGTTCCCTGCTTAATTTAAGAAAGCAGAACCATTTTCTTAAACTATCTGCTAACAAGAAAGTGACACAAGGGCTCTCCTGTAAGATCTTCAGCAGGCTTTTTACACAAAAAAAAATCACAGAATTTTTAAAAGGTAAAATGAAATCCCAATGAAATAACTAAATGTAATTAAGAAAGGAGACCAAGGTTATCTAGTTTGATCTGTACAGCAAAGAGCTGGTCAAGCTGGTAGGTCAGATTGAGTCTGATCTGATGCACTTGAACTCGGAAATGATTCTAAGATTTTCTGTCTTGATTTTGCCGGTAGACTGAATCTCACCAACAAATTAACATACCCAAATTATTGTCACATTTTACTTTATCAGTGCTTCCTCATTATACAACAAGGCACATGAATTTAAAAAAAAAAAAAAAAAAGGAAAAAAATCAGGTATTTTACTGTTGGACAATGTACTTAAATACAATAAAGCATTTTAAGGGGTTGTTTCAACATTTGTTCGAGTATGACATGGAATCAACTGGATGACATAAAACTCAACAACAACCTGTTTTCCTAAAGCCAATGCTTTCTATATATATGATGGCCCTGGAATTTTCAGTTCAGTTTCCTCATGACTCATCTCACACACTGCGTTTTATATGGCCTGTGTAGGGAAAAGTAATTCATATGAGTCCTTTTGCAAGCTGAAGATCTTAATAATGCCCTGTGGCATTCTGCCCAATGTTTATATCCAGAGCCATCTGTTGCCTATAGTTCAATAGAAAGCATGACTTGGCTACAAGACTTTTTGCACAGAGAAGTGCTCATCCACTTTTTATTGGCTGTTTTGAAGTCCTTTTCAGGAGCATACATTTTTCCAGTCCTTGGAGGGAATAATTCATCCATCACACCCTTTTCTAGGAGGAACTGTCTCATCATATGTTTTCTTAGGCATTGCATCAAAATTAAATGTCCATGGGTAAACACCTGCAACCTATACTTACATGTGGCTCATGGTCAAGTGCTTAATAAATTCAGTCCAATAAAGAGAAAAAGAAAACCTATGCTACTTGTATTTCATTCCTATATGTTAAAAGACAAATGTATCTATTTCAGGCTTAAGTATCCCAAAAGGGAACAAGCAACTCTTTATGTGAATAACACTTGACTTGTTTTTGAAGAATATTTGACTGCCTTGGAAGCACTCAGACATTAGGGATGCACTAAAAAGAAAGAGATTAATTTTGAACATATTATAGAAACCATGTGTGACAGAGTAGAACAGAGGGTGAGTACTTGTTTTGAACAATGTTGTGAAGGCCAGTAGAAGTATTTTGTGTACAAAACATACATAAACTGAAAAATAGATCCAGTAGTGCTTACCTAAAAAGGCACACTCCACCAGCCCTATGCTAAACTGGTGGCCAAAACATTTCAACCTATGTTAAATAACTAGGTGAAAGAGATGCCATGAAATGTGCCAATCCCTCATTTTCTTCTGAATTTATACTGTAAATCTTCTACTAGGTGGTGTCAGAAATAAAGATTGAGGTCAAAGCCTAGAACTGTATTGCAAAACTTTAGAAAATTTTGTGTCTGTCCCATAAACCAAACCCAGTAAAAATAAATATCTAATCTTATATCCTGTGTTATTAATGTTCAGCCCACCAGATCACCTCACTATGCATTTTTTTACTGTCCTTAAAAAGATTCATGTAAAAAGCCCTACAACAAAGCTATCAGAGAGCTTCACCATCTTCATCTCTGATCTGCCCATTTAACCAAGCATAAGGTATCATCTAAGTTGCTATTAATTTCAGTTCTAGAATTGTTGAATTCATGGTTGCTTTTCTGCCAAGTTGCCACCCTTTGCTGCCTTGAGATTCAATGCTGATTAGAACTCAGCTGCATATTTCATCTGTTTTCAACAACGAGGCTGCTATATAGAATGAACCAAACTTCTGTACCCAGTTCAAGACTCTTCACCAGAGTAGCAAAAATTGTTGTCCCAAGGCCAAGAATAAAATAAATTAACCTAGAACAGATAGGCTTGTTGCCTTGCTGGAAGCTGCTGCTCCTCCCTCTCTCTGTCTCTCTGATATAGCCCTGCATGTCGTGATCTTTAGCAACATAAGGATACTCACTTTTTGCAGGCTCCAGCAGAATTAGAGGAGGGAGCAGGTTTATGGTTACATTTACAACAACTAGCCATGTTTAACAATGAATAAGCAACTGAGCTTTCTTCTGCATGGCCTTTTCTTGAAGCCATCTCCTTGTCCAGGTCTCAATTTCAATACTGATAGTTACTGGGCTCTAGCGTTGCAGTCTATTCAGCAACACCTTAGAACTCTGTGAATTTTTTAGCAGTATACCTTGTCCCCACCAGCATGTCACTCATAAATGAACAGACTATGCACGACATCCTGTTCAAGCCCTAAATGAACAAAGAACAAGTAAACTTAGGTACTTCTGAATACCTGAATCAGCCAGATACTATAAGAACAGGGAGCCATATGTTGAAAAGCACAGTTATCAGGTCTCATACTAAGTTAAATCCTGTGTGTTCCTATGTCGTGGTTTAAACCAAGTCCCCCAACTCCCGGAGAGTTAGGAAGGAAAATCCAAAGAATGTAGCCCCCACGGATTGAGATAAGAATGGTTTAATAGCTAAGGCACAACACAAAACCCCTACTGCCATTACTACTACAAATAATAATGATAAAGCCAATAACAAGCGAAAAGAATACAACACCCCACCAGCCACCGACCCATAACTCACTCCACCCTGCCCGGCCGAGCACCGCATGCTCCTTCCTCCATTTTCCTCCAGAGTTCCCCCCCTCCTGCTCTCTCTCTCCCAGTTGCATCCTGGGCATCACGTGCTATGGTATGGAATACCTCATTGGCTAGCCTGGATCAGGTGTCCTGTCTCTCCTTCCTCCCGGCCTCCCCTCCTCCACCTGGTTGGAGCACGTGCTCAGAAAAGGCCCTGAACAAAAACACCCCCAAAACATGCTCGCCACCAAGCAATTGCTCCCAGCCCAGAAGTCAAAACACAGCACTGCACCAGCCCCAAGAAGGAGAAAAAATGACTGCCACTGCTCAACCCATGACATCCTAGCAAGCTGCAACTCCTCCTCTATCACCTGTTTCAAAATCTAGTTGTACTGTAGCCACATCTTTTTCTTTTGAAACAAGGACAGCTATTGATAAATACATGAAATTAGTCTTTGAGACAAAATCAAAGACTGACCCCAGTGCATATATATGTGTATTCAGCAGTAAGTTTTGAGAATGATTCAAGAATGGAAATGTGAAAATTATTAGGGAATGCAATTAGTTTTTTTCCTGTGTGCTAGGTGATGGTTTCTGGTTACCAAAGTCACCACATACTTAGGACAGTCCACAACTGGACTGGTTTTTATATAAATGATGACATGAGCCTGTGAAGTGTAATAGTCCTAATTGGGCAATAGTAATGAATGTGGTGGGTAGGGAGAATTGATTAGCTAGTGGGATACCAGTAAATACAAAGTGCTTAATCACAGGCAGACTCAGCACCTTGATCTCCCAATCAATAGCACTTGCAGGTTCAGAGCACACAAGGAAGCCTTGGATTTAAAGAGAACATAAAAGGTGCTCTCTCTTCTTTGTTATCTTCACAGTGTGCTGTACTTGTATATCTCATTTCATCCTAGCAGTCCAAAGGCTTTTACAATTTTGTAAATGAAGAAAACACTTTGCCTATTTCAAAGAGAAGATATATCAGCTGTTCCGCATCTGTGAGTAGTGTAGGTCTGGAAGTAGAAAGCGTACCATATCTCATTGTAACACTATGATTTGAGAAAGGGGGATTTTGATAGGCAGCACTTTTAAACCTAAATATGTACTTAATCAAGATAGACGCTAATTATCCATAACCTGGCAGAAATCCTACAAAGTTTTTGAATGGGCATAGGACAAACATCTGCCTTTAACTTCCATCATCACTCTTGGCAAGCAGAAGCACAGTAAAACCTGCAACTGGCCTAGGCAGGAGTGAGCTAGAAAGAGACACAGTTTGATTTTCCTTTGAGCTAGAGAGATAAAAAGGAAAAATAAAACCCATACGTGAGGCTTATGTTTCAGCCAGCAACCACTGAGCTGTCCCTGCTGTGAACTGATAACTGAGACTGATAATAGATGTAGCCTGACTCTATTGGCTGTATAGACTTATTGTGCTTGTCTGAAAATAGAAATAAAATCAAGCAGGGACAAAGATGACTCCAAATGAGTGCTCAGAATACCAAGACTCTTGTGAACTTTGGCCATTTAGTTAATAGAAAACATGGATACAGATCACCTCAGGCTAGGCTTGAAAACACAAATCCTAACTAACACTGTGCTAACTTAAAGTCTTAATTTTGTACCTGTAAATGCTGTTTGCTAACTTCAGGACTGGAAAAAGCAAATTCAAAACTAAAGCAATATTGCATTGTATTATTCAAGCCAAAATGCTCCACTAGAAAATATTTTTATATTTCTGTGATTGTTTTTTATAATACACCTTTGCTCTTTTCTTGTCATACATTGTTATAATCGTTGTCAAGAAACAAGCAGATTACCCTTAATAATTGAAAGATATTTGCCAGCCTTAAGAGAGCTGCCTGCTTTCACATCCAATCTTGTGCTGCTCTTTGTGCTAGTGAAAGACTGTGAGACAAAGTCACAGCCATTTTGCAGCTGGGATGCATGGAGCTGCTCATGAACTAGGAATTCATAGAAATAGCCTGTCCCATCCTAAGTCACTTCTGTATATCTTAACACTACTTCTCAGAGATGACAGAAAAGCTATGGAAGGCTTTAACAACAGCAAGTTAATAATTCCCAAAGGCTGAAAAGCAATAGAAGTGATACTTTTCCCTCCCAGCTGCCTTATCTTTCTTATCCGTGTTATTTTTCCTTGGGATAGGAAGCCTAGTGTGTTCCTGCAGGTTTTCTGCAGCTGCTTCTTCCATTGTTGCCCAGCTGTATCGTTCTTCATGGGTTGGTGCTCTTATGAACATTCATCAAGCACTTTCCATCTCTCCTCTGTATAAATCCATACAATCATATTCTATTGCTACATATGGTGAAAAAGCCACTTTGCTGTCTGAGTGCAATGTTACATGTAGTATCTCCAGAGCCTTTGGAGCTTAGAGGGACCATCTGATGCCTGCAGGGTCATGGCAATGGAAAATGTTAAGACTGAGACTGAAGCAAAAGGAAAGAATTAATAAAAATAATGACTGGAAGCAAACAAACAGACAAACAGACTGAGATTAAGGATAACAACAGGGAAAAAAGCAAAAGAGAAAAACATTAATTTACCATGGAAACTATTGGTGTGACAAATAGATAAAGGTCTGTCAGCTTTACCTTTTTAAATCCCCTTTTACAAGGATTGTATAGTTCAGATGTGGATGGCCTCTGAAAATGGCTTGCAAGGTCTCAGGAAAGAAGCTTTAAAATTATATTTAATTTTTAAGTATAAGACTATAACTATTAACTAATTTTAAGAGCTATGTTAAAAAACGTCAGAAAAGCTTAGCACATACCTTGAGTATATGCTGGAGTTTTAAAATATTATTATAAAATCTGCCACATCATTTCTGCAGGTAAATCCACCTATTCAGAGTCTTTTCAAGAGTTCCAAATGCAGAAGAGGCTATTTTTGATTAAATAGGTAAAGATTGATCTAGACATCTGGCTGTATTTTTCTTGTTGGGGGATGTACATTTCTTGAATAGGGAAGAGGGAGATAAAAGTCATTGAAGTTTCTTTACCACTAGCAGGGTGTTTTGTAAGCAAGGACAACTCTCAGACCATCAAATGTGCATGTGCTCTTTGACTATCACATCCTCAAAGTAATGAAAATTGTCTCTGAAGTAGGAGTGAGTACCTATTCTCTGGCTGGATGAAAACAGCTTCTAAAATTCAGCTCTGCTTACAGGTAGTCAAAACTCCAAGTCTGAAATTTGCTACCTGCAAATACTTTGAAGTATTTTCTTAAAAGTAGGCGTAGCAAATAATCCTGCCAGTAGTCACTCAAATACTTATTTAGTGTTTACAAATAGACTATTTGCAAAGACTAAACACAAAGTGGACATTATAGCAGAGCAAATAAAAGACGTGTCTATTTAAAAACCTGCAGGCTATAGCAGGTCCACTCTCCTGTCCTTACAGGTTCATAACTGTTTTGCTCAGTCTTTTTGGTGGAAGTTGTTCAGGTAGTCTTCATTTTTTTCTTTTTTTTACCCATTCACACCATATTTTTAGCAAGTGATGACTGTGTATAAATATTTATATTTCTATTAAGCTTAGTATGCTCATAAGAACATTTAAAGGTTCATAGGCATACTTGGGGGCAAAGAGTGTAGAAATGTCTACCTAGGTACAAGGAGTTAGAGTTTTGCTCATCACCAAACAGAATGGAATCAAAATTTTTAAAGGCTTGGAACCCACATACTTGACCACAAATCTAAATCTGTTCCTTCATTTATTAAAAAACTCAGAATGAAAACAGACCAGTGAAGTAAAAGTAGTCATATTCCCTCAGGTTTTTATTTGTTTCAATCTAACCTTCTACTGACATATGCACCAGTGACCCTTTAGACCTGAATAATATTTTTGTTAAAAATGCATATTTGTATTCTTAACACTGTAGCATAAGATGCTCTGATACAATACAAACTACTGACATCTAGGTCATCAGGGAAAAAAAGTGCTTTCTGCATGGATTGGAAGCATTGAACTTTCCATGAGTAGTTTCAGTTTCAAATCCTGTTCAAACCTGTCCCCATTCTAACCACCTGGCTGCAGTGCAAGAGGTGCTCATTTCTTGATAGAGATGTACCACGGCATAGGGAACTGGGGAAAATTGCTCTATGCTATACATGCTTTGGCATACAATGTTTCTGAACATGTCATAGTGATTTAAAAAAGGGGAGAGAAACCACACTGAACTGGCAGACGTCACTGGTTGACTGCTTGCACTGGCCAGGGTTTGTTCTTGGAGGGTGAGCTGGCAGATCACAGGATCACTGCTGGCAGAGGTGCCTCCACATAGCACAATGCATAATAACAAAGAGCACAGCAGCAAGCATTTTGGGAATGGGGCAGTTTTAGAGGTTTGGGCCTGTGGGCTTCTGTTAAGTAATATTATTTTCTCCCTTTCTGTTGGATTCAGTGTTCTGAATTATGGGAAAGAAAGGATATGTCAAGTCATACTTATTGAAAAAATGTAATTTCTGTTCTCAGAGTAGTCTGGTACACAAATGAAATAGGCTTAAGAAGCTGGAAAACTAATTTTTGATGCTTACCCATTTGTGCAGAACTGCTGGATACAATTTCCTCATTATTTTCACAACCCACTTATATCTGGACAGGTGAGAGCCTATCTAATGTTATTGACTTTAGTGACCTGTTTTCAGAAAAGAAGCGGCACCCTCACACAGAGAAAGACCTCCTCTGAAGAAAAGAGGAAATGAGTCATATACTGCCTTAAGCTTGGATCATGCTTCAAACCTGCCATGTCCAAAATGGATGAAAGTAGAACATAATTCCAGAAAAAAAAAATCAGTTGCTTTTTTAAATTCAAAAGAAGTTTTAATTACACTGATAAAATCCTGGTTTGTGAATGGATCTCACCTCCAGCTCCACCCTCTTTGTTCACCATAGATGTTACAGTATATACAGGAGTGAAGAGTCTGGGAAAGATGTGCTCTTTTACTTAAACTGAATGCTGCATAATGCCTAGTTGCGAGAGGTATCAAGAACATCATATGTCCATATATATATATAACTTTAATATACATGTTAATGCTGTATAATCTTGCTGTAAAAGAACCCAAATTTTTATAAATTGCAACACTAAAAAACTTAAATCTTTGCATTTCCTGTTTTGTCATCAGTAATGTATCAGATGTATTTTAAATCATCTAACTCACTGCATGTTCGTGCCAAAACCTATAGCTGTAAAAAAATTATAGCAATATGATTGGCAGCATGCTTTTGAATGTAATTAATACAATGAAAATAAAATCTGAAATACTGTGATTGATTCTGTGTGCGTGCATATGTTCATGCTCAATACAAGAACAGTACTAAATCCCAAGAGTAAAAAAGCTACTATTCAAAATATTGGTTATCCAGCTCTACCAGAGTTTAATTGGCCCTCAGGGAGCATAACACAGAATAAAAAGTAAAATGCATAGAAGAGTAGAAAGTTAATAAGTGCAATTATTTTATAGTATTTAGAATAATGACTGTGGAAGCCAACCCTTCTTAGTTTGTTTTGATAAAAATAGAAAATAAAATTTCAAACCTATCTTTCTTAGCATGGTTATCAGTGAAAAATAAAACCAAATATAAATAAGGCAATGACTTATCCATAGATACTCCCACTCTGTCTGAAAAAGCTAGTTTTCATCAATTGCATTTTGCAGTTACAAAGAAAACAAAATCATCTGAGCAAGCCAGCTTTTTATACTCAGTGTTTCTATGGGTGCTTAAGGACTATGTGTAAGAAAACAGGGAGTAGGCACAATTTTATGTGCTTAAACAATTATGGGAATGATTCAGAATTACTTCCCTCAGTTCCCTTGAAGGTATTGAAGGACAAGAGTGAAAGATGGTTTTGGTAAATATTTTAGGAAAAGTGGGTTTCAGAAAGTGATGGGGTGTACTATGACAGGTAATAACTGGCTCCAGAACTCCATTCCTGAAGTTCTCATCCCTGGGCTTTTAAGATTACATGTTTGTGATGGCTGCATCCAAAATACTGTCATCATCCGTGTTGCTGCAGTGATACTCCTGCCAGGTACTACATGACAAAGAGACTTTTTGCACACAAGAGTGTTCATAATTAACTTAATGACAAGAGGCAATAAGCAGATATAACAAAGTGAAGGAGCTACAGGGAACTGTGAGATGTTTCTGAACAACAGCTGTATGACACTCACTGCAGCCACAGCAGCCAACTGCCATCAAGTGCTTCAGAGGCATGTCAAAGCAGGCAGAAATGAATGAGAGGTTTAAGAGAGGATAATGCATTGTGTCTGTTGATTGCTGCAGATTCTACAGAGATTCTACATCCCTTAGGTAAGCTTCAGTCTCTCAGGTTATTGAGGACAGCCAACAGGCACCAAGGCACGAACAAGTGTAAACAAGAAAGAAGGGACAGGACTGCAAGAAGACCAAAGGTAATGATAAAACAAGGGAAAGAGAGACACACACAGAACAGAAACAAGATCTGTAAAAGAAGGAAAACTACAGAAGGCAAACAGGGAAGGAAGGATCTGTAGGAAACATTCTCCTGGAACTGAATTTTTAAGTTGCAAAACACCTTTTATGTAAAATATGAATTGATGGTTCAAGTAGTACTGTGATCTATGAGTCTAAAAGTCTGCCTTGTTGATGGCAGGTCTCGAGATCAGTAGAATACAAAAATTAATATTTCTGTGTTCAATTTTTCAGGTCTGAAAACTAGAAGAAATAACATTTAAAATACATACTATTACAATTGCGGTGCTAGAGACTTAAAAGTTAGAAAAAAACAGCAAAACCAAGACTGTCTGTGCAACCTCAATTCAAACTCTGGAAGCAGATGTGATCTTTCATAGTAAGTTCACAGAAGCAAATTTTTGTCTTGTCGTGACTTCTGCTGGATCCCCTGTGTGACTCATCTGTGTGGCCTTACAAGTGCTCAGATTGAGAGAAAAACAAACACACCGTGTGGTGCAGCTTAGGAAGTATTCACAATGAGATCAGTTAAGGTAGTTTGTGTACAAGATCTCTTTAAGGTAAATGTTGTCAATTTTAACAACAGCAACAAATTATCCACTGGTATCTATTGTTCTGCTATTAAAAGTAAGCTAAGTATGAACTCTCATCCTAGCATTTTAATTAAAAGAAACCTAAGTGTTACGTTTTTTCTCAAAATGGATAGCATTCACTTGATTACTGTAAGAATAACCACACTCAGCTTTAACCACAGTGAATTATCCATCACTCCCACATCTTATGATGTTAATGGTAGTATAAATACAATCTTCAAAAGCATCCAGCGATGGCAGTCTAAAGGCTGTATCTTTGCTTATCCAAAAATAACAGAAAACTACCTTTTATATAATTCCAAGTGCTCTACCCTTTTTAAAAAATGTAAGTCTTCCTCCTATCTGCCCCTTGTCAGACAAAAGCTGTCTGTCTTAGAAGTTTTAATACACCCTGCACTTCAGGCAGACCTGTTTTTCCAAACAGCTAATGTGAGCTCATTATGTTGAATTATAATAGCTAGCTCTGCAATGTAAAACTGCCTATAATATACCTCAATATTGCTGGGTTGTATTGACATAAAGTACTAAACCAGGAAATGTAACTGATGGATGTAGTGTTGAGCTTGCTCCTGGGAGGTCTAAAAAGTGATGGATGTCCTAAAGGAACAAGAACAACAGAGGTTAAATAAAGGCTCAGGTTTTTGTCCTGCAATATAGCTATATGAAACAATTATTTCTAATGTTAGCTGTTCAAATAGTCAGGCACCAAAGGAGCACAGGGACTACCATGCTGAAGATGACCAGGGAATAACACCAAGTTTTGCTCTATTACCAATGGTATACTCAGACATTTAGGATGAAGGTGCAAAGTCCAGATTACATACTCTCTAGGGACAGAATGCATGTTTCTCCTGACCTCAGCCACTCCACTCATGCTGTGAAATATGATGGCACTCTTTGTAATTTTCATCTTGATTACTGCAACACCAGTCTCCATCCTCACGTATGTTTACCATTTTTTATTAACAGATACAATCTACTAGTAAGAGGATTAAAAGGCACTGAAATACACAAATAGATCATTAGAGACAAATTTGTCACTAATTAGAGACATTTGTAACTAATGTGATTCTTAAGGTTCAGAAAAGATAATCTTTAGAAGGTTGCAGCCAAAAAAGAAAAACCCAGAAACCCCCCAAAACACATGGCTGAACTTGAACTTAAGAGGAATCTGAATTTGTCTAATTTTAGCAATATGTTCATTGCCTCAGCTTCCTCTGCAAGTAGGTGGATTGTCCTCTTCAGCACAAATGACATGCCAGTCCCTCCAGAATCCCACAGTAGTGTTATATTCCCCTTGAAGCCAAAGGGAAATTCCTCATGAGAGTCTTAGCCATAGGCCCATCAAGTAGCATCATTACCATCAAGTAGCAGCTCCATTCCTTCCCTGTTGATATGGCCCTAAGGCTTTCTTATTCACTTTACTGGCTCCAATTGACCAAACCGTTGCAGCTTGGCTCATGCTCCAACCCTGTAGCTAGAGATGATTTTGAAAGTTCTCCCATAACCTCCCACGTTCAGCATTTTTCTTCTGTCCCATGGGAACTTTTTAAAAAAATCTTTGTGACTTGAGCTTGTGTTTCCTCTTCCCACACTTCTTTACAGGGAGCTTTTCCTAACTCTTTTCCCAAATCTTTTCGCAAATACTTTTGCTCATAAAGGTAACCTTCCTGATTCTTCTCCTTGTTGAGAGAATAATCATCATTTTCTCTGAATCCCATTAGTTATATTCATGTTGTTTTTTTGCATGACTTCCTCAGCCTTAGACTGCAATCTGCTTTTAGTGCTAGCTTAGGCTCCACCTGCTGAGTGGCTGTTCTAGGCTACTGGACATCATTAGAAGTGTTCTTTTTAAAAAAAATCTGAGGTATCTGTGGACTGGGTAATGAAACCACCAAAACTCAGTTGCTTGGGAAAGAAAAACAGAGTAAGGCAGTTTTGGAGCATGAGTTGCCAAGCCTAGTCATACAAGACAGATGAAATAATCTGAAAAGTTTAGTGACCACATTCCTGTTTATAACCTAATGTGGTAGACATGAAGTTGTTTCTATATATGAAAGCAAATAACATCACTGGGAAATCAAAAAAGAATCATGAATCTTCCAGTCTATTGTATGCTAGACCCTTGAAGAAAATATACAAAGAAATAAACTGTATTTATTTAGTAATGCTTCACTGGTTACTCTGTGTATTCTTTATATTTCTATATGTTTATTTTTACTAGATACAAACACCTAGTCATGAAGAAATAAAAGCATCTTTCATGATACAATACTTTGGACAGATTAAGGGTGACAACTTACAAACTTTAGAAATATCCTTTGAGCATGACACATCAAACTTATGACATATATCATGGATAAGCTAGAAAAGTAACATAAGTTAATAGACATCTGCATACTCAAAAAAATGATGAAGAGGAGCTCACACGATGTGTAAATGTTACATGTAAGACATCATAGAATCCATCTTCTCTATTGGTAGGTATACTAAAGCAACGCCACCTGGCTGTGACATGTGCCTTTAATAAATTCCTGTCAATGAATTCTGCAGTTTTCTGATGTCTGATGACTTGTAATTTATCTCAACTGAAAGCACGATGCACAGAACTAACCAAACTGACCAAGAAAAAAATATTCTAACAACAGAAAACGTCAATGAATGTAGCAGAGTTGGTTAATGCTAAGACACTTCACAGTTGGTCCTCATCACATTTGGATTGCTAATCCGCCCAAGGAGTATTTGGTAAATAACCAGTCTTCAGAGGAGTGAAAACTCTTGGCCTGAGTAGGAACCTACATGGTCAAGATTTGATAATCCAGAAGAAAAATATTTCAGAAATGACTGCTCTTTTGTTCTGGCCAATCAAAAGATTTGTAGTAGAAAGATCATAGTAAAAAGCTCTTCAGCACAGTAAAGAATAACAAAGAATAAGAAAATTTCTTACAACGAATTCTCTTTTTTTTTCTATTCTTACAAAATTCCTTATTCAGATTTTCCAGACATTGATTATCCTTGTGTATTTATTCCTTTTACAAAAGAAGGATGCTGTCTAAAGCACTGAAGATACCAACAAGGAATTTAAAGTTATCTTTATTCAAATTAATTCCAATTGCCAGTCACTGTGTTTTTTACCACCAGTGTGCATCGCCAGGCAACTTCTTGAATTTCAAAAACGTGAAGTTGCTTATAAATATATAAACAACACAGAAGTATGGGACACAATGAATTGTGATGTTTCCAGGTTACTTCCCTTAGTGCTGTGCCACAGCTCTGACTTGCAGCTGGGCTAAGTGGATGGCTGCATTAAGTTGCATTTCAGATATTCCACCATGAAAATTCTGCCATATTTTTCCCTAGCAGCAGAGAAAACAGGTCAAGAATGTCATTTCACACACACTCATACACGCACACACATTGCTGACTCAGGAGCAGATTTAACTGAAGTGATAACCGGGGGGAAATTGCAGTTAGTTCAAATCAGAGGGAAAGGAACTAAACATCAAAAAGTTGGAAGCACGTGCAGCTTCAAACCATTGTTTCAGACACTCACAAAAGCCGATTAGACGCAAACACAGCAGGTGTAAAACCAAAATCTGCTCTTAATGGCTTTGTTAGAAACTTAAGCTTTTGTTTGAAGTAGCTTTAGGATAGCTCTCATGCTGTTTCATGGTTAGGGTATTTCCTCCTAATGTAATATGTCAGGCATTGATAAGTTTGTTTTAAGTTGTATATAATTAAAGCAGTAAATAGAACACTGACATGTCTGTGACCTGAGACACTGCTTAATAGATGAAGTATAAGCAGGGCTGTGCTACAGAAAACATGCATATAATAAAATAGAGGTCAGAGAAGATCCTTTGCCCTAAATGAAATTACCTGTTTACTTTAAATCATGCATTAGCATTAAAATTGCAAGGAGAGAGCACCCGTCCTCCCCCCAGTACTGAGACAGATGGAATAAACCTCCAGCTGGAGAATTCTTGTCAATGTTTCTGTGGATGGAACTGATATCTCCAGAAATTAAAAGCTGTATCTACTCATTTTTTTTTTGTTCTTATGATAAGTATGCTAATTGGATAAAACAAGCGCAGACACTTGCAAATACATTGCTACAAGATATACTGTTTAATACCCACTCTAGCAATGAAAATTATTCTGTTTGTGCTAGAAAAGAGAAGCCAAGGAGAAAGGTCATTATCTTGTGTCTGCAGCTTTCATTCCTAATATGTGATTCTCATTTCTCAGTAAAGGGAAAATCGATTCTCCCTTTAAGTTGCCTCAGATTCAAAAAGGATAGAGCTTTTACCGACTGCATAGTAGTGATTTAGAATGATCATGAGATACATTATGCAATGCTGTTTTTACAAACCTCTGAGGTTCATTTCGATGTCTTTAATTGTGCTATTGAGTCTTGTCCTGACTAGTAAAATTTAAAAAAAGAAGGAACATTTTCAGTGATATGATTGTTTCGCAGAAATTTAACTCTTTCTTTTATGAGCTGCTTCTTAAAGCCTTACTGTTCTCCTCAGTTCTTATTTAGGTGAGATATTTTACTTGCAAAACTGGAATGTTAAAGGCAGACATGGCATCCAGGATTTCTGACAATAATAAAGAAATACTTACCAGATTCATACATTTATTAGGGCTTACCTAACAAGAAACTATGTCTGTAACAGAGACACACAGGTAATTTTTTCCTTTCTTTTTTTTTTTAATTATAAGATCAGATTCTCAACCAGCTAGGTTAAAAGGACAGAAAAACAACTAGGCTATTACTGAAAAATGTAACAAAATAAAAGTAAGGTTTAGGTTTATTATATTGCATAAAGAAATGTTACTTATATTCTGGAAAAGCCCTAAAAACTGGCAACACACCTGAACACAAACATGAGGAACAATGGAGTCACAGACTGTGGAGTGGAAGCCCTTACTGCCAGATGTGAAGGAGCAATGGGCTCACTGTAAGCATAAGGCTGGAGTCAGCACCTGGAGGTATAATCACTCTCTAAATTAGGACATGGCATACTCCAGCATTAGTAGTCATCAACAAAGAGTTAACAAAAAGAAGTGAAAGGATGTTTCTCATAAGAAGAAACCTCTTGCAAAAAATATCCTTGGGCTTAAAGAGATCAGTATCATCCCTGACATCATAAACTAAAACGTTTAGCACAAAACCACAAACCCAATCTCTTTGGCATAAGGATTCCATCTAAGCGAACACATTTAAACATGTATGCAAACTAATCTTTAAGCACATGTTTGAAAGCTCTGATGCATTGTGCACCTGAGGAGAAACTATGTCAATTCTGGTGAGCAGCTTCTTCCTGTATTTGCTAGGGCACGTTCTTCTTTGGGCTGAACAACACCCTGCATGAAAGCTATTATCTACCACTTATGAGGTATCTCAGATCTGGATCCAAATTCTGATCCTGACTCATGAACCCATAACAATAGGATTTCCGTAATTTCAGCTTCAAATTCCAGGTTGTGCATTACCTTTTCCATACTTCCTGTATTTTTAATTTCTTCCTTTCTTTTTTTTAATGTAGAACACAGAATTTTAATTTGATATATGTAAAAAATGAAAAAAAAAATTGCTATTGCCACCTGCTCCTTTCACCTCACCATCACTCACTAAAGACACCATCTGGGAGTGACTAGCAACCAGAGCAGGGAGTGAGCAGTCCATATGTTAAAATTTTAAATTTGACAGCCTTATTCTGGCCTTTCCATCACCCATTATTTTTCTATTTAATGGTTTTGTTACTATAACTAGTCTCTGCAACATTCGCAAGGTCTAAATAATTTTTTTTCATTGTGAATGAATCTTTATTTTAGGGTAAATCTTTCATTTAAGCTGAAATCCAGCAGCTTCTGTCCACTTCCAGATTCTTCCTAAAATTTAATGTAAAAAAAGGATAAGATGTTTAATTATCAAAACCTGTGGCAATTACTGTACAGCTAATGCATTAAATTATTTGACTAGAAAGAAAGCCCAGTTCTCTCATTTTTTACGTTAGCTTGTGAATGTGACAGAGCTCAGGATACTGTTAATAAACTTTATAAGACCAGCAAGAAACCTAAATAACTTTTTTCCTCTCCTTGTTTCAAACCCAAAATTCTATCTTGTGGGTTTGCCTTTTCGGTTCATATACATCAAAAGTGTAGTAAGAATCTTAACCAAAAACAAGGAAAATTTTTTTAAAAAGTAAAATATGCTTATATCACTATGAGAATAGGCTGGTGTAATCCAAAGGAAGATACTGTACCTTAAATGATGCTTGTTACTTGCTTACTATCCCTGGACCCAATTTTCAACAAACTAACTCGTAATACTGAAACTTCTAGATACATACGTCTGTAAAGCTTTTTAGTGTGTATTCATGTAGAGGACATTATAATCTAAGCTCAAGCAGATGGAGCAAAAACAACTTGTGAAAAAGGCCAGACACACAAACTTTTATATGCTCAAAAGCAAAGCCAGACTGGAGCATTCCACTGAATATCAGCATTTACATTTATCTTGTTAACATTTACATTTAATATCAGCATGTACATTTATCTTTTGAATGGATACATTTGCTTACAAAGTACAAAAGGGTTCTGTAAGACCATTCATGAAAAACTGAAAAGGTTTAGGCATTGCAAGACTTTACTACTACATAGTGAATAAAACCAGCAGCCAGTAAAATCTTTGAAACCAAAGTTATATTAAGCATTTATTTTAATACAAACCATGCAACTACATCTGATAAAAGCTTCTGAATTCTTTTGTACTACACTCATAAGCCTTTCAAGGTTATTCAGTGCCAAAACAAATATTATTAATGCAACTCAGAAAGCGTTCTGACTAGCCAGACAGCACAATGGGTATCTGAAGGATGTGCACAAATTCAAGGAAACAGGAAAGTGAAACTCATCAGAACACCTGTTGGAGAAACACAACTCACACTTAAAAAGGTCCTGTGCATTTCTTGGGCATTATCATTTGAATGCTCACTTTGTCAATAGTTTTCTAAATGTTACACTTCTCTGCAGTCTTAAGAATGTATGGATAAAGTATTTGATCACAATATCCATTACTGCAAGTCAAAATTTAAGGGGGCAAGGATCAAATTCTGCCATCTTCAGACCTCTGGGTGAAGGTAAAATTCAGCACCCTTTGCCACAGAGAAAAGGTTTACTTGGAGATGGCTTTATTGGAAGGGCAGCATTAGGCAGCAATCAGCACTATTAAGAGAGTTATTTCTTTTAGCCAAAGAGTTCTGAGATTTAGAGTTGAAGAAGTAGATATGTTATTTCAGTGAGAATCTACCCAGTAAAAATCATGTATTTTATACCTGCTCTCCCTCCTCCACTTGTATTTTGGAACTCTACTGGTGTGGCTGCCAGCTGTGACCAGACTGTCAATTATTTGGCTCCCTCATTGAATGGCTGGATCACATCCAAGGCTTCTTATTTACAAGGCTAAAACAAAATTCAGGTCCATTTTGTTTGTATACAGGTGCTCAATTAGGAGAGATCCTACAGGGAAACAATCTTTTATTTGAACTATAAAAGACATTGATGTTTTTTAATGTGCAAAAAAAGAGATGGTGCCTTATATTAGGAGGAAAAGTAGTAGTGGAGTCAGGAGTTTCTCTGATTCAGTGCACTTTCTTCAAAAAGCACTTACCAAGCCCAGGAAAGGGCAATATCTATTCTCAGTTTCAAGCATTTTCCAGCCAGAACTGAAGTCCAGAAGCTTTTCCCTGTTGCAGTTTTGCTTTCTGATAGCTTTGCTGCGTTCCTACAGGCATCTCCTAAGCCCTCATGAAGGCAACCCCTCCCAATCACTTCTGCTTATGCTCTGAGTGGGAATGAAAACCTGTGACTTTCAGTTATATCCTTCTTCAGATGAAAGAGGGGAGCTGCGCTGCTTCCCCCAAGTCATAGGAACCAACTGAAACAGTGACCCTGAATATTTGTTTTTTTTTTTCTGCAAGGTGTTTTAAAGAGCTTTATTGGTATAGCAAAAAAGCATTACGCAGGAATTCAGAGTCCTTTCCTGGGCACAGTCATTATAACAATTGCAACTACTGATCCATTGATCCCTTGATAATAGAAGAGTTTTCCACAGTTTTGTCTAGGTCCTTTCCAACCCTAACCAGCTTATAAAAGCCAAGACATTTAGCAAAATCTTCCTTTAATAAATGTTAAAATTTTATTTAGCATATAATTTTAATTTAGAGATGTGTTTTCTGTCTTCTCTTTTTTTGTTATGACATGAGGTCAGGAAAATGCCTAAAATAATGTCATGGACCAACTTTTGCACTACTATTTTTCTGTCATCTCATCATAATATAACAACAGAGTTTTACTTCATATTTTATCTTATTGTAAAATGGAGTAGCAAAAGTTTGCGTATTCTTTTGCTGTACGACTTGTGCTCTGTGGCATTAAAGCTGCTACTGTTACTAGCATGAAACAGTCAAGCATTTGTTTTACCTTCTGTGTTCAAAGCTCCTCTTGTGTCAGCCATATTTTGAAATAAGGATTGCCTACTACTATAAAAAAATCTTAGCTATTTCTCTGAATATTTTTTCATAAAAAGATAATTCAAGGTTAACAGGAAGAGATCAACATGGGAAAATCTTATTTACAATAGAATGAGCGCCAAAGAACAATCCAATGCAATCATGAGAGCCTTGGGTGATATTGGTTTAGTGTGAGCTGTCCCTGCCCATGGCAGGGGGGTTGGAACTAGATGATCTTAAAGTCCTTTCCAACCCTAACTATTCTATGATTCTATGAGTGCTATTATGTGTTATCATGGAGGTATTTAACAATTTAAAAACATAAACCAAATATTAAAGCAAAAGTGAGGTCAAAACAGAATGTTAATCAACAGCTTCTAGTATTAAATTGATTGCAGAGTTTATATACTGTTTGATAATTTCAAGCAATCATCATTAGAATTCAGAAATTAAAAAAGGCAAAAGATTCTGGGTAATTTTTTTCTTTACCAGCTTATCCTTGAACAGCCTTAGCTAGTCTGGCACAGCTCTCATGATGCAGAGTCAGCTCACAAACCCATTGCTGCCCTGTAGCACTGTTACATGCTAATGACACCATCAGCAGTAACTTTCAAGGCTTTTCACCTTGAAATCACTGATCAGGCTATCAGTAGGATCAGTAATATTTTCCTCTGTCTTCTTCGTTCTTCTTAGATCAGCAGATCTGAAAAATCAATGGGTAGGACACATCCACTGCTGAGAGGTGTGGGTCTCTTCTAGTCTCCATGGATTTTGCCTGTCTCTCCAAGTAAAAGGGATTCTCTAATTTCTGAGTGTGAGGAAGACTTTCTACTCCTTTCCAGTATCTGCTTAGTATTTATCACTGCTCAGCTACAGCAGATTCTCAGCTTAAGGATCTTGGTGACAGTCTCCTCATACAAATCCCCCTTGAATTCTCACAGAACATACTTTTAATGGTACTTACCTTTTCTGCAGAAACACAGCCTCAAAAGCAAAATTTTACAGAAATTATGTGTTATACCTCCGGTACCACAGATAAAGGTGTTAGAGGTGTTATACTGGTACCATAAGGAACAGCTTAATTGACGTAAACTGATACCTCCAGTATAAAAAAGAATTCTCAAATATTAGAGATGCATTTATTTCAAGGGGCTTCGTACTGAAGCTGAGCTTAAAAATTAATGACTCAGCCAAACATTATAAATTCCTTACTACAACATTTCAGCGATCCTTATGCTGATACATGCACTAGTCCTTTGCACACCAGAATCTTTTCTAATTTTTTTTTTTTTTTTTAGTGAAAATCAATACAAGTGGACCTTTTTCCATGGAATAGGTGACCTCTGTTGCAGAGCTTGAAAACTGTTTGCTAACAATACTGGGAAAATGGAGGTTAAGTATTGCTCTATTCCTGAGACAACTTTGATCCAAAAAGCGGTGGTCACAGTTTTGGCTTCATCATTATGGTTAAAGCCATCCAGCAATGCAGAGGAGTAATGAACACATTGCAGCTCTGGTGCCAGGAGGGCATTCCTATTGCTGCCACACCTTTCTGCTTTCTTTACGAGAAAGGTCTGAGTTAAAGTAGTAGAAGGGGTGTTTTCCTACATTACCTTGAGTTTTACCCTTGGATATATTGAAATTACCAGATATAGGCACCTTCATTCCTCCCAGAGGAGCATTCCTGATGGCTTAGCACAACAGGAAAACAGCAGAGTAAGGTGTAGGATGCATCCTCCTGGTAACCCTGCATAAGTATTCTGATCACCAGGAAATGCCAATCAAGAGACACATCCGGTTTATTTTTACAGATGAATACATATTTTACATTTCAGTTACCTTTTATGTGCTTCTTGGAACATGCAGAGCCAGCTGATGCACTCAGCAAAGGCAGAACATGGCCAAAACAGGTCTGAAACACCTACAGGCAGGTAACCATAACTCCTTGGTGGTGCAACCAACCATCCCTTGCCTTTCCAAACTCCCTGACATTCATTCAGCACTGTGTGTTTTTCGGAAGATGAACATGAGATCTATATATATAGCTGTCAAAACTCCTGCAAAGATTTTCTTACATTTACTTCTTGCAAGGCTACCTCAGACTTCACTGAAGTTTTGGGAGCTTTTCCACAGCCCAGTACGTTACTTTCTCCATAGTCTCTGCATGAAATTCGGTTGTGTGTGAAAGGCTAACATAAGATAGAATAAAAACTGCTACTGAGGGGAGACTTTTATTCATGAAGAAAGAGCTGGGATGACAATGCTGTAAGATCTGCTGTGTATAGAATTGAAGTTTTTAATATTCCAGAAAGATTTCCAGCAATTTAATGCTCTTGTTGCAAAGCTATGTTTGCAAATTATATAGAAACAAATGAATGTTCTTTTTTTTCCAGACAGTTAAATTCACAATAAGATTTTGTTTCTCAATGCTGAGAATAGTTTGAGTTCTTTTCTGTGTTCATTAACATTTGTCCACAAAATGAGTGTGAGTTATTAGTCTAGAATATAAAACAGTCTTTCTTTGTGACTCAGGAAAAAGACATGCTTGAAGACTGAATCCTTTTTTTGCATACACTTATTTCTTCATCAACCAAAACTATACTGCCAGACAGCTTGTTTAGTTCACTACTGAGTGATTTAATTTAAGATACAATTGAACAATCTTTTTGGTTATATTCTAGTTATGATATTTTAACACAAGACAATACACTGTATACTCAAAGAATGTTTTGTTCAATTCAATCTTACACCCTACAGATTCATATTTCTGAAATTCAGTGCAGTTAAGATGATAAAAATGGTGGAGTTTATGGAAGAGTAACAATAATATCTACTTTCTTGTTTTGTAGTTGAAGCAATAAAATTCTGCCAAAATTATTTGTATTATTTTTAGTGTTCTAAGCGAGCTATTCAGAAGCAAATCTTTACCAAAGTAAGGTTTTCTTTGGCTGTGAGAGTAACTACATGTATGCATAAGGACGAGCACCAAAAGACTAGCACTCCAGCTACTCCATGACAACAGTGAAATGCAAAGGCTGATCCTGCTCATGCTGAAGATAGGAGTCACGCTGCCTCACCAAGTGCAGCATTGTTAGCATAAACCAAATTAAACAGAAAACAATTTACTACAAAGCACACTTTAAAAAGGAGATGGGTAGGTGACATTTTTTTCCGCTTCAGTCTGGGTTTTCCCTTGAATCCAAGTATTTCAGGCCAAACACAATAGCTGTATGGAGCGGATGGAAGCTCATGTCCAGCATGTGTTCTGACTTATCAAAGAACTCCATATGGAAGCTTATTTTTCACCCTTGAAATAACTGATGTCTCCTCCATATCCAAGATCTTATATGACAGGACATAGGGTTTTTCCATTTTCTAACTTCATGTCATCAAAAGGACTAGCAAATGATCTGTTTTTCTTTCTTGGCACTGGCAGCAAGAAAAACTGGTAAATATTGGAATCCTGGAAGTTACAGGTGCTTAAATATAATTGATCTCAACAGTACAATGATCATTTAGACCACCTGAAAAGTAAGGAGAAAATACGAACTTAAAGCACTGACATGGGAAAAATTATGCAGACATTTCTGTTGATTCCCTACTGGGATAGCCTGATTAAATAAAGATTCATTAATCCTTAAAAGCCCTGAAAAAGTTATCTGAGGAAAAAAACTAATCTAATAATTTCTAGCAATAGCCAACAGTTAACACCAGAATAATCCATGCCTAACTCTGTCTTTAAGCCTTTTGCCACACCAGACAGGGATAAAGGAGGACTAAGCAACATGAGGACATCCTGGCTAAATCAGGGATTACTGGATTTTGCATGCTGCTGTGGGACCACTGCTACCCTTAGAGAGGGTGTCACATGCATTACCTTTATGCCAGGCAAAGTTGTCATTCTTAAGATAGCCTGTTCCACCTAGTGAACTAATGCATCTCACAAAGTTCTTCCAGACACTGTCTTACATTTCCCCCTCACAGTTTCATATCATAGGCCTGACAGATTATCACATCGTCCCTTCATCAAATATTTTTAGATAGATATGGATACAGCTGTATTAAGTGTAGATAATCTCCTCTATAAAGAGTACCACAGAAAACCTGATACTTTTCTCCCCGGATCTGATGACACTATCCTCTTTCCAATTTGGTGCATAATTTTATAAGCTTCTCTAAGTACTGGAGCTTACATTGTTAAGTGGCCTATTGACCAGCCTGGTTTGTGACATGAAGGATTTTCATGTGATGGTTGAGTAGTTAGTTACATCAGTATTTTCCCCACCTTTTCACCTTGTGAGTAGAGGACAACAGCTTTGGTTCTTGCAAACTTAAATCCGTTTCGTATACCACTTCCCCACATACCTGTTAACACCTTTTCAGGCTTCTCACTTTCACAATATAATTATCACATTCCCAGTGTTCTGTAATTCTGTATGAGAATTTCCCTTAAGAGTTTTTCTTCATTTTGAAATTCTGGCTGAATAAAGTCTTGTTGACATGGCATTCAAAGCACTTCACCATTTGTCAGTGCTTTTTTTCATTATAGTGCTGCAATCAGGATACTAACTGATGTCACAGTACTACGTACAGATGAGTACTGAAAATATCTAAGTGATACCCTGCTCCTACATCGCAAAATTTTCCTGAAAATTTACCCTTGATTAGTAAAATGTCATGGGGCACAGTATTAATGTACTACTCTCTCTTCATCTGCTAATTATACCTCAGCATTTAGGACCGGTATTCACATAGGTCAGCCCTCACAAACATAGCAGAATTTTACCCTTTTTAATTCTATTAGAAAAAGGCAACCTGGTTCATAAGGCAAGATCTGTTCTTTATAAACCCATGCTGTTTATCGCTCTTGGCACTACTGCCCTGGATCTAGTTATTTTTCTCTCAATATTTGTTCCATTATTTTAACGAGGATCACAATTACAGTTCTAGGCTTTGATCCTGAAATGAGCTCAGCAGGAGCTTTACAAGTGACAAAATTCAGTTAATTTCATGCCCTTTTTCATTTAGGGCCCTGTGCAACTAATATGGAGTCGCTGGATATTTTACTCATTGATTTCCACGAACCTTAGGTAACATTAAGGTACCACTTTCAACAATGTCTAAACACTTTTTCCTTTGTTTTGAAAGTGTTTTACCCAGGGTGTTACTAAAGGCTCAGCCTTAGTGTATTTTCCTCAAGCCTTATTTCCGTTTAACTCTTCAGTCAGTGTTTCCTTCCTTAGTCTTCTCATTTTGGTCTTTCTTACTCTGTCTTACCCTCTCCAGGACACTTTTTGTTCTTGGTTTGTGACCTCTCATTTGCAAAGTTGCTTTCTCTATACATTTCTGTTACCAGAAGTTCTGAGCAGCAGGAGCCATGGTTTTATGAAGGACCAAACAGTGGGTGGGGTGGTGTTATTGAAACTTCTTTGGCTTAGGAAATTGGGCTGAAATTCCTTGTAGAAGATTTCAAACAGCCTCCCACACACTTTTATACTCACCCCATCCCAGTAGAAACCAGCAATGAGAGAGATGTGAAAAGGGGAAAGAAAATGGGGGAAAAAGGCTTTAGTCATTTGATATGTTTGCACTGGGCTGAAGAAAGGAGTAAAGGGTCAGCCTGATTCCTGTTTTGTCTGATATGATTTATATATCACTGTTGACAACAACAGAGGCCAACTCCACATTATGGATTAACAGCTTGTCAGTGAAGGACAGAGTAATTTATTTACTTTTCATGACAGAGTTCATTGGTTTGGACTCTCATATAGGACATGTTGGGAGATTTCTTTATATTTTCCTAACGTTTACTTCTAAACAGACCTTGGACGAGGGAACAGACTTTGATTTGTGGACATTTGATATTCCATTGTTTGTTAGATATTGTATTTCCTTGGCCCTTTGAACATCTGACTTACAGCAGAGAAGCAAAATAATAAAAACAGTTTAGGATATTAAAAACAGAATTAAACAACAACAAAAAATAGATATATTTTGTTCTTTTCTGGATGTAAGGGCTTTGTGGAAAAAAAAAAACCACCACACCTTGTCATGAGCAGTGGCAGTCATTTTTTTCTCCTTCTTATGGCTGGTGCAGTGCTGTGTTTTGACTTCTGGGCTGGGAACAGTTGCTTGATAGTGAGCATGTTTTGAGGGTGTTTTTGTTCAGGGCCTTTTCTGAGCACGTGCTCTACTGGGGAGGAGGGGAGGCCGGGAGGAAGGAGAGACAGGACACCTGACCCAGGCTAGCCAATGAGGTATTCCATACCATAGCACGTGTTGCCCAGGATGCAACTGGGAGAGGGAGCTGGAGGGGTGGAGCGCTGGAGGAAAATGGAGGAGGAAGCACGCGGTGCTCGGCCGGGCAGGGTGGAGTGAGCACTGGCTGGTGGGGTGTTGTATTCTTTTCGCTTGTTGTTTGCTTTATCATTATTATTTGTAGTAGTAATGGCGGTAGTGATTGTGTTGTGCCTTAGCAATTAAGCCGTTCTTATCTCAACCCCTGGGGGCTACATTCTTTGGATTCTCCTTCCTAACTCTCTGGGAGTTGGGGGAGCAAGGGGGTAGTGAGTGAGAGTACTGTGAGGATTTAGTTTAAACCACGACACACCTAAAAATACCCAACCCATACCACTCAATTATAAGCTTCGATACCAAACTTTAAACTTAGAGCAATTGTTTATGGCTGAATCACATAAAACTATAAAACAGTTCATAAAGGTGTATCCTCACCAATGGCTGCTTTAGCATGGTTCACTACGAAATGGAGTTTTAAAAACTGAAACTTGCTTTTTCATGTTATATTTTGACCTTTTGATTTCCTGGATCTGCTTGATCATTATTTTCTTCCCTTTCCCAGTAAATGTCACAGGAATTTATCAGTTTACTGGATAACTTGAGATTTATTGGGTGCTCCATATTCATTTGGACAATGTCAGGGGTGGTAGCATTTAGGGCTGAAGTCAAGACAACAGATTTTGTCATGAAGGTGTCTTGTTTTGTGCACTTACACAAAGAGAGCTATAGTTTATACTTTCATCTTTCCAAGCTTGGTTTTATACATTTCCTTCCACTTTACCAAAAATCTGAGTCGGGTTTAGGGAAATATGGATTGTTTTTTCTTTAATGTTAGAAAACATATTCAGTTATGCACATTTGCAAATGACACCCTGGATTTCTAGGAGACATCTTGGCAGAGGAAAGGACTATAAATCCTCACACACACGTTTCTGCAATCCAAGAAGGAACTGAATACCACCAAAGCCTGGCAAAAGAAAGTGAAATAAAAATGACTGTTCCCTTTTTCCTGCAACTGCCGTTATTCAGAATATTAAATAAGAAATCTGACAGATGGAAATATTTAGATTGGAGCTCAGAGAGAAGATTCAATGTTATCAGAATGGATTTGACTCTACTTTTAGTCTCCAATGCCTCTATTAAAAAAGCACGAGGCAGAGTTATTCTAATGGAAAACATTATATTTGCATTTATATGGGAGAGTGGAAACCAAAGTTTAAAACCACAAATTACTTTATATGTAGCATTTTAGCATTGGGGTTTGAAGTGTCCAGATGTGAAGAAATATCAGATATTTTAAAATGAACTTATTATCCAGGGGAGAGAAGGGGTTGAAATACAAACAGATTTGCTCTACTCTCTAAAAGACCTCTAAAGAACAAATGGCACTGTGGAGTATATGATCACCAGATCTGGGCTGAATAAACAAAAAAGATACAAAATAATAGGAAGTAATTTTCAATTAGAATTTGCTAGGTTTCTTTCTCAGACTTGCTTCAAAATATAATTTAATTACTGATGATTATTTGTAACTAGAAAAAAAAAAGGAAATTATTTTAATCAAATATGAGTCATAGCCTTAACTCTAGTAAATACCTTAAGAGGAGACTAAAGTGATGTAATAAGTATCTACAAAAACCTGATTTTATTCTGAAGAAAGATCATGTTTAAAGATCACGTTTAAATGACTACAAAGAAGATGGAGGCTGTCGCTTTCAAGGCATCACATAGAGAAGACAAGCAGCAACAGGTACAATTTGCACTTTGAGAGGTTTTATCTTGATGTATGAAAAAAGATTTTTTACAGTAAAAACAAATACTCATTGGACCAACCTCTCCAGGGACCTGGTAGAATCCCTATTGTTGGAAGCTTTCAAGATGTAATTGAACAGATTGCTAGATAATCACGTCTAGGCTCTTTTCCTCAGAAAAAGATGACTCAGAGGATATTTTAGGATCCCTTCCAACCTGGGCAATTAATCTACACTACTGCAGTGTGGATGCTCAAGAGTAAGACAAACATCACTGCTTATGCTTTTCCAAGATGACAAATAAAAACCTATGTAGCATTTCAAAATGGCAGATGTTAAGGAACATGAGAGAGGAATGAGTTGTATATTTTATTTCTTCACCATTTACAAAATGCCCTTATTTTTTTATTTATTTTTTTTTACTTAGCCTTATCACAAAACATTTTAAACAAACAAAAAAAAAACAAACAAAAACCAAACAAAACAACACCCCAAAACCCAAGTCCTGTTCTCACTAATAAATGGCATTAGAAAACATCAATCATACTGAATACTTCGTCACCCAGAACAATACCTCTGGTACTTGCAATTCCTAGGCTGTAACAAATATTTCTTCTCTAACAGAATTTATCTGTAACAGGATCAGTATCTAAGAGATTTATTAATAAAAGATTATAATGTCACTGTATTCTACCTGTGTTCATATAAATAATTTAGGCATAAAGGAATTCCCTGATCCTTTTTTACAGACTTGAAAAAAATGAACAATGTCAAAAAGGATTATGGCAAATCAATGTGCTCTTACATTCTTTTACTAAAGACACATGAGAGTGAAAAAGATTGCCAGAGCAATCAAATATGGGGTACAAAATGAAAAGAAACATAGAAGATGACACAGACACAAAACACAGCATCCAGCAAGCAAATAAGAGGAAGTGTGATTGTATTGATGCTAATGCTAGTCAGAAGGTAACTGGAGGTTATGAAACATTTAAATTTTTTTTTCTCTTTTTCATATTGTATCTTGAAATAAAATTAAATCATTTTCATGGAAAGAATGTCCCAAAACACAGAAATAACTCAGAATCTTGGCTGAGCAGGGCAGTCACCTGAGGCTGGAAAGCTTCTCTAGAGTGATAAACAAGAGCAAGGCCTTGGAAGAGTTTGTGTGCAGGGGTGGTTTGATCAGTCAGATGTTCTGCAGCTGTCTCCTAATTTGATTTTGAATTCAAAAAGTTTCCTGATGAATGAAACCCATCAAACCCATTTTTCAAAAAGGTCCGGAACCAAATTCCATTGCTATAATTTTATCAACTGCAAATGAGCTAATCTGATTTGTACCAGCTAAGAAATAGAATCAGAAACCTCATAAATTACAGGTGACAGCTGGTTATTTCCCCCTTTGCTCATCATCTTTCTGTCACTTTTGAGATAATTTAAATTAAACTTTCAAGTAACCTAATTTCCCATTTTTAAACTCTTCTCTCTCTCAATGCTCCTTAGCTTAAAGAAGCATTCTGCAAACCTGCAGAATTGGCATACACCTATAGCTTTTAAAATAGGTTTCTAAAGGTCTAAATAGCCAACATCTCCTTTCGTCATAAACAAGCACCATCTGTATCAATGGTTTCAGCCCACATGCCTCCCACAGCTCCAAATAACTGCAATAGTATGTCATAGTTACCCTCATATCTGATGAAGCTACAAATTCAATTCACCATTAAGGACATTCCTGAGAATTTTAATTAGATGAGAATTTGCAAAGGCAGGCAGTAGAAGTTAGCATCTCCTACAACAGGAATAAAGCTAGAGCTAGTTGCATCAGAAACAGTTATGGGGGGTCAAAGTCATATTCCGTAAAAGTATCAGACAACTTTTCATGTACAAATCCTGCATCTATACAAAGGTCCCTAAAAAGGTAGCATCATGCCATCACACTAACTGACAATTAATTTCATTCCACTATTGAGGAAAGATGGATTAAAAACCTAAAGGGATGAAAGTGAGCACTCAAACCACGTTTCACAATACTTTTAAACTCAAGCAGTTGCAACTTTCATTCATTCTCTGGTTATTGCTAGTGGTGAACAGTAACAAAAATAAATAAATTAAATATCAGTTCCTTAACTTGGCATGCTCTTTTAAACTTTCACATGAAAACTGCTCACTGTATTACCGTAAATGTTGCATGTTTGAATAAAAACCTACAAAACTTAAGGTCAACTCTCTATTGTTAACACAAACATTCTAACAAGCAGACAAGCTTAACAGAGGGAAACTCCAGATCATTTTAACAAGCAGACTAGTAATTTACTGCATTTATAATTCCCTTGGTTTGAAAAAAAAAATATTTCTGTGTCAGAAAAACAAGTCCTCTCAATTAACTTTTAATTCTGCCTTTTTGTTGCTGACCCGTCTCCTTTACATAAACATTTTTAAAACACTTTCATTGTGTTCTGTGCCATACTTTGTGCACCTTATTCTATTACTCAGCATTACATTTATATTACTTTTATCTTACAGTGATGCTAAAGGATAGACCTACTAATATAATGGAAATTTCTTAAGAAATGTAACCTGATTTACTAATTTCTGGTAAGACTAAACCACCCTAAAATACCCTTATTCTGTAATAAAAGCTAAAATGAACACAGAAATACTAAGTCAACTGCTTTTATAAGTCCAGTAAAAACTGCTGATCCTCCTCCTAAGAGCAGAATCTTTTGAATACCTAGTTCGTTCCACCACCAACAGTCTGAGGACCCTTACTCCTGTACTAAAACAAATGCAACTTTCAGTTTGGTTCTTCAAAAGCATACCTGATTCCCTTTATATAAGTTTCCAGAGCCATAAGTACCAAAGGACATAAATAAAACATAAATTATTCAAGAGATTAAAAATTCTAATTCTAATTTAAATTTTAATTCTAAAAATTGTAATTCTAATTCTATATATTTTTTATTGTTTTCTTTAAAATAATGAAACATTGCTCTCATTTTTAATAAGAACACAAAGAATCAAGAAATTGGACACTGGTAAAACAGCTGAAAAAGAGGGGTTTGGCTCACTGATCCTTTACAAAGTAGGTCAGTCAAGATCTGTCTGTCAAATAATGCCACTAGAATAATGGATAGAGAAGCTGGTAAACAACAAAATAGAGCATTTCTGATATCGTAGCTATTCTGTAAGTTACAAATGTTCTAAAACATTCAAAAGTTTCTAAAGGGCAATTTTTTATTTATTTTTTATGAAATGTAAAATGCCAGGTGCACAGTCTCTGTCACTTCATCATCCAGCTCTAGGACAATGCCTTTGCTGTCTTCTAGTCTTACCTGTAGATTTTTTTCCTCTCTTTTACCTGCCTGCCTCTGGGTTCACTTCTCCATTAGGGAATTATTATTCTAACAAATATATATATGAATTCTCTCCTGGCAGAAAAAGAAAAAAAAAGGAGTTATCAAGATCCTTATAAAGCCTCGGGCACTACGGAAAAGCCAGCATGCAAGGCTAGAAAATGCCTCAGGCTTATGGCAAAGAGCAGCATAATTCATAGGCTGGGGGAGCATATGAAGATATAGATGTGTTATTGAAACTGAAGACCAGAGACAATGCTAGGACCCAGAGGACTGCAGTTAGGACAGTAGATTCCTCCATGCTGAAAGAAGACTTAAAAGTTACTTTGCAGGCTGAGATCTCAGATAAGCCTCTATAGTCAGAGATGCCATTTTTAATACAGTAGGTCACATGCTTATGCCAGGTTAAGTCTATGGTGCAATTAGAAATTCTAGTAGCCTTTGTAGTTAAAAAGCGCCTTCCTCTTTTGCATGAAAAGGTTTTGACATAAAACTTTTAGGCAGCCCATGCTTACAGTCTTCAGGAGCTGAAACATCGGAAAGTGTCTTAAAGACATAGCTCTGGACATTAAACCCTTTGTTTTTTTAGGACATCTGAAATAAGGCTCATGACTGTACTTTTCAGCTAACTAAGAAGGTTGAAACATTGTTAATTGGGTTGCTATAACACTGTCTGGATGGTAAAGTTTTTTCATATCAAAAACATAGCTGTAAAAGAAAAATTAGTGGAAGATATTGTCAGAGAAAATGTAGAAGAAATATGTCTTCAAATCCATCTGGATTTTTGAGAGTACTGTGTGTCTGCTGCTACTGTAGCAATATGATTATGATAATAATCAAAATGTACCTTTTTCAAAACGTCACTTGATATACCTGCGCTCAACAGTATTGATCTATATCTTGGTAACTTAGATAAAATTTCTCTTTTTGTAATTGAATAAATATCATCAGGATTAAATTTTCTTTAGCTACTTCTTATATTCAAACACTAACTTGAAATAAAATTTCCAGTGAAGTCTGACAACACAGGAAAAACTCCCTTTTTTGATATCAGTAATTACGCTTCACTTGAGAAATGGAGACAAAAAAAATCCCCCCAAATGTCCCATGAGTCTAGTTAAATAAGATGTTTAGCTTTTGAAAATGATCTGATTTTTAACCTGATTTTCAGAACCCTTGAAATTAACGTCTTCAAGTATGTCAAAGTGGGATTCAGGAAGACTTGGAAGGTGCTGACCTGCCAAGCTTCCTTCTGTAGTCAATAGAGACAGGCAGGTCCTCCAAGGGCTGAGTATACTCAGTTTAGCAGCTCTGCATCATCCCCGGAGGATACTTAAAACAAAAGTTAGGCTTTGCAGATACGCCTCCTGATCATTCCTGGCTCAGGAATTTGTCCTTTCCCAGCAGCACTTTTGAGTTGCAGGAGAGACTGGGATGAAACAAACTTCAACAAAAACTGCCATCAGATTAGGAAATCAAGGGGCCTAAGCTTACTGAGAAATGACTCAGGAAACTGTAAAATGTATATTTCTGAAGTAAGAATTGTTGGTTATCTCTTGCTTGGTTTTTTTTTTTTAATTTAAAGTCCTCTAAGTAATGAATTAATATTCTAATATCAGGTTATTGTGCACAATACTTGCACGTTCTGGATATGACAAGGAAGAAAGAGTGCCATAGTTTGAAAGGAAAACCATGAAGATACAAAGAAACAGGGAGGACCAGGGAGGGGAAAAGAAGAAGAAAATAGGTCTAACTTAACTATTTAATTTGCTAGTGTATTTTAGTCTTCTAAATGTCACAATCTATGGAGGCTAACAGAAAGGCATGAATACATTTGTGTAAATGAGTAACAAATGAGATGCATCCCTCAGGCTCTGGAAAGTTGCCACTGCAATTTTCTATTAGTCCTAGAACACTGTCCCTTATAAAAAAAAATAAAATCTCAAGCTTAACAGAGGGAAACACCCTATCATTTTAACAGTTAATCCCATAATGCAGTGCAATGCAAAATGGCAGCCTGGCGAATGTTCCTAGAAATGTAAAGAAGCAGAGCAAGTACCAATCTACTGCCATCATTAAACACTGAACATGAGAGATGTCAAAAAATCATGCTCAGAAGAGCATTTGTCCTTAGCAATGCAGCTAAAATCTGGTATTGACCTGTCAACAGAGAAGGTCCATTTTTTAGATGCTGGTAAAAATGAAACAGAAATTTTAAGTCATAATTTTGAAGAGATACTGAAATTGGTTTTCTTGTGTGAAATACCTTGCTTAGTAGGAAGACTTTTCTTTCATAAGCAACTTCTTTCTGAGGATCTTACAAAACCAAAAAGGTATAGCTATAATTTGTGAAAATACTCCTCATGACTATGATTTGTATAGTAGAATGCAGGTATATACCTATATATCTTCCATGGGCATATATAAAGTAGGATTTACAAGACAGACTAGTAAAAAATTGTATGAAATGTGTCTTTTGCTTCCTAAATATATCTATTGCATATTTCACATATAGAATCATAGAATAGTTACAGTTGGAAAGGACCTTAAGATCATCAAATTCCACTCTCCCTGCCATAGGTAGGGATGCCTCACACTATATCGTGTCACCTGAGGTTCTGTCCAGCTTGGTCTTTTGAAGAACAGTATTTATGCACTTGATAAAGATCATTACCAAATCAACTGAATTTCAATAGTGGGTAGAGATAGAATGAAATTAATTTGTATGAAATATGTTTCTAATATATTCTAAAATAAAATAATGTAAATTAACCACATTAAGAAAAATAAGGAGGAAAAAAGTTACATATTGCTTCCTTTATGTACCATAGCATTTTTGGATATTTTCCAAACACTTATCAGAAAAATTGCTTCAGCGTGCTATAAAAGGTTTCAATACATTTTCATAAGTGTTTCCATCCCTTCCAATATTCCTCTCCCAAATAAAATAGGATATATGCTTATGAAAATATCTTCCACATTTCCTCTTGGTATATCCAATATGCATATCAATATTATTTTTTGCCATACATCACTTTACCCTATATCACATTTTCATACATATATGTTAAACATAATCAAAATACTTCAGAACGTATTGCTTCTACCATAGAAAACACAGGAAAATCTGCCGTCAGTGGTCACCCAAGAGACTAACAAAAAAATAAATCACTGCTTAACAGAGGTGGTCTTTTTCTGAAGTCAAAGGAGCTGAGTGCATTCAATACTTGTGGGAATACTCTGATTTGGTTTCTTTAAAACAAGAAATGGCTGAAGCAGGGTGGTCCCATGAATAACTCCCTGTCTCATTTACTTGACGATAAACTCAAATAATAACATAATAAGCCTTACCCGTATGTAACACAATTCCATGTAGGCTTGACTGGTCTTGAAGGTGCATAGACCAGCAAGTTTGAAATGCAGAACTGGTTTAACCTTCATGAAGGTCTTCAGGCTTTTTTTTTTTTAAGTATCAAACAAAATGTAATTTTGAAAAAATAACAATGGTGGCATATAAAAGACTTTTTTTTTGCTAACAATTGCTTTAAAGTTGCTTTACAATTGACTTTTTAAAAAATAAAATCAAATTTTCTCTAGCTTTTCCATTTTTCCATATCTAGCTTTTATTGATAACTGAAAATTAAAAATAAAAAGGGGGGGGAGGTGAGAAAGAAAAAATCCTCAAATCTTTCATATGTCCCAGATTTATTTATGATAACATTTAGTTCTCTGCTAATTGTCACCACACCCATGTACAACATTTACTTCTCTCTTTTCTGAATTAGCCACTGTCATTATTTCCCCCCCCCCCCCCCCCCCCCCCCCCCGCAGCATCCTCAAGAAAGACTTAGCAGTTTCTGCTGAAGATGTCTTGGTAAAATTGAATGGCATAACACACAAGGAAAACACAACAGACAAATAATAGTGGAGGGACATGGACACAGGGACTGAGGGGGGATGAGGCAGAGGAGTGAGAACACATAGAGCTTTCACAGAGAAGAAGAAATACTGGGCTCTCAAGAAGCAGTTGAAGAGAAGCAATAGTATATTTAGAGAACTTATAAAGACTCATACCAGTCAACAGGAGTCTACCCCTAATATAAGTGCTGCCTTCCACTCTCCTGGACAAGTGAAGCATGTTGGCAGAACAGAGAGATTCACGGTCAGACCTTGAGGTGCCTGAGACCCCAAGAGACCATCCTGGCAGTCACAGGCGAAAGGGAGGCCTCAGAAATTTGACAGCTAATTGTGAGAAGGCAGAGGGACTTTTCATGTTTTGTTTTGCTTTTCACTTTATAATCCCTGGGGCTTTCAGAATACAGCTTTGAGCGTAATAAAATATTTCCTGCTAGAGCAAATTGCCCTTAGCAACCACAGAAATCCCCCCCACACTCTTTCTACTGCTACGAAATACTTGCAACTGCCAGACCCAACAAGCTGTCATTAAAAAGCAACAAAGTCTATGACCTCTCCTACTTTTGACTTGGTCTGCAATCTAAAGCTTTTGTTTGCTGTTGGTCTCCTCTCAGCTCATGCTCAAGCTATGAGTGGTCAAGAACACCTGCTCCTTCCCACTCTTCCATAAGCACATATAGATCTTTGCCAAACAAGGCTGTGTGCAGTGCTGTCCAATGCAGGCAGCATCACTGTCATTAAGCCTTTATTGCTCCTAGACTGAAGAAGCTGCAATTTTCTCAGTGTTGGCCTGATGATGAGGGCACCTGGAAGCCTTTTTTCTCATACACCTGTGCCTCTGGACATGTTATGCCTGTGGCCTCCCCAAGAAAACAACAACTTTAGAAAATTCTTTCAGGCACTGTGCAAGGGATAGCAGTTATTCGCTGGAAGGTCTTCAAGCACTCATTCAGGTATCACTGACTGTAGTTTTACTGTTGCATTTGAGACAAGCCAAGGCAGGGCTGTGGATGAGAGAGGGATGGCTAGTCTGACCTTCATGGTGCCTTGCTGTGCATGACCACTGTCCTCATGGGCCACCCGATGAGGTGGTCAGGCAGCTTGTCTGGCCCAAAACTAACCCAGGCCCACATGAATTTTTTCCCAGTGAAGGAAATTTCCAAGTCTGGCTGACCACACAAACAGAAACTGTAGAATCTTGCAGGACAGTAAAGGCAAGTGAGACACTAAGTAGTTCAACAAGAGCTGCCCAAGGGTAGTTAAAATGATAATGAAACAGCTACCTAAACTGAGATACCAGAGATACGATGCCAGACGCTTCTAAGAAGTAGTGTCCACAGAGGAGAATTTGAGAAAACTGTATTCACCTTTAGAAAGATGTTAAATGTCAGCAATGGATGGAGTTGAAGGACACTGTGAGGCAGAAAAAGCCTGGGCAGTGTTATTTGTTGTCAAGATTATCCCTTCTTAAACTATATCAGTAAGGACCTCACAGACTTACTTCCTAGGATGCAAATTTTTGTGTAGCTTATGGGAACAGAAGGTACTTAAGAACTTTCCATTATGTAGGAAAAATTTGACAGGATGTCAGAAGTAATTTTTCACATATGACATTAAAGTGCCTTGGGAAGTCTGCACCAGAAACCCAATGGTTGAAAAAGCCCCCAAACAAAAACACATCCAAAATCAAAATGCCCCTTGAACTCAGACTGGCTTGAACAGAATCAGGCAGTGGAGAGGAGCAATTCATCATCAGTGGGAAGCACAAACTGGCTCTCCTGCCCCAGCACTTTACTCCCTGCCCAGCTTCTCAAACTCTGGGAATCCATCAGATTGAAATCAATGTGTAATGATTTCAACATTTTTTTCTATTTTAAAATATTTTCAAATGGCTAAAGTAGTTATATAATAAATAGTTTTGCTGTTTGGATGAGGCTTTATGTGCCAAATGTTAGCCTGGAAGGAGTATCTATAGCAGAGTTTAAAGTCCCTGAAAATAGGGATTTATATTTACAATAGAAAGGTTGAAAAGCTTTTACTGTAGCTATATTAGTCGACCATCCCATAGTAAAAAGGCACCATTTTAACAAGAGCACTTATAATAGCAGTATAATATAGTTACGAAAGAATGAACTTTACAAGGTGAATGTACAATTTAACACAAATAATCATGCCAAAAAATTAAACAGGAGATTCAAGGAGAAATTCATTCAGCATACAGTTTCCCATAGAACATCTGATTTTATAGACTTTTACTAATGAGAAATACATCTTATTCCATAAATAAGAATTGTTAAAGTGTTCATCAATTTTAATAGCTGATGTCTTACACAGTCATATTTATTTGAAAGAAATTTATACACAGAATTCAACGGATTAATTAATTGCATCAGTGGTAGTGAGCAGACTAACAGTACAATACTAATAAGAGGAGCTGAGGATGTGAATTCAAAAAATTTGAGGATTTTTGCAACTCACTTAGAGCATAGTATCAAAATGTCCTTCTAGGAGTTAAAACAGGGACAAATTCTAATACCACAGAAGAGCCAGAAAATCACCTTAAAAGATACAGGGAATCCCAACAAGAAATCTGTGTTTTTTTCTACAGATCACACAAGCAAATCCTGTTTAGAAAACAGGATGATGTGTTTCCCTCCTCTGTTGTATCAGCATAAAGTCAGCATTGTACAAGGCGCTGTTGTGTAGAAGATGCCCCCCAAACTCAGCATACAGGCCAGGCAGCAGTCTTCAGAAATACCATCCTGTAGCTACTCTGCAAAGCTACAGCTGGGGCAACTGATGCAGCCCTAAAGCTCTTCTTGTGAAAGGACTACAAATTGTCAGCATCATCTCCTCTATCGCATTCTCGTACTTCTGGCTGGTCTCTTCAAAGCTGTGTCAGAGCTCCTCTCCTAGCATAGATGGGAGTGTATTTCACAGGGTGGCATGCATCTGTCATTCAATATATGCAATATACATTTTGACAGCACAAGGAATCATTTCCTGTAGCCTACAAGACCACACTCGGACCATGGCTGATCAAACAGCCCTGCCTAAACTCCCTCCTTCGTTGCACTACTCCCAGGTTTTCCCACAGCATAAATCTGTGGAGCTGCGACTAGGCCTAAAAGCACTTTCCAAAAAGAAAAATGTAATTGCAAGTACTCTTGCAAAGTGCCCCCGGTAGGGTAATGATCCTGTTGGTCAATAAATATAAAAAACGCCTAGTTTAACAAATGCTTACTTAAATTTAAGCCCCTGCTTAGTCCCCTTTTGTGTCTATGGGCCTTCTCACATAAAACCAAACAAAATCCCTATTTATAGGATCAGGAAATGAAGCACAAAATTTCCTTGTCTTCTCCCCACCATGTAGAAGAATTAAAAGCAAATCTTACCTATTGTAAGATGCATTGTAACAGAAAAAGAATTGTGTGTCTGTTTCAATACTGTAAAAATCCTAGAATAATAGAATCAGGTAGGTCGGAAATAACCTTTCATTAAGTCCAACATTTATCCCTGGACTGCCAAGCCCACCACTAAACCATGTCACCAAAGGCCTTGTCTACATGGGTTTTGAACACTTCCAGAGATGGTGATTCCACCACTGCCCAGGGCAGCCTCTTCCAAAACCTGATCACCCTCTCTGTGAAGAAATTTTTCATGATATGCAATCTAAACCTCCCTGGTGCAGCAATATAAGAGAGAACAGAATGGCTACGTTTGTTTTTTCTTCACCTTTATTTAAAATTTGGTGTTGCCTTTTGCTTTCTCTTACTTCTTCTTGGTTTTTTTTTTCTTTTCTTTCCATTGATGAACAAACTTGTAGTCTCTTAATCATTTTTAACTTAGCAATTTCATTTTGTAGTAACTGTAGACAATCTGAAGTAGCAGCTGTTTATTAATTCCACTGTTCTTGTAAAAATAATTTTCTGGGAAAATAAAGTATGGTATACTACTTGACTGCTGAGATCTCACAAAACTGATTGGGGTTTATTTCTTCCACTGAGGTGACAATATTAAAACTAGATGTTGAAACCTAGACCCAGTAAGTGTGTCATACCGATAATGTGAAAAGACATCCAGATTAGAAAGTCTCAAGAGTTCTACAGGTTTAACCCCAGAAGTCAGCTCAGCCCCACACAGCCATTTCTCACTCCCCCAGCACTGGAATGGAGGAAAGAACCAGAAGTGTAAAACTGCAGAAAATCATAGGTGGAATTAAAGACAATTTAGTAGGTAAAGCAAAAGCTGCATGCACAAGCAATAGAAAAATAAAGGATTCACTCACTCTTTCCCATCATCAGGCAGGAGTTCAGCTGTCTCCTGCAAAGCAGGGCTCCATTACACTTAATGGACATTTGGGAAGACAAACACCATCACTCCAAATGTCCTCATGTTCCTTCTTCTTCCCCCAGCTTTATGTGCTGAACATATGCTACAGACTATCCTTTTGGTCAGTTAGAGTCAGCTGTCCCAGCTGTGCCCCCTCCCAAATCCTTGTGTACCCCCAGCCCACTGGCTGGTGGGTGATGTGAAAAGCAGAAAAGACATTGGCTCTGTGTAAGAACTGCTCAGCAATAGCTAAAACACTACTGTATTGTCAGCACTGTTTTCAGCATGAATCCAAAATATAGTCCCATGCAACCTACTATGAAGAAAATTAACTCTATCCCTGAAAAAAACAATACATCAGGTGATGGATCTCTAAAACTAGTTGACAAAATCACAAAGACACTTAAAATAAAATGGGAGAATTTAGTGTGGACTTTGAATACTATTACAGAAAAAACCCAAAACCTTATGGACAGAAATCTATTTTGAACATTCTTCATTAGCTAGAAATATATGTAAAATTATTATTATAATACAAAAATATGTCAAGTTTCCAGATATGCATTTAAAAAAACCTTTTGGACAACTGCGATTGTGCAAGATAATAATAAGTGCAACAACAACTTTCCAATAATTCATTAAGCAGAACTGGATGATTAGCTGCTTGATAAAGACACTCCATTTGTGGGTAACATACTACAGTAAGGCATAGGTTCTGTCTATTAATAGAAAATGTTTTTTTAAAAAATCATTATAACTGGAAGCAAATATTAAATTTTGGATTTCTTTAATATTAAATGAAAACTATTTCTCTTAATGAGATTGATCTTCATGATCTTGTTCATAGTCTGGAGAAATAAGCTCTGATTCAGGACACAAAAGCTAATGAATTTTTAATATTTTATTGCATTGTATACAATCATGAGTTTGTTAGAGCTCCTTCTCATTGCTAAAACCTTACGCAGCTTGCAACCATTCAATTTTTTCTGCTATATCAGCAGCAGAAGGAATATACATTAAATATATAGCAACACTTTTCACTGTCCCATTTCCAGATTTAGAAAAATATGACATAAATCCAGTGCTTGATCCTGAGACAGTCTAGTTCCTTAAACCCTTAATTTTTAAAGAATCAGAAAACCAATGAAAGCTTGTATCTCACAGCGTCTTGCCAGCATGCTCAACTGAAGTCAAGCACTGTTGATCAGCTCTTCTTATTGGATATTGATTTCTCTGCAAAAGTGACTAATTCCCTTCAGAAAGCTGGATAATTCAATATGCTCACCTCACAGTGCACACATGTTTCCCATTAAAAACCATCAGGAAGCAAGCACATGTATTTAAGAAATAATTTGGTTTTCTCTGTGCATGTTTGTTACATAAAATATTTTTTTCCGTCCCATGAAATTGAACAACCTTATGTCCATTGCAGACAATGGAAAAAAGTCATTGACTTCAATATGCTTTATTATCAGGCCCTCTGTACTTTTAGCTGCTCCAGGCACAGATTACCCCATGCCTAATGTGGGGTTAGTCATTTGAAATAACTCAGGACTTTTATAACACTTCATTATGTATGATACAACTCCTTTCACAATAAATTCTTTCAAATACAGCTTTTGTTCAGAAAAACAAGCACATGATTAATTCACTGTGTATTTAGGAACTGCACCCTTCTCTAGAGAAAGTTAAAGGTGAATTTGCTGCAACAACTACCTGCAATTTAGTCACCAAATTAATTTCACATAACAGTGGTTTATTTGAGGAAAAATACATATTTGAAACTTTACAAAAACTGTTCAAGAGTGTAAATCCATATATTACATCTTAAGCATTACTACTACCACAAATTTGTAAGAGTATAACGAAAAAGAATCAGATTTCTTAAAACCAGAGGAGGAATGCTACTACTCCAAGGAAAACAGCAGAATTCTCCAACTCAATTCCTCTCTCCTTGTTTCCTTGTATCTAGAATGGACTCTTCTTCAGTCCACTTTTGATGGGTTTCTTTGTAATCTTGTGAAGAAAGATCACACACATGAACAAATCAAGTAATATTTGACCTATCCAATTTAAAATGAATTCTTTCTTACTATCCAGATTGCAAGATTGAGAGGGACTTTAATCTTGTCTGTCCCTTTCCAACTTAATTATTTCTACTGCCTCTTTCCATTTCTAGTACAGGTTTCATCAGATTGAAATCCAAGGTTTCTTTCTCTTATCAGTCACTTTTAATTTTTATTTAAATTTCTCAAGCTTTTAGCTTGAGAGATGGAAGCTGTGGCACTGTTTTTATTCCACACCCTTCTACATTTGCATCCATACTTTTGCTACTCGGTACCTGCCAGCATTGCAGTTATTTAATTACCTTATTTCAAAACTTTCGTGGGCTGCTTGTGGCTAGTTCAGGTATACACAGATCTCAAAGGCAGAAAAGACCATGGTGAAAATCAATCACACCCTATCACACTCTGTAGAACAGCTCTTCATCAGGTCCTGCCTTAAATTAAATGGTTGTTGAATTATACTGGGGCTTTTAGAAAAAGCAAACGAACAGCTGTATCAAGTATAAAACTTACCCATACTAGGGAAGCCAAACCAACCTTCATTTTATAGTTCCAGGATTCTAATTTTTTAAAAATGCTTTATGCTTAGGATGTTTTGTTTTTTTTTTTTTTTCCCACTTCAGCTATCATTTTTCTATTCTACAAAAACACATTATAAATAATATTATTAAAACAATTATAATGGGGATTAAAAACAGGACTCTGCTCTCTGTTGAACAAGACAGCCTGTCAGAGAAGGAGATAACTAGTTAAATGCTGTTGATGAAAGATTTAATTTGTGATAAGTTCAATTCCTTGTCATACACCTGGGGGGATTTCAAAGTGATTAACTCTTTTTTAAGATTGCAAAGAAATGTTCTTCCTCCTCAGGCTATTCCCACTCTATTCCCACTCTGTTTTCCCATGTGCAACACATTCATTCAAGTTCCTTCAGAGAAGGAACTCACTTCAGAGGCAACAGTCATTATTACTGAGAAAGTATCACCCTTCTGAAAGCAATTCCTTCAGCGATTATTCCTGTAGAAAGCAGAGTTATATCCTTGTTTTAAATAGTGATCAAAACAGGCTATGGCAGATTTCTAGAGAGCATCTCAATACTCAGGTCACGCATGTGTCATGTTCCACTGGTCTTTGGCTCATGAAAGAACAGGCCTTCTGGCTGCTGGGGCAGGTGTCCTTCCTTCTTGTCAATGCTTCCTCCAGCATATCCAGAATAAGAGGTCTGAAACATAAGTATCTTCTCATAATATATCAAACTGGAATCCAACTTCTTTATCTAAAGATGACTTTAGTTTGAACAGTTGCAATTCTCTTCATTTTACTACAATAAAAAGGGATGAAATTACATTTTCTCATTTTATAGAACACTGCAGGAATAAATCTTTTGGCAAAAGAATGCAGATCACAACAGAAACTAGCTAATATGAATACATAAATGGAATGCTCAAAATAAAGCTGAGTATATCACACCTAAAAAAGTATTTGGGAATTTACTCATCTCAGAAGCAAAAAACCCAAACACCACCACAAAAAAACACAAACAAAAAATAACAAACTTAAAAAGTATTGTTAATATGACTAGAATGAGTTGCAAGCTTGACATAAACTGAGATTTTGATTCTTTAATTATTTGAGCACAAGATTTCAAAAAGTTAAGATTAATTTTCTTACTGCCTTAAATTGAATGCAGGTGAGTTTTAGTCATTGTTTTAAATAGAATGAAGCCTAAAATTTCTAAAAATTAAAAGTCACAAATAGTATTCTTTAACATCTATTCATGCATAGAAAGCTTTATTCTTTAAAAAACACCAAGGATTCATTAATCCTCTTTTTATCCCACTCTGACTCTCAACCTCTGATGTATGCTCAGGGAGAGCTGATAGAACTAGGAGAAGCAACAGATTCATACTCCCCATAGATTGTTAATTTCTCTCAAGTTACAGCAGTAGTTTATGGTGTATCTGATGTGTCATTAGAACTCTAACAGTTAATTACCAGATACTGCAGAGACACATAACCTGGAGGCAACCTCTACATCTCTTTGCAACCCAGGAGCATAAACTTATCTGTAGATGAACGGGGGTGAGGATGATGATACTGAAACAAGTCTGAACAGTCACTATCTGTCTTTCAGAAAGAGTTTTTTAAAATTCTATCCAGAATTTATTTTGCTTGGCTGGTGTGTTCCCTCATTATAAATTCTCTCTATGTATTAACCACTGCCCTCTTGGCAGGGACTTGATCCAGCTGTTAATGGTTTTATTGCTGGGGGGGGGGGGGGAGTGGGAAAAAAAAATAATTATTGTGTGTCCTTGACATGTCACTGGTATAAATAAATATCTTCAGAGAAGGATGTGAGCCTAGATGCTATAATTTTTACCTGACAGATTAGGACAACTAGGTTGAGAGTATCTGACAGCTAGATACAGTCTGATCTATAAGACTGAGTAGGGAAGCATGACAGACATATGTATTTATTAAAGATACATTTACAAAATGTCCTAGTTTAATTTGACTACTCTGCCACCTAAAGCCTCAGGAAGTCCAAGGATATTACTCTGTACTTGCCAAAATGATACTACAGTTTCAGTAGAAGTTAAAAATCATAAATAAATAATTTTAGTGTCTTAAATTTCAAAATTGTAGGTATATTTATGAATGCTATAAAACCAGCCTATCTTTTAACAAAATAAAGAAGTTGAATTACTTCACATACTTCGTGAATGTAGAAAAAGTACACATGTATAACACATATACAGTACTGTGTGTTATTACTATCATATTCAAGTATATATCAGGAACAATACTTTCATGACAGCATCGCAACATAGCAATATTTTTGTCATTTACTAAATTGGCAGCTAGCTTGTAGAAGTTAAAACTGAGCACAAGAAGCACAAGAAACATTTTTCTTTCACTAGAAAGTTATGAGAAAAATATAGACATACTTCTACCACAGAAACAATAGTGTGTTATACTTCTGAAACTCAGATTTTGCATCACAGTCACTCACACTAACCTGATATTTGTCTGTCAGCATTTCAGAGAACTGGGAAAACTGTACTTTATGTTTCTCTGTCTCCCTATAAAGACATATTTTCACTGTTATTGATATAACCAATCTTATAAGAGAGAAAATAAAAGCAGTTAATCATTTGATCTATTTGGCAAAGATCTCTACTTCCAGCATTTTGAGAACTTCAAATAAGTGAAATCATATCCCTAATATTCCTATCTGCAGTGCTGGAGCTACAGACATATACCTTCATTTTAGGACAGTATAACCGCAATGGCATCAAGACCGCAACTGACAAATGTTATTCAGATGAAAATAAAATCAAGTATATGTGTAAGTCATACTCATTATATGATACTCATCTTAGGACTCAGCTGTGGCAAACCATGAGAGAGAAGCTTCCTCCTCATTTTAAAGAATATGGCAAATATTTAGGATATGAAAATTCATCAGGAAAGATGATGACTTTATTACATTCTTACTAAATTGTTACTAAGCCTTCAGGCTCTTTATCAAATGTAAACTTTTCAGGGTTGGGGGAGGGGGCAAATAGAATCATAAAGAATTAGGTTTTAATTTTTTTATGACAATGCTGAAGAAGTAATTCGCATAATCTTAATGTCTTTTCTCCCTTGTGTCTTCTGTTGAAAGTCAGAGTTACTAGCTCTTTTTAGAACCTGAGCATGCTGGTACCTACAGCCATCACATTTCTAGTGCAAATAAGTACTGCAGCAAGGCCAGTATAATATCCATGCAGATAGATATGGTAGATCTATATAAACAGTATTAGATGTGTCCAGAAATCTCAGCAAACTTAGGCTAGGCCAGAGATCTGCAATGTTAAACAATTTTTTTTGCTCTTTTGCTAAAGAAGGTGATTGAACAACCCAAGGTTAAAAGCCAAAGAGAACCTTTCGAGAAAACTTTTCCAAGCAGAGTAAGTAGAAAACTCTCTCCTCTCTCTCTAGCATAACAATTCAAAGGTGTCAAGAAACTATGGGAAAGAGCCAGGCCAGGTGGCAAGATAAAAAACAAATAAATCAAGAACTCTCATTATTTTATGTAGTGAAAGCATTGGACAATTAAAAGTAGCTGAATATAAACCAGTCTTAACTATTTTAAATACATATCTCAAACTGTATTATCTCCCAAAGCAAAATGATGGTCTTGTCCTACTTTTTTGCTGTTCAACCTTTTTTCACCTGCCTAAGTTTCTTAGAGATATGGCTATAACTCTTATCCTACCCCAGGAAAATTCTTCACCCTTTTGCTTCTCATCTTTCTTACTGACAGCGAAGTACCAACTCTAAGACTTGTTGTGCACCAATAGAGCATAAATTAGTAACTTTGATATACAAGGAGAGAAAGAAGTGCACAGGAAACTGATACACTAAACAAAATTAAAATGGCAAGAGGTAAAGAAACTCAAAGACATCATTTTTTCTAAAATAATTGTCTTTGTTTCCCCTAAAGGGCAGTGTTAATTTGTGGACTAAAGCTGATAAAAATGATCCTTAATAAGTAGGACCACTCATCCACAGGAAGCTATCACTAAATTTCAAGTCTTCTAAAAATTTTTATGTGTAGTCACTGTACACCTCAGCTCCAGTGCATTTACAATGTATCAGGATAACACAGATGCATGCTAATACGCTAATAAAGATGGTAAATGTAGGTAAAGGCACAGATTTGCCATGGGTACAATTTGCTACTCCATTATTTGTGTGGTATGAGAAAAAAGAGCAAAAAGCTTCTGTCAAGTCTGCAAGAAAAAGGTTTTCAAGGAGGTGATTATCACTCAACATTATTTCAGAAATGAGAAAAGTTTTATCCACTGAAGGGACCTTCTGGTGCATGGTTTGTTATTGAGAAGCTTATTGTGAGTAGAAATGATAATTTTAGATGCATTAAGATCTTTCACCTGAGATGATGTCAGTAAAGTTCATAGTTATGAACTTAAAAAAAGTCAGACAAAACCCCAGAATAAAATGAGTAAACAGCAAGAAGAAAATCAACTTTTCAGCTCTTAAAAAGAGAATTAAAGTAATCTTTAGACTGAAGTGCTAGATCCAGGCTCATTTAAAGAAATTTAAACAACATTTAAAGAAATCTCCTCAGCTTTAAATCCCCAAAATCTTTAACAGGAACTTTTGTGATTTGTTACAAAGACACAGGCTGAAACATGTAGTTAAATCTTCTGTTGAGCAGCCGCTTTCATTGTTGAGTTTCTCTTCCTTTTATCCTATTGCTGTTTGTATTTTTGAGCTACAACAAAATATTTTTATGTTTTTAGATATTAGATGTAAAGTGCCAAAGTTTAACTTGGGTAGAAACTGACAGAAAAATCTGACCCCAGATCCAACCCATGTATAATGTCTTGGACCTCTCATCATCTTGCTTTCTTAAATTTGGATGGAAAACATAAAAAAAAATAAGCTCTAAGTGGAAATACATTTGCAAACTCAAGGAGAAAGCAGCTTGTGCCATTCTGTAATCACTTCTCAGTCTGTATGTTATTACTGCTATTGAAATAGATGGCAAGAATACAACACCAAGGCTCTGCACATGATTAACTTTTTATTCTTCCTGTAACTTGCTATAAACCTCAAATGAACTTGCAGGTTGGCATTAGCATACTTAGAGCTAGATGCCAAATTATATGAGACATTTTTTCCAAACAGCATCACCTTCTTTGGATTTGGTTCCCTTTCCTTCTCCCACCCTCTTTTTTCCCCTCGTCCCCCAGTAGCTGTTATAGCTGGTCAGATGTTTCGTATGTATTTGGGACTTAAATCCTTGAAAAGGTCTCAGTCCTAGACACAAAATGCTTTATGAACAGATTTTTTTTCTTCTTTTCAGCTCCAGTCTTGCTTTTTCTGTTGAGAAATGTTGCAAAAAAAAAGATACCAATTATTCCAATTGGCCTGTCAGCAAAAGTCCAGACTGGGCTTACCCACCCATTTTTTATCGGTCCCAGAAGAATAATCACATAATGGAGTAACTGTTCACCTTTAACTGCTAATTTCTGTGCCATTTGATCAAGTAACGCAGGAGGCTCAATGTCCAAGGAATCAGCCTGGTTAGCTGCCTAGTCCTGCACAAAGCTCTTCAGCTCTCAGGGCCATGAACCACCTATGTCAGACAGAACAGCATCCTGCCTCAGATTTTGTGAATATTCTCAATGTAATGTCGCTTAAGGCCACATTTTACAAAACCACCAAAAGACTTAAAATACCTGCAAAGGGTTTGCTCAGTACAGAACTCAGAGATGAAAGCCTGACAAGATTTTTCAGAAACAGTCAGCTTTAAGATGATAAGGCAAGAGGTGCCTGAGGACTGAGCTCCTTCAAGTAACAGTCAAACCAGGTACAGCTGAGATGAGGACTGGAAGCCCAATTTTTCTGAAATCCTGTGGGTCGACCTGCTAACATTGTCCCTAACTACTGTTCGAGGATCAGATCTGATCTCTGAGTAATGAAAGCAAGCTTGTGCTTTTGGGTTTTGTTTCTTAAGTGCTTTTCTATTTCTCAGAAAGAAGGAAAGACATTTTGCCAAATCACCTCCTTGTTAACATGCTTTCATTTGTTGAACTCATTCCCATTACACCTAAGAGAAAAATGAATGTACTTGCACAGTAGTGTAATATCAAATCTTGATAGCATACTGAAACAGCCAGACATTTCAATTCTTTGCTGATAAATTTGTTCCTTTGAAAATGTGGAACATACTTCAAAAATATCAATGTGATGCTTCAGTGAACATCCCTTTATTGAAAACCAGAGTAACGATACAATTCTGGTCACAGATGAATGGCCTGACAAAGTCCAGATAGAGATAGTCAAGGTCCTGTTCTGCCTTCACATACTCAAGACTGATTACAGTGCAAGTGACCCCCCATGCACCTCAGAGAATAATTGGCCTTTCATTTATAAAACCTAGAGGTCCATTTTGTTCTGATGATGGAATCTTTCCTCTTTTTCTGCTACCAACATTATTTGCTATCTATATAGCCCTTAGAACATCATGACAATTTGCCGAGAAAGGGGATAGCTCTACCTGCATTACTAGAAATGGGGTGAAAATGTGTAATATTGAAAAACAGACCTGCTCAAGCTATTAGCAGATGCAAACACTGACTCTCAGACATCCAGTCCACTGTGCCCAAGCCTTTTGAGTTATGCTGGCAGTTAGTAGGTACAATTGAGATTGTACACTGACAATACAGAAAGAAAGAGAAAAAACACTCTGAAAGAAAACCTAATTTAGAGAAAGTGTTAGAACAGAAGGATTGAAAGACAAGACTGGTGACATGGGGAAAGGGGAGTCTGAGCAACAGCACAGAAATGAAAATATCTGAAAGTAAGAGAAGAAATATAAACAGCACCATCAAGTAACAAAACAGTAATTTTGTTTTGCATGTAAATCAAGAGAAGACATGTATCAGAATTTAGGTGAGGTGTGACTGTCAGCTGGAGTTTTCAGGAAATAAAGGTAAAAAATTATTCAAATTGTGTAATTTTTGCGTTTTTCTACCTTCATTTGGCATTCTGGAGTCAAAATTTGCACTGAAAGCCCTTGCCTTTACAGTTTTCTGTTTTCATTTTACTTGTGGTTCTTTCCTGGGGGGTTTGCATGTGCAAATGGCATAACCAGCTACTAAATCTGAGACTCAGCTTCATTTCCTAGCTTCCCTGGAGTCCAAAAACCAGGACAGGAGTATTTTCTTCTGAGAAACTGTTCCATTACCCTAGGCTAAAAGGCTGGCCAAAACTTTTAACACCTCCTAAGACCCCCTGTTATAAGACCAAAGGCCTTGGAAGGCACTTCTGTCAGCTGGTGTTGGCTTAGCATCCTATAGAGCTTGCAAGACGTCTGCTGGCATCCCACTCGCGCAACTCCAGAGGTGCTGAGGGACTGTGGCATCCCACTACCTCAGTCAGGCTCCGGTGGAGTGATGGCTATGGCCTGTCTCTGCTGACCTTGTGGGGCACCTGCAGTGCATGACCCACCTTGAGCTCAAGTCCTACCATCCTACCACTGTGACCATGGCTAGAGGGGGGCAATATTTCTCCAGAGTTTTTCAGCTCCTGCTCAAATCAGTGAGTCTTCTGTGAACAGAGTCTTCTGTGAACAGAACAGGCTCAGCTGCTCTGAAAAACAGAAAACAGATGACTGAGTAAAGCATCATCTGGGGTATTAATAAGATCATTTCCAGGCTTCTAAGGTTTCGAAGACTTCAGCCAATGCAGAATGTTTATTGTGTAACTGATCCCCATTAGTTTAGTTAGATATACAAACTTCTAGGGAAAAAAAAAGTATATTACATTGGAATGATTATAGTTACATATAACATTGTATCTCATGAAAGAGAATATTTGCATTCTTGTTTGAATGGATCTCTTCTAGGTTTGAGAATACAGAATAATTACGGAAATCATATGCATATGTGTGATGTAAAAACCATGGTACGTGAAGAAACTATGGGAAATCTACAGTTACATGGTGTAAAGAGTCTATGGCTGCACAGTTCACTGTGGAAAGAATAACTTCAAATGGCAGCAAACAAGATGCAAAATTAAAAGCTTATGAAAACATCACTGCTCACAGAATAAGAAGAGGATAGATTCATAAAAGTGTATGAAAGTTAAAGAAAGTTAAAAAGTGTGATAGAAAAGAATATATTTTTTGTATTTCTTTCTGACTTCCAGTACCATTTCACATCTGAAGATCCATTAGGCTACATTGATCATAGAATCACAGATTGGTTTGGGTTGGAAGGGTTCTTAAAGATCTCTGAGTTTCAGCCCCTCTGCCATGGGCAGGGACACCTCCCTCTATAGCCTACTTGCTGCCCTAAGGGTTTCAAACTCTGCCATTTCTTGGTCACACCATTATGATGACCATCTGTGTAAAAATTTAGCTTCAAAAGACACATGAATTTTAGACATACACTATGAGAGGGAAAGATTATGGCACAGTAAGGTTCATCAATATTTAATATATTTCGAATTGTTTCTCACACCTGCAATGATGAAAACAAGCTTATGTCACATCTGCAAATTTGAAACAAATTGTTTGACTTGAGGAATTAGGTTAGGGTTGCCATTGATTTCTAATTTTGCAAAAAAACCCAAACATGACAACAGGCAGTAACAGAAATTATAGGTGTAGATTTTAAGGTACACCTCAAAAAAGATTTAAAAAGACAGTTTTGCTCACAGGTGCAAAGTGGTAGCATTATTCTGTTCTTTTGCTGCAACCTGTTAAAAAGCAACACAGGTTATCTTTTAGCATGAAAACACTTCAGAAGTATCCTTAACAAAATTAGATGTAAATGAATAAATAATCAGAAAAGATAAATTAAATGAAAAGGAATACCTGATAAACTGGCATGCTTGCTAGTTTCATGGCAGATTTCTTCAGCTATTAGCTGTTCTATCACAAAATACGTTCCTGTTGCACCCATGAAATTAAACACATTAATAAAATTAACTAATTAATACAGCAGTACCAGCAGTTGGCTATCTGTAAAGTTCAACATTGAATCATAATTAAGCCAGGAAAATCTGACAAGTGCAAGTGTAAGAAATCACACAAAGACAATGCATGAAGTAACCAAACACCCTTAAAATCACCAATTCGGTCAAATCTGGCACTGGTTTCAGTTAATTCTGTTTAAGTTCACCTGGAATAACAGTCCCCAATACATCCTTTTTTCCAATTAGAAATTAAAGATTTGAATTATATCAATGAATAAAACAACAGCTTAATTATATTAAATCACATGAAATACACAATGAGGAAGAGTGTGTGTGCAGATAACGACTTGGGTGTCACACATTAAATAAATTAATAAAATAAAAGTAGTGGTGCATTTTCTTTCCCATGAAATGTTACGCAGCTATTCCAGCAGCCATTATTGGTTGGCAGTTCGGTTTAAAGAAAACAGAGCCTTGGATATAATTTCTTTTCCTAGGGCACCAGGTGCTTTAAATGCCACCAAAAGGATGCTCTAGGCAGTGCCATACTGTCCAACATGGCTTGGCACAGATTAGCTCAAACCTTTTGTGTCTTTGCAGACTTTGATTAAGGGCCAGTGTTAGAACTCCTATGGGTTTTTACTTGATCCAGTGTAGCACAGGGATTTTTTTTTTTATCCCATCACAGCTGCCAAAAATATGCCAGTTAAAATAATTACATCTCAATTTAAATTGGTAATTTAATGGAAAATTTTAAACCAGGATGTAGGACACAATATATATTTCTAATCCTATTCCATGACAATACTTTTTGTTTGTTGTAGATAATTTAGGGGCCCAGTTCTATGTTTTTGGATTTCAGTGAGAACAGGAAATTTTAGGACTCCATTGTTTTGGAGGATTGTCTCTTCCATATTTTAAGCCTTCAAAACTCACCTTGATTTAATTTTATCCATCAACTGTTTGCTGTTTCATTAACCACCTGTCTTTATGAGCCACAATACACATAAGAAACAAATTCCCCCTAAATGTATTTGCTCCCTTTTAGGAGGATAAGTAGAACCCAAGATACTCTGTCTGCCACTTCTCTGTTGTTTTCATTATTTGTTTCGAGGCTGACACAGAAGCCTGGCAGTCGCAACATACTGTAAGGGGAATAATTTTCCTTTGTTTAGAGCGCAGTGTGTGCCGTCATTTACATAATAAAATCCTCACACAAATAACAGATGGTGAAGAGGCACTCATGTTGCCACATGTTGGAAGCATGATACAGTTCCTTGATGAACTTGTTTCTCTTACTTTTGCCTACAGATGTCTACCAGCTATTAAACCTTGGGGTTTAGTCAGCTGGTGAAAGGTTTAAAGACAAGCAAAAATCTGTCTACTGAATTTTGCTGCTTCCAGGAGGAGTGAATGTTAAAACCTGATAGAAATACTAAATCCATTGAAAACAGTTTCCACTACCATAAAAAGTAAATAACAATCTATTTTTGACATTCACTGAGCTGAAATGGTTCACTATAAAAGACAGAAAATACCATTATTGTACTGAGTCTGACATGTGTTCTGTCTTTTTGGAATCCCTTTCCGAGCAGAAGCTGGGGGACAGAGTGAGCCATGCTAATGCTGTATATTAGCAATATCAGCTCTTGGATACATTACCATTAATTCTATGTGCAAATTAACTGCTGGAAAACAAACGTCTGCCACTTGAAATACCAACCATACAGCCTGTGTACAGTGCAGTGGAATAAGATCACACTACACTCCCTAATTAGAGTTAATGGGTCTGCTTCTGATCCCATTTACACTGATTTTGTGATCATGTAATCCATGCTATCATCTCCAGCGGAGCTACTCTTTGAAAAGAATCAGTCCCTGGGATGACACAGGGGGTATTTAAATATGTGGTCATTTACTTAAGTCTAAAAGTTGCTCCTTAGATGCACATTTGTACATTGCTGTCACAGCTGGACTGCTGCAATTTCAATGCAGGGGCTGAGATGGGTGAGATAGATAGGCAGAACTATGTGTGTATTTTATCTCCTCTGTTTTACCTGAAATGTGGCATTTCATACAGCTGTATGGACAGAGCAAACACTTAAAATTAGCTACGACCCTTAGTGTCTACAGAAAAATAAGTGATTTGATTAAAAATTGGTTACATCTCAACTTCGTTCTCATCATGTTAACACACTTTGGTCTGTGTGCATTAGCATATTAATGTTTATAAATGCTGAGGAGACCTACATACAGCTCATTTACCTTCCTGTGTGCTAGAATTTTGGCCAGACTCCAGAAATCTGTTTTCCCATTCAACAATATATGCTTGTTCATATTGACAAACATTACTGATTGAGAGCAGCTTCCATTTTATGAACACCAACATAGCGTTCAAATTAACAAATATTCCTCCTTCTCACTCTGCCAAGGGCCAGGCAGGGCAAGAGACGTGGCTTATAGCTGTGGGCCTGCTTATGAGCTATACTATGTCAAGGAAGCCGCAGTGCCAGCAGCAGGAGCCTCCTATGCCCAGGCTAAGCGGGAGCACCTGAAGGCACCTCGTTGCAGGAATGGTGGCCCAGGGCATGGGCAGGCAGCTAGTCTTGGTTGCAGGTCTAGTGGTATTCAACAAGCACCTCAACACATCAGGGTCACCCTTTGTCATGCCTCCATTTTCTTTGGAAACTCACATGCCTTGTAGTCCTAAATAACCAACCCTGAACCTGCTTACAAAGCAGAGGTGGCAAAATCTTTCTAGGCAAGAAACTGCTGCTGCATCCTCCTCTCCCATCCCACCCTCTTTGACACTGGTTCTGAAAAACAAGTAGACCGTAAAATTCTGTTTCATGTCTGCCATGTTAAAATCTACAGACATAGAAACTGTACCTAATAGAGCTGTTAATTGTGTGCACCCTCTTCAGGGAGATACACATGTGGATAAGATCTATACTCTCTAAAGTTTTTGAAATATCCCAGACCAAACAGAGCCCAAAACTTTAAGGTCTGCATGAGAAAGAAGAATACACTATGGTGGATTGGAACTCTCATCCAGACTGTGGATTCACACTTACCTGATGTGAATAATTTTCTAATGTTTGGTTAGCTTTGATTAACATGTTTGGGATTTGCATTTTTTTCTGGTTGTTGGTTTGGGGGGTTTGTTTTGTTTTATTTTTGCCATATGAGGCAGTCCATAAGGAAAGAATATCTTGAATTGTCAGATTTTTAGTTAGTACATTTTAAAGAAAAAAATTGCAGGTCTGATCATCCCATAGCGTGGAGCCCTGATCTACAGTCCTTAGAATCCAGGAAATACACTATTATTTTTAATCCCAGTAGCTGACATGGTGGCTGAAGCTGTCACTCACTGTGTTCTGAAATTCATCTAGTTAAATATTTGTCCTAGTACCTAAGGATCCCTTTGGAGAAAATGCCTGTATTCATCCCTTACCAATAGAACACTGACTCTGTAGAGTTGTCTCCCAAAGTGGGACGCTCCTGTTTTAGAGTTTTCCCCAACCTATTTCTGGATCAAAAAGAACTTCTGCCTCCTTCCAGAGATCCTCACATCAAAAGTGACTTGTTACTTTTTTGTTATCTTGGAGCAATTTATCAGGCTGCTGTTTCGCAAAACCACCATACCCCATAGGAATATCATGTATTAATGCACTAACATTGACCACTTAATTTGAAATCACTTGTATCTCACGTCATAAAAGCAAATACAAATCCAGAGCCACAGACTTACATAAGGATACAAGCAACAAAAGGGAAATAAATTTCTTTCATATCAAGGTCAAATCCAAAAGGTATTTCTCCCTCTCTAGAGATGCTTTACCTGACATTGATGATGTTCTCAGGAACTTATGAATCCTTATGCAGTTTTTATATTTGTAGGTTATACTCACAGAAGTGAACATTATATTCCACTCAGGGAAGCACACTGAATTTTCTTAAGTTAGGAAGACAGTTTCCATTTCTTACCTTTCTCCTTCTTCTCTCCTTCACCATTCCCCAGATTAAAGAAATCCAGAAACCTGAAGATTGCAAAGGGCTGAAAAATGTCATCTGTGTGGTTTCCTTAGGGCATTTGAAATAGAATTTTAATTATTTTCCTCCCACTGACAATAAAAATACATTATTTTCATTTCTACTTGTTTTGCATTAATTAGAGATGCATAGATACAGCTATCCACCACACATTTTAATTGTGAAAAGTACTGTTCTTCAGTATAATATCCTTGTAAGTGTAATAATGTTTGTCAAACAAACAATACTGGGACTAGTGAATAGATGTTAGCCACTGCATAATATGGATGTCCTCATCAAGCTATAGCTAACATATGTGTTAAAGTTAGACCTCTACCACATTTATAGCAAAATAAAGATTATATACTTTAGTAATTTAAACAGTGACAGTGAAATTTAAATTAAAAAATGAACAAGATTTTTTGTTTTCTGGTTGGATTTCTCCAGCTATAGATTACATAAATATCAGTGTTTTGCTCATAAATAAATCTCAAGAAATTTACTTTATTATTATGCACAGATATTAAAACTGAAGCATCGGAATCACAATATGAATAACTGAGGCCGTATTTAAGTGTCTTCGTGTAACACTGTCTTAATATTAACATACAACATTGACTGAGAAATCAAATGTCTATGCATTTTCCATAAATATCTCTCTTTTGCACTCTCTAAAATATGCAAAAGAATGAGTACAAGCAGAGAACAAGCACACCTTACTATCCTGCTGTTCTGTCAGGATTTAAACAGAACTTTGAGGTTTTAAAGAAAATAATTTGTAGAAAAATTGTACTTAAAGCAATGGTACTGAGCCAACTCTAGGAAAAAAGGGGCAGCTGTTTTGATAAACACTTTCACCAGAAAAGGTATTTGTTCAAGCAGTTGAAAAATTTGCCCTCATTCTCCCTTAATTATCCAGAAACACAGTTCATAACACCTTTTTCACAGTATTTTGTATTTCTAGTTCTAGACATCTAGAAATAATGATAATTAAAAAAAAAAAAAAACAAAACAAAACCCCAAAACCAACCAACCAGAAAGAAAAAAAACCACCTCAAACAAAACCAACAAACCCAAGCCCACAAAACCCTTTATCTTAAAAGATTATCTAATTTTATAGAAATTAGCATGTTTAGTAGGCTAGCTTATGGTTGGCATTAAAGTCTTCCTTCCTAGCAGAAGGCAATACGTTCGTTGTACAGTGCTGCATGACCATGGCTGCATATGTCTTGTTAACTCTTTGCTGCTGAAAGAAACAATACATTGTAAGCAATATTTTTATCAGACCCTTTATTATACGTTTTATTCTTCTTTCGAGGTGTCATCTATTACCTTTTCTTCTTTTCCTTGCTCTTCTTCAGCTCCACAGACCTGTTTTACTAATGAACACTTGATTCTTTTTTTCCCCCATATGCCCTAAATTCTTATTACTTCCTTTTAAGATCCTTAATACAGTCTCAGACAAATAAAAGCTTCTAACTAGCCTCAATTTTAATGGCTTTCTTATCATCCAGAATTCAAATTCAGACTTCTTTTTCTTGTAGGGGTAGATACTGCTAAGGTCTCCTTAGTTGGCTGACAACACAGAACAACTGAACTCCAACATTTTGTTATAATCCATTCCTACTTCATCTTAAGCTTTTATCGCAATCTCCAACCACATCGAACTCTTCTTACAAGCACTTATTTCTCTAAATCCAGTTCTTAATACTTCTAGTTCTAGGTAAGGATTTTCCTTGCCTATAAGCCTGTAATGCTATGCTATGGGATATAGAACAGAAATTTTAAATGTTAGCTCATTGGAAACATAGTTGTACTAATGTTTGTACTAGTATTTCCTTTCTTTTGACATGTCAGTTCTACTTGTACACAGGGTTTTAAAGCCTTTGGTGCCAATAAAGCATAAATAGAGGGATTCTGTTCTGGTTGCTTTTTCAGTTCACTATTTATTCTCCTATTCTTGTTTTCCAGAGAGATCAAATAGGTGCAAACATCCCTCGTGCACCCTTCCCAAAGGTCTTATTCTGCAGCAGCTGCAACACCTCCTTAAGAGCAGGGAGTAGTCTCAGTTCAGAATAAATCATGGCACTTTCCCTGTTTATGTCTTGTACTTCTTATAAGCTAATTATGGAACCCACAAATGCAAGTGATGGCAGAGTACAATAACCCAATGGATTTTTTTTTCTTTTTCTGGTCTGACAGTACTTGGAAATATTAAAGGAAAAATACTTGACCTATAAACAGCTTATTTATCTGCTGGAAATTTTGGCTCATTGATTTGTATTACCACTCTTTTTGAACTAGTTAATAAGCAGCTTTCAGCTTTTCCCTCCGGTTACAGAAGACTCAGAGAGATATGTGCTAAAGGCATGGGGAAATAGGAAAATGGGAGGGAAGTGTAAGCAAACAGTCTTAAACCCTTGAAAAGATGTTCCAAACATAGTTTCTTTTTGCTTTGCTTGGCTACTGTCCATTAGCATTTACATCTGAGCAACAGCAATATCCTAAGAAATAGCAATATCTTAAGAAAATGGGGTAGTCTTCATGCTAACAAAACAGTGCCTATCATGATACCTAAAGACCCCATAAAATTAGAAGGTAGTCTCTTTTCTCTTTTGCAGTCCTAAAATGTTTTGGATAACGCAGACATCCAGAAAACAGGGTCATAACTTAAAGACCATTACACCTGCTTCATTGCCTACTCATTCTTCTAAATATTTTTTATACATTTTTGCCTCCAATTGCCTTAGCAATTGTATTAATAGAATCTTCTCTGTCAAGTAACTTGCAATTCCCTTTTCAAACCACAAAATTAGAATCTCTCAGTGAAACTTATGCAGGACGTTTTCTGTGTCATAGCTTTGATTTTACGAAAGATGATGGAGTTCATATCCTTTCCTCCATCCCCTTGAAATAGCTGAATAAGTAACATATTCACAGAGAGTTTAAAACCAATAACAAAAAATTATATTCCAGGATATGTGTTTACAATTTAACAACAAAAAATTATGTTGCAGGATACGTATTTACAATTCAACATGGGTATTTTAATTTTAAAGAATTCTCTTAACAGTTTGATATATCTCAAGCTTCTGATAAGACAGCAGAATGTGACCTTGCTATTTAAAATTACTCTATCATAATCTCTTGAATTAGTAACTTCACTGAATATGGAGTTATTATTCTTTCTTTTTTAAATCTTGAGATATGTTAAAAGCTACCAATTCCTACTAACTTTCTAAAAATTCAGAATGATCAGACTGTCAGTGAGCCAGGTCATACAGCTTTCATTACTCATAGCAATAAAACCCCATCACTGCCTCCCTCTAATCCTAAAAGGCACTCTCCATTGTCAGGGCAGAGAACTGAAGAGCTTTATTTTTTAATAGCACAAGTTTCACTATATTGAATCAATTAATATGTGATGATACATTCTTACTGAATATTAGCACATCATTACTGGCAGAATACATGTACTTCCCAAGCAATTCTGAAAACTTAGTTCTCTGCATTCACTAACTGCAGACATTCCCAGCTGCATACCTTCACTCTTTTAAATCAGCAAGATGTGCTATTCAATGTGCAAATCATTAAGTGTAGTACTAAAAGAATAGACTAGTATTAGAATCAGTAAATAGTTACAGTACATCTGCCACTTGTCAAAATAACAGGATCCAAATTTTTGAGATATATTTCTACACCAAATCCACCTTAGAAGGGAGAAAACCAACAACTAGATATTCCTATTTTGAAGTCTTCATCCTTATGCACCTAAATCTTCAATATCTGGTTCAGATATTCTCTTACCTATAGGAACATAATGTCCCGGCATAGTTAAGCCTCCATCAGCATGGCTGATGCATTCAGATTTCCTTTGTAATGTGCAAAAAGGGGTACCTAGCTCCTGATACTCAATGTGCATACTTCAACAGCTTTCACCTGTGCTGTTAATCTTTCCTGTTCAGCTCTGTCTAAACCACAGAAGTATCTGAAGCAAAAGCATAAAGGAAGTCTATGCCTGACTGCTGCTGAAGAAATTCTCCCAGGAGACCAGGATTTGGTCCTATTTTGGTGAATGCATGCAAAGGAGCCACTTCAAAATGGAAGATCAAATATTTACTCCTAGCAGACACCTTCACACTCTCACAGGCACACGAGATAAAAATGGATCTAGGGAAGAAACTGCTGAAGTCTGGATCTTTCCTTCTCTAGATGCTGGCTAGGCTATAAACTGAATCTAAATTATGAGTCAGGAAAAGACTACTTGCATCTTTTCTACCTCCACAGACAGTTACAAAAGACTGGTTGAAGTAAGAAGACAGAGGTTGCTGAAAACATGTATCTCACAGGAAAACTTACCATTCAGCAGACTCCTGGCATTGCCACTCCAGATCTAAACTGTTTACTAGAAGACCTTTATGGGTTCTATCCTTCTATGATTTTTGGCAAGCTGTCTAGAGATTTTATTGTACAGTAGAGAATTAAACCCCGACATGCAACTTTCTGGCTTTGGTTGTTAACTCTGCCAGTCTGCATGTGAAACAGTTACATGCTACTGAAATGCAAATCACTCTTATGTCCTGTTCAGAGCAAAGAGAGCAAACAGCAACTCAGTACAGTAAAACATGATGAGAATGGTGCATAAGCTTGGCTTCTGGCACACATGCAGGTCTATATTCCAATGATACTAAATCAGAGTAAACCTCTTTAAACTGTATTTGCTTTGGTGATAGTAACCCCAACATGTCCTGATCCTCAACAAACTTGTGCTGAGGGAGTTACAAGGATGCCCACAGTTCAGACTCCTGGGATAGCAGGTGGTTCTGCAGCAATTCATCTACATAGAAAGTCAATGATTTCCAGTTAAAAATATTTCCACCTTGTCCTTTTAAAGAAAAAAATATACACCCATTACCAAAATTTACAAAACTTTAAATTAGATCTTCATGCAATCCTTACTTGTGTACCTGCAGATATTTGCAGATGTTACACTAATGCTTCACCTGACCTGTAAAAATAAAATTGGAAATGAAGACTCACTCTTCATCCATGTCACACTCCCCCAGTCCGGAGAAAAGACTAAAGTCTGCATGAGTGGTTTCAAAAGGGAAAGTCAAAGTTGTGTAATTGCTTATCTGGGCTTTCAGCAGTGTTTCCAGTAACTGAATTGAAGGAGCTTGGTTATTTCAGCAGCCTGAGGGCTGTGGCAGATTCAGACCGTATCAACATTACCCCCATACATCCATCTTCTTCCTCACTTATCCTCCAAGAGGATAGATTGGGACAGTAAACGTGTTGTCGTACTAACTCTCTGCATCCTCTGATCCCCTTCCACCAACTGAATTCCCGGGTTTAAACATCCAGCACTCGTGCATTGAACTAGTTTTACTGTCACTATGCTCAAAGAACTGAAACAGATATTGAACTGTTTCTATATACCTAAACAACACAAACCAGGTAATACCAGCTCAGTCAAATTATAACCCTAATAATTTTGCACAGCTACATGACGGTAGAAATCAAAGCCCCTGTGCTTGCTCTCTTCAGGAGCCCTCTATTCATTCAAGAAAATGAAGAAAATGCACTTACAAAAAAATCTGTCAGAGCTTTGTCCCACTGCACCATGGAAACATGACGTTTCAAACAAGGCACCAGTCCAGGTGATAGGAGACTGGTTGTATTTCCAAGTCTAATATACAACATGGAGTAAATTGTGCCTGAGCATTGGCTTTCTCCACCTTGAAAGGGATTTTGGAGGTTGTCTATTTTAGTCTGTAAAGCACTAAATTCTACAGACACAAGAGGAGGGTATTATTATGCTTCACGACTTTATCTTGGCTATCTGAAAACGTATTCTTCCATGCCAGTGGCACTGCTATTTGCTTGTTTATCATGTAGTTTTCCATCATCCCACAACAGATGTATTTTCTGGATAGTCTTCAAGATTGTTTTACAGAATACCTGAGACTATTTTTTTTAAATTTTATTTCTTTTGTTGTTTATTTTATTTAAGCATTTTATCCTCAGGGATTTGGCTTAGCTATGACCATTAAAAATTATACAGCAATGAGTAGTTTCTGTTTTCCATTTAAGCTAACTTTTGCACAAATAAATCTCAAAGGGTTGAATATACCATCTCCACTTTTCCGATTCTCTCACCATGAATGGCTGCTTTTTGTCTGGGCAATGTCCTTTCCCTTTGTAGAACTGTTATTAAAGCCAAATGTTGCTTAAAATATGGATTATATTTGCCTTGCTCCTAGAATTAAGAGCATAGTTATTTCCTTACCTTCCTGTTTGTCCAAATTCTGTCATCAGTTTTACATAAACAAGTCAGGTAGTCTTTCTTGAGACCAAAGAGATGATGACAGGAAGAAAGCAGACCAGAATGAAATTTGCAGAAAATATGACCCTATACAAAAAACCCATAGTGAATTTCTCTAGTCTCCATGCCAGAGAGGCCCAGACTGTTAAAATAAACTTAATCTGTCAAAAGCATGGTTAATCCAGGTCATGACCTTACTTTCTGTTTCCACTCCCCATCCTTTACATTTTTAAAGCCACAGCCTTTCAGAAATTATGTATTTTACATTTTAAAATTGACTCACACTTTGGGAGGCTATGGAAAAGTTGAAGCCAATCACAACTGTGATCAGCTGCAACAAATGGAAACAAAAGGACTGCAAGAGTGTTTCAAAATAGCATCATAAAATTACTGCAACAGAGACTTTCAAATCTGTGCTGGAGTTGCAACTATACCGCTCTCATTACATTTTGTAGGGGCTGTATATCTATGTTGCCTAAATTGCTTTGAAAAACTTCGGTCTGCATGCCTCCTGCAAATAACACTTTGAATTTATTGCTCAATTTAGACTTACATTTCCTGATAAAAAATTCTCAAATTCTAAAAATCTTGAGTAGCTTCAGAATAGCACTCTTTACAAAGACACAAAATCCTGTTTCAGATACGATTCCTTCTGTTCCTTGAGCATTAAGCATAGACACAGAAAGAGAATGAAAATCTGATATACTCTGACATATCTGATATGCAAGCAGTTTTTATTCAGTTGGAAGCCCCCTAAGAGTCAGCTTGGGAATATTCAGGTAAGCCCCAGAAGCAACACTGGCAAAAAACCAAAAAAATCTAACCTGTTCCTATTCAAAACAATTACTTCTGACAAACAGACTCAACCTAAAAATCTTTGAGAATTTATAAAGATATAATTATCTACAATTCTCCTTTCATAATACCTGCATTTTACAGAATGTGGATCCATTAAGAAAAAAAGAAAAATTTACAACTTCCCAGACTTCCAAGTTTTACACTTACAAATGGAGGTCAATCGCTCCCCTTTCTGAACCTCAGTCGTGGTACTGAATTACTAATTATTTCAGGTAAATTGCATTTTTAGGGGTAGCTTTCAGGTTGCAAATATTCTCTCCTTTACTTTTATTATTCTGTTTGAGAGTTTGAATGGTCACAAAAGCACAACAAAATAATAATAAAAAAAATAATAAAATAAAGTAACCCTTCCCCTCCCTCAGTTTTAAAGTAGGACCAAAGCAAGTCAGTCCCTTAGCAACTGAATAAGAACTTTTATGAGTATTTAATGAATTGTCTTGTTGCTTCTCTTAGCCCTGCATAAACAATATTCGCATAACCCATCATCATGGATTTATCACTTTACAGGGCTGATAAAAAATACCTGCAACCCAAATACAAGTAGCAAATCACACCACCCCCAACACAAATAGCAAGACACACTACCTAATAAGAACACCTACTTAGATCATGGCTGGATATTGCTTACAGAGGTGAGGACACAAATGGGTGCCATAAGGTGTTATTATGCAATTCTGCACAAAGAACCTAATTCACTTGAACAGATATGTCTTTTGGAAGGCTTATGTATTTTAACCACATCTACAGCAATTTTTTATTAGTATGTATACCTCATATGATAATAAGTAAAAGCATAACTATGAAAGCAGAGACATACGATCCACATATTCACCTGCTGCTTCCCAACATCCAGAGTCCTGGCAAAGAACTGGTCAGAACATGAGCTAATAAGCCTATGAAGTTTATTGCCTGGGATCCACCACTGAAACTGCTGTCAGAAACAAAAAAATAGCAACCTGTGAGATGGCAGTGAAACAGTGGCAAAAGGCTCTGGCTGGCTGAGTGAAGTAAGGAAGTGGTATTAGGGGGTGGGATTTGGCATCTTGAAAATCTCTCAAAAATACAGGGACTACATAGTAATTCCTTCCAAATAATTCTAACAGGCTCTGTCTCACTTCACTTTTTTCAATGCAAGAATTCAGTATGTTTTTAAATTTACAGCAAAAATTACATTAACTGACATTTTCAGGCATTCTTTGCACTGTTTACAATTCTGAGTAATGTAGGCCTGTTTCTGTGTATATATAGACGACAGCAAAAGGATAAAACATGACATGTCAAACACTATTTAAAACATACATAATAAAAATTATCTTCTTTCTTCCATCTTTATTTTCCTTGTCAGTCATCTACTTCTGCTTCCCTTTTCAGAAACCTTCACCTCCTAATTCTGCCCCTTAGATTTTGTCAGCTTTTTTCCTTCCCTCTCTCTCTCCCAAGTTTTTAGTCATTCTTACTCTCCTCTTTTGCCTGTCGAATTTTCTTTTGGATAAAGTGTTCTCAACCCTATTTAAATAAATACAAGCTGAATGGATACCACAGGCGCTAGTCACTTCTATTGTGCTGCAGTAAACAATACTTCTCTTTTTCATTGCTGCTGCCTGGAAAAATGTATTGTGCTCAGATTATACCCACTTCATGTATATATTGTTTCAGTTAATAGAAAGCAATTTTATATTGATTGTTGAAGCTTCAAAGGAATGTTTGAGGAAAAAAATGTAAAAGCAATCTAACAGGGTAAGGAATAAAAAACCAGTCTGGCCTCATAACAGCACATACTGCATGCATACATGAAGTAGAAGATTAAAATTTAAGGGCTCAGACATAAAAAAGAATGGGGGAAAGGACTGTTATTCCACCTATGCTAAAGGCTAAACTTTCTAATGAATTCAGCTCCCATTTCATTGTTAAATTAAGGAACAGTCAGCATCCTGACACAATCCCCCTTTTCTCTAAAGCTTCACTTCTCTCAGTCTTCCCCTTCCTTCTTGTTTGGCCTCCAGACCCCAGAGCAAGAAGAAGGCAAAAGCACAGGAGAGGGACAAGTGTGGCAGTGTTGCTGCTGATCTTTGAGCAGGGGCAGGAGGTTCACCTGGACACAAAGTTATGATAAGCCAGACCTTGAATTATAAAAGCAATATTTCAAATAATTAAAAAAATGTCCTGCTATATGTGTGTTTGGGAGAACGGTGAAGGAAACACTTTGGCTCCAATCAATCTGTTATCAATTATGGGAATAAGTATGTGAATACAAATAATTTCTTCACTGAAATCAGACATTACTGGAGCAGAGGGCAGAGAGGAATAAAATACACAAGCTTCTGCTAACACAGCTATGGAATAAATGTTGATGAATAGAAAGAGGTGAGAACAAAAAAGAAGAAACACAAAGGAGTTTAATTTAAGTAATTGGCTTGAAAACATACAGTATGTTTATCACTGCAAATCTTCTTTTCTTGTCCTGTACAGCAGCCAAATGAACTTTTCTTGTTGATGATGTTGGTTTGATTTTATCCCAAGTTCTGCACTATCAAAGCATTTTATCTGTACATTTTTTTTGTTATTATAGGTGCTGCCGTAAAGAAGGTAATTTTTATATTAATATTCTTACTCATTCCCTCTCCCTCAAAATTCCTTTCCTTTAAGCTACTCTTAAGAGAACTTAGCAGAAAATTTTCCTCTCCATATAAAGAGATAAGGAAAAGTTCCCTTTCCCTCTTAAACTACACTTAGGGCTTGCTAGGTACAGAGGAGGAAGTAGAGATTGATGACAAAGGAAAATAATGAGGAAGATAGATAAAGATATAATCTTTGCTTATTTAAAGCTACTCCAAGAAACATAAACCGTTAGCAGATTCTAACCTGCATTGAAAATAATTGTTTGCATCTTCTGCTGGTTTGTTTCTTTCAAATATGTATTTACTCAAGTTGTGAATACCAGATAGTGTTATTTACTTCACTTCATCTATAGTGGTCTTTCTCATGCCCATGGAATGCTTCCTGGTACAATTTCCTTTCGACAGACTTTTAGAGGCATGTACCATAAAAGCCAGCTTGACATACTGTCTCTCTTGGTAGTGATGCAAACCCAACCTAGTTGCTCACTAGAATGCACGCTTTATTAAAGCAATATATTATTTATATTATTATTACTATCTATGATTTATTCTAGTAGCACTGGTAAGGCCTCCCTACTCACTCCTGAGTAAACAGACTTTATCTAAGTCGAAATAAGATTGGTCTCAGAAAACCTGATGATCTGTGTCTTATCATTTGAAGGGGAAGGGAGGATAAATTATTTTGCTTCAACTTTCCCCTTTCATGGTTACATCACCCTTGCAGGTTCAAAATAGCAGGAGAGACAGTGACACCCTTGTGAACGGATACAGAAATTGTTCCACAGAAATGCCAGTGAAAGGTGCTCAAGAACCTCATTATCCCCATATGGTTTCCAGGCTGTGATGCTTCTCAACTTCATCAGCAAGGAGAAAACACTTAAGGCTACTCATGATATAATATTTTTCACAGTATAAAATGTTTCATTTAAGGAAGTACAAACTTCCTAAGTTATTATGTTAAAGTACATAATATAATTAACAATTACATAATTTAGATTGGGAAAACACCTGCATTTATTTTCTTTATATGCACTTTTTTGTTAAAATACTTTAGATGACATGAAGGTGATTGTGATAGATTTGAATAGATTCATGATGAACAGTGACTGTGGAGACCAATAAACTACGTAATATTTGTATGACCATAGTGATTTATAACAATAAAGATTGGCAGACTAGGAGAAACGAAACTCTAGTGTTGAATTAGGCTCTAGGACAAAGTTGTCTCCTAGCTCAGCTGTTTGCCCCAGAAGAAACATGCTATGAAAGCAGCACTGATCACAACCTCTGCAGTAAATATCAGAAGAAGAATGGCCTTGGAAATTAGATTATTTTCAAATTCCTACAGTCTTTGTAGGCACTCATATAAAGCCTCAGACACCATCTTTGTCAGAGCATCAAAAATTACGTCTGTATTTACTTGTTTAAAATGGAAAATATCTCTATATTTAAGCCCTTTATTAAAAGACAGTGCAGTCCTGCAAGCATAAGGTCAGAATTTAGAAAGGGGTTCATAAAGCCCTAAGGCAAGAGCAGGATTCAGCAGACTGAAGCAGGGTGTTCCTGTTCTCTCAGAGGAAGGACATAGCATCAGCTACGTCACAGTAACAGAGCACCACAAGTGTGAATGGAGTCTCTGTGGTCAACAGTACCACATGTGTGCTCTGCTTCATATCTGTCCTGACAGAGCAAGTTGGTGGAAACCTGTTCAGCTGATCTGGTGCCCTTCACAAGCATTAGAGATAACCACCAGTTTTGCTTCCAGTAAATTATGTTCACCATTTTTTTTTCACTGTTCACCAAAATTAAACCAATTAAAAAGACTGCCTGTACTTGCAACCTCTCTGTCAAATACACAGCTAAAATTCTAAAGATTTTAGACGCATTCAGTGATATTTCAAACTAAATCTCACAGGTCTTTGAACAATAATGATAAAATTTTCCCAGGCACAATTGCAAGCACTTCACCTCATTAGCCTTGGAGTCCTATTTGCCTTTTTTGCTGCCTTTGTAGTACAACTACACACAACCACTCAAAGACTAATGCACACATATCTTTCATTACTTCCAAATGGTGAACTCCTACCTGACAACAGGAATACTTTTATACTGGTCCCAAAACACATAACCTTCATGTTGCAATAATAAAGTCTGCCCCTCCTCTGTTTCTCCTTTCCTCAAGAAAAAACAGTTCTTGCAGAATGAAATCTTTGCTCTCCTGCATACTGCCAATATCATTTAGCTTTACATCATGAACAGTTCTCACTAGCATGCTCCCTATGTGAAAATTATTAATGAAATAGCAAGTGAGAAAAACCTCAGGAGTGATCCTAAGGAAATTTAATATATAGCCTTTGTCAGCTAAAAGACTAAAGTTTTTGCCAATTTGACATCGATCTCAGATTTCTGCTACTTATCCCATCTTCTTCACTATAACTAATTCTGCCTGCTACTATTTCAAATTCATAACAGAGGTCCATATAGACTAAAATCTAATATTTTCTTTGCCTACAATATGAGTTACTTAAAAATTTAATGAAAATATCAGGTTACCTGGTGTGATCTTGCTTTAATAAACACATACAGTGATATATCCCAGTTTTTTTTATTTGATGACATATTTTGGTTATTATCTCAATAAAAACTCATTATAATGACAAATTACTAACACCCAATTTGATGGGTGAACTTGAACAAAGTAACTTCAGCCTTCTGGCTTACCATCTGAAACTAGGAATAACATTAGAGAGTTTCTTTAAGAGATATGGTGAAAAAATCACCTGTAAAAACTAGATAATGAAAACTGTATTGTTGCTTCTTCATATTGCATATTTTTCTAGCCCGAGTATTACTAATGGGTAGCAGTCAAGTTACGAATGCAGTAGTACCATTTCAGCAGAGAAACCTAAATGCTTACAACAATAAACATTCAGTCTTAAAATTATTGTTATCATTTATATTATTACCTGAGAACTTATGTAAAACATTTTAATAACAAACTCATGCTCCATAATCACTACTTACGTCTTAGAAAAGGCAACAGGTGGATTCAATGGAAACCAAGAAGATGACAACTTTTGAACAGAGATGGCCATAAAACTTTACTTCCTTGGAGTTCTTACTGCATCACAGAAGAGTTTTGAGCATGGATGGCATGAAGGACATATTTATGTAGTTATTTTAAAGGGGGCTTATGTGACAACACTAAAACATGAGCACAGCAGCCTGGAGAGGGCATCATGATTCTTCACTGGAAAGGAAATTTTACAGAATCAACTGGAATCTGGTCCAGCCCTCTGCAGAGGCTGATGCTTTACAAAGGAGCTTCTCGTACTAGCTTCCGTGTGTGTCTCCACCAGCAAATGCTGCACTTCTGAACAAGTGGAGGCACACATTCCCAACTACCTCCTCCAAATGGGAAGTTTCCTGGTTCCCAGGTATTATGATTTCCATCTTAACGGTTGGTTAAAGCTAGACTTATAGAGGCTTTTAAAGCATTATAGTTTTCCTGTCACCACTTTTCCCAAACTATAGCTCAGGACAGCCTGGTGCTTTGTGCTTACAACTTTGGTCTAAATGTACAGCACTGATCATGTCCCAAAGGATGCTCCAGAGCTGCCCTGGGACTAGACACACTCAGAAACAGGCCTTCATCCAGCTGCAGTGACTGTTTTTCTATAGGAGAGTTACTCACCACTATTTATTTTCAACATACCCTTTTTCTAGCCTTTGTGAGTCTAATGCAGCCCCTCCTGAACTGAGGCTACCTACTCTCAGCTCCCTGATCTGCCCCATAGGTTACCTATGTGTCATCTTCAACAACCACAGGCAATTCTGCATTTTAACAAGTCACCCATCAAGTCTTCAGGGCCTGTACTTAAGGAAGCTGTGCATATTCCCAAGCTGTACATCTCACACACCCACACAACTTCCAACTCGACAATCAGATATGAGTTATAGAAAACCAAGAAGCAGAATCTGAAGCGAAGGTGTTTCCCATCTCATTGTCCTATGTGCCCTCTTAAAGTGCACAGCTGATGATAGGACATACCAGAAACTTAAGGCAGTGTCACAAGCATTAAAGAATGAGGACTGATGCCTGAATGCCCACAGGAGATGAAAGAAGCTACCCAGTGCCACATAACACAATAACAGCATGTTAAACTACACAACATGATAACATCATTGTGGACCCTCAGTCCACCATGCCATAGGTACTATTTTGAAGTGACTTAAAAAAGGAAAGCCAGAAACAGGAGCTACTCCTGGGACAAGAAAGGAAGAGCAATTTCGTATTCCACTGTGACAAGAGTGAAAACCTGTCCAGAGAAGAAAATCAAGACAACAGCAGGTTGAGGGTAGGGTGGTGTTATGGAAAGGCAGAACATGACAATAAGCTGTGTCGTTGTTCTGTGGATCAGGACACAGCAGAGTGAGGGAAAAGAGTGTAGGAAGGAAACTGGACAGATTCTTGGGTGACATGGTTTACTGTGTGGTGAACCATTGTAGGGGGTTGGAACTAGATGATCTTAAGGTTCTTTCCAACCCTGACTATGCTATGATTCTATGATTAATGGATTTTTGTTTTTTGCTTTTGCTTTTAAAGACAAGATTCTTCTTGCACTAAAGGAAGTGTGCTTATAGTTTCAGAATTGCAATAGGAGCTTTGCTTTTCACTTGCTTTGAAAGCTGCATGCCAGGAATGAGGCACAGTCATGGTTTAAGCTCAGACATAAATCAGCCTTGCAGTCCTGGCTCACTCCCCTCCTTTTCCTCCCCCTGCTCCCAGAGGGATGGGGAGGAGAACTGAAACAATGTAACTATCATGGGGTGAGATAAGAGCAGTCCAGTAACTAAGGTATAACACAAATCACTACTGCTAACACCAATAATAATAATAATGATAAGGGAAATAACAAGGGAAGAGAATATAATACCACCCGCCGCCTGATGCCCAGTCCGACCAAGCAGTGGTCTAGCCCTTCTGGGTAACAATCAGTTTACATCCTGGGCACGACATGCTGTGATATGGAATACCTCTTTGGTTAGTTTGAGTCAGGTATCCTGTCTCTGCTTCCTCCTGGCTTCCCCTCCTCCCTGGCAGAGCATGAGACTCAACAAGTCCTTGGTCAGACCAAACATTTGAGCAATAACTAAAAACATCGGTGTTATCAGTGCTGTTCCCGGGCCAAAAGTCAAAAACACAGCGCTGCACCAGCTACTAAGAGGGAGCAAAAAGACTGCTACTGCTGAATCTAGGACAGGCACTATTCTGTTCCCACTTCTGTGGTGCAAACAAGTGCTTAACCAGAGAGTAACAAAATAATTGCATTGTAGTTTTATTAGGTAGAAGGTGTTTTTGAAGCAGCAAGCATTTCTGAAAGTTTGCCTATTTTCACTTAAGACTATTAATGTCTAAGGCCCATGAACTGTAAAAGCAACTTTAGGACAATTTATATCACTAAGGCAAAGTGGAAAAAAAGTCCATCTTGTATTATACGGAAATAATTATAGTCGTAATTTTTCTTCGCTATTAAATGAAAGCCAGCATAACTCTAGCTACCACTTCAAAGATAACAAATCTCAAGAATACTGCCAAAAACTGTTCAATGTCATACTAGTAAATGCTTGTCAGATCTTCAAAGTTGTAATTACAAGACATAGCCATAAAAAGGTTAAGGCCATTTACGAATTTGGACACTTGGTGAATCTACATTTTGCTAGAGAGAGGCCTCCAGGAGCAAACTTCCAATTCATTTGAACCAGACACTGTATGTCAATTTTTACTTTCTATTTCTATTGATAAAAGTTTCATAATGAGATCAAGGCTAAGGTTTTAACAGTAAGAAAATGATAATCATATCAAACACTATTACACTTCTCAAAATATATTAAAAGCTACTTAAGATGATAGCAGCAATGTTGAATTTATGCAGCAGAACAGGAACAAACTTTTAGGAGGAATTTTTAGACCTTAATAAAGAGGAAGAGAAAAAAGCAAAGTACAGACTTTTTGATACCTTCTTTTTTTTAATTTTTTTTTTATTTTATCATGGCAATAGTTTATAGGATTCCTGCAATTTGGCTATACCCACAAGGTGATTTTAACTTAAAGTGTAGTTATTTTTCTTCTTTATCCACAAAGAAATGTCATTAACCTTGAGCTTGCAATGTCAAACAGTAATGGTGAAATCTGCAGTTTACATTGCTTTTTGCCCTTCCCAAAACATTTAGTAAAAGTGTGGCAGAAAGCAATCTGCAGAAAGTGTAGGGGTAGCTAATGGAAAGTAATGACAGATCAACACAAGGGTTTTAAAAAAGAGCCTTCTTGTCTGCCAACATCATTGCAACAGTTGCTTTTCTTTTTTAATAAATTCTAAAAAATAAAAAGTGCCAAACTTCAGTCAGAAGGATTTGGTACTTTAAAACTGGACCATAAATATGATTTAATATAGGATCACCTTACCTTTTTAATACAAATGTTTCAAACCTTATTTTATGCTCCACATGAATTATACATCTGCAGTTCATATGATTTATAAATGATGTGGCCTTTAAGGAATTTGACAATGGACTGATCTAAGATCAAGGGGAAGTTCTCCAGAATGCTTTTAGGAATAAACATCAATCTGACATAATAATTTTTAAGCATTTTGAAGTATTTTATCAGATAATTATCTGCTGGAGGACAGTGTATGTCAGTTTCCAATCATTTTCCATTACAGATATAATACAGAGAAGGTATATATGTAATGAAACACATTTTCCTAGCATAATTATAACTGAGTAGTCCTTCAGGCTTCAGGAAGATAGCATAGGTAAAACAAAGATGTTTAAGCTGCTCTTCTGAGCCAGACAAGATGCAATGCACATAGAAAAGCTTTAAGTCTCTTGTTATGGTACTGTCCTAGCAGGGAAAAATTAGTGAAAACAAGCTTAAAATAATCATGGCAAATATTCAACACCATCTCAGAAACACTGCAGTTTTCAGCATAATTATATAAAAACCTAAACTTACAAGAATCATAGAATAGCATAAAAAATGTGTGCTAAAATTTATTTTGTCTTCACTATGCCCTTTAATTCTGCCAGGATGCCTCTTCTTTCTTTATTATTATTTTTTCTAGATCTTTACATTGTCCCTTATTTTAAAATCAAATTTGAATTTTCACCATGAAGAGATGGAGCTGAAGACTCCAAATCTGTAGCTAAACCCTAGTTTACGAATGTAAACAAAAAATAGTTAGTATTTCACATCCTTAAAATTTCCATTAACTACTTTTAGGTCTTGCAGTTGCAAACACTTTTCTTCCAAAGCACCATGTGAAAACCAAATAAATTGTAGATAAATAAAATGAGTTCAAAGGTGTCTCTTGATCTGCATCAGTGTAATCATAGTGAAAGTCTTCTCCATAACATCTGCTTATTTTTACAAGGGTACAAGACGTGCATAGAAATGCTTTATTAGTTGAGATAAAGTGGAATGTTATGTCATGCAATTACTTTAGATTTTTGTGTGTGTTTGGTGTTTTTATTTAATATCTTCTTCTCAAGATTATTAAAAATTAGTGTGTTCTGCAAGGGGATGCAAATCCAAGCTTCCCAGAATCTGGTGCTGAATCAGTCTGTTAATACGTATCTGCTGATACAATCTGTTAACCTCTTTCCAAGACCACGGTGACATTAAGGGTTATTGATTCTGCATCTGATAGAAAGTACCAGGCAAAATTTTAAACGCAGTTATTTGACTTGTAAAGCAGAACAGGAGGAAGGATTCTGTGCCTGTTGCAGTCTCTGTAAGTGGAAATGTGGCTTTGGACATCTACATAATTTCTTTGAGCGTGCTTGAGCTTGTCTATCTGGCTTGGAGGCCTATGTGGAGATCCTTCTCCTTTTAGGCTCTAAGCACTGATAGAGTGTGGAAGTACAGCTATAATCCAGGTAATAATGAAAGCAGTCACTCTCTCATCATATCACACTACAAGAGCAGTGCTTCAGGGAATTCAGTTGGCAACCTGGTAAGCTCCAGAAAGATCTTCCATCTGTGAACATGCCCAAACAGAAATATCCGTCAGCTGTAGACCCACAGGCTCATTATCAGATTTCACCATTTAAAGGGAAGTCTAGGGCAAAGGAAAAACATTGTCTCTCGAAAAAAAAGAAGGGGGGGGGGGGTGAAAAATCAGCAAAACCCCAACATCATGTAAAGTGTTAATTGTTAGGCTTTTTGTTTGTCTTTCATTTTTACTCTAAATAAAGCAGTTTGCCCAAAATTGTCAGACTGTAGCATTACAGTCTGCCATCTCATACTGCAATCCTGACTGGGTTTCATAGGTTAAGATATAGGCTTCCTTGCCTTACATGACAGCCAGGCTGCTGCTGCCTTCCTCCACATCAAGGAGGTAATCTTACATCTGCTGCTTTTGGAGCTCCGCACAATCTGAGAGAGATTATCTAGCTTCAAGTGCAGACAACACCAGATTAGGTCCTTTCTTGCTATGACACCTTGTATGGCCATCCTGGAGGTCAGACCCCAAGTACAAGCAGATGTAACACATATGACATGCCCCTCCCACTGCAGGTTGCTTTTACCATGCCACAAAGGTGACAGAGGTGCCAAGGCATAGAGAGGCCTGCTTTAGACCTCTACAACCTCCTAATCCTCAAAGGTAACAGAAACACTACAGCAGAAAAAAAAGTGCCTGGTTTTGCCTCAAAGCACAGTTTCCAGAGGGTTAGTCTGGTGCAACACAGGCTATATGTTATCCCATTGGCTGGCTGTTTTTCACACAGGATACAAGCTATTCATCCCATAGAGACTAAAGTGCATTGGAAACACATTAATGAATCAGGCCTTGTGTTGCAGTGAAAGATGAGATATTGCCTCATTTCACAGTTGGAAAAATAAGTGCACGGAGAGAGCTAAATGACTTCCCCAGTTGCAGAGCATGCATATCTGTTGCAGAGCTGGGAGGGTTTATAACTATTCTTCTGCTTGAACCACTGTCCTACATCCTGACTCTTCCCAGGACAATTTCTATTCTCATGAATGGCAAAGAAGAGACAGAAGTTCCTGGGAACAGACTTGTCTAAAAAAGTCTTCGGCATGGATTAAAAATGGACTTGAAGCTTTAAAAGACATTCTGGGGCTCTGGAGATGTATAATGGGTTTTTAAGCTTCATTTTTAGTTTTTGTGGTTATGCAGCAAGATTTTAAGTAGCTGACCAGCCCAGTCCATCTGGCTGTTCCTGCCAGTGATGACAGTGGGGGCCCCTGCTTATACATTCTGTATAATCAACAGAATTCTGCAGCTGACATGCAGCATACTTTGGTTTTGCTCCAGTTGGGCTTTGATCTACAGCATTCAAAGATGAGCCATTCCTTTCAAGGTATTTGCAAACCTTGTTAGAGTTTGATTGCAGCATGACATCAACATTAGGCTGATTATTGTCCCAGGAAGCACTGTTTCCATGAACACATTGGCTTTTCTCCTACTTTCTAGTGAGCTAGATATTAACATGCAGTACTGTGACAGCAGCTTCATAGCAAATTCCTGATAACACTGCTGAAACAGGAAAGGATTTGATTTTCTTGAAAATGCTGAAAATTTGCAAACAGGATTTTGGGACAGTGTTGCCCAAAAAAAAAAACCACCAAAACCAACCAAACAAAAAAACCCACCTAACTATAGCTACTCAAACTCTGACTTATTCAGTATTCTTGAGTAAGTACAGGAAGTTATTTCGTCAAAAGGGTGTATTCATTCTACACTAGTACTGCAGGCAGAAAGGAAATAAGGAAGGGGAATAATCTCTCTGAAAATGACAAAACTTTGCTTTTCTTCATTCTTGTCTTTTTCTTTCTTTACTTTTCACTGTCTCAACAGCCAACTCCCAACTTCTTTGGGGCTTTGAAAATGAAAAAAAACAACCCCAGACTTTCAATCTAAAATGACTAGATTTAGGTTAAGAGCTAACCTTTGTAAAAGAGCACATGCATGCCATCTTTACAGAAAGTCACAGTATGATCAGAGCAAATGCCCAGTTCCACTACATCATTCAGCAACCACTTGGAAGTACTGAGCAACCAAGTAGAACCTGAACGAAAACAAGGAAGGTTCAGACTCTGCACCTCTCCACAAGATCTCATATACTATCACACAATTGCTGGTCTCTGGAGAAAAGAAAATTCAGTATATATAATTAAAAAAATAAAATAAATGTGTATTTTCTACATAACCACAGCCACAATTCAAATGTCTATTCTCTACTAGCACCTTTAGTCCAGGTAGAGGTTGTCCTGACTCAAACTCCTCAAGTAAAGGCAAGAGACTGGAGGGGACCTAGACTCCCTAGAGAGCTGATCACATTTTGGCAGCTTTGCAGATTTTCTGCCAAGCACAGTGGTTAAATGGTAAATGAGCCAATGTCCTGTGGGTATCCAACAAGAGAGCCTCTGGAAGAGAACTGCTTTCCTGCACCAGTGCAGCTGAGCTAACAGAGTGAGCATTTATTTTCAGTGAAGCATGCTGCCACAACCCTCTGTTTATTTTAGAATTGTCAAATTTTCCAGTAAAACCTTTGGGGATATACTTTACCTCCAATACATGCATGTAACTTCCATTAACTTCAGGGAAAGTATGTACTGGGACAGGAAAAAAAAAATCCTTATGGAAAAACTTCAGGATCTTCCTCTAGAACTTCTAGCATTTGTACATGTTATTAGTCCTAAAAACTCCCCAGTAATTCAGAAACAAAACCAATGCCCAACAGAATAAGCCCAAACTATGTAAACTAATGTTGCGTCTCTCAGTTCTTAAAGCTAAACATAGACTTTTTAGTCTATTTCACCCACAGTTTGCTCTAATACAAATAATAGAGAAAGAAAGGGATTACTGGTGAGGAAGGACAGAAAGAGAAAACCTAGAAACAAAGAAAAAAAAAGAAAAATCATTACTTCTACTCTTATTCAAATAATATTCTGAAAGAAATGTTGATTAAAGTAAAAGAAAAGAGAGGTCTGAGGACATATATCATTACACACAGCAATAAGCACAGGCATACTTTCAGAGAGTCTTGACAGACCTCAGGGTACATGTCCTTCTGTGCTTGTTTAACTCTCCTGAAATCTGCTAGTGTCAGAAAAGAATTAGCCTGATGGTTTGAACCATCTCAAAACTATTTGTGAAACAGATCTAGCTACTGCACATAAGATTAAATGAGAAATACCAGTGCTGCTCACTGAACTGTTTAATTAGGCCATCAAATGTATTTTTATTTCTGCACCTACATTTAACTGGTAGCTGGGGCATCACAAACATAGTCTCTGCCAGCTATCAATATATTTCCTAAACAGTTTCAGTTTCCCTTCCTCTCCAAACAACTTTCCCAACTGTCACTTTAATAGCTGTGCACTTCAACAAAATGAGTTTATGGCACTAGTCTGCAGTGCCTTAGTCTACAGTTGTCTTCTTTCCCTATGCAAAATAACAAGATGCCTAAAAAAGCTGAGCTTGCTTTTTAATTTTTTTTTTAATTATTTATCCATTTTTGCTGGTGGTGCCTGGAGTAAATTATAACTTAAAAGTCTCACCAGTGACTTACTTCTGTGTGTCCTGATGGTTTTCTGAGGCAATCCAGCAATAAGTAGGATACAAAATGAAACATATTCAAGCCATATGCTTACTTTTGCAGGTTGGCTTATCACATCACTCTCTTTCCACCTTTTCTACTTTTTCTGCAGTGTCAGTCTCTACCTAATAGTCAGGATTTCATGTAAAGAGCCCTGTACCACTTTTCATACTCCTGTTTGTAATAAACATTCCTGAATGAAAGGGAACTAGACAATATTTATTCTTTAACCATGCTCATTCCCATGATATATTTAAATATTTCCAAGGTCTCTCTGTCCCACAGAACAGCCAAAGGTCTGCTCAATCTGGGGATAAAGAACAGCATTTGTTTTCACCTGATCTTCAGTAGAAACAAACAGCATTTCCGTTGAGAAACTGGTGCTGCAATCTTGGTAAAAAAAGAAATATTTATTTTCTCAAATAGAATTACTCACTGAAGCAAGAAAAACTGTTTTTTAATTGCTATTTATTTTAATTTGGAAAATAACAGTAATAGATACTACCCCAGAGCACTAACATGGTAGCATCTAGCAAGTTTTAGGAATAAGGCACCAAACAGACATTCCTTTCAAAATTGCCTTCAGCATAAACATTAACCTGTGTGTAAATCCATTTTGGCCTTTAGCTACCCTCCTGACAAGAGACCAACACCAGAATAATCTCCATAAACTATAATCTGGCTTTGAAAATGAAATTGAGAATTAAGCAGTGCTACATGGATTTCATGTTTTCCTATATTTCTTCAATCTGTTACTCCATTTGGCAGATTATTATCCAAAATATTTCAAGAAAGGCACACAAAAAACAGTGTCCATAATTGTTTTGGGTTACTCCAGATTTCTGTGAGATAGTAAAATAATTGTGAACATTTCATATATAATATGTTACCTGATAAATGAAACTACATTTAAATTAAACTCCTTCATGTGAAGCTTGAATATGAAAATGATAATTTTCATAGTAGGAGAGGGAGTAGAAAAAAATTGGGGTATGCCCTAACAATTCATAGCAACTGAAAGACTGGTTCTATCTGCAGCAGTCATCTGCAATAGTAACTATAAAAATTTTCATCATTCTTCCTTTGGCCTAATTGGTAGTATTACAGTATTCTCTGACTTTAAAGTCAGAGTGAGTTAGTACAAGGTCTACAGCAAAGGAAGTACAGGAAAGATTTTAATGGCAACCACTGAGCATAATATAAAACAAGGGGAACAGAGAGGAAGAAAAAGAAACATATCTGTTGCTGATCTTTCAGCTGTACAAACCTTCCCATAAAGACCACACCACTCTAGATACACGTTTGAAATCAAAACTTTTTGGCAATCTGATCACCTTTGGTATTCTCTTTTGGCCAATTTTGGTTTTGTACTGGGAGAATTAAGAAATCCTTCCTGAGCTGCCAAGTGTCATCAGCCCAATAAAAGGGTGCCTGTCTCTGGGACCTTGTTGGAGAGGTGCTAAGTATTTGCAGCTCCCATACAGCTCCACAGACCTGTTCTGCAACCTGTTGCCAGACTTGATTTGCAGATTTCTAATACGTCTCAATTCTTGTGTGCTTTTAGAGCCTCAAATCTCAGATACAAAAGTAGAAGGCAGTTCCCCTCCTATTTATTTTGATTTTGCACAAATAGACCAATTACTTGTTACCAAAGCCTTGCTGCCTTTATGATCCAGTGGAAATGGGAGGTGTGGTATAGATCGGTGGATGATGGGAGATGGGACAGGGCAGGATACAAAAAACCCCAACAAAATGAAAAAAAAAACCCAACAAATAAGGAAAGTAAGATCAAAGTAAGACCTGCTGAGTCTTTCAACTGCCTGGTTAGGATCATGAAGACATGAAAGAAATAGACCCAACACTTAAAAAGCTTTTTGAATTGTTAAAAATTGATAAGTAACCAATTAAAAAAAAAAGTGATGCTATCATGAAAAATAGAATAAAATTGCTCTAATACATTCAATAAAGAGGAAGAAATATTACTAGTACAGGTTTAAATATGGAGAGAGTTACTATGTCTGCATTACCATTTTGTGAGCTACTATTGGTTGCTATTGTTAGCTGGAAGGATCAGTGCAGACATTTCTAACTTGAGAGGTACAACATGTTCTAAGTTAGCTGTTGTTTGTAAGCAACACTTTTTTTATATGTTGGTATTACCTTTTTCCTTATGGACTCATATGCAAGTATCCTCAGCTGGATTTAAAAAAAAAACAAAACAACCAAACAAAAAAAAAAACCATACCAAGAAGCCTAAATTCAACAGCTAAAACCCCTCAGACCTCTTAAAACAACATCTATTAGTGTAAACAACACTTCTTTTAAAATATCTCCCATAAATTGTCATGTCAAGTACCTATATCCCAAGCTCTCTGCAGGAGAGTTTTAATCTAATAAGTCAACTCAAACTCTACTTTTGTTTGCTTTGGAACTCTTAGATAAATAAAATGCTTTGTGTTGAGATGCACTGCAGGAAAAACAAAGCAATCTATTTATCCATAAAACGCAGGTCTGCGATCAAAATAAGTTGACAGCAGTGCTGTAAAAGGGCAACAAGAAACAATGTTTGACTGAGAGCTGGTTAGCATCTTATTTAAACTTAATATAACAGTGATGTCGTACGACAAAAGAGCTCAAAGTTTTATATCATGTTCCAAAACTGACACTAGAGAGTAGCTACATTTGCACAAAGGCCAGTTGAAATCCTCAGAAACAGTGCACTTTAGATGACTGCACACGGAAACCATGCACAATAATCAAGGATGCATTGACAGAGGCATGAACATGCTACACTGCTCCTAATCTTTCTAAAGTCCTGGTGAGGATCCTGTGTAAATCTTCAGAGCATAACAATAATGAAATTGTCAAAGCTTTACAACAAGCACCTAATCATTACTGCTTCCTCAGCACTTGTTTTTTAAACAAATTCTGCATTCTTTTTGTATTAACGTCAATGTTATGCTCACACATGCAGAATTCTATTGTCCTTTCATATAATAAAAGAGGTAAAAGTGTAGGAAAGGAAAAAAATTAAATTAGATGTCCCTAAATGTATCCTTGCTCTGCTTACACACACAAGTCATCTTAATAGAAAAATATTCAGTAAGTTACATTACTGAATTAAATCCAGGCGAAGTTTGTAATAAATCAGGATAATTCTGCAGAATTCTTCTGAGACTAGGGCCTTGGTGGCTGCTGGCTCATGTGACACAGCAGCTGCTTCAGTCCTGCCGAACAAGTATACTGGTGCTTTGTCTTTAACTTCCTACTTTTTTCCAAACCTTTTTCTTTTTTTTCTACTAAGAAACCTCCCCAGTTTTCCCTTTTTTTGTGGTTAGTTCTAAATATACTGTCCAGTGTAATTTCATGGAGCTATTAGTTGTCAGCAGGGACTCAGGGAAAAACTAATTAGCACAAAATATTCAAGCCTACAAATATTTTTAATTACATATGAGCTCCTGTCAGAGTAAAAACCCCAAGAATATGGGACCACCATATGTATGTTACCTGTATTGTAGCAACAGAGGCGATGACAAAATTAGAAGCTCTTCCAAAACCCATCATCCAAACACTGTGAGAGTTGCCCACACTGACAGGACAAGGCTATCAACAGAGCGAGCATACAGATATGGAGAGGGAAAGGTATCAGAGTCACAAATAGGGCAGTGCTCTGGTCCAGGCTTTCTACTTACAGGATAATATCCTGCTGATAAAGCATGTCAATATTCATACCACAAATAACAGCCTCACCTTCCAGTCAAGGCAGATACAGCAGTGGTTCAAGTGCACCTTTATGATTCTCTTGTTAATTGTTTTACAGGTGTTGTTTTTTATAATCTCTCTGCAAAAGCTCCTGCAACAAGCAACCTGCATGTGATCAAGAAGACAAAAACTTATAGACAGAAGCATCTGTAAAGATATGTTAGAAACATCCAGCAATTAATGAACTGTAACAATCACATTAAAAATGTACTCAACAGCAATTTCAATTTCTTGGCTTTTCCACAGCTTGGTGGCAACTGAAGAGGGGCAATTGTCTATCAGATGTTAAAGACCAATAACAATACTTTGAAAGCAGGAAGGGTAGAAGACTGTCTGCAGACTTCAGAAAAAGGAAGAAATGTGGAGAGCTAGTAGGTTTGTACCCGCTGATGAGATTATAGTATACACATAACCATGTGTTGCAAAGGAACTAACAGTCATTTTAGCAATATCAGCTAATTGAACAAGAAAATCACGACAGATTAAGCAGGAAGACTTTAAAAATACAGTTTCTGATGCCACCTTCTTTCTCATCATACAACCAGGTAACAAACGACTCTTCTGAGAATCCTGGTTAAGAGTCCTTGTTAAGGGCGCAAAAAAATTTTCTTTAATTTCATTAATGTGAGACATTGCCATTCTGACACTGAGGCAGATATGAGGGGGTTTGGTTTGGTTCTTTTGTGGGGATTGATTGTTGTAATCTTGCAAGTGAAAACAGAAGTATTAAATATAAGTCTTGCAGAAATAGGAGGAAGAGGTATCTCTATCTCTGGAGGTTTTCAATCCTCAACTGAACAATGTCCTAAGCAACCTGCTCTACATGACCCTGCACTGACCAAGGGGGTGGACTAGACAGTGAACCTTTTTGCCTCACGTACAAACTGGAAAGAGAAGTATTTAAATATATATTATTCTGAGCTAATATAAAGAGAAATTAAATATAAAACATTTTATTATTTCATAACACTTCTCTGTTTGTTTAGATCAAACTTTTAATTTCTGTAATCATTATGTGTCTTCCCTTTCTAGACAGATCATCTCTCTCTTAGGATTTGGAAATCGGTAATATATTTACAAATCAACTTCAGCTTCTTAAAAGTCTGAATGTAAAATTACCAGCAGGGTATTAGAGAAATATTCAAATAGGGACATTTTGTTGGCTCTTCAGGAATTCTCAAGACAAGATATAGGCACTCTTGACTACCATGCTTGCTAAAATTACAACTTCAGTTTCAACTGTCATTTAGCAGGTAATTCTATATGAGATTTAATGTCACAATTCTGAGTAATCGTAGAATAGTTGGGGTTGGAAAGGACCTTAAGATCATCTACAGTTCCAACTCTCCAGCCACAGGCAGGGACACCTCACCCTAGACCATGTTGTACAAGGTTCTGTCCAATTTGGCCTTGAACACTACCATGGATAGAATGTTTACCACTTCTTTGGGCAGCCTTTTAATCCCAGAGTTGTGAGACTTTTTATGCTTAAAATTCAGTGTGTTGTGGTTAAGACATCTTGAAAAACCCTTAAAGAAGAGGCCTGTTTACTACTTATTTAGAAGATATAGGGGGCATACTCTGCTGATATTTCCAGAATAGGTCTAGAACACTGGGCTAGAGCTTGGCATTTGTGTGACTGGAGAGACTGGATGTCCTTAAACAAGCAGCAAGATAGTGCTTCAAACATGTTTGCTCAAGGATGAAACATTACAGGCCCCATCTTTCCAACCAGCCAGTCACCAATGAGCATGCTGTCATTTTGATGCACCAAAGTTTTTCTCAATAAATATTCTTAGCTGAGAAGTCAATGCTAAAAGAAGCCTTGTGACATTATTGATGTCCATTTGTGTTTTAGCTGCAATACTGTGAATCAAAGGCAACCAAAATGAAGTATAATGCCACAAGTTGAAGCCACTTTAAATCTTTGCATCTCCTGAAGGGAATTTCTTGCAGGAGATGTGGAAAATATAGCAGAAATATATTGTTTTAACAACTAACATCACTAATTAGAGCTTCAAGGCACTTTAGACAGTGTGGACCAAAAATTATTATAGATCTTTGATAGCAGTTGTATAAATTCTTGAATCGACTCTTATCTTCACTGCTTTAAACTATCAATTTGGCAGTATCTTTGCTGCCTTGCTTTTTAGAATACATGTTAAAATACATCAAGAAATCACACTGAAATCTTTGTTAACTGAACTTCATTATAGATTCATATATATGATTTAATGTGGGTGTATATGTATGCAAACTTGATTCTCTATTTCCAGACAAGCAAGAATCATGGGAAACTGCATTGCTGCTACAGTGAGAGAACACCATGCTGCAGAAAATCAGATGAACTTCAACTAAAACATACAATATGTAAACAAACTCTGAAGTTTTTACTCAGAATTTTCAGATGTTGCAGAATGTAAAGCTCTGTGACAAATGTTGCAAAGTGAGGCTCTTGGGAATTTATCATTGCATGAGATCCCAAGTCTGTTGTCTGTCTGAAATTGGAGGAATGTAGACAATCAACTCAGCACAACTTTCTTCTATTGTTATGATCTTCCTTATTTTCTTCAGAAATGCTACATACTAGAAAGTTGAGGTAACTTGGTGGCATTTTCCTCCAACCCTGACACTTTTGGCTATAATAGGCAAGAAAGGGATTCAGAGCAAGGTAATGCAGACAGAAAACTTACACAGATAAAAACAGAGGTGATGGAAAAAAATGTTGAAATACTGAGTTTTCATCCACTGGGTTTCCCCTGTGGTAATGCAGAACACTTTGGAGGGCTTTGTATTTGAACTAGTGGAAGGATTCAGAGGAAGTACTGAAAATTATCATGATGTAGACAGAACAAAATGATTGATCACAGGAATGGGGGCACTAAGCCAATACCAAAATATCTACCTTAACCTTTAACTCCCTTTTCCCCAACAGACCGCCCACCTGCTGCACCTCCTCCTAAACTTTTAATTGCTTGCAGATTCCTCATGAAACTTTTGCCACAAGCCTGGGAACTACTAGCATCCCTAAAGTGGTTATATTCCAGCTTTAATACACACCTTTTACTTCCATCCCTCCCACTGATCCAAGCCCCTTACTTGTGTCACTGAACTGCTGATTCATGTCACAGTGGTGCTTTTAGCTAAAGTCTGCAATTTATAAAAGGGCAACAAAATGCCTGTAAAGAGATGTTGCTCAGTACATCTAGAATAGGTTACCCTCTTTGAAATAAAACCACACTTTTTAAGCTAGTGTCAACAATACTTAATCATAATGCTAAATTTGACATGTGTCCAGACATAAACCAAATAACCATGTCCCTCCAGCCCTGCTAGTCATATGGTTAGCCTGGTTCCTGCCAAGTCTATGGCAAGAGCATATTTTTTCAGAGCCCCAGAATCTTTCTTCTTTTCTGATTAAAGCTACAATTACCCAAGGATCCTAACAGTTTACAGAACTGTCTATGCTCATGCCAGGCTAAAACTGCTATGAGCCAGTCACTCACGCACTTCTCATGTTCTGCTGCTTATATAGGCACTTGAAAATCCCCAGTACAGCCAAAACAAGTTTATCTGCTTTTTGCATAAGCCCAAACTTAAGCATGTATCTAATATACACATACATCTACATCTCTTATTTTGGAATCTTAGTTCTCTCTAACTTGGTTCAGGGAGTTTCCCCTTTTGCCCTCAGCATGGACACTTGAAATGCATTATGGAGTGGGAATAACCAAGAAGTAATCACAAGACCAGTAGCACTTCATATTTTTTAAAAGCTTCTTTTCTTTCTGCCACTGCAGCTCTTTCTGCATGCCTCCCTAGTGATGACACTGCACTTTCTTTGCCTCCAGGCTCCCTTTTGTCATTTAGGCCCAGAATTTACTAGAAGGTGTAAGCAACCAGGCATGCCATTGATCTCTGCTAGACAACCGAAATGGTGACTCAGCGTCTGCACCAAAATATTACCCTAATGATATGCAATTAATATGATTAACTACCCAAATTATCTTCAGGTAATTCTGAGCTCCAAGCATATGCTCCATATACTTCTCCAAATGTCAGCTGCTGCATCTCCATGCTGCATTCATATTTCTCTGGCAACAGCTATGTATGTAGACTCTTAGATGGATATTCGTAGATAAAAGCAATGATGAACAAAACTGCGTCTCCCCTGTTTTGGTATTCTGTGACATTCCCATCTCAGCAGACTGTGTCTGGCAGTCTCACAATGAAGCACTGCATGTGTCAGGGAGATGGATTATATCTGCAGTGTCTGAATTTCAACCCTGACTATATGAGCTCCTGTTTAACCTTACCTCAGGGATCTTGAATTTCATGTCATTGAATTAGAAGAGCAAATAGATTTTTTTATGTGCCTTGATTATGCCACATTGCAAACATTTAATAGTGTGAAACAACAAAATGAAAGAAAACCATAAACTTTATACAAATTTGGCAAATAGCATGTTTACCCTTTATTCTGAGCTATGGAGCTCAAAGTACTGCAAGAATAGTGGTACTTTTATTTGTTTGGGGAATTTAAAAAACAAATCAATCATTAATTAATTTTCAGAATCTTCAGGAAGATCACACACAAATAAGACATAAATGAATTAGTATACCCCTTTTCACTGAGGTATGAGCACCAGTGGTGAAAAATATCTTATGAATTAAATTGGTTAATCTCATCTGCTTCTGACCAGTTAAAAACATTGGTGCTGCAGCTCACAACTTAGCTGAAAATTATATCTAGTGTGCGCTAAAAGAAAATTAAATGGCTGGAAAATTTCAGAGTCATCAATATCAGTACGATGCAGACAGAAATCACACTAAAAGGAGCTGTATCCCATTTTTTCCATGAAAAATTGCTAAACTTGGACCTTCACTGTTATGGAAGGAACAGAAACAGATACTAAAAGAGCAGGGCTTCATATTTCACAATTTCTAAAGTCAGCCTTATATGGGAAACAGCTATGCCCATCTGAGGTTAATTTGGTCCTTTAGAGTTAAGACCTAAAATTTACCTTAGAGGAATTTAAAAACTACCATAAAATTATATCTTGAGTACAGAAATGAATACAGATGGAAGGGAAAAAAAAATATGAAAGCACACACTTGCAATTGTGTGTCTCCTGCTGTTCAAAGTATTGGGCATTGGACTGATTTCAGAATGGAAATATAAAGCTAAAATGTTTACAGTTAAGTTTCATTTAGCACTAGGTTGTCCTTTGTAAAATTATCAGGGTTTATCTAACCAGTAGTCTTTAGAAATTGTAATGTGACTTTTACTGAGATATTACTATAATGGTGCATTGAGAGCATTTTTCACCAATCATTAAGCCTGGGCTAGGCTTGGGGCTTAAACTAGCATATTGAAGAGTACTGGGGACACTGCAGTATACCAAAAATGTCGCATTAGCACAGTGGACTGTTTAATTCCTCATGGTATTTGTACTTAAAAGACTAAACTTTTAAAAATAAGTGAAAATAACTCCTTGGTTCTATAACAATTTTTCTCTTCCACAGGCCTGAATCAGAGAAAACAATATTAAACAAAATGTTAATACTGCAGTAGACTGTTGACAGTACTACACATGTGCCTCTCTGCACATTCATTGCGTGCTAAGCCTATATAACTCCCTATATCAAAACAAATTATTAAAAAGAGAAACACCTGTGATACTATCATAGATATAGTTCACAGAATATTTCAGTATTTATCCTGAAGCATTATTTGCAAATAATGTTTATCCATCCTCAATCATCACATTAAAAAAAAAAAAAAAAGAATCCAGTCGGTGCAATAAGGAAACAGTCTTAAAGATTTGCAGAAATGGCCTCATGCTCTCAATTGTACTTTCTGGCTCATCTCAACTAAAGTAGACTCCAGGACTCAAGCAACACAAATGTTTTGTTGAACAGCTTACTTGTACTTCAACACCAAAATAATGTTTTAGTTTCCAGAACATCCTTATTTCTGTAGCTGTTTCATGCTCTTTTTTTCTTTCTGCTAAAGACTAATCTACAGCTAAAATTTGCCATGTTGCGCAACACACAGTATGACTGCAAATTCTGCAGTTATTGCTTCTAGGAAAGCAATGACCAGTAGAACACTTTTAAAATGCTTTGTTGACCTTACTTTAGAGACAGACTTGAGCGACAGAGACATCTTGATCCATTTGAAGATCAGTGAAAGATTCATGCTGTCTCTGCAATTATTTTTGGCTACCCCTGTCTTCTAAATGACATGAAAAGCTTCTACGAGTCATTCCAAGACTATATTACCTCAGGGCATACATTGATTAGTAGTTTACACAGTTACATCTGTTATGAAAACGTTGTTTATCTTCTTTAATTTCACTATGGCTTCCAGAGACAGTTAATACTATCTGATGCTTCTGGACATGACAATATCGGTAATGCCTGTCTTTGGGAACTAGCAAAAATAACTTTCTAGAAGACTGTATTGAGATTCACCTTAGGAACCACTGTCTCTAGAAACAGGCATGTATGAGTCTTGTTACTGTAAAAGAAGATGCAGGACAAGGACCAGCTTTTGGTAGCTATTGGCTTCTTCTTTTTGCTAGGATTGAAGTGAAGTGGAAAGAAAAACACCATTGCATGTCATTAAAACCCATGAGCTTGAGTTATGAATTGATAGTGACAGTATGAAATTCAGACAAAGTTAAAAAAACCCCAAACCAAACAACTATTTAAAAAGCAATGCATCATAAATGAAAACAAATAAAAATGTTTTGAAAATTTACTCAGCTCTGCAGTATCTCCTTTACCACCCAAACTAAAACTTTCTCTTGATGTAATTACAAAAATTTTTCCAGTCTCCATAACATTTATTTCCATTTTTCTATTTTTTTTTCCTCTCTGGGTAGATGCAATGCATTATTCTCTCTTTCTTAATTTTGACTGTTTAATGTGGAACATTTTTGCTATTCCAGTTTACTGAAAGCAGTCACCTTACAAAACATCCTACTTAATTATATGGTGACTCTTTTGAATTCAAAACCAGTAAAGGCTGTTGTTATATTTGGTCTTCAAAGAAATAAATTGTATTAATTGACTAATTGCAGTGGATAAAAATTTAGGGCATCAATCCTTTAAATTTGAAACAGCATTAAAGTTATAACTGTGTTTTTTTGGGGGGTAGTTAAAGAATGAAGTAAATTCAGGTCCTGTGTTTCAACCAAGTGCAACTCTTACAGCTTTTAATAACATTTTAATAACAGTAATAACACTTAACAATCCTAAAGCATATGGTTCAAGCTTTTACGGATACTAATAATTTAAAAGCTAAATCTTACACCAGTGTTTCATGAAAGTGAACACAGATTTATTAAAGGAGGACATTGCGGCATTCAGACCAGACAGACATTCCAATGCCCATGAGTAACCTCCTCCCATGAGTAACCTCCCTAACCCTAACCTATTTCTCTCAACTGCTGTGTCATGATTCCCAAAATACGTTGCAAAAATTCTGAAAAAGGCAAAGGGTGCTATTACATGAAGAAAAACAACATGTCATTCCGCAGTGTGCCAAAAGCTTTGCAATTAACCTCAAGATCACATACTCCATTCTCAGGGTCTTGGAATAAGATGCTGTATGTATCTGTATTTACATTTATCAGCTTACAAAAACTTTTAAAAGTCACAGATAGCTTGAGCTACAGAAGTTCAAGAACTCCTTTCTTATGTTTACATTTTCTCTTCATATATTCATCTTTCCTCCCAGCTGCAAGATCCTAGATATCATTTCAAAGTTCTCAGCCCCTGCTAATGAAAATCATCTGTGCAAAAGTATCTAATGGTGGTATCTAAAGAAGACCAAGGTAGACTATTCTTGAAGATGAATAGTGATAAGCTATACCTATAAATTCCACAGGGAAATGCTAATTGAATACTAGGAATTTTTTTTTTGTAATGAGACATGTCGAATATCAGAACAAGTTGCTAAAGAGGTCTGAACATCTCTAAGAATGGACAGTCTATAACCTCACTTGGAAAGGGTCCAGGGGAACCTCATATGAGCTGGCCCTACATTTAACAGAGGGTTACCTCCAATTTAAAATTTTATAAAAGAACGAAATGACCACATATTTTAATACTTTTAGAACATAGATATTTTCTGTCTTTAGAAAAAGGGGAAGATGGTTTTTCTGGCACATCAGGCAGCTACAGCAAACCCTACCACTAATCATAGATGCAGTGACCACTAGGTAGTAGACAAGGAAGCTGAATAGCATAAATCAACTATGTGGAAGTATACAGAGGAGATTATTGACAGCAAAAAACAAAGACTTGTTAAAGCATTGTTTTCCATGATGAACTGATCAGTCTCACAGGTTACTGGCAATTACAAGAACATTGCAAGCCTTTTTAGAACATTAGGCAAGACTGATTAGCAAAGGTGTTGAGGAAAGTAAAATACCAACACAAGAAAAGGAGAAATTAAGAAAATTACTCAAATGCTGCTTACTATTTCTCCACTAAATCTCCCTGTCCATGATGACAGATGATCCAGATATGTCCTAAGAAGCTCCACACAATTTCTAGTGTGCTTTTGATTCACTAGAAGGAAATCTGAACACACTAGTAGGTCATATCTACTGTGTCAGGTGCAGATGCAAGATATTTTTGCATGCATGCTGTTCTCTTCCTCTTCAATCAAAATACCTACATTTGTTCATGCACACAACTACTTCACAGCAACAACACACCTGTAGGAAGTTGAAACTTGCCTAGCCAGTCTAAAATAAGTAGCATAAATTCAGTGTAATTCTTCATTATTTAAATGTAAATAGTAAGAAAAAAGGTTGCATTGAGATTGCTAAAACATAGAGGTAACATTGTCTTCATACCATTAGGACCTGATTTTATTATTTTCCTTCAAACCAATACCAGCGATAACATCTCAATGCCTCCAATAAAAGCTTTTTGATTTTTAATTCATCTAGAATTTCTTCCTGAATGTCCTGGGTTTAGCAGTAGCAGTGATTTTTTCTCTTTCTTAGTAGCTGGGGCAGCCCTGTGTTTTGACTTTCGGCCTGGGAACAGAGCTGACAACACTGATGTTTTTAGTTACTGCTCAAATGTTTAGACTGACCAAGGACTTTGTGGGTCTCATGCTCTGCCAGGGAGCAGGGGAAGCAGGGAGAAAGCAGAGACAGGACACCTGACCCAAACTAGCCAAAGAGGTATTCCATACCACAGCACATCATTCCCGGGGAGGTAACTTGGGATTTACCTGGAAGGGCATTCTCTCTTGGTTGGGCTCGTTTTGGCGGGTGGTATCGTATTCTATTATTTGTGGTAGCAGTAGTGATTTGTGTTATACCTTAGTTACTAGACTGCTCTTATCTCAACCCGTGGGAGTTACGTTCTTTCAAGTCTCCTCCCTATCCCTCCAGGAGCAGGGGGGGCAGGGGAGGAAGGAAAGAAAGAGGCGCGGGGGTGGTAGAAACTGTGTGGCTGACTGGGCTTAAACCACGACGCTGAACTTTGCCACTTAAAGAATGGGAAGAGCCTTACAAACTATGTTTGACAGATAGTCTGGTGGCTTCTCTGTAGTTTCAAATTTTCATAAAAGAATTGTTTGGGTTTTAAAGAGAGAAGAACCTGAAACCAGAAAATAACCAGACTTCACCTATGGAAAGCAGTATCTGCACTAGATTAAGTCTCTGGAAAACTGCTAATCATCATTAAAGTGTCTCAGTATCTCCCCATGTTTTCTCTCCTGGAGAAGTCAGTTGGTTAGGATAACTGTCTTGTGGATCTAATAGCTTGGCTGGAAAAGGCAGCTGCTGGACAAATTATATCAACAGTTACATCACCTGGAAATTCGGAAAGTAATTGCTTTCAAGATGCAAACTTTTCATCTTCCCTTTATAAATGAGCTGACACACTATCAGTGCACTTTAGATGAATGCACAAGGAAACAATGCACAATAATCAGGGATGCATTGACAGATAAAGGCATGAACATGCTCCACTGCTGCTAATCTTTTTAAAATCCTGGTGAGGATCCTATGTAAATCTTCAGAGCATAACAATAATGAAATTGTCAAAGCTTTTCAACAAGCAGCAAATCAAAAGCTAACCGAAGTTAATCTAAGGGATGTATCAATCTAACTGTTAAAAGAACTAGAACAAAACAAAAGACAGAGTCTCATTTAAGTAAAGATGTATCTATTGAAATTGAAGTTTTGTTAACATCTTGCTCTTCAAAGCCATATAAACCTCACAGCTTGGTAATGGATATTCAAAGGCTGCTGGAATTCATACCCAGTCTTTGAAATGGGCACAATGGACAGAAGTTGCTGACTGATTTATGTTGCCATCAGTCAAATGACAGGCAGACATCAAGAAATCAGAAAGTTAAAAAAAAAAAACACAAGTCCTTAAAATCAATTGTTTGTATGGAAGAGAGAGGGGTCATTGGTCCTTGGAAGCATCTATTTGAACAGGCTGTTTGTAAACAGCTCAGGTCCACTTTCCACCTTGAATAATACAAGGAACTCTGAAAGCAATGCATGCAGGATTTTATCCAATGAGAACAAGATAAAAAAGTTGCCCTGTATATTCATATGTTGCTTTATCTTACATTCTTATGAAATATTATTACTTTGACTCCAATTATACCCTTACAACATGACGTGATTTACATTCAGAAACTTATTATAACCACAAAAACCTTAAACAGGTTGCTCACCACCACACATCTAGGGATCAAACAGCTGTACGGTCTCTGTGTAACAGGTGAAGTTCAGCTTATGCCATTAAGTTCTTCGGTTACCAAACTTTGTATCTTAGGAATGGTAACTGACAATCAGACAACTTCAGTATAGGAATAGAAGATTAACATACATCACTCAAATAGGTTGGACTTCGCTCCTACTGGTCTAACACTTTGGCCAAATTCTTAGTTCTGCACTTGAAACTCCAGAAAGTAACTGTGCACACATAAAAGAATAAGAGGAAATAACAATTCTGTTTCTAACTCTGTTGTCTCCAGTTAAGTCTGCACAGAAATCCTTTGGTGTTTTAACTGAAGAAGATTTGTCTGCATAGTTCAAGACAGTCTTATGTTCAAAAGAGTTTCTTTTGACTGTTAATGTGAGTGCACACATTAAGTAGGAAACAGATGACAACATATGAAAAGAAAGCAAAAGGTTCTTAAAAAAAAACCAAACATACTAAGAGGAACTTCAGTCCTGTTCCAATCGATTTTAAGAAGGCTTATAGCAACAAATCAAAATACTAATGAGACTACTGTTGTATTTTTTCTAGCTCTTCACTGTGCTGAAGTAGGCTAGGCTTCGTCTCCTACTGAGTCTTTGAACTGCTCTCATTTCTTACGTTACTTCTAGCACACTGCATAAGCAAAATTCAAAGGTGTCCTTTGCCTATTCTTCTTTCTTTTGCAAGGAATGTGGTGCCATTCTGGTGCAGCCTAACTCTTGAACTGCTAAATGAGTATCTCATTCTGAGCCAACCTCTATCCTTAGCAACACTTTATGACTACATTTTATTACTTTAATGAGAGATGGAAATAGCAGGAATGTTCAGCAATCTTGTAATAACACAGCTACATCACTCATTCGAATGAAACTGTACTAGATACAAAGTGTTCATTAAAATAGCATTTGTGTCAGACTTAACCCTAGAAATGGCGTAATTCAAAGCCAAAGCTGAGTTTTAATTCTTCACTTGTGGTTACACACTGCAACTACCAAATTCTATGGATAAACAGACAAAGCATGTGATTTGCAAGAACTAGACAGTTTAGTCAGTTAAAAATTAGCATCAGTTTCTTTCAATTATTATCTTAAACCTCAGTTAAGAAATATTTTCTAAGATATAGATAAGTTTCCTTTGTACCCCATCTTGATCAAAGCTGTGCGTACAGAAATAAACCAACCATTCTATGTAACAGATTGTGATTTTTCCAAAGCCATGCATAAGACAGATGTCTATTTCCAACAGAATATAGAACATCTTTTACAAAAGGTGATATTTTTGTTTAGTTTAGTAACAAAAAAACGAGATGCATGGGGGGAAAATGTCACACAAAGGATCTCACTCACAAGTGGACTCAGCAAAACTTAGACTTGCCAATTCATTTTACAGATGGGAAGGAAAGGGGTAGTTGTTCTGCATTTCTTTCTCCAAATGAATATAATACAGTACTTTGAGTTGGAAAGAAACTTAAGTGTCATCTACTCCCAACCCCCCGTCACAGGCAGGAACACACCTCCCCCTAGACCAGGGTGCTCAAAGCCCCATCCAACCTGGCCATGAACACCTCTAGGAACAGAGCAACTGCAACTTCTCTGGGCAACCTGTGCCAGCATCTCACCACCCTCACAGTGAAGAATTTCTTCTTAATGTCTAATCTAAATATACCTGCTATCAGCTTAAATCCATTGCCCCTTTTCCTGTCACGACTTTCCCCCACAAAAAGTACTTCTCCAGATTTCTTGTAGCCCCTTTTAGGCACTGGAAGCTGCTCCAAGGTCTCCCTTGAGCCTTTGCTTCTCCAGGCTGGACAAGCCCAGCTTTCTCAGCTTGTTTTCACATGACAGGTGTTCCAGCGCTCTGAGTATTCTCATGGCCCTCCTCAGGCCATGAACAGTTCCACGTCTCTTGTGCTGGGGACTCCAGAGCTGGATGCAGTACTGCAGGTGGGGTTCTCACAAGAGCAAAGTGGATGGTGAAAATCACCCCCTTCAACCTACTAGCCATGCCCTTCTTAATGCAGCCCTGCATATGGCTGAGCTTAGCATCAACCAATTCCCAAGCCCTTCTCCTCAGGGCTGCTCTCAATTCAATCTCTGACCAACCTGTATTTATGCTTTGGATTGGCTGAATCAGAGTTTGGCAAGAATAACATCTATAGTAGTTCTGCCATAATGCTCATTGCTGTAGTGCTTGTTCAACTGCCAATAGTACTGAGAAATATGATATAAACCTGTTCCATTCTTCACTCTCTAGAGACAGTATTATATACTGTTTGGGAAGGAGGATGGGGATCCTTGAATTTTGACTTTTTTTATAAGCCCCTTTTTTATTTATACTTATGCTACATAAAGCACAGTCAAATAATCACACGTTATACTTGAAGCCAAAGTGGGGAAGGGAAGTATATGATCCCTTAGAGGTTCACAGACATATTATATAGGTTTCTGCCACCCTTCAAGAAAGTTCTTGCTCTACACATACTGATCCATCAGATAAGGAGTTTGTACACATATGCATTTGACTAATTAAAACTGGGTCACTTTCTTACATTTCTTAATTTTCCTTTGAAGTATTAGCTGGAAAAAAGGTGTCTCTTGGGATCTCTAGGGTTATAGAACAGATTTATAGATATTTCTGCTGAATGCATTCAAGAATGTATTAACAATACATATATTGACTTCACATTTCAGTCAACATCAAAATTTATTGACCCTTGAGGTAAATATTAATCTCAGCCTTGACTCTATCAATATTTACCACTTGGTTCAATACATCTTGATGATAATCTCAAGATAATTCAAAATAGACTTGATATGCAAGAAAGTTTATTGCACTGTTAGATGGGTTTTATGTACTGTTCTTTCTATTTTATTTTAAAAGATAAAGTTTCTAAGTGGCATTTGGATAAATAATGCCTAGTTTTAGCTGATATTCTTTTTTGTAAATAAAATAAATACACACAAAGTGTTCATCCACCTGTACAACAAACTTGGGATATGTAGAGCTCAGCACAAGTTTTGCTTAGTAATGAATTCAACAATATGCCAAGGACAAAGTACACAAGCATCTATAAAAAAAGAACATTTTTAAAAATTAGAACTCCTTGTATTCAAGCAACTTTGAAAGAAATTATTGTAGTAATCTCCAGACTTCTAGTATTTAAAAAAAAGGAAGAATGTGTTCTGTAGTTACAAAAATCTGAACATACTCCCAGAAAAAAATGACCAACAACAACAAAACTCAAAAAAGGCAGAAAAATGCAAGCCAATAGTTTTTCAACCCTTTACAAACAACAGTTCAGAAAAACTGCTGTTCACCAACTTTGTACTGCAGCTGTTAAAGCAAAAACTCCTATTACTGGGTTTACACACCTTATTAGGCTCTGAAAAGCACCCGAGGTTTGCTACAGACTGAAAAACCTTATGTCTACTGAAGCTGCATTCTCATGTTTCCTGTGAGTTTAACTAGTGAAGTCAGAAAAACAATTTTCGATTTGGTTAAAACAGGCTATGCCAAATTCAGCACTTGCTCATATGTGGGACTAAAGGCCTGATAACGGATGTAGGTGTCCTCCTGCAGAAACTGTATGAACAGTACCTCTGCCCAAAGTTTTCCTGTCATGCATATAAATAAGGTGCAAAAAGCATGAGTGAAAACTAATAATATTTACTGAGGCCAAGAGAAAGGCAGTGCTGACACTCAACAGAAAGACAGTCATCCTCTCACCTCACCGTGACTGCATCCTCTACATATCTGGTAGGAACCCTTGACATCTTACATGGCTCTCCACACTTTTCTGACAGGATCCCACCTGATCAGAATAAAATGAGGTCAAAGGAGGTGATCCTCCCCTCTGCTCTTGTGAGACCTTACTTGGAAAGTGTGTGCAGTTCTGGTGTCCTCAACATAAAAAGGACATGGAACTGTTAGAACAAGTCCAGAGGAGGGCCACGAGGATGATCAGGGGACTGGAGCACCTCCTGTATGAAGACAGGCTGAGAAAGTTGGGGCTGTTCAGCCTGGAGAAGAGAAGGCTGCGTGGAGACCTCATAGCAGCCTTCCAGTATCTGAAGGGGGCCTTCAGGGATGCTGGGGAGAGACTATTCATTAGGGATTGTAGTGATAGGACAAGGGGTAACAGGTTGAAACTTAAACAGCAGAGGTTTAGACTGGATATAAGGAAGAAATTCTTTACTGTTAGGGTGGTGAGGTACTGGAAAGGGTTGCCCAGGGAGGTTGTGAATGCTTCATCCCTGGCAGTGTTCAAGGCCAGGCTGGATGAAGCCTTGGGGGACATGGTTTAGTGTGAGGTGTCCCTGCCCATGGCAGGGGGGTTGGAACTAGATGATCTTAAGGTCCTTTCCAACTCTAACTATTCTATGATTCTATGATTACACAAATAAGCAACTTCCCAAGTGGCATGGATCAGGGTTGTCCCATAGACCAAGTCTTCTCAAAGCTCTAAGCCATTTATTCTATTAGAGAATTTCTTTTCTGAACAAAAAGCAGCAAAATTTAGATTTCCCAAGCATGTTTCTGAAAGCTAGACTTCAGATAGATTAAAGAACAGTAAAATACACACATTCATCCCTATACTTATCCCACTGCAGTTATCAAGTGTTTTAAAACCAACTGTCAGATGTTTTCTGAAAACATGTTTCTGAGCTCAAATTGGGATACATAGTTAGTGCTTCTCATGGAGCATAAATGTAGGACAAAAATGATACCTTTTACCAGTAAAAAAGCCCCTCACCTCAGGTTTTGTTCAAGAATGCAAAAATCAATCTGCTTTTTGCAGCCTGCACTATTTCCTTAACATTGAGACATAATTTATAAGACAGTCATGAAGCCCCTACCTGGCTATCAGTGCTGTGTGCAAAACCACAGAAAGGCTTCTAAGAAACAAGAAAAATCATAACACATGACTATCTTCAAACACTACATGTGCTTTGCTCTCAGAGGTCAGAAAAAAAATTAAATGTTTTCAGAATATAACATTTTAAGATTTGGTAGCTCTGATTACATGACTAACAAATAGATTAACCATACAAGTCCTGGACAAACTGATGTTGCAAATAGCAGACCTGAAGCTGTCTCTATGCTTATTTCCACAGAAGTAACAAAATTTCTCAAGCAAAATATGTGCAGAGAGTACTCCAGATACCTAGGTATATGAAAGTATGGGCAGAATATACCTATATTATATGCAAATATTATCACCTGAAATTGAAGATGTTCACAAATTGCTAAAGGAAATCTGTTTCTCCACTATGAAGTTTTTCATTTATGGATCCCCTGGAAAATTAAGAACTACTGATGAAGGTTCTATTTAGTATGCAAGCCTGAAAATAGGATAAAAGCTGTAGACCAATATACAAGAAGAAATTTAAGCTAGAACAAGATAAAGCTTCTATTAGAAAAAGAAAATACTCTGAAGTGCAATTGTTATTGTGATAAACCTTACTGATCACAATTTTCTTATTTGTTTCTTTTCTTTTCCATCTTTACTTGGATTTTACCATCTCATTTCCGTGGTTGTTAGCAACTGTAGAAAACACCCAAAACTATTGCAGAAGTACAGAACAAAAAAGGCTAAAGTTCTCAATACAGCAGCAGAAAAGTATAGGCTGGAATAAATGAAATATAGACTTAAATAAGGATGATATAAAAGAAACCTTTCTTGCACAGGAAACCAGAATAATACACCTAGCACTAGCATTCATGACGTACACATGTACCACAGGTTCAACAGCTCAATTCTGAAAAAAAACTTCTCCCTTGCAAAGTCCTCACTACAACTCAGAATCTAAGCCAATAGGAAGCCCAATATTTTGTATTTCTCTATTAGTTCAGCTCTTCAGACAAGTTTAAATCTCCCTGTTTGTGAAGTCAGTTGAGAAACAGCTTGCAAAATGAAAAAAAAAAATCCTATCCATGTCTTGAAAACTTTTCTCATTTTGGAAATACAAGTTTAACAGCCGTGCTAAGATTGCTAACTCTTTAATCCATATTTGTTGCTATCCATAAAGGAGATATTCAATACCTTGGCTGAGGGCAGAAACTAACTCTGCTTCTGAAAATAAAGTCCTTTCATTATTTATTTCTTTAGATCACAGAATTATGGAATCGTTTGGGTCAGAAGGGACCTTTAAAAGTCATCTAGTCCAACACCCCTGCAATAAAGCAGGGGACATCTTTAATTAGGTCAGGTTTCTTAGAGCCTCATCCAGCCTGACCTTAAATTTTTTCAGGGATGAAGCTTCAACAAGTGCTCTGGGAAACCTGTTCCCGTGTTTCACTACCCTCATCATTAAAAAATTTCTTCCTTATATCTAGTCTATGTCTACTTTCTTTTAGTTTAAAACCATTATCCCTTGTCCTGTCACAACAGATCCTGTTATAAAGTTTGTATCCATCTTTCTTATTAACCCCCTTTAAGCACTGAAAGGCTGCAATAAGGTCTCCCTGAAGCCTTCTCTTTTCAAAGTTGAACAACCCCAATTTTCTCAGCCTTTCCTCATACGAAAAATGTAACACCCTGGGTACACATCATTTCTTCCTATTCCCAACCCACTTTTCCACTGTTGCCTTAAATCTAAGTTTAATTACTTCTACAAAGTACCATCAAACTGCTGTAGTAGGAGACCCCAAGCAATCACTGTATTTTAAAAAATAAAGCTCTCTAAACTACCAGAGGTCAGTGATGCACTTGTTAAACCTCATCAACAGCTGCTATCAGAGAAATCTGACAGACCTACCCTCAGAGCTTCCACATGCAGTGCAAATTGCTCTACAAAAAGCTAGTAGTTCTCCTTTCTTTAAAAACAAATCAAAACCAAGAAACAAAACAAAGCAAAAAAAAATAAACACTCTGCCCGAAATAAAAATATATGGATAAAGACACATTTTCTGACCAAAAGGTGAAAATCTAATCTTTATTAACAATCCAACAGGATTTTACTATGACAATGATGATATGTGAATATGTAGCATCTACAGTACAAGAACAGTTAAGTACCAAAACCTGTAATTTTAGCTTTTTTCTTTAAGATTATTTTGCAACAGATTTAGGATTAAATCAAGTCAATGGACAATCTCTGTAGAGAGGATGTAAAGTATATGATAAGCAGCTATTCTAATTAGCAAAGTCATTAATCTAGAATTTTCTTATAGGGTTATGAAGTCCAAAGTAATCAAAACTTGAACCTGTAAAATGATGTCCCAGCAAATAGGGGGTACACACTAGGTATAAAACAAAGTCTTGCACTATACAGCAATATTTTATGTTAATTTTCTAACTGTTCAAAAAAAAACAATACTTCCTTATGTCTCGTTGGTTCTGAGTGATTAGAGAAGACCACAAAGAGGAGATTTATTTGGTCATTTACTGAATACATGAGATGTGGTTCATCTGCAAATGTGTAGAAGAGTTTGGGATTGTGTGTGTTTCCTTTTAAAAACAGTATCTCTCCACAGAAGTCCAGTTTGAACCTGGGACAAGGGTAAGTTGAAACTACTGAACACTCAGATTTGACCATTCCCTAGAGTAATCCACACATTCAAACTGGTACTCATGGGAAATAAGCAACTTGTTTCAGTAATACTAGTTTCTGTATTTTGGCTCCCCTGAGTTTCAGTGAAATAAATCAAAAGCAAAAGGCATACAGTTGATAGATTTCAAACCACAAGTAGCACCATATGGAGAAGCACATGCTAAGGCAATACCACAAACCAAGATCCAATGGGTAAGAGCTGAAAGGATCACCAAATGCACAGTATAGGCACATCAATTGAGATGGACTGGTCATTAGCCAAAAACGTGCAGTGCTTATCTATGGACCCTAGACTGAACAGAAGTTTCCCAAATAAGTCTGTTGTCAGAAGAATTATTTTGTACTTCAGTCAAATAAATAGATAAAATTGAGGGCTTACCGTATTTACAGCTATTTTCTCCCCCAGAAATAAACCTGGAATTCAGTGTACAGATAACCAGGCACAGAAAGAACATTTTATCAGAAGAGAACAGGTCATTGGTTAGGCTGATAAACCATTTGGTTAATTACTAACCAACAATATTCTGAACTGCAACAAGTTTACATTCAAAGGGATGTAGCAGGCTAGAAACTGAGGAATTTGAAGATGTCATCCAGCAAAGCCCAGAAATTCACAGGAAGGAATAAAAGAGCTGTAGAGACCCATAAGACCATCTTATGATTCATATAATGCTGACACACTCCTGATGCAATTTGACTTATTACAAAAGTCAAACGAAGAGGAAATATTACACATCAGTTTGCATATGCATGTATAGTTGTAAGTAGTAAATCAATATGTAACGAAGATACAATTTTGTTATACACAGCTAAGAAAGATTTTGGAAAAGTTGGCTGTATTAATAGAGTTTTGCCAGAAGGCCCCCACTCAAAACACAAAGAAGATATCCATACCCTTGGCAAACCCCTAGTGAGCGTACAATTTCCTCTAAATAATACTTGTACTGTGTTCCACAGGATGCACATGCAACTGCAGCATCTGAAGGCACAGAAGCAGAAATGGTGAAACAAATCATGTGAGGAGCAGAGGAAGGGCATGCCCAGTCGAAGATAAATTAACAAAGCTCCTGCCAAATGAATTCCAGGAAGTGATCATGGTTATTCAAATAAGGTGGTTGGATCAGCATATTTCTTGCTTCTATTAGCAACTTAAAAGAGAAGCTTTCAGTGCCAAAAGCATTTTTTGTAACCACATGAAGACAGCAATTCTGCTCCTTTATGTAAAAGATCAGCAAAAGCCATGTAGGAATTGAAAGAAAATCAAAGAGAAGAGGTGAGAAAAGGGAACAATGACACTGTGAAATTGGTCCATTTGTCAAAGTATGAACCAAATGGAGAAAAACTTTCTGTGAAAATAGGGAAGGAAAGGCTACCTTGACACAAAGTAGGCTTAGAGTTTCTTTATAATGGCTAGAAAAAGTACAGATATGACCATCCTGGATTAGCATTCTCCCTTCTCTAATGCTTAATGGGAGAAACTGCAGTTAGACAGAAGCCTTCATTCACTTAACACCTCTAGTGAAAATGCATTACTCAGTGACTCATTTGATGAGAGGTGCACTGGGCACCTAGCAGTGAGTGCAGATCAGGCACACCACAGCTAGACCTCATCATCTTTAACTCATAAGGCAGAAAATGTTTTTAAAATAATAAAGCACACAGATGCAAAAGAGCTACAGATTTTGCTATAACTTGCTGAATGGTACTACTGAAGTTTTTGCTGACTTTTAGTTTTCTGTAGTAAACCAGAAGCCTTGAATGATTCAGTGCAACAGGATCTGCTTTCAAGTTCTTAAACTAACACTAAGCCTACGTCTACAAGAAGCAAAAATTACAAAGATATTACAAAAAAACCTAGCATACCATCAAAACAAGAAACATTGCTCAGACAAACAGTTCTCTGTGAAGAATTACGTGATATCTATGAGCATTTAATATTCTGTAGTTGCTTAATTATCTTGGATTGTTAATAGCTATAGTTATATTTGGGGAAGAAAGCTGCTTGCTCATTACCTTTGGGAGTTTCTCCCAGCAACTGGTTACATGCTGCAGAGCCTGAACGCAGACCACCTCTGACAGGTTCCTCAGCTCTGTGCAATTACCTGAAAATAAAGCAGAAGGGGAAAAAAATCAGATTTGAAAAGAAAACAAGAGAATTTGAAAGTAACTCTCACATTTTCCCCCAATCTTCCACTTTTCATAGTTTTTCTTGGTATGTCAAGCAATTTCATGACACATACAAAACTGTTAACCACACCAGTATTATTGAGAAGGACCACATAATGTGTCAGGTGAATGGGAAAGAGGAAAGCATAAAGGAAAGCCTATGCAGTCTCATAGCTCACACAAACCATATGTGCTGAGCAGCACCTGGACTCTAGTATGTTTTGTTGAGGTCAGCATTTCCAGTTAAAATTTGTCAATATGGTAGAAAATAGTGCGAGGAGGTTGATAACTTTTATGATGGGATCATGGGGCAGATGTGCTAGAAGCAGATGCTCTCATTTCCTTTTCTTAAAGGAACCGCTCCAAACTCAGGCAAATACCCTTATACCAAAAAGGTTTTCAATGTCTACATCGTAAGAAATTGAAATAAAAGCATTTGAAAAGAGATATCTGTTGTTACTATTCCTCTGCAGAGCATGACTTTCAACTCAGGCTTACTTTCAGTGGTTTATTTAGTTGCAACAATATCCACACAGGTACTGTATAAATTTGATAAATTGTTTCTTCCCACTTCTGGACTTGACTGGATTTGTATTTCTTGAGTTACACCCCCTGCTGTATATCTCTGCCTTCAAAAAGACAGGGCTCCCAGGTATTAAATATTTCTATCTCAAAAGTACTCCAAGGTTGCTCTTAAACTACGCCAAGTTTCCCCCCCATCCAGCTCAAGACACTCTTGACAGAGCATAACATATAGTTCATTGCTTATAAACTATTGGTAAAGATATATCAATTGTCACCACTTTTTTAAAGCTGGGAAACAACTAGATAGTGTTAAGTATCAGGATCCAGGCAATGAACGGTTAAGGGCTTTGTTTTGTTTCGGTTTCACATAGGTGAAATACTGTGAGGAACCTTCTTAGGGCACAGACTCTGAAGCACACAAACCCTGACCCTATTTGGTCAACTTGGCATATGCAAAAGCATCACTAACAAAAACTGTCATCTGTGTTAACATAAATACAAACAGCACCTACTGCAGGCTTCTACCCTTACAGTCTAAATCATGACATTCAACTAGTCTTTACTGAGAAAGTTACCAAAAGCTTAGCAGTAAAGAAATCCTCATTGCATTCCAGATACTCCTGCAGATCATTAACTGTTCAAACTGCTCTTCTATGGGGTAGAAAGTTAACAACTGGGAGAAAGGAAAAAAAATTGACGGATCATGTACATTGATTTCTGACCATTTTTGTTAGTTTCACCTTCTATTTCCAGAAGAACTAGTAAAGTGCACTGTGCTAAAAGGGACTCAAAAAAAAACTAGTACTGTTATTATTTGACCATAAGGGGAGTTTTAAATAGGAAATAAGCCTACACGCTTAAATGTAGTCATCTGGCCGGCATGATCACAATTCCACTACTTGTATTATTTTTGGGGGGGCTGAAAAAAGAAAAAAAAAATCAATTTCCTTTCATGTGAGAACAACTAAGTTATTTTTACATCAGTTCACCTGAAATGCTATTCCTAACCTTCATATGCTAAAAAGGCTTCTGTCTTCTTTCAGTTTCAAACAATTACCGGGTTCTGTCTTCAGTAACTCCAAAGTATTCTATTTAAAACTTGAAGGTGGAAATGTATCATTTTTCTCCTCTCCTTTTCAGGTTCTCAGCAGACCTGAAAGTTGCCAATGAGACCACACCTGTCTGTAGAAGTAAATAGACTGATAGTTAAGGCACTCTAAGGCTGTGTAAAAGAGGGGCTGGTGTCCATACCTGCCAAATTTATTTTGTCTCCCTTTCACCCAAGATAGCCATGTTTCCCCCCCCCCCCCCCATGTTTGATTGCTTTCCTCCTTTTCTGGTGTGCAGTCATTTCCAACTAAAATTACTCAGACAAGAATATGGAGGTAAATCTTCCTTGTTTCAAGCAAAGGGTGACTTGCTTATATTCAGGGCCCCATTAACCACCATGCTGATAAATCCACTTAGTCACACATGTGCTTTGCTCCATGCCCAAGCAGCACTGCATGCTCAAACCAGACCCTGCACACAACTAAAGACAGATGGTTATGTTGAGGCCAATCCTGCTCTCCCAGGAATCTGCACGAACTTTGCCAATTACTTCAATGCGAGCAAGAGTAACGCCTTTGTGAATAAACGAGAGAAGGAAATAAATTCTGTTCTAAGCTGAATCCATAGGCCCTTTTGTACTTTAGATGGCCCTCTTTGGAGGAACATCCACAAAACTGCTGAGAGTTTGAAACCCCAGCGAATGAGTCCCTCTGGGCTCACTAAGAAAAGCTCACATACTCACTGCCACTCACTTGTTAGGCTCAGGATAAAAAAGGCATGCCAGAATGCTGCCAATAGTTATCTATTTATATTTGGAAATTCAATAGTTTTATATGAACACAAGACCATTCAAGGGGAAAGTTTGCAAGCCAAAACCAAAGATGCTTGTTCTATTCAGCATAGAGAAATATTTAATTTTTCATACCACTTATTCATATTACTCCTTTTGATTTACTTTAATTAAGCTCCCTTTAGGCTTGCAAGTCTGAAGGGAAGGGGGTTTCTCCCTCCCTTTCTTTGTGGAATGAATAGAAATTGCTCTCCAGGAAGTTTTTTCCAACTGCTCACAGATTTGTTCTTTACTTAAATAAAAGGTGTTTGAAAGATAGCAGTGTAGGATGGTTCACCGTAGATTTGAGATTTTTCTAACATCATTCCTACAGTGCTCAGGCTTGGAGGGGTTTTCAGTCAAAACCTCAGTTTCTATTTTCATACAGCCATAGATGTCAAAATAAGGGGAGTACACTTTAGAACTTGATACTAGAGTCATACACATCATGAAGGATGTGAGGGGGGGTCATCTCATTCCTCACTTTGTTGTTAACAGAGACCATCAAACCACCCACTGAATTTATCTTCATACATATTTTTAAATTCTAGGGCAAGATCTTGTTTCACTTTTTAACTTAATGTCACACTCTCTGCTTCTAAATTTATTTTTAAGCTTAAGTTGTTCAAAGGGCACTTTCAGCGATCTAAAGTTCAGGGCAGTTTATCACTGAAATAGAAGCTAAATAGGTGTTGCTCTGTAAAGTGATGTATTCCCTAAAACTGTTTCCATTGGGAATTATAAAGCTCAGCTAAAAATTTCTCAGAAGGCATCACTAGGTAATGCATCAACAAAGACATAAAAACAAAAGGCAGCTGGATTATTAGTAAGAAATTAAACAGAAGCTGATGAAAGTATAGGGTGCAAGTTAGAGGAAAAAAGCAATTTGCTTAAATAGAAATAACACCAACATCTGCATCTAAAGTGGAAATCAAGCACAGCCATTAAAAAAGAAAACCTCTATTTCCTTTTGCATGACAGTCTTCTGTCTATTAGCTCTAACCAGAGAGCAGAGCAAAGACTGTGCCTGAAGGGCTCTTCAAAGCAGAAATTTTCAGATATAGTTCCACCTTCACTGAAACCAGGAGGGGTTTTGGGGTCTGGGCACCTTTGAAAGAGGCAGTATGAGCTCTAGAGCTGTGTTGATATCCACATGGGGGCACAGTTGTGCTTGCATGAAGCCCCATTGAGCTGAATGGTTCAGTAGCCCTGCCTCAAATCCTGTAAACAAAGGCAGGCCCTATACTTAAGTTGCCTTAGTACAGAATCTGGCACTCATTGTCTTATTTTATAATTTTCAACCAAGTTCTTATTCCCACCATTAACAAACTTTGCTTTTCCTCTAAGCTGGGCCTGTATCCATGGAATACAGCAGGAAGCCAGCAATTGAAAAACTAGCTGCTTCAATTCGTACTTTCAGTTACTAAAAGAAACTTAGAAGTGAAGTTTACTGCTCCTTAATGGAGATTTCTTGTGGACATATACAGTAAAGAATCCAACTTCATCGGACCTATAACCACTGAATTTTACACACCTTGAAATTTGTTTTAACAACCATGTAAGCTTAACATTCATTTGACTTGAACTGTGCAAATGTGTTTAAAGTTCATGTAATGATTTTGTGCTCAGAACACCAAATTCATGTCTAGAAAATTCAGTACTAAGAAAAAAAAAAAACAAAAAAAACAAGGGAAGCATATTGGAAAGAATTATAACTATGCAGGTCCATTACCTAATTTGATACAAAATTTCTCTGTCTTAGGGTATTCCACATCCAAGGTAAGCAATGACCAAACAACTTCATTCTTTTTGGATGGAAGTAAAGACCTAAGTATTTTACAGAAAGCATGAGAGCAAGGACCTAATTAGTATTACATTGCAGTTATTTTGGACTGATTTTGTTGCAATATAATGAAGCGGAGGACTTGACCTTCAGCCTCCTAGTTACAGTAACACCATGCCCCTTTAGGTGCCTTCAAACTCTTTGGTACAACTACTTCCTGGAATTCAGCAGCCAAATGTCTGCCATCTTTCAGCCTACAGCACAGGCACTATCACAAGAAGCACCTGCTCTTTGCTTCTCAGTCTCATTCAGAGATAAGGACAGAGGTTGTCTTGAACTTAGTGAAAGCTCCCATGGTCAGACACAATCTGCGCCACACACTCATCTGGCACTTGACCCAGGGTTACAGCAGAGCAAGTACCGTCTCCTGACTGATTTCACCTGTCATACAGAAAACTATCAATTTGGCCTCTTACAGTAAGCTATTGCCTTAAACATAACACCAGGTAGACATGTTTCAAAGAGCATCCAACTACTTTTTAGCCTAATCTGTAAGTCAGGGGTTTTGCATTTCATCTTTCACTGCCTGTGATTTTCTCGTTCTATGTGATTAGTGGCTTAACCTATCTTAGGTTAACAAAATAATTTATACTCATACCTAAAGTCCAGAAGACTGTATATATATGGCCTTGCAAATCCCAGACTGGGAAAAATACCAGCCTTTCAGCTCTTATTGTGACTTCTTGATATAAGGAAAGATTAGGGAGCAAGGCCCATTTTTTTTCACCAGACCACAAGACCTATGTTATACTGCCTAGAATTAGCCTCTTTTCCTTACTTATCTACATTGCTGTTTCTTTCCTGACTTTCCTTTCTTTTCTTTCCTACAGACATAGCTGTAGTCTTTTTAAACTGCAGCTTTTAATGTGCTGCAAGAGATGGGAGAGTAATTAGGGGCTCTGTTAAGCTTTTATATGCTTCAGGTATATAGGATATATACCCATGCCTCACCATAGCCCAGACCACAGGCAGCTACTGACCAAATTATTGTCTCAATGATAAACTGCAGAATAGAGGCAATGTTCAAGTCTACAGATTATACATCTCTGTCTATTAACACAACATAAAAATCATAGATTCAGTTGGTTTTCTTTCTCTGCAGCCTAGGAAATGGGTGAGTTTTTGATAGGACATATGCAGTGAAAATTTGTGAGTGAATAAATACTTGATGTAACAAGGGGAAAAAAAAGAAAAAAGAGGGAACAGAGGGGCAGATTATTTTTTTAAACCCTTACACCTTGGGAAAGGACACATCTACTAATAGAAGAAAGATCACTTAATTTCTATCAGTCTACAATAACCTTCATTTCATGCAGAGTAACTGAAGATGTTTATTTCCAGTCAAGTTAAAAGCTATCAGAAGGGGTATTACCAAACCATATAAACATTAATAACAATTTAAAGTATTTTTTAAGAGGCTCATAAGGCCCCACTTAGTTTCCTCTGAAATCATTAGGATCCTTGCCATAGATTTTTCAGATGGGACATTAGGAAAGAGCTTCCCTTGAGAGAAAAAAAAATAAATGTATCCTTTTCCACCAATTTATGACTCCTACAATTGTGCAAGTGGAAACAAAATTTTGTTGCCAGCACTTGTCCTGTCATAACTCAGATATTACATAGCAATAATAGCAATAAACTACCAAACACTGAGGAAATTGATTTCCACATTTTAAAAGCAGCATTTATGGTGCATGCACACATTACATTTTAGAAAGAAAAGTGCTGTTTAATTTGGCAGTCTTTTTAATTCTGACTGGAGACTTGACTTACCCTCTGTCCATCAAATCCTGACTCTGCACTTACAGAGCACCTACACCATCACTGACGTTAATAATAGTCCTGCCAACACCCCACTCTTTGCTTGCTTTGAGGAAAGACAGTGGGAAGGGTGTTACAAAACCACCAGTTATTCACTGCAGCTGAGACCTGCAACTGCTTGATTGCTCTTAGTGGAGAACACTAACATGAGCTAGAAGAGGAGCTGTTCAGTCAGCTTCTGACCCCACTAAGGCATGTTGCTTCATGCAGATGCAGGGCAGTGCCCTTCCTATAGCAGGGCACACATGGCTGAAAGCAGGAGCAGATAGGAGAGCAGGAAGGAGGTGGGATGGGGATGGAGGCCAACCATACTCCCACCAATCTCAGCACAGCAATCTATTTAAATTTCAGTGTAAGAGCCAGATAACTATCAGGTGATGTGGCAGTGCCCACACAAATATTTACTTATTTCAAACTGAAACTTTGTCAGCAGTTTCAATTATCACATGTGCTTTTGACATCTGTGATTTTTTTAGATTAATAAGGACATTAGTATAGGTATATGTATTCCCTATTACAGACAGAAATATGCAAGCAGTAGTAATTTACAATTTTATTAAAAAAAATAAGTAATACACCAAAACACAAATAGGGAGCCTATTGTTGTGTATAAAATGTTTGCAATGGGAAAAATTAAGAAAAATTAATAATTCCTCCCCTTCTCCTCATTCCTTTTATCAAGAGAAAAATAAAACATTTCAGACAGTAAGACTGATGTGATCTTAAAATTTACTAAAATTTAGAAAATTGATCACATACTTTTTAATGCATGATAGCAATGGTTGAGCTTATGACAAAGAAAAGAAAAAACCCACAAAATGTACAAAATTTCCCAGAAAACTCATATAATCTTCTCTTCCCTTTTATCTCATAACTACAACTCTACATTCAGAATGAGTGTAACTATAATAGCATTATATAAAACTGTGCTGTTGCACTGTATAATCTTTTTAGAAATTATTGTTTCCTATAAACAGATTTTAAGATGAGTTTCATACATAATTTTCTTAATCTAAGCAATGTCTTTGTCTGCAAATAAATCAATTAAATAGAACAAGAGAGATACATATTCTTCAGTACTTAGTTTTCCTTATCATGAGGAAAATACTTTTATTACGCACAGAGGGCTGTAACTTACACCTAAGCATAGTAAACTTCCATATTCTGTTCTTTGTGTGTATCTCAAGACATCTAGAAGGGAGCCTGCAACTGCCTGCATATGCTTTAACCTAATATAAGTGTTTGAAACATAAGAGAAAAAAATCTAACTTTAAAATTCAAAATCTTTGAAGTCCAAACTGGACAGCATCCACTCTTTTGAAAGCATTCAAGCAGACAGTACACTCAGCTCAGCTTTTCTGTCTTTTCCTATTTTTGTCTTTATGGGCTTGTCTACATAAAAAGAGATAATGGGGAGGTATATCATTCACAGTGAGCTGCAGCTCAGTAACTGCTGCATATTTAATGTTAGGCTGCAGCCATGGCCACACAGCCAGCTGGCTCACATCTACAGTGCAAATAATTACTTCCATATTTGTGGGGATTTTCTTGATATTAAGCATTACATGACCATACTCCATGTTTCTTTTCTCCCTGCCAGCCTACCAGCACTGCAGAATTTCTCATGTTGTATGCTGCAGACAGCAGCAACAAACAAAATATATATTTACCAGTTCCCCTGCCTATTCTCTTGCTATGCGCTAACTCGTCTCCTCCCCTCATACTGGGAGTACCCCTATCCAGGCCAGCCACCCAAGTGGAACTGATGCTGTGTGCTGCATTTGTGGTTACCAGCACAGGGGCATCTGGAGGTATATTTGGTACTTTGCCAAGGCCCAGGGCAGCTGCAGAATGCCAGCCTGCTGAAGCCAAGCCAGATCACAAAACAGTGACTGACCCATCTGCAGCTACAAGGCACAAACAAACACGGCTGGTAGAAGGTTCCTTGGGACAACTTCTCCCAAAAACACTGCCCAAAGTTCAGAGCCAGCTGCAGATGGTCAGCTAAGCTGCTCTGCTTGGCAACATTTGACAAAATATTTATACTACAGAGTAGTAGATCAGAAGATGTCAGCATGGGACATCTGTAACGAGAACATCGCTATTGTCCATGGTAGTAGACAGGCAAGAAGACCTGCCAATTCTTATTTAAAAAAAAAAAAAGTGTTAAATTCATTTGTCAGTGTGGGCCTTTCAAGACTAAACCTTAAGTTAGAAAATGTGTGAGTTCAGAGGATGGAGGACAACTGTACAAGGAACATGATTAAAGATACCATTAGCTCCCTCAGTGTAATTTGGGAATCACTTTTTTTGCACTTATCAGTAACTTCCTAGAGATTGACATGTCTTATAATCTATGCTGACAAGACTGTCTAAAGGAAAATACACTTCTCTTATTAACAGACTTGATCTTAAAAGTCTTTTCTAACCCAGTTGATTCCAAGATTCTATGATCTTGCCCCATCATATTCACAGGCTAATGTTTAAAAACAAGTAGCACGGCATTTTGGAGTAAAAGCAGCCACATTTTTGAATGAGCAAGGGATCATTTGTGCTTTCACTCTGCTGCTCTTCTTGCACTTCTGGGAAGAACTTGTCCTAAGTGTGAAGGATAATCTTTTCCATGAGGTTTGTTTGAGAACATGGCAAAGATCTGAATATTATACTCATTATTCTGGGAGGAGTTATCTATCAGATGCTATCCTGATGATAATGACTTTTATTGGACAACTGGATGTTCAAAAGAATGGCTAAACAGTCAGAAAAGCAGTTATATTTGGCTGGAGGAAGTGAAGATGCTCTTTCACAACTAGGTTAGTGCTTGCTAAGCAATATCTCCTTCTGGTATTCTAAGTGCATGTTATATATTGCATAACACCTGTGGAAGCAGGAGGAAGCAGCTCTCTAGTGGCTGGAAGTTACAGGTTCACACAGGCTTACAAAGAGAGAAGCATCCAGCAGTCAGACATCTCCAAAATGACAGTTACTAGGGACACATTTAGTTCTTACTATCTTCTTGTTTTACTTGCTAGATAAAGACTTGTCTTTTAAATTAAAGAATCCAATTTTCGGTGGTATGTGTTTTTTCTTGTACCTTGTATAATTTTTCATGCATATATCATGGGCAGTCTATGCAAGACAACATGAATATTTCAAGGGTTTTCTCAGAATGTCAAGGAAAGTTATCTCCTACCAATTTCAGTAAAAATCTTTTCTCACTCCTTTTTTTTTAAAGCTTTGTCCACTGAACACAGAGGAAAATTAAATATGAGCTGACATACAGGATTAGCAGCTGTACTGCACAGAAGTCCTGCTATGGAAATAGTTTTTTCTAAAAATAATACTATACTTCATTTTTGCAAGTGCAAACTGCCTAATTTAATTACTGAAATAAAAATATATAAAAATACAAATGCAAAACTAAAAAACCCAACTGTGGGAGAATGCAGTGTGGGTTTATTCACTAAAAAAAATTAATCTGTGTAAAGTAGGAAAGGTTAATCCACAGCCACACAATGAAACAGCCTCCTGTACCTGCTTCAGCTTATGGCAAAAAGCACAACTGGATGGGAAGATTGAAATGAGATTCTTGGGCCAGTGTTCTTGATGTCTTCATAATATCACTAACAGTGGCACAGGACTGTTTGAGCCTAATTAATGGTAGCCTCCCCAAGAAAACCTCCTTAGATTGTCCTTGATCAATGGAAGATTATGTACAGCTGCTATCCCATGCAAAAGAGGCATTAGGAGGAGGAGGAGATATGGCAGAGTACTTCTTTCTATAAAATTGTCTTCCCATTCTACCCATTGGCTATCATGGCATGTCCCAGGCTCAAGTACACAGCCACATATGCTCTAGCCCTAGAGCAAGTGGGAGTTATGCACACACAGTCCTGTTCCATCTCCTCCATAAGGGACATGGCGTATTGTGTTCCCACAGCTTTCCCTCCTTCCATGGAGACAAGTGGACAGAAACTTTGCTGCTGACTTCTCAGTCCTTTAATTTCTCAACTTGAAGAAGTCCCATTAACTCCTGGTCTTCCTTTTATTCTGAATTCTAGGAACTGTTCAAATACTCCTCGTTTCTTCTCCTCCCTCAAATCTTGCCCACTCATGGAGAGTTTCCGTCTCATGGAAGATAGCTCAATAATAAGAAGCAGTGGTCCATTACTTCATTTTCAGAGAGAAAAAGCCATCATCTTGTCACTGTGTTGGGAGGCTATGTCTTCAGGGTAGGCATTTAAATCCAAGCTAGCCTGCTCTTCTTGTCCTATGCCCTCGCACTTTCAGGCACCTTGCACAACGCAGGTGCCTGAAAGTAAGCGAGATGGATTCCCCACTTGCTCTGTCTGAAGGTCCACTGCCCTCAACTCTCTCTTTGCAGCCAGCAAGGCTGAGAGAAAAGTGACTGGCTCTTACGGATAACAGGTGGTGTGTTAACACATGGTCCGTCTCTTTCAAGTAACAAGCATTACGAGGAACAGCTGAGGAAACTGGGAGCGTTTAGTCTGGAGAAGAAAAGGCTCAGGGGGGACTTATTGCTCTCTATATCTACCTGAAAGGAGCTTGCAGTGAGGTGGGGCTTGGTCTCTTCTCCCAAGTAACAAGTAACAAGACAAGAGGAAATGGCCTCAAATGTGCCAGGGGAGGTTTAGACTGGAGACCAGGAAAAATTTCCTCCCGAAAGCATGGTCAGGCATTGGAACAGGCTGCCCAGGGCATCACCATCCTTTAAGTGTTCAAAACCCATGTAGATGAGGCCCTCAGGGATACAGTTTAGTGGTAGACTTGGCAGTCTTGGGGTAATGGTTGGACTGGATGATCTTAAAGGTCTTTTCCAAACCAGCTGATTCTATGATTTTATGGCTGTTCAGCACTGGGCTGTGGGAGAAGCAGGACCAACTATCAGGCCAATTGGCAGTTATATCTGCACTTCTTTCTTAGCAGAAGAAATGAGAACAGGAAGCGGAGAAAGTTTCTTTAGGAAGACTAGAGTGAACTCGGCACCATATATTATGTCATTCACCAGAGTGATGACATTTGACATAAATAGAAGGGCAAAATTCCACATTGTGGGATGAGTGACAAGGCATCTATGCTTGGCACAGTTTGACTTTAATAAATTGCTTTCCCTATCTTTCCATTTTATACCCCCTGCAGACATGCACGAAGTTCACTGTGACATAAATGGAGTTTACAAATGAGTGCTGACAATACCTTCATGCTAATATGTATTTTCATGGAATTATTTCACATAATATATTTTCTGCCTTAGAGTGCATTGCCTAAGAGTGATACTAAGTTTTGTTTAAGGACAAAAATAAAATACCTTTGCACAGCTGTAATGATCTAATCTACATGTGATTAAATGCTACAGGAAATACCTTGCATGTTGCTTCACTAGTACTTTGAAAAGCATTTCACAACATCCTATAATATTTGTCATTCCTAAAAAGGGTTTTCAGAAACCTGTTTCTTCTCAACCTTTTCACACTCCTATTAGCTCGGATTTTTGTTGAAGAGGCCCTCCTTCATAGCTTCTCCCTTTCAGATCTGCAATCCAGGCCATCTGCAGCCAACTTACTGTCCGTCTAGGACCTGAGCTGTAGCACATCACTAGTGCCACAAGACCAAATGCTGCCCAGCTCTTCTTACTGGATACAAACACAAGCCATACTATGAGATACAAGGGTGGGCTGCTTCTTTGCATCCTTGCAAGCTGAATTCTCAGATTCTTGCTTTTCATCTGAAGCTAATGGACAACTTGAGTGTGATGGCCAATATAGGGACCACATACACATACAAGAATCTGCTCATATTCACACTCATCTAATAAATGTCTCTGCTGTAGATTCGCCTGAACACCCTCTCAGCAGAATTAGAATAGCCTAAGGAATTGAAGGCTCCCAACAAGCTGTTTTTACTATCTCTACATTTGAGTCTAGCTGAAAATAGGTTGATCCTGGTTCAGGTTAAACAGAGGGAAGACAGATAAGTAAGAAGGACATTGACTGTCATAGCAGGAGATAAACCAGCCTGCAGTAACATTGTAGGGATGCCAAAATAATGGATAGAATGGACCAACTTTTTTCATTATTAACTCCATTCTAATCAATTTACTACACTTTCAAATAGGAAGCATGGAACAAACAAGATCTTGTTGGATGTATATACTACAAATTATATCTTGGCAATGTCACTCACCTCACCATGCTCATTTGAGAAATTTTACTCAGAACCACCTTCTGTTCCATCCACCTTTAGATAATCTCTCTTCACTGAACAAATGAAAGCATACTAAGAAACCTATTTAAGGAAAAAGTACCAAGAGCATCCTATTAACTTTACAGAAAAAGACTGGGTTTCTGTGGAAAATAACTAAAATTTTCTTTTCTGAACTAAAAAAAAAACCCCAAACTCTTCATTTATTTCTTCAATAACAACCACACATTAAAATTCCTCACAAAAATTTATGCAAAAAGCACAAAAGCTGGGCTTCATCAAAAGAAGCATGATCATTAGGTCATGCTCCTTTTGATGAAGCCTGCCTCTCTATTCTGCTCTTGTGAAACCCCGCCTGAAGCACTGCATTCAGCTCCGGGGTCCCCAAAATAGGAAAGATTTGGACCTACTCAAGCAAGTCCAGAGAAGTGCAATGAAGATGATCAGAGTGCTAGAGAGACTCTTCTATGAAAACGGGCTGAGGGAGTTGGGCTTGTTCAGCTTGGAGAAGAAAGGCTCAGGAGAGACCTTAAACAGCCTTCCAGTACCTAAAGGGGGCCTACAAGAAATCTGGAGGACTGTTTTTGAGGGCAGGTAGGGATATGATAAGGGGGAGGATGGCTTTAAATTAAGAGGGTAGATTTAGATTAGACATTAGGAAGACATTCTTCACTGTGACCATGGTGAACACTGGCAAAGGTTGCCCAAGAGAAGCTGTGGCTTCTCCATCCCTGGAAGTGTTCAAGGCCAGGTTGGAAGGGGCTTTGAGCACCCTGGTCTAATGGGATGTGCTTCTGCCTGTGACAGGAGTGTTGGAACTAGACAATGTTTAAGGTTCTTTCCAACCCAAAGTATTCAATGATTCTTTGCACATTCCTCCCTCTCACCTTCCACTGCTTATGGTAGCCAGTAGTCCTGACATCTCTACATAAGATTTTTACTAATTTACAGTGTCTCAGCAGATTAAACCAAGACCATTAATTCTTTCTTCATGTTTAAATGTTAAATATAAAGCAACAGCTTCTCAGGTGACATAAATCAGCTTGATTACACTCAAGTGCAAAGAAAGCAAACGATGTCCTAGTGTAGCAAATGCAGCTCACAGAAGCATATGGAAGTTACCCATGCAGACACATATCAATACTGAGACAATAGGAAAAGACTTATTTGCTTCAGTAGGCTTTCTACTGGTTGTGCATTAATCTGCTCTTGATTTTACAGTTGCTAAGTTTTAATTAAGCTAACACTGTTACAAAGCTAATTATAAACAGGTGCAGAAGGACCCTGCTCACCTACTTACATTATTTACAAAAACAAGTACACTTCAAATAACACCCCCATGACTTTTACTCTGAGTCATAGCAGATTTCCATGTTCAGGGTGAAATGCACAGGCCACACCTGTGCACTGGTGTTTTGGGTTGTCTGCAGACCAAGCAAAGTATCCAGAAACCTAGTTTCTGCTTTTTGCTATGAATGTTTTATGCTTTAATGAGACTACAAAATTTTGAAACTCCAGATTAACATACTCAAAGATTAATCTCATGTTTCACATCAGACTCTTCTTCTTTAAGCAATATAGCTTTACCTTGCAAACAAAATTATCCGGACTTCTTTGCCCTTGTTCTATTCAACTGGTCGTGAAGAGCAGTACACAAGATTCAACACAGTAATGGAGTGGTGGCTCTTCCTATTCTGCAAGACGCATGTATCTTATCAACAAAACCTGCTGATACACCCTGGGACATCTTTTCCTGTTTTTCAAGGGCATTTCAGGTCACTTTCCATAGACCTGGCTGTTCCCCTGCCTGCCTTTGTGTGGCAAATTATTCCTACCTAAACTTTGCACCTTGCAACTGTCCCTACTGACATCCATCCTATTGCTCCCCCTACCCTGGTCATTTGTCAAAACCATTTTGAGCTCCAAGCCTGAGGATATCACATGAAATAACACCAAAGCCTTCTTTAAAGTCAGGATACATAGCATTTACCATTCTCTACTTTCTGTAAGAGAAAATTTCCCCAGAATGAAAAATTATTTGCTATTTTTTTGATTTGCTACTGTCTTCTAGGTACCAGCAAATATTAATTTAAATCATTAAGTATTAGGTAAAATAGTTTTTCCAATGTTACTATTCTCTTCCCTGATAATCAAGCTTAGGAAGAAACTATCTACTGTTGAAGGTAAAGTCAAAGACAAGGCTGAGCAGTGGGGTCTTCCAAATTCTTTTATTAATAACATTAGTGCAATCTTGTTAAAATTGCAATATCTATAGATGTTAAAGTTCTCTTTTATCACGCAGTTAAAAATGTTAAAACTGTATCAGCTAAGGAGGAAGAGCTATGAGAGCCAAGCTTAGCTGTGTTATTGAAAAGACATCTTGCAGAGGAGAAGAGGTTATGCAGTACTTATTTCTAGCTTTGAGAATTACAGTACTGACAAAAGGACAGAAACTACCCTTGGACTTCTGGGTGGCTGTCTTCCACTCCTACTTCAGTTTTCCTGTTTGCTTTCTTGCAAGTCATTTAACCTTTTTCTTCTGCAGATCTGCCTATATGATGGATATAACGAAGCTCAGCATCTTCTTTTTTTAAAAAAAAAACAAACATGCTTTACCAGCAAAGATGAAAAATGTTCTTTAAAGGTCTAAGCTGTTTATGATTTACTTCCCCTCAACAGGGGAAGGTGAAGTTTTAGAAAATGGAGTGGTTAAAAAAGCTACCATCCCCACCCCAAAACCAGGTAGCATCCTACGTAACAAAGATAACATGCATGAAATCTAAAGGACCTTCAGAGTTCATTGTTCTACTCATACAGGAAAGTGAAGACATAACATATGCCTTGAACTCCTCTTTTATTTCACCAGCTGTCCCATGCAACCATTAATTGGTCAGAAGAAATAAGCACATAAGGAGAAGTGCAGTATTGGTTAAAAAAGGACCCAACAACCAAACCGCACGTGCCATCAAGTTCTGCTGTGCCATACTCCCTTTCTCCACAAATATTTATTTGGGATCAATATTTGTTATTTTTCTTCTGGGTTGTTTTATTTTTTCCGTAAACTTAAGTGTAGATCTTGCCTAGACTTTGATGGCAGGACAAAGACTGTCACCTCAGGAAACAATAAGGAGTGTGCACAGCTACAGTAATCCTATGGAAGAGAACAGAACAGATTCTGTCCTCATATCAATTAAACTTTTCCCCAGAAATCACATGAATAATATATTCTTTATAATAGTAAGTCAGTTATACATCTTGACTACTTATGAAAGAATATATGAAAAAATAAGACTAAATAGCAGGAACAAGAAAACAGCTAATAAGCCTTGAACAGATTTGTCTTTCAATACAATTTACCCGAAATATTTGGCTATATTTTATTTATGTAATGCATCCCTTTGACTCAAACACCATCAGATCGTGCTGGCCCACTACATTCATTTATATTCCTCAGAAATGTAAAATAGCTGCTGAAACAGGAAAATAAATGTTGAAATTTGAAGTGGAGGCTTTCCTAGTGAGCTTCTAAAGTCTCCACCACATGTTGGGAGGCAGTCATCTTCTAAAGAATTTGTCAAAGCTATATATTGAAGTTGCAACATTTGCAAATGCCATTTGCTAGTTGCACTAAGTTCCAATAAGTAATGGAAGCAGTCTTTATACACATAACAAATGATGTAGGCAGACCTAATTCCACATGCTTGTATTTCTAATGTACTTCAAAGAGGAGAATAGTCTGCTAACATATGGTCTGTACAAGGTGTTTGGTATTCTAGAATGCTAACCTGTGGGATAAGGAGCAACTCTGAAAAGGGAAAATGGTTTATATCTGCAAATGCAAAAAGCTAGCACCATGTTTGTGTATCCTCACCAGAGTCTTAGTATTTAATCTTTCCTAATCTCCTTTACTGGCATAAACTCTGAATTGCACTTTTCAGTACTGCTTTTTAGCTTCGCCATAATAGTCTATTTCTAATGTTTTGCTCTTTCACGCTTTCCTTTTTATTTTGTTAAAATTTGTCATTCCCCTCCAATATAAGTACCTGATTATATCTCATTTTAAATATGCTCATATCTGCTCTCCCTTTCACTCACCAAGCACACATATTCGTACCAACCATTATCAACTTATCCACCAGTTCAGAAAAGAGGATCTGTGACTGCAGGTTATGCCCTTCTATATTTCTTATTTAACTCGAGAATTTCTCTCAAGGATTGTTTTTTATTCGGTTTTATTGTTTGTTTTGGGTTTTTTTTTGAAAATGCAGTTATTATCAGCAGTTAATTTTGGGTCCAAGACCATTCTCTTAATATTTCTCACTATGCTGTTTTAGAGTTTGGAATATGTATCAGCCAAACTACCTTTTAAAATACATTGCCAGACAGGTAGGTTCCAGGTGAAATGTCTCTCACCAGTGTCTTTCCTCCCACTGAGTCACAAATGTTACTTTAACAAGAATCTTTCATTTGAATATGTATAGGCTTCCTAAAGGTCTATTCTTTTCTAATGGACAGGATCTTCAAACATTAACAGTATACAACACAACTGCAAAAAAATATTCTCAGGTATTGGGTTCTTTCACAAATAAGACCATATACCTCCACAAAAACTTGAAGAACATTGTTCATATGGCTTTATGTGTGCTTTAATGCTTTCCAGAATCTGGACGACTGGATTAAGCTTTCACAACGTGATCAGACAGCTCTGTGTGTACAGCAATTGCTCAGCAGATCATTTGTGTCTCTGGATTACAACATAACCTTGATAGTGAACAACTGCTATTACATAAGTTTGAGCTATCATCTAGGCTTCCCAGTACCATACCTTATATTTTGACATATTTTCATTAGGAAAAAATACTGGAAAACTTTTGAATTTGCAATATTATATATCCAGATCTATATCTGAGCATGTGTTATGATAATATAGTGTCAGGGTAATAAAGTCATGTTGGACAGATTATTTCTGTCAGATGTTTGATATAAGGGTTTGATATTTCTCAAGACAAAATCTCCACATTTCAAGTTGATGGGTAGCCTCACTCAGGTTTCCACAAGGCCAGCCATAGCTTAAGAAGCAAATACAAATCAACCATACTAACAATCTTCTCACAATCAAGTAATCAAACAACTCAGCTTTGTACCTGTTACAAACAAAAATTACAGAGCTCTTACAAAAACTCTAAGCTTCCCATTCCAAGATTAATTTCCAGCTCAATGCTGTTCTCCTCTGAGCAAGTTTTTCAGCCAGAAGAAAAAAAAAAATAGCCAAAAAGCTGTCCCAAGACTAGCCAACTATCATGGTATTTCCTATTATAAGCAAGTTTTTGGTATCACAGATCAGAACTTAATATCTATATTGTTCCTTCTCTCTCCAAATTAACATTGTTCTTATCCTTCAGACTCACTCTATACAGTTATTTTTGAGGGATGAATTATAATCCCTATTTTATATACATGCATATCATCACCATAATAATAGACAAACTGCAAGCACAAGTTTCATCTAGGCTTATACTGATGTGCATTTACTTGAGACACTTCTGACACACAATGACCACTAATTAAATACCACTTACCTACATGTAAGGATGATGCCTGGTGAGCTCAAGGGAAATTGTTTGTCACATTTGTTCATCCTTTGGACTCAAATCCCTGTTTTAAAAGTAAACCTAGTATGAGACCTGGGCTTAGATGAATCTGCCTTTGAACAAGAGTCTCTCACATAACTGCCCTAGCTTCTAAATATTTATTTTATCATTATTATTATTATATGTTTATATTTTCAGGTAGACTGGTCCAGTTATTTTCCTTGTCTTGCTAAAAGATCCTACTTCCTTCTGAGATAGACAAAAATAGCCCAGCAATCTCTTGTTTTCCAGCACTGTTCTTTCTCCTCCTCACCAGCTGGAAGAAGAATCATTAGTAACATCAATTATGGTGATTTTTATAAGCATTCAAAAGCCCTATTTGTGATTTCTCTGTGAGGCCAGTAGACATTCAGTGCCCCGAGTTCTCAAGTTCAGCAAAACCTGTATCAGAGCTCTCCAACTCAGCCTCTACAGCTGTAGATTTCAGAGGTATGTTTAGATGCTTTTCCAGATTCAGGTTTGCAAAAGGCTCGTCATCATCCTTTTCCTTTCCTATTTCACTCAGACAGGGGACATTGATTCTTTCAATTATTGCTGTTTTATACAGAGGGTTTCCTTGACTGCTAACATCACAGGCTGTGACAGTCTAGAAGACCCATTAGCATGAGCCCTTCTCCAGCCTTTACCTATATTATTTTCATCTGCAAAATTCATTAGACTCCTTAGTAAGGCCCAAAAAGTCCATAACTACGCTAGACTGTATTTAAATTTGTCAAGTGAGAATTTACTCATTCTAAGATAACAGTAGTTCTCCAAGTTATTAAAATGTCTTCCTTCTTCATTTGTATTCTCTTTTAGATCCCTTCTGCTTTACATTTTTATACTTCTATCAGATATTGACATAAACAAAATGAACTATAATTTTACTACTTTTCTAAAATACCTCAAAGCCTACATTTAATGGAAAAAATAAGCCACAACAAAAAATGTAAGCTATTTAGAGTGTGCCATTATCAATTCCCTATTCTATCTTTAACTTTCACTGAAAGAAAGGGGAAGATAAATAAAATAGGTAGACATTTTCCTTCCTTTTTTTCCCCTCCCTAATAGAAGAGTCAAAGATTAGTATACAAGAGCAATGGAGCACATAACACTTCTACAGTCCTTAACAAAAGCACCTACAGATAAAACAACTATTTTCTGCAGACAATTACTTGGAGTTTAAACTATTCTGCAGATGGGACCTCTGAACAGTCTTGAGAACCCTCACAATCCACTGTATGCATCAGATTCTTGAGCATGACATTTTTCTTAGCATCCTTTTAATAGACTAAAACCCAACACACACAAAAAAAAAACCTCTCCAAGCTATACTAAGGGCATGAACTTATATATAACTGGTGGACCCACAGATGGGAGTGTGGATAAGGGCTGCAGGTGGGGCTGCTCAGGGCCATTAAGGCCTACTCAGGGCCATGATAAAGAGTAATTAATAAGTAATTAAAAAGAGAATTAATAAGAAAAAACTCTAAAATAAAGAAATCAGAAATAATAATAATGAAGCAAAAGACATTACTTGCTATGAATTTCAAGACAAAAGTTTGAATAAGATGCTTAGGTAAGATACCATGATTTTGAAATTTTTAACTGAAATTCTGAAGACTGTCCTCTAATGACTTGAATATCTAAAGCTTGGTGTAAAAGAAATACACCCAGAAAAATGCATGAATTAAAAAAACCAATTCACAGAGAGTACACATCCACAGACACATCTTCATGTGGCCTTGGAAATATGCTTACACAAATGCTCCCAGAAGACCAAAGTCTTTTTCCACCACATCAAGAAGCCATGCAAAAAAGTATGCTGAAATAGGAGAGAAACTCCTAGTACTTGCACAGACCTATTTACTAGTTCAGTGCATATTTGCTCATTCTAGTTTTTGACAAGAAACAGAAAAAGGTCACTGGATATTTTTTCAACTAGGATCCAAACAATACTACTTAATCTATTTTTTTCCCACACTATGACCTTATCATAAAAAAGTTTTCATAGGAAAAAATACTTAAGTATTTATAAACCAGCTGGCAACCAACCACCAAATTAAGAAGAAAAACTGATGATAAGAACAATCTGACCTCATCCTGGCAGCAATGTTAGTTGATCAAAGCAAGTTAGAGATGAAGAACTAGCATATGAGACTTGCCAGTAACTTCAACTCCACCTTCAGCAGTGGTGAGTCAACTTCCAGCAAACACATTACCATATTGGCAGGACTGAAATAACCTTCATATGACTGATAGACTGCCTCTGAAAGGACAGCTGATTTTGCTCCCTTGAGCACTTTAGAGGGCTGTGCTCCCTCAGTGCCTTAAAGAACATAGAGTTATAAACAAATACATGGTCAGATCACAATATCCCATATGCTAGTCTGCTTTTTTTCAGTACATTTAGGCTATACAGTAAATAACCATTTGGAATGTCATAATTTAGGGGTAGGAATGGAAAAAAAAGGCACCAATAATAACAATTGCCAGGGCAATTAATCTCCTTAAAGTTACCTGCCAGATCTTGGCAGTAGAAGCAAGAGACTTGTTATTTTGGAAAGGACACAAATACAGTACTTTGGCTGATTACTTCTCCAGATATACTGGTTTAGCTCTACTTATGTAGACCTCACTGGCACATGTTGTCCAGAAAGTAAAGTAAATATTTGAGAAACATGAAGTCCTCATGTCAGAAAATGGGCCTTTAAAACAATCAAAGTACTTACATAGAGCTTTTACTTTCAACATTGTTGTCATAGTATATTTTGCCCCCAGAGCAGTGGAAAAAAGGTAGAGATGAGAAGTGCACAAAATAGCACAGATTAAAAGAAAAACAAAACCCACAAACCTTCTGCAAAAATTAATGGGTTGATATAAAACACTTCTAGCCAATCAACAACCCATGCACCTGGATCTGCTCCTGCAGAATTTCTCATGGTAAGAAGATTAAAGATGATTCTATTCATGGCACTCAGACATCTTTAAACTAAATGTTCCAGCTCAGAGGAATGTTGAACATGAGAAGGTGAAATAAAAATCTATCAACAACAAATGTCAATGCTTGGCACAGAGCAAAACCACTGCCTGACCTGAGATCTGGGACTGAAGGTCTCAGAAATGTGAATTTAGTAGATATTTCTATCCTACTTTCTGGGCTGGTGCAGAAGTATTTCTTTGGAGGATCTGGACTCATCTGCAGTATTTTCCGGTTCAACGAGAACAGGATCAGGGACCTGTTTGAATTACCTAATGAAAACTACTTAAAACTACTTAAAAGACTTCCCGGAAGACCACATAAGAAGCCAGAACTATCCTCCTAAAGAACTGATCTTAAAACCTCTCTCCTATGGATATACTCCATAAGCATGTTCACGTGTGTTCATGTTTTAAAAATGTTTATTTGTCATTTTAATTTTTAATGTGATTGCCAGACTGAACCAGGATATGTTGCAAGGTTAGGATAATAAACAGGGCAATTTCAGGAAAAAGTTTTTCCTAGCAGCAGTGTGAGCCACTTTCTTATTTAAAACATCAGATTACACCAAATATTTCATTTTGCATGAGATCACCCATATCAAAACTTTACTGTTTTTTAAAACAAAATACTGCTTTTCATGTTGGGAAAGGTTTATGTTAAGCTCTATCAACCTGGGCTGATGCAGTGTCTTGTACTATCAAGATCTTGCTTTTCCCTCTGATGACAGAGTCCTTTCTTGGGTTTGAACTGTCAAACACAGGTATTTCTTGGACTGAATATACAGTCCAATCCCAGAGTACTGCTATTCTATATATGTCATTTTATAAAATAAATTATTCTGACTTTAAACCCAGACTCTTCAAAACCTTAAAAGAAATTAACACTCTAGTACATCTCACATGTAGATATGGAGGTTGAAGGTCTGCATGATTTATTTTCTTCCATCCAGTTTTCTATTAAAATTTTTCTCACCATGAAACAGATTATTTGAGCAAATATTAAGCTATAATATTACAAAAAATACAAAAAAAAAAAAAAACAAACCAAAACAACACAGAAATGAAACTCCAGGAAGAGGTGAAATAGAAGCAGATGCCATTTGCCAGTACATCTCCACTGGCTGCAGTTTTGCCAAGTTTCCTGCCATATTGCTTGAAGTGCTTTGCTCTTCCAGAGTATTTGTGCAGCACCATCAGAGCATTACCCAATGATAGAATGAGCCTGACACTTTCTTAGTACCCCACCTTCCACCTGTGGTTTGCAGAAATCTCCTTACTTAGGTGTGCTCTGCAGATCAAAACAGGATTTGCAAGTGATACAAGTACCAGAACATCCACTTTGTAGTTCCCAAAATTGGCCAAGTCAGCTACCAGTTCAACACAGTCAAGACATGTTCAGAAGTAAAATTGTAGTCATGAAAACAGCTTTACTGATGAAAATGCAAGTGCGTATAAATTTTCAGCACTTTAAGGCTAAGCATGAATTTAGTGGATTATTTGAAGACCTAAATTTTAACTCTAGGTGTTTCCAGGAACAGTTAGAAGAAGAGCTAGATAACCAAAATCCCGTGATGGATTTATCCCATAGAGATTATGCCTCCTCTGTAATTTTAAAAATCTGCCTCTATTCCTGAAGGATAAGGGGAAGACTTTTCCTTTATTGTTAAAAAAAAAAAACCAAAAACAAAAAAACCCACTACTTTAGGAAGACTAAATAAAGCATCTCCACACTGATAACACCCTGAAGAAATAAAATCTTTGATCTGACTGCAGCAGAGATAAGATCTCCCCTGTAATTTTCTTCTGATTGTTGGATTTTAGTTAATTTGAAAATAAAACACGTAATTACTTGGGATCTACATGATACATGTTTACTTAAATCACTTGTTGCTCAGTTTTTTCAGTTCAGGAGACTTGCTGAGATTTTTGTCCGTGGTGGGTGTCCCTGAAAGTTGTGCAGCTTCAGTAAAAGTTCAAATCTTGCAGTAAATTATAATTTGATAGGCTCAGAAAATACTGAAGGTGAATGCAATCATCCTAGACTCCTTTTCAAGGTCTCCCAAAGGAAAAGGGAGCTGCTGTGTGGGTGAAAGGGAAAGGTTCCAAAGCATCTTTCCAGCTGTAGGTGGGCTGATGGGTCTACTGGTCAAACCACTTCCCTCTTGCAGGACCACATGTGGGCACGTCTCTCCTCACTGCTACCTTCAGTGCCTGCATAGGCATGGGAAGGCCTCAAGCCAGTCTCTCTTTCAAGGTGGCAGAGTGCACTCATATATTCAGAAGTGCAAAAAATCCAAAAGGAGATTGCAGAAGTATTTATACCCCTTACTAGTCTCATCAAAATAGGTTTGTGTGTCTCATTACTTCAGTCATTCTCTAACTTTAATAAAGGAATTTTCATAATGTTAACACGATAAATGTGCATACTAGGAGGAACCAAAATTCAGGAATTTGCCAGGTCCATATTCAGAGCTGAAGTACATATTGTTTCTTACCACAGGTACAAACACAGCTATTTCTGTGTCAGCCAAATGAATGCTCAGACTTCTAAAAGAGAAGTCTGGGAGTTCATTTCTATCAGTCAGCAATCCAACAGAGGGTTAACATTGGTTAGTTATAATCATACTTTTATATGTACATACTTTATATATATACAATTTACATTATATATATATGTGACATGCATCTCTTAAAGCAAAGTCTACCCTGTCATCAGTTCAATGCTTAACACAGATTCATTACTTTTAAACACACTTGCTGGGAAAGAATCTGCACCAGGGAGTACTGGTATACAAGCACAGTATATTTTGTAGTTATTTTGTAGATTACCTCATCACCCTCCATTTCCTCTAAAATCTTGGTAGAAGAGGAAATCAAGGGAGACAAACTGAACTGTGATGCTAAGGGAGTCCCTTGATTCTTTTTGTCACAGCTTTAAGCCTGCTCAGGGCCTCAGGGGAGTCTGGCTGTTCTTACTCTTCCTCTGCCAACCAGAGAGTAACGACCCACTGCTTTTATTCATTACCCTGAATGTAATGCACTAAATTTAACAAGTAACACACTCAGCAGGAATTTATTGGCCTTTTGCAGCATGATTGCAAGGTAGAGTATGGATATGGATTCCAATTACTGCTGACACCAAGATAAGAGGAAAAAAGCCTCTACATGATTGTTATTAATCAAAGGTGATACCTGGTATTACAAAGAAAAGAAAAACAAACCAAGGATCATTTAAAAATACTTAACCAAGTATTTTTTTCTATCAAAATGTCAGTTGTTCCAAATAAAATTATGCTGGTATTTTCTAGCTAGGAATAATGAAAAGGATAACAGACTATACAAAAATGGTCAGAAAGAAAATGCAAATAACAACCATTATTGATTATAGAATGACATGCAGAAAAATCACATCCCAGGAGATGTAACATACTTTAAAAATCCTAAAATAAAAATATACATATGTTCACAGCTATAGAAGTATTAATAATCACTAAAGAAAATAAAAAGTTTGTGTAATAAAAATTTTGTGTAATATATTCCAGAGACCTGAGATTCATATTCATCTGACAGTACTAAAAGATGGAATAGGAAGAAATTAATTTTTCTTGTTCACATCTGGAGTTTAAATAGATAAAATATGAATGAGAAAAGAACAAGCCAGAGACGACTGCATCAAAATTCCAGAAACCAGCAGATGTGAAACACATGTATATATCTCCCAAACCTCACCCAGGTGAGCACAGAAACTAACCACTTTTCTGTATATGACTGTGTTCATTTCATAACAGAGCAACCCATGGCATATTACATACTATGGTCATTCAGAGCAGTAAGAGGAGAAGAATTAGATACACAGTGTTTAGAATTGCCATTCAGGTTGGACCTAGAAGATTAAAGTCCTTTCCAAACCTTCTAAACCATTAAGGTCAGGAGAGTGGGACCAGAGACCTTATGAAGTTTCTCATTACTCCTATTCCTGATACTCAGGCTGAGCACATCAGACAAAGAATATTTTCTGTTAACAATTCCATTCTCTTTTCAAACCATAAGCAGGATGGATTAATTTTCAAAACTAGTGCATTAAAAATTATGAAAATTTCTGAAAAGCCACAGAAGTACAATTTGCCTGAAATTCAGTGAGCCTGCTATTCACAAACAGGCTGCCTCATACACCTACAGATATGATTTATCTATCAGAAAAGGGGAAAATGATGTTCAAATACCACACTGGCCCTTCTTAGCCCAACACAACAACTCTTTCATGGTTTTAGAAAACCTATTCCCTGTATGCTATTTATTTCCCAGTCCCTTCAGTACTGGAAAAAGGTGATGTACCTGCTCACTGCGAGCACAACTAACACCAGCAGCAGTCACAAACGAGCTATGATGAATCTTTCAGTGAAACTCCCAGAAAGGAATCTGATGAATAACTTAGAGACCAAACTTAAAAGAATTTTGACAATTTTCTGGTCCTTAATTAAAGACTGCATTCTGCAAGACATTATTAACATGTAAAACACGTATATATGTATAAAAATGATGGCACATAAAACCTGTTAGTTCACCTTTTCTAGGATGCTCTCTCTCACCTGTGAAAAACAAGAGACAGGTTTGCTGATGCTGGCGATTATACTTTTCTTGTTCTTGCTGATTGCAAGGAAAAAAAACATAAGCATATCAGTGATCATGTCTTACATATAAAAGACAAATAAAATACATGGTATAAAGATTTACAGATCTTATCAAATAAGGAGGGGAGAGAAATCTTGATTCTAAGGAAGGCAAATAGTGAAACAGAAAAGCAATCATGTCTTCTCACCTCATTTTTCCCACTTTACCTGGTATATGAAAGTGCTTTGAAACTGGGTACAGCAGGAGAAAGAAGAGCATAAACAGATAGAAAAAACAGGGGGTTGGGGAAAAATTACCTTTTACTTTTTAAACAGACCTTCTGTATACTACCTATCACATGGTATTTGCTGTCTGTATATGAATGATGGATTGTACTAAAGTGTAAAATAATTTTGCTGCATTTGATGCTGTAAGGTATTACTGATAAATATTTGATTACATATATACATGATTCAAACTGAGAAACAGTTGGGTTGGTGATACAGCCTTGGGTATCAAAGAGATCTTTTATTTTTATTAATAGCTCTAGCATTTTGTTTCAATATATGAAGTTTGTCACTGAGGCAGAAAAGGAAGCAGCTAAAATTTTGCTTCATCAGAGCATGCAGATACATATATAACTTCAATCTTGACACATTGCTCACCAGAGATTTGTAAATAAGGACTTTACTAAGTGATGACTTAGTAAAATACACCACTTTCCAAAACATTTGCTTTGAGAGGTTTTGAACCCCAAAAAGAAGGGTTGCTTCTCTAGTCCTCTAGCTAAAATACATGCTGGCCTATTACAGTCCTTGCTTACAGTAAAATAAATGCAGAGAAGCTATGTTCTGTGATTGTGTAGTTTCGTAGGGAGCACGAAACAAATGCTGTTTTCTCATACTGCAACTAGATGCTTATGTGGGGAAAAAAAGCCCCAAGGGTGGCTATTGTAGCTTGTCAGTATTGCAACAAATGTTAAAACTCCAGCCTTTTGTTCTCAAATGTTAATGGCAAATAACTAACAACATATTCTGAAAAAGATTACAATTTAAAATGTTAATGATACATTTGTCTCAAGAGAATTTGTATTCTGTCTGCAAATCAATCAAGATATGGTGAAAGGATTTAGAGAGAAATCACAGCTGAATGCATAAAATCCTGGGAACAATGAATGGTACCTGCATATAGGAGACAGCTGGCAATACCCACCAATAGAGAGAAATGCATTTCTTCTTATTCTTGTAAATACAAAACCTCTTCAGTTATAGTAGTTTCTGCTATATATGACACAATTTTTGTTTACAGCACACTGTCAAGAAAGATACTGCACCCTCCATATTTTTATTAGCACATACCATGGATGTGTATTAGATCCAGACACTGGAAAAAAACACTGAAATGTGGATCAGGTTGATAACTTTAATGCAAAATATTACTGCCTTTTTTTTTTCCTTCTGAATTTCTCACAATGCTTTTAACACAGTAATCCTTAAAAATCACTTAAGCAATAAGAGTAGGAGAAGGCATCGTATTGGAAGGGAATAATTTCATGCCTCAGATGTGTTGTGAAGCATGAGGACAAAGAATGAGTGACTTCAGTCACCTGAGAAGTGCAATGATTCCCAGAAATGCACTGCCTAAAGTATCTTATCGCTGTTACTGCATGGAAATTATTTTAGGAAAGGTCACACCTAAGGAGCTAGTAGTAAGAATGATTACATATGAGTGATTAAGGTGGCAACCATACAGCCTGTAATTCACCGTTTAATAAATGAGTTCTCCCATTATGCATTTAAAAATAAAGTGCACATGTATAAAGATTAAAACAAACCTCCTTGCTCTGGTGAAGTGCCACCCTGGATGAGCATGACTGCCAAAGCCCTGCTACAGCAGCTGAGAAAACACATTGTCCAAGCTGTTGTACCTACCCCAGAAGACTTCCAAACCTAAAACAAGCTCTGGAGATTGAGCTCTAGAGATGCAAAGATTTTTGTGCTACCTAGAAAGGTGACCACAAAGGTGAGCGTTGCTCTACCTCACCACCTCTGGAGTGCTGATGTTAGCATGCAAGATATCACCATTGGAAGCATCTATTTTCCCTTCCTCTGAGGAATGCCTCTGTCCAGGTCTTTTTCTGAGAATGGCCATGGTCTTCCTGAGCTTAAGAATGCCAAGGAAGTTAATATGCATGATATATCTCAGCGTAAGCATGAGACAGTAGTGCTCTTTGTGTCAAAAATATGTTTAGGTTGAGTGCAAATACTTCAAATTTTATTGTTATCTTTGTTGGAGGTTTTATCACCGTTTTGTTTATTTTACAATGAAGAATCACTTCCATTCTGCACAGCTGATAAAAAAGTAGCGTTATCTCATGGATTCTACTATGGCATATTACCAACTATTAAATGGAAACAACACTTGGATTTAAAAAAAAATGTTATTTTTCTTTTGAAAAATCTGAACCATTTTAAGTTTCATCATGAATCTGAAGTTTCACCTTTAAAGATAATATTCCTACTCTCATTCTTGGTATGTGTTGTAATTTAACCTTAGTAGATACTGTAGCAGTATTTTCTTCCTTATTCATGCCAATTTATGAATTAGATCATGCTTGACATTAATTTCAGGAGAGTTTTCAGTAAGTCTATGATATCTTTTTTTTTCATTTGCCCAATAATAAGAGGGAAAAAAAAAGGCAAAATCTAGCTTAAAGAACCAAAGTGGTAAAAAAAATAGTTTCTGATTTTAAACCAGCATATTTTGCGGTTCTATTAGTTTGTTATGAACACGAGGAACTGATCCAAGTATCTGAAGCACCTTACACTTTGCTATCACAATGAAACATTTAAATTAAGGGACATTTTTTGCACCCCTTGAAGTACTATTCAAAGTATATTTATTCTCATAAGGATAAAAAATGGTAAGAAATAGAAAGGATGAGGAATACTTGAGGAAGCATTCTCACAGCCCACTCAAGCTACTGAGATGATTCCATGTAACTAAGTCATTCACCACAGAGGCAATATGTAGAGGCAGGTTCTGTCTGAAAGTAGTAAATAACTTTTAATTAGGATGTATAAATTCAGAAGGTGCAAAGACTCCGACCGTTTCCAGCCATATTGTACTGAAATCTTTTATCAGTAAAAACAAACAATAGCAGGAATATTTCAAAATAGAATTTAGGGTGGGTTGTTGCAGGGTTTTGTTTCTTTTTGTTTCCATTTACTTTTTCTTTGGTAGACATCCTGTAAAGTGTGCATGTGTGGGGAAGGTTTAAACAGCAAAGAAAATCTCACACTCAAGATAAATTTACAAAGCATTTACTGATTGCCAGAATGCAAGAAATACTGTAATTTACTCCTTCTAGACTGAACTACTTCTGTTGTTCGATTTTTAGCAATTGCTCTGGGAATAAACAGAAGCAAGTGTGTTGGTCTCAGCACCTGAGAGTACGCAAGGTCCTGCAAGTCTTTGTCTTTCACATTAGAGAGGATCAGCTATGGAAGGACTGTGGGGATTCAGGACTTGACAGCTTTGCATCCTTTGGAAGACACTATTTTGCTGCCAGTTGTGGTAAACAGTATATATTGTGGTGGATAGTGAGCTTGATTACCTACAATAAGAGTTCTTGGTTTAAGAACTCAAGGTGCTCAAGCTGGTAACCATGAAACAGCAAAAATGCAATCTTCCTGGGTTTTTATCTTTTTTTCCCTTCTTTTTCTTACTGCCTCTGTGAACTGGTTTGCATGCCCTCATTTGCAGATGTTGTTGGGACAATGTCATTTTGCTCCAGGCCAGGTTTCTTATCTATTTTTTATAAAACTTAATCCCACTGGCAATATTTGCTTAATTTCTCTAATGGTTCCAATGAAAACAGTGTTTCATTTGGCTTTAAACTGTGATCACAGATGAAACATTACAGGATTATGCCAGCATATGAGGGCCAGACACCAAAACCAACTCTAAACAAAACCCCAAAACTATTTAGCCTGTGTGTTGGTTATAAAACCTGTAATAAAAAAAAAAAAAAAAAAAAAAAAAAGCTAAAAAAATATAATATTTTCATATATTTCATTATATCAATTGTTTACATAAAGAAATAAATTTTCAGTGATTATACATAGAATGGAAAATGTTCCCTTACAACGGCTCGGTGGTAAGATTAATTCTTTTTTTTTATAACAAATAATATACCACTGATATATTGTAGCATGCTGCCAATGTGGTATCAACCAGCTTCCCAGCTCAGAGCTGCAGGGTCCCAGATGTGGCAATGTTCATTAACACTAACAGTTGGATAATTTATCAACCAACCAGCACACAGAGTTTCACATCTCTCTTCTGTAATTCAAGGGGGACCTTCCCCTCTGGCCCACTCCTACTCTGAGTTTAACCCCTCAGCAAAACTTTTACGCTATCTTTGCAAGAAGGTCTAATCCACACTAAATATGCTAATCAAGAAATACCTCAAGGGCCTTTTTTGATCATCTTGGTTATAAATATATGCTAAATCTGCAGCTTTCGGTGTTATCTTCACTGAGAAGTCACTCTCTCTGGTCTATGAAATGCCATTTGCTTTGTCCTGTAAAATAGGCAGGTTTTAAACATGCTATTTTTTATCAACAAGCACAGGCTGGGTGGTTAGCCCAGAAGGGCACATTCCATACAGGCAAGACGGATGCCCCATCTGAACACTTTGACCTCCCAATCAAGAGACATCGCCACAAATAGGTTGACGATGAGGGGGAAAGGAAACTGAGGAAAAGTGTCCACCCTGCCAGCATCTCCACCCAAACGTCCACAGTGCACACAGAGAATGCCCTAGATGCGAGAGCCCTGTGATGGGTAACAGTGGAAGTCCATCAATTTTTGCAGCTAGCCTCTTTCTTTTTATTGTAAAATTCCCCAGAAGGAAGAGTGTCAATGGGAAACACAGATGGGGTGAGTCCCAGCAGCACTGTGGTGTGTGCTGCCAGATAGTCAGCAAGAAGCCATAGCCCCAGAGAAACAGATACATGACTCTTACACCAATGGTCTTGTGCTTCACTGGAAAACCCTCTGGGATCTGCTGGCTTTGGGAGAGAAACCTCCCTTGCTTTTTCAGGGTAGCAAAAACCTGCCTCATCCCATGGACAAATTAAGGAAATATCTGCTAGTGAAATCTCATAGAATTTCCCTTTGATCGATACCTTTTATTGTAGGATTTTTCATAGACCAAATAGGGGTTTATGCCTTGGCTTGAAATTCCTAAAACTGTAAGACCACATTATGCTGCATACAAATGCTGGAAAACAGCACAGCTGGGAACTGTGCTGAAGAAAATGGTGGATCTTCTTCCTTCTCAGGTCTTATTATATGAGTTTAAGGGTCCATCTGGTGAGATTCTCCACTGCCTGCACCCACCATAGGGCCTGGGAGCTGTGGGCTGATGGGCTCCAGTGTCAGGTACCTGGCACCTCCAGGCTGGACCCTCCTCCTTCTCCCAGTGAAGAAAACACAAATCAGGGAGTTACACAGTGAAATGACATGGAGGTTCCTTGTAGCTTTGCTCACTTGCCACAGGTACCAGCTGAAGATGGGGCCCTGTGCACTAAATCAGATCTCTTGTAAATATTTTATAATCCTCAGCTAGGCAAAAAATGCCTGCCACCACCCTTTGCTTTCCTAGTATTTAAAGGGTCACTAATCAAGCAGTGAACTTACCTTTCCAACAAATCTACATACCAGACAATCAATATTCATCTGGTGCTAGCAATAATCTTTCCCCCACCCACCCAGCATGTGAATGCAAGGCAGACTGTCTCCCTCCTCACTGGGGATTAGCACAGCCTGGGCAATGAGTCCCGAGGACTGACAAGGGTGAGCTGTGTCCAGCACCCCAGGAAAGGGTTTGCAATTGCCACCAACTGCCACAGTGGGTACAGTAGTGGCAAGAATAGGAAGGGTTAAAGTTTTGTCTGTGACACTGAAATTGAGGCCAGCTGTAGGTCATATTCATGTCCCAGTCACAGGAAAATGAACCTGTGAGACAGAACCTAATTATCTGCTAAACCAAAAGCCAGTCTCAGTTCAATAACTTACGACAGAGCTGGCAGCCAGATATAGCGTTGCCATGGTAACGCTGAAAAAAAGTCCACCGCAGTAGAGAACAAGAAGGAAAAGAAGGAGACTGTAACCCTAAATATGCTGTAGCCATTTGATCTTGGACAAGTGGATATGTCTAAAGAGCCAGATTGCTACAACTGTCTATCTGCTTTAATATCCTCTATAATTACTGAAATGAAAAATGCAATTACAATGTGCTCTGAGGTAAAAACCAGGAGTAACTGGCTAACTGGGATTTAATTTTAGAGGGAACAATATCAGCTTCTTTTCCCTCTCAACACACATGGACTGAGAAGTATGTGGGGGCTGGAGAGCATAGGCGACTGCTTTCTGCTAGTCCAAAATCACTGCATGCCAATCAAACCCTCAGCTTTCCCTATCACCTTCCCCTCCTCCTTCTTCTTCCATCCCCAATCCATTACTCACAAGGGGAAAGTTGAGAAGAGCAAAGCACTAGAGATCTCACTTTGGAGACCATAATGTCTGAACTATGTGAAGTTATGGGTGACACAACTTTAAAGCTCTCAGCAAAATGTCCTGAGCATGGCCCCTTACATAAGACATACAGCAGAACACAGCGGAGCCTTGCTCCTGGGAATCATGGGATGAGGGATCTCATCCTTCCAGCATTCTCCTGTTTGGAGCTTAGCACAGCAATCCCAAGCACTGGGCCCCAGCTGAACCCTTATCAGCAAAACAAAGGAGACCATTCTTGGAAGTCTTGCTGAGGTGGACTGGCACACACAGACATGCCAGCAGCTCGGCGGTGGACCACCACCACCACCCTGCTCTGCCAGGCTTCTGAGGTAAAAGTTCACAAAAAATCAGACACAAAAAAGTACCAAACGTAAAATAAAACACGTTTTGAAATATGTATTAAAAAACTAATATATGTATAGATAGATTAGATATAGATATAAATAGATATATGTATATGTGCACACATTGTTTACTGCTGTGGTGACCACAAAATCTCTGATCTTCTTGGTCAGAGATATGGATTTGATGTCAAAAAGTTGAGCAGTGATTTTGTGAAAGAATATATATCTTCTTATGTGTGTGCATGTTAAAGAGAGAAATTTAAAATGAAACATCATGGTCAGAAAAATACAGTTAAACCAAATAAAGCAATTTTGTTTAGGTTGGCATGGCTGTATAGGAGTTTGCAGCTCGCTGCTGAGCTATCCGTTGCTATCCAGAGCAGCTTGCTGAACAGCGAGACTTCACCCCAGATGCTAGAAACTGCATAGTTTCAGACTCTCACATAGGCATGCTATTCAAAATGTTCTGTCACTACAAATTTTATGAGACTTCTAAAAAAATAATAGTAATGCAGGGGGTTAGGAGAGCAAAATCATTTCTAACCTGAGAGTGTGATTAGGAAATGTTATTGTCCTCATATTTTTACCCTGCACAGGCTTTGTTTCTTCTGACTGGGTAAGCGAAGTCCAGATTTGGCAATCCTTTTTCAGAATAAGCTCCAATTCTAGTAATAACGCTGTCTGAATAAGAAATATTTACATATGGTGCCTTCTGAAGTCAGTTATGTATCAATTGCTACTGCACAGTGATATAAATTAATTCAGCAATGTTATTGTTGTTTTTTGGTTGGTTGGTTGTTTTTTTTTTGGTTTAACCTTCCCCCCAAACCCACAAAACTCCACAGGCAACATGTTATGTAGATCTCCATATCTCCATATAGTTTGAGACTAGCATCCTAATTTTGCAAATACTTACCATTAGTATCTAGTCCACTGAGAGGTTCAGCTGAGGTGGTAGATGTGTCTGGTATCTATAGAGAATTGGAGCATGACCTTTCTATACATGCACAGGTTTTGTCAGCAGTAACGTAGATCAAAGGGGAACCAAGGTATTATTTTCAATGAACCAGCCTGACACTTGACATAAGTGAGGTCTGCTAAAGTCAGTGGGCCTGAACCTGATTATGCTGGTCATGAATTTGGCTTCATTTCATAATGGAAAATATAAATGACCTTTGCTTTACTTTCATTGAGCTCTGATTTTCTGAAATGTTAGCAACTTTCTCTTCAAGCAGCCCTAGAATGTGCTGAGTCTCTTCGAATTGTTTAAAGGGTTTTTAGGAAAAATTTACTCTGTAACTGCTGGAAATTGTCTTTAATGCACTGGTTTTCATCTTTCAAGGATCTAACTCAGTAAACTGATAACTCACTTTTGAAAGAAATTTTCTAACAATGCCTCCGAATCTTACAAAGAACTCTCTCACAGAGAAATCAAAGGCACACAAATAATGCAAAAGAAAAAAAAAAACCTACTGGGAAAAGGTAACATTCAGTTCAGCACAGGGAACGAAAATTCTGCTTTCATTTAGAAAAGCAAAACAAAAAATATCCTGGTGTTCAGACATGGGACTAGGAACAAAATCTTGACTTTGCTACTCAAATGTATTTGTTTCCCATCTGAGCATGCAGACACTCTGAGACAATATTTCCCAAGACAGTGGACTGCCTTTTCCCTTTCAGTTATATGGATCTGCTGAGGAAAGACAGGCTGATGCAGGGGCTGAAGCAAAGGAGGGTCCCCATGTGGGTTTGAGGTACCGCTGCACAACAGAATTGACTCTGATCACTGTGCTTCTGGTAGGGCTACTCTTCTGACTGGAGCATTTTCAAGAAAGGACGCAACCATCCTCACCTGTGACGTTAGCGGCACATTTGTCACTAAGAAATCCCTAGACTGTATACTTTAAACTGCTGATTTCAGCTATGAAAAGGGTAAACTCGAGTACTGCCACAGTATATGTTTACGCAGCTGAAATCCAAACGTATGCCTCAGTGATCTGCTGACATTTGTAGAAGACAGTCTGAAAAGATTAATTAATGAAAAATAAGAGCACCATTTTGTCGTGGCAGAAGCATTAGAGAGAGCTGCTGATTAAGAGTCTATTTTTTTAACCTCAACATTAAAAAAATGAAGAAAGTATAAAAAAGAGAAATTCTGATCATTATAGCAGTAACAGTGGTCAGATACTGGCTTACAAATACTCTGGCTTATATAAAACTGAGCACCATGCAAGTATGCACTGACACATTTCACTGAGCTATGCTTTTATTCAACTTCCTCCTGAAAAAATAAACTCCAAAAATTAAACTGGCTGCAATAGTCACACTTTAAGTATTTTAAGAGATGTATCTTTCTAAACAAAATATGTAGCTTGTGAAGTTCATGAGTCCAGTGGAACAGGGCAGGTAATGCAGGACTCAGTTTCTTACGTGTAGGCATCTGTTGCCCTTTGTGATGATTTGGAGTATCTGAGACATCTATACGAGGCTGGGAGATATGTCACACAGTCTCTATGGACTCGCAGTCTTCTGGAGTGGCACCAGTAGGATGTCCTAAGGCAAATGGTATAAGACATCTTTAGTTTCTCTACATTTTCTAACACGTGACTGTACAAAAACTATGTGTGAGCCCCAGAGGGGGTGCTCCAAAGAGCAGAGGCAGAGACAGGCTTTGCACTCCAAGAATTCCTGCATGGCTGAGCAGACTGATGCCCTACACCTGTCCAGAGAGTTTAGTGGCCTCAGCTTGGTGCTACAGCAACCACTCCACTGCACAACCTGGTTAGAAATATGCACTGAGTGCAATGGTTACTTAGACCAAAAGCTTATTTGTTTCCTGAGCTGACTATAAAGCAGAGAGCTTGCTTTCCCATTCTACTGTGTAGCTATATACCCTAGAATCAAATACAGGAAAAGTACTGCACCCTTATTTTATGGTTTAAATGACTAGGCAAAGAGGATAGCACTGAAGCTGTCTATTGCATCCTAGTAGACAAAGCATCTGTATCCAAGCCTGCTTTGGAGCATAACATTCCCCACGAGCCCTTCCCTGTTTGTGAGCATGAAGTCAAACATGGAAATCTATGTAAGAAAAACCAGTATCATACAGAGAGGGAGTGTGGGAAGTACCTGATCTTTTTGCAGCCCTAACCATTCTATGATTCTGTGATTGGTGACCCCAGTGCAGAACAACTAATATTAAATTCTTACTATTCAGTCAGGCCTGAAAGAAATACCAAGTAATTAAATTAATCCATTTTGATTGGCCTCATCAACCATGTTGTAGTATGTCCTAAGAAAATGGCATTATACAGCAGAGTAGCTTTATTCGATCTAATCCTCCTAAAATCAGCACTTACTATTAGATGTTAAATTTTGGTTCTGAAATAAGAACTCAATGACTGTCTTAAAAAAAGGGACTGTGAATTACTTCAGATAGAATGTTTAGTAAAGTCATAAAATTTACAAATTATGATGCTATAGTTACTTTAAAAATCTCACGTACAATCTACATGAGTTATCCAATAAATCTGCTATAATAACAGCTAAAATCTCTGTTTAAACTAGACACTAAAAGTTTAAACTCATGTTCCATTAAAAATATGCCAGGATACTTCTGCATCATGTTAAATGATACACAGTGAGGCCACTATTTTTGTTGCAGATTTTAGATCCTGAGCAAACTAACTAAATATCATATTTCTTTGCTTAAATCTAAACAGAACCTTTCAGTCTGTTAATGTAGATGATACAAAATCCTTTTCCAGAGCTAGTATTCTGCTTTGATTAATCCTTCAATGTAAAATTTTCATCTTGTTCTTAAACCTCGTGGTTTGGGAGTTATGATGTTCTGATAAGGCTGCTACAGGGACAAATGTCTTCTGGTGTGTATTACACTGTCCTCTGTGTAATCTGGGGATGTGTTTAGTACAAAAGGATCAAGCTTATAAATTGGAACTTTTGGGGAGTTAAAAAAGCTTAAGAAGACGTTTAATAATGATGGTGGCCACTCTTCAAACATTTGAACTCGCTGATGATATCCTAGCAGCTGAAGCTAAAGACAAAAGCTCCCCTTGAATTTAACAAGGCCAAAGCATTCCTTCATGCAAACTACAAGGATGCAAGATGCCTATGTCTTCCAGGGCATGAATTTTCACTGACAAAAGCAGTCTTGAGAACATCACAATACCAAATGTCACAGTTTGGATCTGATATACCTTTAAATCTCTCCATTGTACAGAACAGCATGTGTCTGAAAAAGTTTGCTGATAAGCTATACGTATCAGAAAAAAAACATTGGCTCCAGGTAAAATCTGCCACAGGACTGCACATTGCAACTTCTACCTGCCAAGAAAACACTTAGAGAAAAACAAATTAAGTGAGCATAATGATGAAGGTTGAGTAGAGGTGTTGTGCCTTGGAAGTCCACACAAACCACTTGCACAGGGCTCCAACATTTTCTCAGTCCTCCTCAGTCGCAAATGGATCTGCAGAACATGGAGATATTTGTACTGAAGGAAAGATACAACTGCTATGATACCAAAAGGCTTCATACAATTAAAGCAGACATAATTAAGCAAATGCACAGAAGAAAGAAATTCTGCTAAGGGTGTTTAAACAGGTTGGCACCACCCGTTAGTCCCTGTGTTACACTATGAGGGAAATAGGAAAACACAACAGACAGGTATTTTTGGGCAAAAAGTAAATTCAGAGCAGAGCTGCAGAGAAAGACTTGGGGGTGTTGGTTAATAAGAAAATGAACATGAGCCAGCAGTGTGCACTCACAGCCCAGAAAGCCAACCGTATCCTGGGCTGCATCAAGAGGAGCGTGACCAGCAGGTCAAAGGAGGTGATCCTGCCCCTCTACTCTGCTCTTGTGAGACCTCACTTGGAAAGTGTGTGCAGTTCTGGTGTCCTCAACATAAAAAGGACATGGAATTGTTAGAACAAGTCCAGAGGAGGGCCACAAGGACGATCAGGAGACTGGAGCACCTCCTGTATGAAGACAGGCTGAGAAAGTTGGGGCTGTTCAGCCTGGAGAGGAGAAGGCTGCGTGGAGACCTCATAGCAGCCTTCCAGTATTTGAAGGGGGCCTACAGGGTTGCTGGTGAGGGACTATTCATTAGGGACTGTAGTGATAGGACAAGGGGTAACAGGTTGAAACTTAAATAGCAGAGGTTTAGATTGGATATAAGGAAGAAATTCTTTACTGTTAGGGTGGTGAGGTACTGGAATGTGTTGCCCAGGGAGGTTGTGAATGCTCCATCCCTGGCAGTGTTCAAGGCCAGGCTGGATGAAACCTTGCGTGGCATGGTTTAGTGTGAGGTGTCCCTGCCCATGGCAGGGGGGTTGGAACTAGATGATCTTAAGGTCCTTTCCAACCCTAACTATTCTATGATTCTATGATTGCTATTCTTGTCCTGATTTTTTGCCTTTTCCCTGGGCATGTGCTAGTGTCTGTTGTCAGAGAGAAAAGATTATGGGCTAGATGTTAGCAATTTGCTAGATTGTTAGCATTTCTTCCTGCACCAGCACCCTGTCTTTTGCTGCTGCTTAAGATGTGCTGTGATAAAGCCAATGGACAGTGTCTAGATGGCACAAACCGACTGCCTTTGAAAGCCATTTGATGCACTAGGGCTGTGTTACACAGGCATGGTTTTAATGACGTTCTTATGGGGTTTTCAGGAGTATTGTGCAGCATGCAAGAGACACAGAAAGAGAAAAAGCCTTACCTTTGATTTCACACCTGTTGCTATAGACATGGCCACACGTTTCACGTGGTCCTGTTTAAGGGGCTGAAACATGGAATGGACATCAGACATTTTTAATCTTCTGTACATGTTTTTCCTTTTCAGCTTCACACAGGAATGTATCTGTTGGCAAATTTAGGCACAGCTTACTCATTTAGCTCACATTCTCATATGTGCATTACATTATGCTACCTTCCCCTGCTTTTTTAACCAGTGCCCTCCACGTTCTTTTGTTTTGCCAAGAAAAAAAAAAAATCTGCAATTTTGTAGTGTGGTAGCTCCTGATGTGACAATTGGAAAAAATATTTCTGGGTCATTTTTGTACCTTCAGTCACTGAAAGCCTGATGCCATCTCAAAGCTCCCATTGATACCCTACCTCCAAAAGGGCTGTTGTGCTATGTATCACAGAGTTGGAGCAAAGCAAGATTTTGGTGGCATTTACTTACACTTATTAATGCAATAGTACTGTGGGTGCTACAATCACTAAGCTCATTCCACTCTTTCCTCAAATGGAGAATATCTTGCCTTTACAATATGTTATTCCAGATCAAGCAAAAGAAAAAAAAAAAAAACCAACACAAGCCAAACAAACAAACAAGCAAAAAAGCAAATTTAATTACATTTGTGTGGGGTTTCTTTTTCTGTACTCAAATGCTAAAAAAATGCAGCATAGATTTTTAGAAATTCTGGGCCAGTTTGGCTGCAGAAAAGCAGTTATAAGCATGAAAACTTATTGCACGATATGTCCTGGTCTACCAGCACTGCCACCCGTTTGGAGCACCCCACAGGCATTCACATCCGGGGGAGCAGGGCTGTGAGATCATCTGCTCTGAGCCATGCCTTTTCTTCCTTCTAGTGCAGGCTAGCTACTCCCTGTGGAGGTGGTAAAAAGATCAGGTAGTTCAGTTTGCAACATCAGCCAAAGGAACTGTGCCCATCATCTGCAACAGGCTGTCAAAAAAGGGAGTTTCTTTTCTGTGCCTATGTGGAACCAGGTCCCATGATACACTGCTTACACACTCTTGTTTCTGTAATTTTGAAGTGTACATAGGAATCTAAATTCATTGTGTAACACAACTAATCCTATGTCAAGATCATGAAAATTCTGAATAAGACACAAAAAAGAATAACACCAGGTTTGGAGGAGTATCCCACTATTTGTGAAAAGAAATTGATTTCCATTCAAATCAGTTCTTTTACTCTTCTTGAAAATGTCAAGGTGTCAGCCTTGGCCATTACTAGACCGTGATTTATAGCTGAGACAAAGTGATAATACTCAGGTGACTGTCTGGAACTGTACTGTTTGTCTGTAAGGGCTACAGATGACAGCCACCTCTTTCTTAACCAAATTGCATTGCTTATCTAAGATCAGTCTTCCCTCACCCCTACTCCCCAAGCCCTTGATAGCAAAATGATAAAACAGATAGGCTTGACAATTTGAGATCAGATAAATAAACCTTGTGAAGGGAGTAGGTTACAGAACTTTGGAGAAACACATTAAAAATAACCCTTTAGCTAGCTATATCCTCCCTGTTTGGATGAATACCTGTAAAATGTGAGACTGATTGCCTAGTTTCAACACATGGGTATGTTTTAATCCATCTGTAGGATCTATTTCTGTAATTCGAGTATACTAGAAGCACAGAAAATGTTGAAACCAAGGAAGTTTTCAAATAGGAAGCATACTACAGCTGCTGTCATTTCCTTTTGAAACTAAACACAATGTATGCAATAAATAGATTAACGAAGGTTAAAAATTACCTGGATAATATTTAATCGAACACTGATAAACTAATTCTGTTATTTCTCCTATTGACAGGAAGTTTTGCTTGAATAAAGGCAGCAGAAGTACTAAGCAGTCTAGGTGCTAAACTCCTACTAATTTTAGCTGGAATTAGGCACCTTCAAGTAGCTCAGGCAAACCTTTTTCAAATCTGTTTTTCTCTTTATTCCTTCAGCTATACTTGTGGTCTCACTATAGTGAAGGAGAGAATAAACGAGATATATGAGTAAGTCAAACAAAATACTAAATACTAGCAAACTAAATATCATTCCTGACATCAGATCACTTGTTCTAGTTTATTTGCGGAGGATATTGACAAAATGGGAAAGGTTCAAACAAAAGCAAGCAACATGATCTGATCTTCCCAAAAAACCTAAATTACAGTAACACAGTGAAGACAATCTCATTAGTTTTTCACTGAAAATGCTCAGAGGCAAAAGCAGATGACCATTTAGATAGTCAGGAAAAGTTTCAGTAGCTTGAAGTTGGTGCTAAACAAATTCCAATTGGAAATAAAGCCTATGTTTTTGATAGTGATGTAATAGACTACAGAGACACTCTTCCTGGGGTTATTATGGATTTGTTGCCATCCCAAATCCTAAATATACACACTAACCAAACAAATTATTGGTGTTGATGTTGGAGTTGTTTGGTGAAAGCTTTGCCATGTTTTATGGAGGAAGTCAGACTAGATGATTGAGTTTGCCTTGGCAGCAAACATGTGATATTTCTGCTATGTGTGGGAGACAGAAGGGAGGAGAACAAGGGAGGAGGTAAGGGGGAAGGAAAAGGAGGGAAGGAAAGAAAATGTCTGTCTGTCTTGCCCAGTGCATGTAAGTTGCAAGCCTGGTGTGGTACCATGTTTTCTGGTTCTGTGAACTGCAGATAGTACCTAGAAGCAAAGAAGATATAGGATGGCATTCAGCCACAGGTTTTACCACAGTACAGGAGACTCTGAAAGTTATATAAGAAGAGTACGGCAGATACTAAGGTCTGCTGTCACTTCATAATCAGGATGCCAGATGAAGGATATTTTTGCTATAGTAAAATCATACAGAATTGAGACACACGTAAGACTGCTCTACAGAAAACTGCTGACCCCAGTCACTCTTGGTGGAGCTACTCTTTAACATGTTTCTTTTTTTCTTACTAGCTGTTGCAGAAGATCATTAGGACCATTAAAAATATCTGGAAAAAAATAAATGTGAATGCCAGTATAAAGTTGAAGTCTCGATGGAGACTAGATGAATATTGGAATTTGGATCACATAGCTTGTTCAGACATGTTCTTCCCAGCCACAGTAGCAAGCTACTGTGAACACCCAAAGAACAAAGAGAAGAGAAAGGGTTATAAAAGAAATGTCTAAAATGTCTGCTCAAGCTACCACAGTAAATCACGACCTCCTACTGGCCACTGGATGCTTTGCTACTATTTGTGTTATATTGTGGTCTCAGAGCTCTAACTAAAATCACCCACTGTACTAGTCACCACGCTCCCAGTTGTGAAAAAGCCCATGGTCTGTCTGGGCAGCAGAGAGCAAGTGTCAGGGAGGGAAAATAAAGGTTGACTCACTGAAATAGAGCTCGAGGGAATTGTCTGTACTCATGCTGTGTGCCAGGAAGTGATCCTAAAACTTTAGCCATCAATGCAGGAAAGAATACGTAGGCAGTGGTTTGGAAACATTCAAAAGTTTTTAAAAAGTGTTAGTTATTGCATGTAATAATTTTGATTTCCCACTAGCATTTAGGAAATTATTACCAAATTTCATAAAACCCAACTGCAGCCTTTGGAATTTAATAATTCATAAAAGCCTACCAAACCTCAGTACTCAAATACTGGCAATACAAGAAATCTAACCCCCTCAGTCAGGCAAGAGAGGTTTCCAACATTGCAACATTCCAACCTGTTTCACTTTTAAATATCCAGCCATTGTTTTAGAACGGGGTGCCCCAATGACTCCTAAAACATCAATGTTTTTACCATACACTGTGGTCCAGAAAGAAGCATAATTTTGAGAATTAATATTCAAAATAACATGCCAACATAATACGCTCAAGAAAAGCATGGTCTCCTAGGTTTATTTAAAATCTAACAGTAAATCTAACTCCCTGAATACTCCACTGTGTTATATAAATACATGAGCAGGAGCTATAAGCACTGGATATCCTCAGACTTGTAAGCAATTTTCCCAACAAAGAGATGAACCCTCCACTTGCAAAGAAAAGCTGCAAATCCACCCACCAAATGGCTGTGCCGGCCATTTCACATGCCAGGCTTGCTAAAAGCTGATGGGCGTGCTGCTGGGGCCCTGCATAGATGCGGAGGGTGAGGTGCTGTGCAGGACTGCAAGCCCCACAAGCCTGCTGTGAGGGTCTATGGAGCAGAACTGCCTTCCTGCCTGCAGTGTGCCCAAAGCAGAGCTTGTCTCCTTGAGAATGACTATTCGTCATAACATCTGGAAATATGAATCCAACGAAATGCTGGTAGCAAATATTTCATGTACATCACTAGCAGAAGCTACCAGTGATGAAGAGAGCAGCAACCATAGCCTCCAATGCCTGAAATCACAGTTGTTAAATCTGATGTTCTACAAATTCTTCTCTTTCTGACAATGTGGTGGTCAGGGCTATTATGCTATTTTCTGGAAGAAAATGAAAAAGAAGAGCTTTATCTGGAAAACTGCAACTGGCAACCTAATACATAACTTCTGACAAGTGGTGATTTCTGAATAGGGCCAAAGGAGGGGATGCAGATTCTGCAGAAAGTTACAAGTAGAACCATTTTATATGAGCTTCATGCTCAGGACAAAGAACTGCCAATGAGACAAATGCAAAAATTGGGAGCCAGGTTAGTTCAAGCTGTCATCTTGTAGGGCCTCACAGTAGAGCTGTGGAAGAGACTGAAGCAAAGAGATGATTATTATGGTGGAAGAGAAGATGAGAGGTAGCAGCTGCTCACTAGTAATATTGTGATTTTATTTCACAGAATAATCTTTAGCAGAACAACTAACTTGTCCAATTCTCTGGTGTAAGTACACCAACAAAATTTATGTACACGTAAATTTTAGAAGTAGAGAGAACTAGAAATCATGGGCGGATCCCAAAATCAAACTTATTTCTAGACACAAAATTGTTTCTTTCACATCAAAGGCAGTATGCACAGAGTGCAGAGGAACAGACAGTGAAGCATGAAGACTTTTCTCTGCTGTCTCACTAGTATGAAAATCAGTACATAAATTGGATAAACAAAATCTACTTCTTTATGCGTTGAAGATACCCTCTTTATCTGATTTACCTTCATCTGATGGAGATGCTTTGAGTAAAGGGATGTATTATGAAGAAATGCATTCTGCTAGGAAAGAGTTCAGGTTGAAATTAAATCCTGTGCTAAACTTTTCAACAAATATCTACCTTCACTGAAATCTTTTCATGGCCCCACTTATTTCTACTTTAAACTTCTCACTTTATTGTACTTTAAGCTCCATCAGTGAATGTAAATGGGGTTTCACTATACGTTTAGTGCATTCAAGCATTCTTTGTTACAGTTCCCACCCTGCCGCATTATGTGAGCTCTGCCACGGAAGTCCAGCAGTCGGTTTGTTTTCTGCTATTAATAAAAGAACCTACTTTTCCCCACTTCTTTGAAGAAGTTGAAAGGGCTACATGTTAGAGGGGGAGGTGGTGGGGAACAGACTGCCGTGTAATCCCCAAACGCAAATGCTGTCTAGATTAGAAACCTCCCTGAAGAAAATTTACAAATGCTAAGACTGTGCTTTTTGTGTGATGAACACTAGAGCAATAACTTAGCCACATACTGGGTCCTGCCTAATGCTTAAGGAGCCTACTAGGTGAAAGGAATTAAATGAGAAAAAAAAAGAAAAATCTTCCAGTTGGCTCTGTGCCAATGCCATCCAACCCTTTCAGTATCCAGTGACTTACTTGTGTGAGGATTTTCGTATGTATTTCAACACTAAGATATATTAATATAATACTTAGGAATCTGTTAAAATAAAAAACAACAACAGCAAAAAAAAAAACCCCAACAACGCACAAATGGGATTTACACATTGCAAGTGTTTTTACATAGTCCAGGAAAAGCTTAATTAAAGGGGTGGGATGTGTCTCTGCTGAATAGCTGTTTTTCCTTCATACCTTCCCATGCATGAAACTCACACATCCAAGAAAAGAAGTTGGGGGTGGTGGTGGTGTAAGAAGAAATCCACCCAAAACCAGAACCAAAATTACCAGCCCTAAACTATTCAACACAACCTTGTTGATTTACTTGGCCATTTAAATAAATGACTATGCTCCTTGTAGAGAATCACAGCCCCATTGCAACAGCTATCAAGTAGAAGAAAAGTACAGAATATTATCTGCCTTTTCCCTATAGGATATTCATATTGTTCAAACTATCATTACCGCATCTAGTTTATCATACCGATACGACTAATCTGTAACTCCTAAATAATCAGGAACAGTGGTAAAGACTGCGATCTTAAAAGCCTACCAGATAAATTTTAGTCTGTAATTGATTGGATGATTCTGTGATTAATTTTAATTCTTACTTAATAGGTCAAAGATGTTTATAGAGACGAAATAATTTTATCAGTGTTGATCCTAATTATGTTCACTAACTCTCTAAGGCTTCCATAGTGCATCCACTTGTTGCTACTTAGGCACTGCAATTAAACACAGCTTTGCAAACAATTTAATATGGGTAGATTCTGGTCAGAATACAACTCACCAGGTAAGAATAACTCTTGTGTTCCCAAGGAATGGAATGATGCAGCATCCAGCAAACTCTGAAGATGCCTATTGTAATCATCAAAGAATGAAAAAAATTTAACAAGGTGATGAATGTCTCAAATAGTTTGGACAAAACCACTTTAAATGAACATAACAAAATAAATCTACTTTTATTTGGGCAATACAGTTTCAGGTGGCATTTTTATAGGATTCTAGATTTTATTTTCCTGTAACACACATTGTCTATCTGACTACCTACCTTATAGACCTCAGGCAGAAGTCAGTCTTTCTTCTTTTTTTTTAAATTTTTCATGGTTTGTTTAGCCAGTTCCTACGAGGAGATGACTTTTTCAGTGTGAAATTAAGTACCCAGTAAGGAACTGAGCATAATCATCACATGAGCAAATAAAAATGATGGCTACATTTAATGCCTACAGAAATCTTTTCCTGCACTGCATATTAACACACTGAAAATGTTATGTTAGCTAATCATGATTGTGCCGATTTTCATTACGCATGGAAATGTAGAACATCTTCTGTTAAACTTCATTGACATTTTTCATCAAATGAATAGAGAAATGCCCTGAAATGTGATAATTGTAGATTCTTGTTATGCAACTTCAAGTAAAATATTCTTTCTTCTAATTCCAACAGTAATTAACTTGGATTGGAATTCCCCTGACTCATGTATCAGTCTTCAGCACTGTGTTAATGGATCCTAGTGTTTATATGGTTTGAAAAGATATCTTGTCCCATATATGTAATATTCTATTAAGGTGTTGAAGACTTTCAGGTTAATGCGAAGAACTGATCAAATCACCCCAGCTATAAGCATATTTTTTTATTTGGGTTTCAACTGAAATGGTATCTTTTTGAAACTTTAAATGCTTCAAAATAAAGCTCTGGAAAATTGTTGCATCTCCCATGAAGACTAAAAATTAAAGTAGACAATTATAATAAGAACCCAATTGTACATGGCATACAAAAGAGAAGCTAATACTTCCCTCTGCTTTTTGACTGATGTTTTGTGTGGTTGTAGCTAAACAGCACTTTAAGTTGACAGTAAATTAGCAAACAATATGAGGGAGGAAAAAAGAAAGAAAATCATGCAGGGGTTAAGATGTTTATGTAAAACAGTGATTTTCCTTTTTGAAATTAAAATGTACAAATAAGCTGGTGTCAGAGACTAGGTGATCCTTCATTTCCACCGCATTGAGCAGGCTCACATCAGCAGCAGACAGTCGTTAATATATGCGTCTGGCTCAGTCTGGTCTACCAACTAGGAATTCATCGAATTGTTAATATCATTCCTTTTTTGTATGCACCACACATCATTTTCACTCTCTCTCTCTCTCTTTTCCTCCCCCTTTGTAGGAGCTTGTGTTTTGGTTTTTTTTTGTTTTTGTTGCAGCACAAGCTGATTACTCCAAAATCACATATTAAATAGCATTTAAAAGCATTTTGGACTCAAAGAACATAAAGCCATATAGAAATGAGAATATTTTGAAATCCTGTACATATAGCTAAGCATAGCATATTTGAAGATGATGGTTTCCAGTTATTTGTGTTAATAGAGACAGCTTTCATATACTGTCAATGTGTAAATAAGACTGCCTTCTGCATGGCATCTGTAAGTATTGTCATGTAGTCCCATGATAGGGAAACATCTTGTTGATCTTGGTGGGAATTCTTCCTGCTTAAAGATGAGGAATCTCCCTGACTCCATCCACTTGTGCCCCACCGCAAGGAGTTCAGTGTGTACCAGAGACTGGATTTGCTGTGTTGAAACTGGGGAAGAAGAGGGAGGGAAAAAGGAAAGCTGTGTACCAACTTTTTCATCTCTATGGCAAGGGGCAGCAGTGAGTACGATGGGCAGTGAAGAGCCACTGGAGTTATCTCAGTTCAAACAGTAATGCAGAGGCTGTACTCACTATTTACAGCTTTTGCTTTAGCACCAAATACATCAGGTAGGGATTTTCTAATGACTCATTTTCTTCCCTCTCTCAGTGCAGAGTAGAAAACACTTGAAATCTTCAGGCTGACAGAGACAGACATTTCACACTACACTTTCACCTTCATTGTACTTACAGTATTAATTGTAAAGTGAATTCAGAGTGCTAAATGTGAATCATCCACATAAAAGCAAAATTTGTTGATTCAAAAACAAATGCAGTGAAAAACTTTACTTTGTAAAGACGTGTGTATCATATATTGGATTAAATGTATAAGGATTTTTACTTTGATTAATACTATGCATAGTTTAATTTGTATATTGTCATGTACACACACACACAATACAGTTTTATGGTATAGCTTGAATGAACAAAATACCTCTTTACCTGATCAATACCTTAAATAGACCATTTTTGTACTGAAAATCCTCATACATAATACATGTTACTGGCTACCGAAGCTCTTTATAAGTGTATCACCTAGCTGGTACATTTGTCTTTTATATACAGATTCAGATCTACTTTTCTAATATTGCCTAAATGTATGTCAATGTTGAATAACTCATGTATGTTAAAAAATAATCTCTGTGTCTGAATGTTTGAAAGTGGCTCTCTTGAGTGTCCTTAGCATGTGGGATTGATAGTTTACAAATAAAAGAATTGCATATTAACAGAAACTATATCATCACTGTAATTGCTAAGGCAATATTTTTATTAGTATTTAAAGACTATTTATATCTTGAGTAACTTGAAAACTACATACAGCACATAGTTTCTGCCCTTAAGAAAACAAGACAAGAAAAAATATTATACTAAGAGATAAGAACAATTTATTTAAATAGTGTTGATGCTTACAATAAAACACAATTCTTCCCACACAAGTGGAAAAAATATACTGCAGCCAAAATACCACTTCTGAAATGATAAAATAGTTTAGATGCCTGATCTGTGTGAAGCCTTTGTCTCAGTGAAGCCTGATGCACCAATAAGGTACTGCAGCATCTTGGGTTATGGACACAGGAAACAGAGAAAACTGACTCAGAACTAACCCACCTATAAAATATTAAGAAAAACAAACAGGATTATGTGTTGGTTGATCAGAAGTTCAAATCTAACAAACAGTGCAGAATAACTTCTGTGGTTGTGAATCTTCTTATGCAAAGTCAGCTAAGTACTTGACACGGAAGGGACTCCCAAAGCTCACTCTGTTTTTTGTTAGAGGGGGCAAAATGCTAAAAGTGATGGAGAGAAGTTGAATCTGGTGCTTAGAGTACTGACTGCTCAGTTTAAACTGAACAGGTACAAGAAATGTGATTCTGTGTGCAAAGTGCTTTTAATGCTGTAGTATGGTTTTTACACCAATATTCTCCATCAATTTAAAATGTAAATTAAATGGGAAAATATTTTAAATGCCATATTGTGTTCTTACTTAGATAAAGACAAATGATGGCAACTAACTACAAAACAATCTTTGTCCCATGTTACAGGAAAAACTAAGCAACAGTTTTCCTGTAGACTGAAATCATTATTCAAACAACAATAGAATGATTGTTTTCTAGGCCTCAGATATCAGTGTTTATGCTTTATCTTTTAAAAGTTAATTAATGCTGTAACAATACAGCTGAAAGCATACTGTGTTAGTATACATATTGTATATGTATACCATACATTGTATGTGGTAATTATCTGTCAGAATTATCTGTGATAATGATATTATCATTGAAAGACTTTTGCATCTTCTAATATCTGTTTTGAATGGGTTTTTTTCTCTTTTTTTTGGGGGGGAGATTTTTTGTTTGTTTGTTTGTTTTCTTCTTGAGTCGCAAACTGGCATTCAGGTTAAATTTGAATTCTAAATGTAATATGACATCTAGTCCAGTTTTCTAAACATACAAATATGTAGCATCCTAATGTTGCACAATGGATAACAGCTTTTTTTTTCCCCTCAGGAACAGTTCTGCTGCGTAACATTTGAAATAGGTATATTTCCCTTTTTCGCTTCCAGACAAGGAAAGCTTCTTTGGTTTTCTAAATTCTGTAGAGAAACAATCACAGTCCAAAGCTGCTGGTTCCCCTCCGCCTAGGTCCCAAGAGCCTGACTTGTGATTGTTGCTAAAAAACCTCACAAGTTAGGGTCTCAGGGACTAGGAAAAGTCCAATATGATCCAGTAGAATTCGTCTTCCAATAAATTGTATTGCTCAGTATTCATAATCGCTGTCAGTAAAACTTTCATTGCTATTGTTAAAAACACCAAAACAAAACAAACCCAAAACAAAACCAAAAACCAATATTCCCCCCAAATTAACAACCCCTCCTTCCCCACAAATCAACAATTCACAGTTTCAAGTAGGGGGCAGAAAAGATCAAATAAGCAGGCAAGATGCATACATACATTCAAACAATGTATCAGCTGACTGAGCAGACTTTTCTTAGAGTATAGTCCTTAACTTTTGAAAAGAAAAAACAAAGAACACAGGAAAAATGTCTTCACTGCCTTGTCTTGCAAGTAGCCATATTATATAATGCACCAGAGGGAAGCATCTAAAAATGGGTTAAAACCTGGTTCCAGCAGATTTCTACGGTAACAATTTTATTCTATTTCCCTTAATGCCTGAAAGAAGGATTAAATGCTTGTGAAGGAGTTTCTAATTGAACTAGTTCCCCGTTATACTTTTAGTCCTACTATTCAGGTGGGCCCTGGGTTACAGAGTACTTTAAACCCATTCACGATGCAAGGATAACCTTTGGGTGTGTATTCACTTTTTGCCTCTTCCCCACGTTCAACATTTAATCCTTCTACAGACTGACAGCGAAAGCTTCTTCCCTTCCAGTGGCAACACTAGCTTTCGCTCCATTAGCTGTAGAAAACATTGACATGCAGAGATTGTTGTCACTTGAACCAGATTACTCAAAGCACACATAACTTTCAAATACTGTCGATACAGTAGGAAGAAATGCTCAGATTTCCTGAACAATTTCGTTCTGAAGCCAAACACTTTTAATGGCACGACCACAATCCCGAATTACTTTTGCATTCATTCTCCTCCGATCTTTAGCCTTGTTTGCAGAATGAAAAAGAAAATTTCTACTTTAGGGACAGGATCCACAGTGGCTTTTTTTTTTTTCATCCATCAGAGCCCATAGCAAAAGAAACAGCAGCCATAAAGGTCCTAGCCACTGAAGCAGAATCTGCCATAGAAAACTCAGTGCTCTTCGGGAAGCCGTTCAGCTTTAAAAAGGAAAAAAAAAAGAGAAGAGGGGGGAAAAATTAGAATCTCTGCTGGTCGAACAGGTGAATCATCCATTTACAAGAAAGCTGTTCAGAGTGCTCTGCTGAAGAAAAGATTTGCCAGTGCCTCCCACCCCCACCCCTGCCCTTGACCCTCCCCTCCAGAATGATACTTCAGATTTCAGAACATTATGGATTATTTAAAATATTATTCCAGCTGATGATATAATGCAACATTATATAAGAGCCGTTTCTTTGTCACTGTGCACCATTCAACCAGTTATGCCTCAGACACAAAATAGTTAAAAGAAACAAAATATATATATGAGAGATATATATGTATAGCAGTCCCTAGATTTCATTCAATTTCTTTTTCTAAAGCTGATCATGATTTAACAAACAATTTTGACCACAGCCTTCAAATCAATAATTAGAATGAAAAATCTCTCCCCTCTATAAATATGACATTAACATAATTATACCACCCCCATCGCATAGACCCATCCTCTTTAGGGAATACATCTGATGCTCTGAAGATGGAAATCAGTCAGATTTTAGTTGCTCTCAAACGTACCTTTGCTTCTCACTGACTGACTGGCTTTACCTTCCATGCACACACACAGTCACTAGCACACACACGCACACACACACACACACACATACACATGCGCGCGCACATACACACACACACACAAAAAGGCAAGGCAAAGCAGCAGATGCTGACTCAGAGCAGTTGTGTGTGGAGGGGGTGGTATCGGCTGGTATTTTCACTGCACTCATCATTAACATTAACTCACTCTCTAGCATCCACCCTCTCTCAGACCTGCTGGACTGCAGCATTTGCATGACGCTGTCACTCTAGCCCTTGTGGGTCAGATGTTAGAAGAAAAAAAAAAGCCTCAAGGCTCTCATAAGGAATGCCTTCATTTCTTCCAAAAGGTCCCTCTTCTTATTTTTCCACCTTTCTACTTCCTCTGTTGCTGTGTCTCAGTTGTTTGACATCTTTCCGGAAGAAAATGTCTTGAGCTGCAATAAGCCAGTAGTCAGTCGGTCCTCCCCTCACCTCACACTCCTATTCCCACCCCCTTTTTTTCCTAATCAATAAGACAGATCTCCAAATGCAGTTGTGAAAACAGTCTCTGACACACAGACTTTCATCCTCGATCCTCTGCCTCAGGAATAGCAGGCAACCCAGGCTCACACGTGATGTCGAGAGAAATAATGCCAGTAATTCTTGAACAGTCTTAGGAGTTTATTCTACGCCTTCTTCATTTTTTCTTTGCTTGAATAAATACCAGTGGGAAGGACACACTAGCTCTCAAAGGCTACAAGGATTAATTTCTTCAGAAAATTATGAGCATTAAAAAGACTAATATTAATCTTCCTCAAAATTAATGCTATATTTCCCCCCACCACCACTCATTGTGCTCTTTATAAGTAGGAATTGTCTCATAGCCAAAACACTGCCAGGGTCTGAATCACCATTCACTGTGCTGAAATCGTGAGTTTCTGGACTTCAGTTGGCATTTAACTGGACTAAGTAATTTTTTTTTCTCTTTTTTTTTAATTTATTTTAGACATCTTGATTAAAATAAAATAAAAAATAGAAGCTGCATGTGTTAGAGGGAGCACTGCAAGAGAACAATGGCAATACACCCGCATCACCACACCGAGTACTGAAAGTGCATGTTTGAGCTACACTTGTGTATTTATCTGGAGGGTATTTGCTCCGTGTTGGTAAAGAAGTCTGTGCACATACATGTACATTGAAAATACACACACACACACAAACTCAAGACACATATATGAAATATACAACACAAAACAAAGCACAAAGGCTGTTAACTGAAACACAGGCACAAGTTGTCGGACAGGCTATGAAAATCCACAGAGCATAATTATTGTGTGCATTTTTACCTTGTTCCTTTGTTCTTAAGGCAAGGGACTTTAATGACTTACGATGTTGACAATCTTTCGGCTTTTCCCTTTTTACGCCAACGGTATTTGGGAATTATTTTTCCAGACAATACCACACCACTGTGATTCGCGGTATGAAAATTATTTACCAGAGGAGGGAGGGGGGATGGGACAGGTGATACGCAATTCGCCAGCCAATTCTCAGAGCTGCCTGCTGCCGTAGGAACTCTCGGCAGGTCCCAGGATGCAGTGCTACACTGCAGCCCAGACTCAGGTAGCTGTCTGGCAACTTAACGGTGGCAGCAAACGTGAAGGGCATCTGCTCGCAGGAAAGGTCCAAAAGAAAACACTGCGCAGCCCCAAAGTAAAGAAAGGAGGCCAGAACGCTAAGGTACACGCCCTAAGCCCAGTTAGTATGCACTTATGACCGGCTGTCATGATGGTAATTAATTTTTTAGAAAAAGGATGGAGGAAAATAGCCAATTAGGAAACAGTTAAGTCTGTAATCTCAGAGAAAGGGAGAGACAGAGACAGACACACACCCACAGACAGAGACAGACAGTGAGCAGAGAATGCCAAGCATGAGACAACAAAAACAAGACTGAATTCAGATTTTGGGGAATTATAAAAAAAAAAAAAAACCAGGATAACAGCATTCAGCTTAGCATTTACTGAGGTATAAAAAAAAAATTAACACATGCACAGCATGGCTTAAAATGCTCATTGCCATCAATAGCCTGTGACGGATGCCGGCTTCTTACTGCTATACGTACATTAGATTGGTCATCTCCTCTTAATCTCCTTTTGCTCAGACCCATCCATTTTTTGCTGCTCCAGCATCTGTGCCCTTTATGCTTTTTTTTTCTGTATAGTTACCCACAATACCCTGGATAAATTAATGTCATGACCTCGCTATGGCTATCAGACAGGAAAAAAAGTCTATGATTTTAATAATTGAACGTGTGCGTACAGCAAACTGCCTACAGATCACCCAGATTTGTGGACTGCCTCCAAAAGCAGCCTTTGCTAGCTCTGCGAATCAGAAACAACAGATGCAAATACTAGCCACATAACCCGGCTCTCTGCCTTGCCTTTCTCATTTTTTTTTTTACAAACCCACCCTTTTCAGTCTGCGCCATTTCACGTTCCCTGCGTCTGCCCCCTCAATGGTTAAAAACATTAGCCTGCCGAAATTAGAAGCTTTTGAATAAAAGCATGAAGATGAGGGAAAATTATAAATGGTTGCAGATTCTGGAAATTTATATCCAGACAATGAGCAGGGAAGAGTACCCAGGTTCAAGTGCTGAGCCTCACTCAGGAGCACCTCTGGGGCCAATGGGACTGCAGACTAAATTAAATCAATAGTAGTCTGAAACGAGATGTCGTAATCAATCAGCTCAATTACCACTGTCATAGATCTGGGCTTAAGGTCTTTCCTGATTCCACTCCTCTAATCATTAACCCTTATACATCCTCAGAATAGGAACTCACACTTGCTCTGGTGCCCTACCTTTCAGATCATCAAAATTTAACTTAGCACTTTGCCCTCATTTTCCTTTTCCCTATTTAAATAGTATCACAATGGGTCAGCAAGAAACATTTTTAAATGTGAAAATGGCAAGGTTAGATGCACTCCTTTAAATGTACCTATTACATATTTGCTGCTGTGTGCTTATGTATTATTATGCCTCCGGGAGTGGCTGGGTGGATCAAAGACTGCTGTTTAATTAACATTCAACTCAGCTGTTTCCTTGGAGATCAAAAATAGAAGACTAGTTGAATTAAACTGAAGCTGTTCACTCTTTTTACTAATCCAATATTATGGAACTCTTCTCTCAGCCTAGTTAGGAGCAACTTGTTTCTTGTTAAACCACTAGGAAAATCCATTTTCAGTTTGAGGGTAAGTGCAAAAAAGTTGGAAAGACATTTTCGCATGCATGTTTGAATTTCACAGAATTGACCATTTACATTTTGCATGCACAGTACAGTAAATTCTCCTGCAATGCAAGGAGAAAAGAACCATTTAGTTTGAATATGAGCAGAACCACTTTGAAATCTTGACTGTAATTATTATTCACTGTATGAAGATTAAGTGTCATGCATTTAACTTCTTTTTATTCCTATGCAGGTCCTGAAAAGATCAAAAAGATTGTCATAAAATGCTCTGGCAACTGTCACAAATCCTTCTCTCAGTTTCTCAAGAGGAAAGAAAGAATCCATGTAGCAGGTATCCAGAATTTTGGTCTCTTAAATTTGATCTATTCTGCTGATAGACTCAAAAAATATTAGCAGAAGAAACCCCCACTACATTTACAGTTACATCACTGTACACTGCCTCTATTTCCGAGCAGAACCACACCTTTTTTAACCACAGATCTGCTTTTCAGCTGGAGAAACCAAACACACAACTCATGGAGCGCTGCAAATACCAAAGAGCAGAATTAGCCTGTGCCGTGGCACTGATATTTTGGGGACGAATTTATGCTTCTAGGGGTGCCAGGAGTGGGTATGGGACAGGGGCAGCAAATACATGTTTGACAGCAGAGTCAGAGGCTGAAGTTGGGGGTCTGTCTGCAGGGAGGGCACCTGCTGGGGCAGGACACCGGGCTACACAAGACAGGCTATAATTGGAGATCGATTGCTGGATTTAATGACCCAGCTGTTTTCATTAGTAGAAACAACAACAAAAAAAATCTAGAAAATGATTCAGCTGCTAACATAGGTGCTTTTTAACAGGCTTATACCTCAGCCAGGAACAACTTTGTTGCCTCAACTGACGCCTTACAGATGGAAAAAAATAACCTCAGCTTTGCGTCTTTTCTGTGAAAGATTCAGCTGACAGTGGGATGAGATACAAAAAAACCTTCACTCTGTCCTTTAGAAAAGCTAAACGAACGCAATGCACCAGACACCACCTTAAACAGGATGAAGGGTACTGCTCAGTTTTACAGATAGCAAAGACTGTGAGCATCATCCACAAGGGGACAGCATTCACATCCATACTGGAAAGATGCAGTTTGTGTACAGGCAGAACAGAATGAGATAAGTAGCCACTGCTGAAACAAAACCCCACCAAAAAAAAAAATTAAGAAAAATAGGCGTTTCCTAGATTATTACATATGGACAGAGAGGGAGGAGAGGTGAGCCTGGACATGGATGTCAGTTATCAAACCCCATTCAAATACAGGATGAGCCTTTTGCTTCTCAAACAGAAAAAGTAAGATGATTTGCAGTATTAATACAAACTTTGTGTGAAAGATAAGGATTCTCTGAAATAACAAAAAAGATGTTAAAAGAATGAGATGACAAAAATTAAATACTACTGGAGCAAAATCAGAAGGTGTCTAACACAAAGGGAGAAATGCACTAATATAAAATGCTATTCTTATTTAGCAGTTCTCATCTTCATAATCTCAGTGTGCTTCAGCTGGCAGGTAAACCCTCATCCCTATTTTCCTAGGAGCAAAAGTTTCTTCATCACAATGCTCATGAAAAGGATATAAATTCAAATAAAAAGTGTAGCTTCCTGTAATGTAGTATTTAAATGACTTAGAAAAATGGGACTGTCAGAGTGACCTGTGTCTAACCACATAGTTTTGTGTGATTGCCCCATGATATCTTCTCATCTCACTGATGAACAGCAAGATTAAATGACTTCATAAAATCCCATAGATATCTAGTTCCAGATCTATCCCAAAAACTTACCCTCTTATCTTTTTAGAAATGCTACACACAGAATTTGTATTATTTTAGTAACAGTGCCTTTTGTAACTTAGCTGCAATTCCCACCCGACTGAAGTATGAAAAAATATATAGCCTACTCAACCTCTTACAGAAAGGAAATCACACAAATAAAATAAAGAAACATTAATTTCTTTTTCTTCTTCTCTCCATATGCAAACTCTTTCTTACTGAAGAAATGCTACTGTTCCGTCACCTTGCTGACTTGTCAGTTTACCTGCCCTTTATTAAAACATAGACATGTGACAGCAGAAATTACTGCAGTCTGAATTACTTTGGAAGTATATGAATGCTATTCAATAGACCTTGATTTCACTGACATTTTCAATTAAAAAAGTAATTATTTGTGAAAACTAACCACTATGATATTTATTCTTTTCTGACCTATGTTTCCTTGAGCTTCAAAAGCATGAAATAGTGAATGAATTAACTTTTCTATTTATGAATGTTTTTTATACTTACTTCACTAATTGCTTTTTGTTACCACTTAATACAGCACCAGCACATTGTGAAGAAAGGGACTGATACTAAAATGAAATTCCAACTGTTCATAAAACTGTATTTGATGAAACAGTCAAGTTTGCATCTGCAGTCTTTTCCATAATGAACATGTAAAGCACCAAGCACTATTTTAAAAATCCCGCTTCATAAATTTTCCAGTATGACATTTTCACTCTTTCCTTACTAATTAGATATACATGCGTATATATATATATATAATCAATAAAAATGTAAGATTATGTAGAACAAGATCACCAAAATATGTTACTTATACCCAGAAGGCACCTTCCATGCTGGTTGCACACTATTGTTGCTATCATCAGTGGGCCTGATATTACAAATAGGGCAATTCAAGTAAGTTTATTTGGATGGATAGTTTCTGAAAGTATCTGAATGATTTTTCTGAGCACCAGTTCTTGGATTCATGTATGTCAAATAAGAATCAGAGTTTATAGAAAGAAATTAGAGGTATTCCGTATATGCTGCAAACAGTAACAGCATGTACAGAAAGAAATACTATAGAAAGAAAAAAACCCTTCTTATTTTCTTAACAATGTGATTTGAACATAATAATTTGTGAGAAACATTAAGATACACCATTTCTACAGCCTTGGTTTTAGGGGTTTTAAAAATAGGCTGGGGAAAAGCAAAGCACTTTAATAAGAAAATACAAAATAGCAGGTTCAATGCTTGCAAAACCAGAATATTTTAAATTTTCTAAGCAGTGAAGGTTAAAGCGATCCTGCATTCTCATAGTTCTCTCTTCTTTCAATCAATCTCATTGATTTTTTTTTTAAAGGTCAGAGGCTATACCTTCATTGATCAAAGAAACAGCCTGACACAGCGAAAGAGTCTGCCAATTCCAGACAGATCAATCACACCTTTGTCTGCTTTTGATACATTATGGTTATTTATTCTGCATCACCACGACATTCTGTCGCATGGCTTTTAATGTAATAATGCTGCTCAGGGACAGTAATAAAAAAGGGGGGGAGGGGAAATATTCTATTTAAAATAGTTTAAGAGCCTCTCTGGTATTTCTGAGGGTGGCTTATGATGGAACTTGGCCAGTTTGTTTCATTTGTTTTTGCCTTGGAAAAGAACTCCTCTTCTGGTATTTAGATCTCCTTGGTCAGTGCTTTGTAAGATTTTTATAAAGGCAATCTTTGAAAATTATTTGTGCAAACAGTTTTCAGAAAAGCAATTAGACTTTGATAAGAAAACAATTACAATCTATTCACAATCATAATTTTCCATGTTAATAAACTGTTTTAGAAATGTTTTAATAAATAGACTGTAACTGATACCGAGCTACAGCTACTGACTGCTCTATGACTGTAAAATGAAACTAAATGGTCAGCCTAAGATAATTGCTGGGAAATATTGCTGAATAAACAGATACAAGTGCTGAAAAGCTCCTGGCTTTACAAACTATTATGCTGAAAGCCAGCTAAAGCTTTAAAAAATGCACTATATGCTCACTGTCTGTCATGACTGAAAGTTATATGCTATTATCAATATTTCTGTAACATCCTCAAGAAGCTTTTAAAACTATTGTTGGTCTATTGGCAAATCTTTCATTCACATTTGGTAGCCTATCACTTCATAAGCACTTGCAGTACTTAAGAAAAATCACTTGTGGGTTTCATGATATTTTTTATAAAATAAAAGTATTAAACTCCAATTCTAAAGGTAAAATGGTAGCCTGAGAGAAGTTAGTGGCAAAATGCCCAGTGACTTCAGTGGAGTCGCGATTTCACTGCAAGAAGTTACTTCTCAAGTCCTTCCACCCAAGCTACCTGCACAAGAAAAAGCAGCACATGGGATTTCACAAGACCATACTCTTTAAAGAATTTAAAATAAATTACACATTTCTTAGCAAAACAGCTAACAAAGCTATGATGATCTCTGTATACCCTGCAGCCCTAGCAAAGACAGTGAAACCACTCAGTAAAATTAAGCATGTAAATCTTTGCAGAATCAGGATATCAGGTAACAAGACATAATCACCATCCTTAGAACATTATAATAAGATATATGATAATCCAAACACTTGGCATTAGTTTCTGATTTCATTGTGCCTGCTCTGTAAATTATTGTGCACCCAATTACAATTACATCAGCATTATTATGTAGAGCAAAAGGTAAGTTGTATACAAAGCTGAAATATTAAGCCCATTAAAAAGTTATGAGTTCGACAGAGTCCCTACATGTATTTGTGTGCATGCCAAGAAATGCATTTTAAAACCTCTAACTAAAGGAAACTGCCTTCCAGTGATAAACTGCAATGTCTAAAAAACATTGCTGAAATGCTACTGCCATTCTCAAAGGCCAAGAGACCTTAAAAACGGTTGCTGGCTGACAGCATTATACAAAAACATACAGTTTCTTCTGTAAAGAAATAAAGCTGAATGCACAACATTTCAGAGAAGTTTTAAATAAGTCTATTTGTCCATCTTACTTTGCAAAGGCTCTGTAGAAAACAGCACCATAAACACTTTCAGTCCCCACACAAGGGCTAAACAAAGAGTCCTCTTTCTAGCCATTTAATCCAGTAATTTATTTTTTCAACCATCACATAAATCGAAACACAGCTGTAACCAATGACTTGCAGATCCAGTTCCCTGCCAGCTGGATCCTGTTCTGCTGAAACAGCAAGATTTTTACATTGTTCACTTCTGTACATCTGGAGAAATCATTTGGGTTCAAAGGTGACTAGAAAAGCTCTTTAAATAAACTCAATCAACAGTGAAGAGAGACCTAAGTATCTACAAAAGCTACATGAAGTTCCATTAAAAAAGTTTTTTTTTTCAAATTAGTGCATAGAGCAGTTTGCTTCTTTAAAAATTTTATGACACTGTAATTGAATTATCCACTCAAATATGTATTTTGATAATAAATATTTGCTACTTTCCAAGAAGTTTCAAACACAGTGTCAATATTCAAAAATGATCACAGTCAATAGTTTGTTTACTTGTTACATCTAAAAGAATAATCAGAAAAAATGAAAAGGAATTATATAAAATATGAAAAATATACCTCAATTAATGTATCTTAGCCGTGGTCTGAAATTCCACTCAACTTTAAATTAAAGAAAAAGCAAACAATAAGAAAGCATATACTGTACTTAGATATGCTGAAGCTGGGATCTCTTAGATGTCAATCCTTAAAACAGCCTTACTACAAAAATCTGCATCATCCCTTATTGCATGAGTGAGTCTTCTACTTAAGTAACAAAAATGTCCCTGACATATAAAATTGCACACAGTAAATTGATTACAATGCATTATTTCCTTTAGAAAAGCAATCACAAAGCAAAACAATTGAATCTTTCAGAGGTAAATAACAATGAATATGGAAGTCTCATATAATCTGTGTCTCTAATTACTTTTCAGATAAAACAGATGTTCAAATACATTTACAATGGAGTAGTTTGATGCCTAGCCCAGGTCCCACAGACAAAAAAAAACACTGAAAGTCCCTATGCTAGGTCTTAATTGGAAATTCAGATACATGCACTATCAAAACCAAAATAAACAAAACTTTCCATTGGATGTGTGTTTCTCTTCAAGCAGCTAAGCAGGACACAGCCAGAACGTTCCCTAGTTGCTTAGATAAAGATGCAGTTCCTTAACTCCGCATTATTAAAAGGTATTTAAAAATTCAATTAGGGTTCACTACTGCAATTGCTTCTTTTCCTTTTTAATACTTACTGTTATAGCTGTTTTGAAACAGTGCTGAAAAAAGTATCCTTTCTGCTTGCCACTGGCCACATCTCTGTGCTGGCTTCATGTTACTTCCCATTATCTCCTCCTCACAGGTTAACTGAGTAGCTACCTCACCTTCAGCTCTTGCTTCTTGTTGTCTACTCTTGCCTGCGCTTCCCTCCTTCACTCATAGGAATGCACTATTAAATATGATATCTATGCTCTGTTGTGAAAATATGAGCATTAAAAAAGTAAAACTAAAAAAGAAGGAAAATATCATGTTGTTAAAAGCCAGATAAACCAGATAAGTCATCTGCAAAAATTAACATGCACAACTCAACCAAGTAATTACCACATCACTCTGGGGCAAACTTCAGGGTATTTAGACGTGCATTTCTGTCCATTAACATGTACAAATTTACGTAAACATTCTAAAATTAAAAGTGTCTAGCTTGCACTTAATTACAATGTTTCTGGAAAGTTTTCTGATGTGCATTTACCCTTAACTACGGTTGAGTTTTTGCCTGATAATTAATGTAAGTATCACAGAAGGGAGTGAATTTTGACAGAATGTAAGGTGCCACTGCCCAGTGATTGAGCTTCTGCTGTACCTCCCATGATCAACTTTGCCAAAATCATCAGAAAAATTCAACAGTATAAGCTCCATTTACTACCCATTCACTGCAGTTCTTTGATTCCACCCTCAAAATAGCTCTGCATTTCAGATTCTGTATTGTCAAAATTATTCGCTTCCATTTTTAATAAATGGATTAGGATTTATTATCCAATTTAGATATCACCTATGATCCGTTATGTAACATTATTTGCCTGCATGTCTGCCAACGGTTCAGGTAAATCTGGATAACAATGAGTCACAATCTGAAATACACCCCTCAGAGACTTGGGACAGTCCAGGAAAAGTAAAATAGTCTGGAGAGAGCTGTTACCTCACTTTGTTAGGTGACTTTGGTTGCTTAGAAAATCTTGTTTAATTCTCTCATATTGCAGTTGGCAGTACAGATGGTATTTTGATTTATCTAGGAATGTAACTCCCATGGCAGACCCTTTGGTCTTGTTAGCTTCTATCTCGTTTAAAACCTAAGCTCGGATGAATGAATCTCCCAACTGTAAATCCAGCTCATCAAGCTAGAAAGACTGAACCAGAGATTTTTGGATCTGATGCGCCAATTTCATAATGTGCTAAGCCAGATCTTCCAATTATCTAAATTTTTGTTTGGCAAATGTTATGGGAGGTTCTACCTAGGGGTTTGGATAATTATGCTTATCTTCTATAAGATATTTAGTTATGCCAGTTTACATTGCAAAGTCATTTATGTAACCTGTACCACTGGGTGCTCTGCAGCAGGGATGAACAACTTTTCTAAGGCTGAGATGCCAGACTTCACACATCTCCTGTATTAAAGACAGAGCTTGTCAATAGAAACTGAACAGGGAGCCAGAAGCTGCAGCCATTTAAAGATGAGTGATGTTGCCAATCACCTTTTTGGCAGACTCTTGCTTCTGTAGAAGGCAGCAATTCCCATTTGCCAATTCTCAGTGAGTGTGCAACCCAGGACCTTCAACCCATAAATCAGGGCATCTGCCAAAAGAGATGGTTGTTTCTTTCTTCTTTCCTGACCTCAGTCATTTGTGCCTCCACCTTGTTTGTGCTGACACTTGCATCTTATGGCTGCATCATAAAGCAAATGAGGGAACTGACCCAAAAAGTAAACCAGAATAAGAGATTAATTTGCACCAGGATCAGTCCTCGATCTGGCTCGCTAAACAGTCACATAAACTAAGTACCAGCACAAAAGGCCAGGTGGAAAGGACTGCCACTCATAAGAGTTATCCTTTCAGTGGCAACCTGAACTTAGGTATGATATAAGTGACCCCATGCCTAGTTGGAACCATGAGCTGTGTGAACTGTGGCTCTTAAAAACACCTCTTTAGGACACTAAGAGTCCACATCTTCTGTCTTTGCACCAGCCTTACTACACTCCCTGGCATCCATGTTGAGCCCTGCAATATAAAATTAAAAATATCGCTGGAAGCAAAGATATGAGACTGTATTACAGCCAGAGAGAAATTAGAAGATACAGCCAGAGGATAAAAGACTAGACACTCCAGGAAGTATCATGCAGAAGGCTGTTCAAGGTGGTCAGAATAGTAAATGAGACATTAGCAACAGTCAAGTAATACATCAAGGCTATAAATAACTGTGAAATCAGGTATTAACAGTAATAAAACACAAAGGAGGTGCTCACAGATTCCAGTACACTTGAAATGCAAATTACTGCAGAGCTAAGGATAATTGTGACAACAAATTTAAAATCAAAATTAGATCTGATTTTCAGACACTATGAAGAAGTTTATTTGAACTTTCCCAAAAAGGTCTGAAATGTAGCACATATATATATAGATACTTGTGAAGTTTTCTCCTTGCATGTACTTCATTCCACTTATCTAATTTACAACAGTGCTCTCAATTATTTACAAAGATAAAATAGACTGGGTTAGGGTTTTCATAAAGTCCATTACAGCCATAAACTGTACAGAGAGAATCAATAAATTCTATGTTATCACCATACAGCATTCAGCATTTTGAGCTTTTTTTTATTTTGATAAGTAACATGCCTGATGTAGTCAGTACACTTTTCATTGGATTTAATCTACAGGCACACACCACAAGGCAAACATATGCCTTTTCCTTCACAAATAAAGTGCCATCAGACACCGCATCCGTGTTTGTAAATCATTTTCGAGATGCTGTGTTCTCACACGTGCAATCTGAGAGCAACAACATAAAACGAAACGTATCATTGTGAAACATATCACATCCATTGCTTACAAAAAAAAAAAAAAGGTGGAATGGCACAATCCACAGCTAGGTCTATGTTGTGCCCTGAATTCCTAAGCAGAACATCTCATCACAATGACTGAGCATTTCAGCCCAAAAAGGACCATGGCTCTCTAGGGATCACAGGATTTGCAGGCGCATCAGAAATCCACATGATGCATGCATGTGACAGACTTTGTTGGGAGTCCACCAGCTGGCTGAAAGAGACCAGCAATGTGTGCAATTGGGCAGCTTAAAGTATTATTGCACATACAAAAAAAAAAAAAAACACCTTCCTAAATCCACACTAATTTACCTTTAAAATAGTCCCCAAAACATAGCTTCCTGTTCAATAAAGTAAATTTGAAATAAAATGTCAGCTTAAAACACTTCATTTGCATATCCTTGAGAGGATATGGCCTTCAGCATGGACTGAGGATACGTAGGTATCAGATAATAAAGGCACTTTATCTTTGATTATTAGAGTGCAATGTCACCTTGAAAGGCACAGTCTCCATGTGAAATCCTATTCTATGGCATTGGCTTCCCAGGGTTCAAAACTGCAGCTTAGGACAGCAACACAAGGAAATTTACTAAATCCTCCTTAATACACCTGCTTTCTCCATGAAGATAAAGCTGCACTACACTTTAGAAAATATGCTTCCATGACACCATATGTGATGCCTGAAGGGTAACCAGCAGTAGGAAGAATAGAAATTTTAGTCCATTATATAGCATAAAACCGACTATTATGGGTTAGATCCAAGGGCCTTCTAGCTCAAAATCCTGACTTCAACACTGCATATAAAAGGATGCCAAAGGTCTTCCTTTGAATCAGAAAAGCACAGATGATCCATCTAACAAAAGATTATGAGGTGGCTACAAAGGAAAGAGAACTGATTTGGATATTACTAAGATAGATGCCAGGTGAGAATGATGAAATAGCACAGAATTGTAGTAACATGTTTTCAGGAACTGAAGGAAGACAGGGTACATAGGACATGTAGTGGTATAATAATCTGTTCTTCTACGCTAACTAAAATTTCTGTTTCCCAGTTTCTGTTTTCCATGGATATTACAGTGACTTCAAAGCCTCTTTGCAATTGTTTCATAAAGGTCAAATTCCATGCTATGTTCAATATGAGCAGTGGTAACCACACTGTCTTTCAACGAAAGTTCTCTAGTGCAAGGAATCTCGTTACCAACACGTGAACTACTTTGTAGTCAGATCCTGAAGCTTGCTGAGTGCAGGTACCCCAGAAGACAAAGAGGCAAAGCCAACAAAACCCAGAAACAACAGGTAGCCAACAGTAATATATTTTTCAATAATTACTTTTGTTTTCTCTCTCCATCTTGGGATCCTTTGGGATCCAAACTGGGAGCTTTGCAAAGAGAGAAAAGTTATATATACAACTTCTAATGACAAAATTAGTTTGAAGATACTCTCTCTAGTGAGTCTAATAAAATACAGTTAAAAGTTATTATGCACTACATGTCGTAAAATAGAAAAATGACTATTTTAAAGACAGAATTATTCCACTAATAAAATATATAGGAAGCTGAGTGAATATACTATTCTACAACACTACTGGAGCATTAAAGTCCTGTGTAAAGTGATAAGCCAGCAACTGAGAGATTCTTATGTTTTTTTCTTTATTAGACAGAAATAGCATACTCTGCACAGGGTACAGACACCATAAACATATATATTTAAAAAATGAATTACCAAAATTTTCTGTGGATTTTAGTTAGGTAACTGCAAGCATTCAGGGTTTGCAAACAATCTCTGACCCAGCCAAATGTGCAAGTCCACAGATTTATACAGTGGTTCATTCCAATGCAGAAGTGGCAGACTGCTTTGCTAAATCCACCTGCAAGAGATGTGTCATGTGACCCATCTCCATAGAGAAGTGGCACTAACAAACCTTGAGGATATTAGAAATATCAAAAACCATGTAGAAGCACAGTATCTTCCCAGCCTGTTAAACAGCTCCTTTACACTTGCTTCATTCTTAGAATTCAGCGAAGGAGTCAAGTATTTTCATTATTTAGTGAGGAGAATCAGGAAGCATAAGGCAAAGAACACATAAGGACAGATTTATTACTTCCCTCCATTTAAAATAGTCTTCTGCACTCTTGTCACTCCTTTAGCTAGTGACCTCATAGCAGCAGCTTTCAATTCTAAATACCCCTCAATAAATGCAAGGCAAGTTACATTATATCAACACAGTTTCCCCTTATTCCAAGGGAAAATTATTTCTCAAATTGATTTAGTATTCATACTTATGTACTCCCAAATTATGTGTGGAGTGAATGAGCACTAAAGGGAAAGGGAAAGGAAAAGAAAGAAAAGACCATAAAGTAACAGTGGCACTCTGCATTCGTTCATCAGGAGACTAGGTACGATTAATAGTGGTCATGGCTGTGTGTCCTGGAATCTTCTCACTCTAAGTTCCTCCAGGTTGTATTCTGCTCTTCACAAGTACAAATTCATTGACTCATTGCCTAATCCGAATACAGGATTTTTCTTTTGATTTGTAAGAGTTTCAAATATGGCATTAATAGGTGTGGGAGTAAAATCCATGGTACCTATGTACATTTCAACTTTCCCAAAGGGATAAAATAGATTTGATAGAGCAATATTATTTCTTTCATAGACCACCCTTTCACTTCAAAATAAATCACCTAAAGTCATCTCTAGCAACTGACTTCTCTGTGCAAACCCATTTATGTCATTCATTAAGGTTTACTGACTCCTCTATTTTAGTACTATGGTCAGAATTTGCCCAAATTGGCACTGACTGTCAATGCTATTTCCCTGTATCCACAGTAGGAAATATCAGTACTTGAAGTGACACTCAAGCATGATAAACATGGATGAATGCTGACTTTTACTGAAGACCACTGTAGGCTAGTGAAAAGAGATGCAGCATCCTTTAACATAAAATTAATGATTCTTACTATTATTTTAAAGCAGTCCTAAGTAAGGATTTAAAATCAGCACTGAAGTAATTAGAATCAAGATTTTCAGAAGCATAGAAATGAAAACATCATCCATTGTTTAACAGATTAATCAAGTTGAGTGAAACTGATATTTTAAGTGACTGTAACTAGTAATTTTTTAAGTGAGCATATGGAGACCATGTATGAAATTCAAATTTTTAAGTCTTCCATAGTTGAACAAAACTTGTTTTCTGAATTTAAGAATGTACATAAGCAGACTGTGTTGAAGTGGATATCATCAAATTGATGCATAAATGAGCACCATGTTCTTAGTAGCTTTGAAAGGGGATCTATGGAAAAGCAGTGATAGACATCAGTGCCAGTTTGGTGAGCAATACAAGTATGCACTTTATAGACTAAATGGGATGGACACAACACTAATCAGGATTTAACACAAAGTAAATTAACTGGTAGGATTTTGAATGTGACAATTCAACATCATGTTTCCCAACCCTAACTATTCTATGATTCTAGGATTCTGTGTTTGGGTATATAAACCTGAACATGTCTACCTGCAGAAGAAGAATATTTAACTTAATTTCAGAAACGATTTTTGAGAGAATAACCTACAATGCATGAACTGAATCCACCAAATGCATGGAAAATGCAACGCTGAAGGAGAGATCATAGGTTACAAAAAGCATTTGTGCTTCTATTTTGATAAAAATGGCAAAGTACTGCATATCATACTCAGAAAGTCTTGGCCCAGAAAGTGTGCACTGCATATTTTTTCTGTATAGATTTGTTGAGATAACTTATGTACAGGGAAACCGTAAGAGTATATTTTCTTATTTGCTATGGCTACTGAGATTTAACCAAAATTAGCCTAAAATGAGATGTAACAGCCAAATGAACTTTCACTAGCTCATCCTATTCTTGGCCATCCTTTTGTCAGAAACATTTCAAGAAACTGGAGGGATTTCAGAGAAAGAGAAGGTATGATTGGGCAGCTGTTAACAGACTGAAAAAGAGCTGAAAAGAGAGGTAAATATTTTAAGTACTTGCACAACAACAGCCTACAAGTATTTGTTGGGCATTATCTCCACAGCAAAAGCACAATTTTTTGATAGAGTCAACTGCAGGGGAAGGGAGGTGCAAGTCATAATTTCTATTGTGCAATGAAGGATTCTTTTTCACACTGAAAAATTATTTCCAGATAGTGGACAACTTCTACAAAGCTAGCTTACACCAAACACGGGTAAGAACTAATCCTTCACTGGCTCAGTAGGCATAATGGATCATCTGTACCTTTAGTTCTTATGCACTTTCATATGAAAACAAGGAAGTCAAAGAACCACATCAGTGGTAAAAACCAATAGAGAGGCGAGAGGAAGGGAAAACAGAGTTTCACCTGACTTGATTGGGATTGAAAGGAGATAGCAATAGCAACTTCACAGTGAGAATTCTGAAATCTCGCCACCCAGGGAACAGTTTTTTATGAGGATATGAAAATATCATAAAATGTAGAAAATAACAGGAAGTATTTAGGGATTAAGATTAATTATGTGATTTACTATTATCCCTACCTTTAAACTGTGGGGAGACACATGTAGCATGTGCCTAGCAGAAAAGCAACAGTCTGGCTAACTACAGGTGTAACTTTGTAAACATTAGCCTTGGTAAGTAATAACTAAAATGTAAGTTATGTAAGGAAATAGTTACATAGGAAATAGGAAAACATAAGGAAAAAGAAACGCCATCAGCTGTTTCAACAGTGGCACAGACAGGGTAAATATTGCACCACAGAGTGAACAACAGGACAAGAAGACTCAACTAAGACCTTCAATGATACCTCCCAAACTCTGTATTTCTGATCCAGAAGAAAAACTTGTATAAAGTGCTCAGCACCCTGTAATGGTTGATCATGCAAGTACTTTGATTTCAGTTTGGCTTTACACATGTAAATTGCCCTCCCAGATTAAAGCATCTACAAGTTTGGAACCTTGCAATGACTAGCATTTAGATACTTAAGAAAATATATTCCTTTAACATATGTAAAATTTGCACCTGAAAACTTTCACTGAATCTTCATTTACTGTTGAACTTTGGAAAGAAGTGCAACATATTTATTTGGAAATAGACTGTCCTCTTCTCTCCTTTTGTTCTTTTCTTCTCTTATCAAAACAGTTAAAATAAGAGATACTGTTGCTAGCAGTTATATGCTATCATCTGTACTGTGTGTAGGTTAATATCACACAGATAGGATCTTGTTGCCATTGCTTCTAGTTTTGGGGTGAGGGGATTATTTTAAGGGGATGGGAAAGGTTGCTGAAACCTTAACAGAGACCATAGGTTTTATTGAGTAGTCCCCAATGGCATGATAATTTTTCGTGGTGTTTCTAAATTAATTTAGAACATAACAGAAGTCATAAATAGTTATTTAAATGCCTGCTATCTTTCATTTGACATTGTGTCATCCATTGTTGTAGTTCTGATTGTTCCCTTTTAAAGTTCCCCATACAGCAGGTTTTGGATTTGAGTACCCTAGCTAATTGTGCCATTTGCAGATGTTGCCATCTCACTGTCTAACTTTCTTTCCAATTCATTAATACACTTATTTAGTAACTACCATCATAGCATGAAGCAATAGAGCAGCCTACTGTAATCTTTCAGCCATAGAGGAAGATGAGATGAGGAGGATGATATATTTTTACTTTGTACTTTGTCATCTAGACATTTTTACACCATGATGAGGATTTCCCTCTCCCCCAGTGAGCACTTAGCTTCCTTAACAGCTGTTCCTATGGAGAAAATATTTTGAAGTCCAAAAATTATGTTAGATGATTCTCTTTCCCCTTCTTTTTTAATACTGGGGCTTTGGTTGGGGTTTTTTTTTTTTTATTTATTTTTTTAAAAAGTGCAAAAAATAGATAATAGAATTAATTTATTTTACAGAAAAAGCTCTGGTAACTAACATATTTGTGTTAGCATTCTTACTTTAAATAGAGCCTCCGCTAATTCCTTCCTCCTTCTATTTCTTTCTATTGCCCAGAAATATACTTCACTGGAATAATCTGAAACAGTTTTCAGAAAACTTGTCACAGTGTTATTCAATTCTTCAGTATTGAAGAATCAGTACTATTCAATATGTCACTATAGAGAGCAGAACATGGCTACACCTATATAAGAAATACTTACAAACTCTATAACATTATTCCAAAAGTAATTTTGCTTACTGAAAGAACTGATTGGTACTGTCCCTGTCGCAGACTACAAAGATTGAGACCTTTTAATTACCCTAATATCCACCTACAACAAACTAAGTAACCAAGCAACTCTAATCAGAATCAAAATTCACAGACCAAATAACTTTTTGATTTTAACCCTTCTGAACTTCTGTGCAACTCTGAAGTCATCTCAGGAAAATTATGGCTGTATGCTCTCCGAACTGGAAGCTTGCATCTCTATATTGTTAGGGCAAAACCTCTTTGATGGTGGTGGCTTAGTACCAGGTTTCAGTTCACCAAGAAGAGGTGCCTAGTTACAAGTTTTTAACAAAGGCTCTCTGACCCTCTTGGTCTGTATTGTGGGTCTCACTTCCATCTTGGAATCTTTATATTCTCAAACTGTAAATTTTACAGCTGAACCTTTTCCCACTCTTGCTAAACATTACTCCTACAGTTGTGGGATTCTTGAAATTCACATCTAAATATTGCAATTTAAGATCACGTAGCTGTTTACCACTTATTTTAATGAGTTAAGAGAACACTGCTCACATAAACACTTTAAATTTGTCATTTCTAAGATTTGTAATTTCTAAGGTGCAGAATGTAAAATTCACAGCTTGCAGCACATGGAAGTAAAATGGATTTAAGCCAGTCTTGTTCCCTCTTTATCCTGGGTTGCTCCTCAACTCCTCACATATTTTAGCTGTTTCTGAGTCTGCCCATATCCTAAGAGGGAGAGCCCAGCTGCCCATGAGTTCCAGTAGTGCCTGGCACTTCCCCAGTATGGTCGGCTGGGGTTCCTCAGTGTGCTAGGAAAACAGCCTAATAGCCATTTCCTTCCTGCCTGCCTCAAGAGAGCACTCCTTCAGGTGGACCCAGAGCTTTCAGCACTGTCTGGCATCTCCGGTGGTCACTGCCACAGAAAAGAGGCTAGGGCACAGGTGAGGATAAAGATGGCAAGTGCATTTCTTCACCTTCATTATTAGAAAGTCAATGCTGCAGACTATTTAAAGAAGAAAGTCCAAACTTTTCCATCACTGTTAACCCTCCTACTTCATATGCCATATTCTTCTTTTAGACAATGAAGGTCAACAAAGGCAATTTTAGTTTTATTTGTACAGTCAGTTTTACTTTCAGGATCCATTGAGCCTCAGCACTTGAATTTCAATCAGTGATGTTTATTTAAAACACCTTCATTACTGAGGTCTTTATATGTGCATACATTATGTAGCTTTTAATATTTATGACAATGAAAGAGTATTATTAAATGTATTTTATTATTTAATATAAGATATGCATTAATTTAAAGAAGACCTGTGGGGCAAGCTGTGTAATTACTACATTAAAAATACAATGTGAAAACATCACACTGATAAAGAAAACACATTCCAAGGCAACACGCAGCCTCCAAACTGCGAGACAGTGCTTTTTGATTTAGAACACAGAGGCTCAACATTTAAACATACTGCCCAGAAAGAACTTCCATAAACATATATGAAACAACTAGCCATTGTTTTGGCAAATTAGAAGGCTTGTCTCTTGATCCTGCTGATAATGACATCCAGCATGAGTTCAGACAAACCATTTAATTGTGCAGGGCTCCTGCTCTTCACCACAGATGTCATGACAAAAAGGATGTCAGACTCCTAGGTACATTCAATTTGTCAGAAACTGTCTTTGGAAAAGCATTTGTCGTGATTTAAACACAGCCACACACAGTTTAGCTACTGCTAAACCCAGGACAGTATTAGAGATATATAAAAGGAGAAAGACACAAGGACGTTTACTTTCAGAGTAACAAATCTGAATGCTTTTCTGAGTACAAGTGCCCTTTTAAAGAACACATGGTGAGGTTAACAGGGAAGATGATAAACTTCTAAAAGTTAATGTATTCCCATGTGTTTCTAAGTATTCCTTAATGCTGATGAAAGTATTCGTAAAGCCTTATACATGAATGTGTCTCACTTAAAGATATGTCATACTTGTTCCACTGAAATGTCCAGTGAATTTTTCATAATACTATGAATTGTAGACCTGGTAGCTAATAGTTTTACTTTTATTTCATATACTGCTGATAGCTATATTTTTAACTGAATGTCATTGAACTGCTGTATATAAAGTTGCCTCATCTACTTATAACAGATTTTCTACAACAAATGATACAGGTTAGCAAAAAGGCAACACTTCAAACAATGAGTCTGCAAACATTATTTGCCAAAATTACAAAAAATATTTACATTATGCTTTTCATTTTATAATTATTCAATTTTTCTTCATGATCTTTTGCTGATTAACTTCAAACTCTTGCCGCACAGTTTCAAGTAAACGTTAATATCTACACTTATGAAGATACTAAGACATGAAAGTACAAGGACTTTTAGGATTACAGAGTCAAATATTGTAGGATAATTTCTTTGTCTCATAGATGTCCATTAACGATTAATTTCTCCTTTGGCCTTAAAAGTTCCTACGCTATCAAGGCCCATTTCTCTTGGCAGCTTGGGGTTTTCTTAATACTTCTTTCCGTTTTCTTTTTTCTTTTTATTTATTTTATTAAATTAAATAATTATTTCTCCCTGAAAGAACTTTGTTAAAATTTAATTTGTACATTCTTTATACTTTCATGTCTCCTCTATAACAGTCTTTATTTACTCTTCACATAACTATTTCACCATAGCACAGAAACATTGCCTGGCTACATGCATCTATTTCTTGGTAGCTGGATGAACTACTGTTTCCAAGCTTCCAGGAAAGCTGTTATATCTTAAGAAGGAGCAAGAATTCACCATGTTCTCTCAACAATTTATCTTTTGCCTTGTTCTTCTTTGACTATAGATGAAGAAACTTTTATACTAACAAAATAATGAACTGGTGAAACTACATTCATGAAAATTTCACAATGGAACAAGAAATTTCTTTTCTTAGCAATTTTTAAATAGCTTTAAATTCCTATGAAATGTTAACATTTTTTAAAAAAATCTATAAATTACATGAATGCTTTTTTTTTTCTTTAAAGATCCTTTAACAGGTCTTCAAGATGAATTCAAGCTACATATATGGAGACAAATGCTGAGGGAAAAAATAAGATACCAGCTAATTTTCTGGCTTACTTACATTACATAGAATTAGAATTGAACGTGCATGCTGTCATTAAGGAATGCTCCTAAGTATTTGGCAAATATATTTATACATATTTACTTCAATCAACAGGTTTAAAGTCTAAAGCAGATTTAAAGATGCTGAAGTCCTCTCTAGCTCTGAGTCAGTTTTTAGAAGAGCATGTATTTTCAAATGCTATTGCACTAAACAAAGATAGTTACATTTCCAGTGTTTCAGTGTCATGCTATGGCCACTAATAATAACTGGGCCAGAATTTTATTTGAATATTTTAACTTACTTCATTAAGGATTTTATTTATTTCTTCTTAGAGGCAGGTACCATATTGTTTAAGGGATCTGGATAAACTCATGCTGAAATGAAAAGTTGAGTTTGACTGTGTAACCATGAACAAAAACATTAATAATGTGCCTAATACATTTTAGAGAATTTTACTGTCTCATTTCCTAGTTTTATATATATTAATTGAAATATAAGCTGATGTTAGTGAACACTTACTTTTCTTTATGGACAGACTCTGGTTTTGTTTCAGTTTCTAAATAAGTCTTCACTCAGTAAAAAATTTACTATCAGGCCTTAAAACTACATCATGTGTGGGAAGCTTTGTTTAAAGGGTGCAGTATATGAAATACATTGACAAAAGCAACTGTAAATTGTGAACTGACTTGTCTAAGTACAATTCCATTAAATGGAAAGAAGAGAATCAACTGATATGATTGGACCAGTCAGCAGATTCTTCCAACACAATTTCATAAATACTGTAAAATAACTGTAATTCCTTCTGATGAGAAATTAGTATCCTGTAAATCAGGATTGTCTCTTAAAATGCAATATTTTAAAATATTTTTCTTTTCCATTATGAATATGATTCACTTCACTTTGTATTAACGCTACTCTTTGTGTAGAACAAAAGCTTTGAGGATACCTTAGATGAAGATCAAGACAAAGAATAAATGACAGTTTCACAACCACACCAAGAGGCTGTTTGGTTGTTCAGCCATTTAACTTAATAGGAAATAACTTTATAACATCAAGCTCTAATTTTGACAACACATAATAACATTATTTGTAACTCATACCATAAATATACACATTTTCTTTTTTTTATGGGATAGAAAAGGTAGTGTACATGTATAGAACAGAGATGCAAAAATTCTCCTCAAAACCAGAATCTGGATACAAATCTTCGGACTCCATTTGGATGCTGAATATGCTGAGCTCCCTAACGCAAAATCTAAGGTTAAGATTTTGGTATCCTTCAATGTAGGTGCTGCTGTTTTAACAGATTCCATATTCTGCAGATGTTTTCATAAGTCTGAAAAATTTGAAGCAGCTAAATTTTCTTTAAGGAGGTGTAAACTTATAATGACTTGACAAGTTTAGTGATATTTAAGGAATTAATGAGATATTCCATTATTATGCATCATGTGGAACTACTGTTACACTCTGGAAGGGACCAATAGACCACCATTCTGTGTCTGGAAATGATCAGCAGTCAATAACTTCATTCTCTCATAAAGCACTTAATTTTAAAAAGGAAGAAGTTCTGTAGCCTCAACAAGTCTTCAGTGCATGGTTTGAATCAAAAATATTGCTACTTCTAACACTACTGCACATACTGTTCCTATTCACACAAATGTTTAACATTCTTGATTCTAAGTAGGAATTTCCCTAAATTAAGTTTTGTGGTAACAGGCTGCAGATTAATTACAGTTCATGTAAAAGCTGGGGTTATCTTATTCTGCTTGATTCAGACTTTTGAGTGGGTTATATTTGTCATTTATGTAAATAAACTGAGCAGAAGTAAAGGAAGAACAGACACATAAGTTAAATTCTCCCTTCTGATGACACTATGCAGCAGTAATATGGTTATACCATAATCATTCAGTGCTTGTTGTCTTAGACTAGACTGAACTAACAAGAACCTTCAGATACACCACCTACACCACCTAACTGTGTCGGTATTAGGCAGAATTATGTTTTTCTTCATGCCCTCACACTGGATTTTCAGTTTATCTTTACCTTTGAATTTTGCAGATTCATAATGCTCAAGAGTGTGGGATAATTTTAGATGTTTTCAATATGTCGGGAATGTGTGCAACCCTCAACTATCACTCTTCAGATTTACTGGCCTTCAAATTTATATAAGTAGGTTTTCTGCTTAACCCTCCCCCTAGAAACTGAAGAGGCAATTCAAAATCCTATTCCCACAAGGCCTTCTATTTATTTACAAATATGAATTTTTGCCTGTGAACCTTTCTTTTTTAAAATAAATTTAGCTTTTATTCTCTAATACACAACAGTTAATATTTTATTTACCAAAATGTAACAAGGTGGATGAAAGAAAGCAATGCCAAGTTACATCCTCATATCCTTCCCCCACATCTTGCAAGTTCCTTTGTTTCTTTCACCTTCCTGAACTCCTTTGCCTACATGCTCAGAGTCCCTTCTCTAAGTCAAATTCACAACCACTACAGTTCCATTCCCTCTATCCTCTCTTTTTCTCTGCTTGTCTCTTCAATTTCTTTCCTCCTTTTACACACTCTTATGCTTCTTTTCACATAACAATTCATCCCCCCATTCCTTACTTCCACACAGATACACTCTGTGCCTCTTTCTGTTTTCTTCATTGATTAGTTCAGGTGTGAAGTTTGGTTTGGACCATTCATTTCTAAAATTTATGAACATATACTGATAAATATTAAAAAAAGAAATATTGGCTTTATAAAGTAATACTACAGCTAGTTCTACAGTATTTGCTCTGTATTTGGTAAATTTCTTATTAGTGAATTAAATAACAGATTTCCAGAAGTTACAAATTACTTATTTCCAGTGAAAGTTTTGCAATGGTAATCTCTAAGATCTCCCCTTTAAAAGCCCATTCTACAAAACTTTAAGAAATGAGATCTTTAATTTACCTTTGAATAGATACCAAGTATGAGTATTTGGGGGAAGTCTTGAAGAAAGGAAAAGCATTGCCAATTCGTTATTTAAGGAGTAAATTTTAACTAAGAATTTTATTTCTTTAAATATTTTCATATCACACCTCACTGACTTGTTAGAGTTCAAGTTCCATCAAAAAATTCCTTACCAAGCTGTTTTTGCAGATTTGCATTAAATCCCTGATGAAACTTCTGACTGCAAGTTCAAATAAATTAAAGGACCAATCAATAAAGATTAAAAACAGCTTTGCAAATTATGTTACCTACTAAGAACTGTCATTAAATTAGAGTCAAATTAAATTGCAAAGTAACAAGTAACAGGCCCTCCTGTTGTTCCTGTATGAGAAGGTATCTTTAACACAAACCTCCACCTGCCTGAAGATGCATGCAGCCTGATGTTTGCTCTGGACTTCTAGGGTCAGCCCCTGGTAAGGATTACCATGTCCTTGGCTACTGACTTAGTGAACCGTGTGGGTCCAGCCCCACGGCCTTGAATCAAAGCCCTTATCCACTTTGGTATTTCTAGCAACTCACACAGCTAATAATTCATTCATTAGGCAAACAGCATGTTTACTTCCATAGACCAATACTTAGGACTTTTTTAGCAAAAAAAAAAACCTCTCAATCTGACTCATAGTTGTGTTCCATTCTTTTTTCAGGGGCACAACACTGCCTGTACCTGTCCTTGGTGGGGCAACAGCAGCTGTGAGAGCCACCAACTACCAAAATGTGTTCCTGAATGATGGTGCCTGCTGGTGCTAAGGGCAGAGGTACGACAGGTTAGGCAGTGTTTCTTGCCAGCACTTGCCTTTACAACAGGAGGCTGGGAACAACACAGTCTTCCACTATAGAGAACTCCTCCTGTAACACAGTGCAAGAGGTGTGAACGAGTCATATGCCTCCTTCTAGCACCTGCATGGCTAACAGCAGCATCAATAGATGCATCAGGTGTGCAAATTACTTTCTATGTGAGTTTTTGTCTTCAGTCTGGGCACAGGATAAAGCTTTAAACTGAATTTTACTTTTAATGAATTTTACGAATTACTCAAATTTTTCAAAGTTGCACATGTCTCTAACTACTGCTTATATCATCTTGCTTGAGAACAGCAAGAGAAATTATGGCATTATTTTCTCATAAAAGTGGCTAAGAATATATTAGCACTAAATATTTATCTAAGAGTCTCACATTCAGAAGCACAACCTAGATGCAGTACCTACCACTTTATATATTTAACATCCTGCTATTGTGTATCTCGTTATGAGCTTATGGTCAAAAAGCTGTAAAAATGCCTTTGCACCTGACATTTCTCTGTTAAAACTTGCCCACATGTGAATCAATAGGATGAAACCTCCTAAATGCCAAGGTATTTTGGAAAAAAGGTAGGATCACTTCAAAATGTTACATTAACTATGAGTTAGATTCTTAAACTTGCCACTAAAATTCACATTTTGGCCATTCTTGTACAGTTATACTTCAAGACTGAAATAATAATAAAGATATGTCTAAGTTCTCCTTATACCAGAAGCTAAATGCTTCATGACTTCACAGTATTTTATAATAATGACTCTTAAAACCCCTTTTACCACAGGAATCATGTATTTCACAAGTCGCATTCTAAGGAAATGCCATCTAAAGACAAAAAATATATTTCTAACAAAAACCTCCCTGTTGCTGTAGCTAGTCTGCCAGCTGTGATGCTTCAGATGGACTCGGGCATGCAGCCGTGTCTCCAGGCTTGTGTAGGCCATAAACAATTTAGGCTGACTAACACTGAGAATTTTCAGACACTGCCTTCCTATACAGCCAATGAAGAGACACAAAGGCAATATGTGAATTAGGTGGTCTGAGCTTAGTTCTTTGCAACACACAACCTGGAAATAAGTATTTGGGCAGCAGGGCTGAAGAAATTATGAATTAATATGGTAAGATAAATACCGTTGGATAAATGAAACCTAACTGTAGATCAGAAGTTGTGATCATTTGGACAAAGGAGTAAAGCATATTACTTAGCTTAGAGCTGAATAGCTACATAGGTCCACTGCTCTCCATGCCCGAGCTCACAAAGATGTCCTTGTATAGTGACAGCAGCTACAACAGTGGCCCCTAGACAGGGGGCCTGGATGCATAGCTGCTGCTTGAACCATTTTTGCCACTAAGATTGGTGACTTTGACACAACTTCCTGAAGAATATTTTCTGTAAAGGCCTGAACTCTTCTGTGAAAAGAAGCCATTTTCAGCAGCTCAGCTCCAGTTCAGTTCAATTTAGTATAAATTATACTTTAATAAAAATTTTATGCCCCAAACATCCTCCACCCCATAAAACATTCAACTGACTCAGGAGAATCTGGGGGTTCTAAGAGCTTGCAGAGTAAATCCCCTTCAGCTGTATAAACTGAGTGTATTTGAGCTTTTTGAAGAGGTGGAGAGCCTGGAGATAGAAGTACCCTCAAAAGCTGCAAGATTTGTGAGACTAGTTATGACACAGTGTAGCAGTCAAGAATCATCAAACCAGGACACATGAATACTAGATGCACATTCAAGACATGTCTCCAGCTCTTCTGATCACAGGCTACCATGGAATCTACTTCCAGACCCAGACTGAACATTTTTCTTGGGCAACTTACCAGGAAACCAACTATTGACAGGGCTCTAGTGAGCTTCAAATGCTATCCCTAGTCTAAAAGGGAAGTTCTTTCAACTGATGTGAGTTTATTATGGGAAAGTTCTGGTGACGTTTTCCTAACACAGGAAGTTAACAAATTTGTTTTAGCAAATGAACAGAAATGAGAAAAAACTTTGGGGTTGTGTTCTTTTAACCATATCAGTGTAGCACATGCAAAAAACCCAACAGTATACATATATTATGTATATATATGTATACATATATATGTATACATATATTATTATATATTATAAAACATTTCCGAGGCTGACAGTCATGTTTTCTCATATGTGTAAATCTGTTTTGATACTGCAGTCACCACAAAGCTGTGTGCATGTTAGGGAAAAGTGAGCTTTTACTGTCCAGACACTGTGCTTGAAAAAAATTACAGTCACACAGAGCTTGGGCAAAGCCAACCCCATGGTCTTAAGCCAGATCTAAAAAAGTGATAGTACCTAAAAGCTTATTCTCCTTTCTAATTTGGGGAGTTGGAACAGAGAGGCCTCATGGAGGATTTGGTTTGAGTGATGTTTTGCTTTTTTTCTAACCTTATAACCATGACAGTGATCCCACTCTTCTTTCAAGGCATCAGGGTATTCCTATATTCCTAGTCCATCCCTGCCACCAGTATATCTACAATGCTCTACATTTTTCCATGATTATCATGATATCAAGAAATGATAAGTAAGGACCAGTGGAGGAATATGTCTAAAAAAAAAGTATATGGAGACAGAAAAAGAAGAATGAAGGAACCTGCATTTCCCAGGAAAACCACAGATAAACCCAGATAAAACATTCTTATCCATGGAGATAAAGCTTTAGTTGAGGAGACTTGTAATATTCAGATAAAGGCAATATATGTGCATAACACATGTATGTTAAATACATACAAGAAAATAGAAAATGTATCCACCCCTCCTTTTTTACCCAACCACTAAAGCAAAGTAGGTAGTACACAAGGCTGTTGACTCTCAATAAAAAGATTAGTCTGCTATTGTGTATTTGTATCATTTTGTTGAGGCTCTTGGTGCAAAGGCTGAAGCATACCTGAGACAGTCTTACTCAAGCCAGACAGCTACACTAGTCAGAAAGCCTCAATTGTTTAGGGGTGAGATCTTTATATGGAAAAGGAAGTGCAAAAAAGGCAGTACAGAGCAACAGAATCCATGCCTGTTTAACTGTAAGATAAAGTAACATGTCAATCATATTTGCAAACAAGGGATAAGGAGCAAGGTATCTCTGAACAAATGTGAATGCCATGACAGAAAAGTATGACCATTGACTCTTATTCATTAAAACTTAAACAGGGGAAGTTTAGATTGGATATAAGGAAGAAGTTCTTTACTGTGAGGGTGGTGAGGCACTGAAACGGGCTGCCCAAGGAGTTGTGAATGCTCCATCCCTGGCGGTGTTCAAGACCAGGCTGGACAGAGCTTTGGGTGATATGGTTTAGTGTAAGGTGTCCCTGCCCATGGCAGGGGGTTTGGAACTAGATTATCTTAAGGTCCTTTCCAACCCTAAATATTCTCTGATTCTGAGATACTATAGCAAATATTCTTGAAAAGATTTCATCAGTGCGAGGCTTGCTCTTACTGCTTCTGGAAGTAGCATGAAAGAAGTAGTGGAGGGAACAAAATAATAAGGATTTGCCTAAAATTTTCATATAAATTATGTAATTTATAATAAAATACCGTTGGAATATCCAAAAGCCTTATAAAAATAGTCTCTACTAAAAAGATCACTCTGATGCAAATATTTTTACTATGTGAGAAAAGACAAAGCTGAAACAGTTTAACTCTTCCTTACTCTGTAATGCAAAAGCAGTAGCTTTCCAATCTTCTATTTAACTGCTATGGAAGCAATATTCACATCTAAACAGTGCCTGCAAGATGTATTTAATTTTAGTTTTATTAAAAATACCAGAAGCCACTCTTAATAGATAAATGAATGTCAGATAAAACCACATCCCAAAAATCTGAAAAATTTCAAGTACACTTCTATTCCAACTTTATCACTCAAGCAAGCTACCACAGGTCTTTTGCTGAAGAGTTTCAATAAACAAGTTCTAGAGATTGGTAATGGCTGTTAGTAATTTTAAGGCCAGATTTGTAAGAAAAACCTTCTCTGGGGTTGCTTTTAAATATTTTACCACATTCTTTGCCTAAAAATCTCTAAAGAATTTCAATTTACTTCAATTTTGAGAGGAATTTAAAAGAATTATACAATCATAGAATCACATAGTCATAGAATCATAGAAACATACAATAGTTAGGGTTGGAAAGGACCTTGAGATCAACTGAAAATTAGAATCCTAGAATAGTTAGGGTTGGAAAGGACGTTAAGATCACTTACTTACAACCCCCTTGCTTTGGACAGAGACACCTCACACTAAAGCATGCTATGCAAGGCTTCAACCAACCTGGCCTTGAACATTGACAGGGATGGAGTATTCACAACTTCCTTGGGCAGCCCGTTCCAGTGCCTCATCACCCTTACGGTAAAGAACTTCTTCCTTATATACAATTTAAACTTCCCCTGTTTCAGCTTTAACCCGTTACCCCTTGTCCTGCCACTACAGTCCCCAATGAATAGTCCCTCCCTGGCATCATTATAGGCCCCTTTTAAATACTGGAAGGCTGCTATGAGGTCTCCACGCAGTCTTCTGTTCTCCAGGCTGAACAGCCCCAACTTTCTCAGCCTGTCTTAATACAGGAGGAGCTCCAGTCCCCTGATCATCCTTGTGGCCCTCCTGTGGACTTGTTCTAACAGTACCATGTCCTTTTGATGTTGAGAACACCAGAACTGCACACAATACTCCAAGTGAGGTCTCATGAGAGCAAAGTAGAGGGGCAGGATCACTTCCTTCGACCTGCTGGTCATGCTCCTTTTGATGCAGCCCAGGATACAGTTGGCTTTCTGGGCTCCAAGCACACACTGAAGCTGGCTCACGTTCATTTTCTCATTGACCAACACCCCCAAGTCTTTCTCTGCAGGGCTCCTCTGAATCTCTTCTCTGCCCAACCTGTAGCTGTGCCTGGGATTGCTCCCACCCACGTGTATGACCTTACACTTGTCATGGTTTAACTTCATCAGGTTGGCATCAGCCCACCTCACAAGTGCGTCAAGGTCCCTCTGGATGGCATTCCTTCCCTCTAGTGTATCAACCGAACCACACAGCTTGGTGTCATCGGCAAACTTGCTGAGGGCACACTCAATCCCACTGTCCATGTCAGCGACAAAGATGTTAAACAAGACCGGTTCCAACACTGACCCCTGAGGGACACCACTCGTTACTGGTCTCCAACCGGACATTGAACCGTTGACCACAACTCTTTGAGTGCGACCATCCAGCCAGTTCTTTATCCACTGAGTGTCCACCTATCAAACTGATGTCTCCAATTTGGAGACAATGATGTCATATTGGACAGTGTTGAACGCTTTGCACAAGTCCAGGAAGATGACATCAACTGCTCCGCCCTTGTCCTTCAGTTCCGTAGCCCCATCATAGAAGGCCACCAAATTGGTCAGGCAGGATTTCCCCTTAGTGAAGCCATGCTGGCTGTCACCAAGCACCTTGTTGTTTTTCATGTGCCCTAGCATTCCTTCCAGGAGAATCTGCTCCAAGATTTTGCCAGGCACAGTGGGACTGACTGGTCTGTAATTCCCCGGGTCATCCATTTTCCCCTTCTTGAAAATGGGGGTTATATTTCCCTTTTTCCAGTCTTTGGGAACTTCACCTAACTGCCATGATTTTTCAAATATGATAGACAGTGGCTTAGCAACTTCATTTGCTATCTCCTTCAGGACCCATGGATGGATTTCATCAGGTTCCATGGACTTGTGCATGTTCAGGTTCTTAAGATGGTCTCGAACCAGATCCTCTTGTACAATGGGCCCAAGGTCTTCATTCTCACATTCCCTGTGTCTGCCTTCCAAGACTCGGGTGCTGCGGTCAGAGCCTTTGCCAGTGAAGACCGAGGCAAAGAAGTCATTCAGAACCTCAGCCTTCTCAAAATTCTATGTAGCCAGTTCTCCCGAAAGCTTCTGGAGTGGGCCTACATTGTCCCTAGTCTGTTTTTGTCTGCTACATACCTATAGAATCCCTTCCTGTTATCCTTAACATCCCTAGCCAAATTAGCATTTTCTTACGTTGAAGTTGAATGGACAAAACCAGAAAGCGCATCAGCTACAGAGAAAAAACATTCTATAATGACCTTCAAATTTCATAATGTAAGCCTATAGGATTATTAATAACAGCTTAAAATATGTCATAGCAACTATATTGACCCACATTCACTCATGTATTTTTGACTGTTCTGTGCTATTTCAACAGCACAAAATTACTGAAAACTTGTTTTACCTACTCTGGTGAACTGGATTAATGACAGTTTTATTCCACAGAAAGGTCTCAAAATGGCTGGGCCTAAAACACGCAAGCTCTGTTAGTGAATCCAGTGCACATTTACTAATTCAGAAACATCCCTTTAACTCTGTTTTCTTTGGATGTGCCTCTGGACACAGGCACTCTGTGCTGCAGAAGGAAATCCAAACAGTCCCCAGCTCTCTGAAGAGACTTAGCTCTTGAGACAAACAAGATCTGGCACCAAAGCAGGTTTTTGCTGCACTATAACTTTCTCTGTTGGAAACCAGGCTTACACTTGGATCACACTTAACCTTCACCAAAAAACTGCAGGAAGCAAAACGGTTTTGAGCAGGTCAGTGTCTCTGCAGCCAGTTTCTCTGTAGCACCAAACTTGTGAAATGCTGTGGACCTGTGTCTCCCAAGGAAACCACTGGGAGTTGCAGATCAGTTAGATCTCAAGATTTTCCTGAAACATCCAAATAGATATGTCTTCTATATGCAAGAAGCAAAGTAAAGGCACAAGGGTGATAACATTATGACTTACAGAAACAAACACTGTTAAATATGCCCTAGATTGAAACACATCCATGTATAGCCACATTACAAAGTGCTTCTATTTCCTAGAGAAGCACCATAGCAATGTAATGCTGAGTACTATATGACTAAGATTCCAACCACACAGTAAAGTTAAAAAATATCAGACTTTGCCTAAAACAGACAATACGTTTTATGATTTTAAAATGAACTCACAGAAGACCTAACTCCATCCAGCTGTTCTTATAAGGGTTTTTTTCCCCTTTGTTTTTCATTCTCTAGCTTAATCCACTTCAAAATTACCTCATAATCTCATTCGTTTTTCCTTGTAACTTGATAACTCCTACCAAAACAACGTATTGCATATTACAGGGCAAAAAGCTTGAATTAAAGAACAGAGAAAGAAATTTAGAAAATATCTGTTCATTGAAGCTGGTGATGCTGCAGTGAAAATTTGCATGGCAGCCTGCAACCATGCCTGATAGAATTACAAATTTATCATTAATTTGAAGGACAGATGAAACATTCCTACATTTTCTGCATCAATCACTTCTATTTAGTTCAGCTTAGTATAAACAATCCCCCTTATTTTGCAACCAATTGAAGAATTAATATAAAGGGATCGAACACCTGTTGCTCTGTTGGCAGAAAACAGCAATTACAACGTTTCTTTGCAGTGGATTTAAACTACAAAAAGAAAAAATTGAAATAGAAAAAGAAAAAAACCCACTGGTGTCCAGCATCCTTTTGAATCTACAGAGGATGTTACAATTTTTATTCAGATTGTGAGTGGTCCCTTTTAAGCTTCATTAATTGATGAAGGTCTCCTCTCTATCCCTGCCTCCATTAAGCCACTGCCCCTTAAGCATTTTCGATTACCTTGAAGTAGCTCTGATTCACTCAACCTGCTCTCTCCTTTTTCCCACACACTTTAAGACAGGCTTAAAATCCATTGTACGTCCACCTAACTGTCATGCAGATACTCTTTAGTAATTTGCTATTACAAACATTAATCACTGAAAATAAATGCCATTAGAAAGAGAGACTAAAGCCACTCTCATCTTCTCTTTTTATTCCTTATCTAGGAAAGTGGTTAGTTAAGCCTCAAGCTGAGGTAGAGAAAGTCAAGCATAGGGTCCTCTAAGCAAGTGATTTTTTGAATAGGAAGTCAAAAGGAAAACAATAACTAAAACACAAGCCAGCATCAAATCCACTTAAAATAAACATTCTTAAGTTTCTACCCTGATGCAAAACTTAAAACAAACATTGGAAACCATGACATTTTGTTATGGTCACCTGCAAGAAAAGTAGAGCAAGACATGCAGAATTTCAAAATACCCTGGAGAAAGATCTATTTGCTGTTAACTTGGGAGCTCTAGGACTGCAGCCCTCACCCCCACATGGAATAGACACATTTCCCTCTCCTTAGTCCACAGAAGTCTGGAATGTCCGTAGCCCACAACAGTGATGTCCCCCTAACCACAGCATCACAGGGGCATAGCTCAGCTCTTCTGCTTTTTTTCACCAAACCTTAAATTATTTTCTAGCAAAATTATTACTATTATTAATTACCAACTATTAAGTTCTCCTTCTACTCTCTTTTTATGGAAAAATACTTGGAAAGAGACAGTATCAGTTTTTCCCAACTATTTTGGAATAAGCATCAGTGGTCCACATGCTCCTACTTCAGCAATAATGCCTTTCATCACATTGAGGAGACCCCATCTTTTTCAGGTCCTGCTCAGAATCAGGCCTCACTTACAAACCCCAGTGGCTATAGAGGTACATGTTATAGCTGTTTCTGCAAACGGCTAAACTGTGAAAACACTCACTAGTTTTTCTCTCTAAGAAACCTGCTTATGGGATGTACACATTGCAAAGGATTTTTTTTCTTTTCAAAGATAAGACTGAAAACCACCATGAAATGGGAATGCACAACCTGGGGCAAAAACATTCACAATACACCTTTGTCTCCCTACTCAGATTGGCACCCAGTGCACATTTTTTTGCCATTGTGCATTCTGGTGTTGCTGTTTTTAAAAAAGGCCTGCCAGATGTACAGGGGATGCAGGGCCTGAGGAGGGCTAATTCTGTCTGTGGCACTTGACCCACAGTTTTGGAGGCATCTGGCACAAGGACCTGTCACAACCAGTGGTGCCCAGTCCTTTGGGGATGGGACTTCTCCAAACCCTGCTGAGCTAGGAAGATGTGTCAGAACTTCAGTAGGGGCCAAAAATGACAACAGCACTGTGGGTCAGGGTCAGGCTAACATGCTGTGTAAGGAAATGGGTGCTGAGACCCCAGAGTGGGATTAGGCTGAGTGGCACAAGATTCAAGACAAAGTGGAAACACAAGTAGGGCTACAGGTCATTTGGACCTGTGTTCATAACACTGAGTTGTACATGCACACAGGAAGAATAGCAAAAATCCAAGGAAGATCAGGATCAATTTGTGACACTGTCCACTGCTATTCAAACAGCACCATGCAACATTTTTCTGAAGTATAAGGACAGAAAGAATTGGGTTTTTTTTCTCCTTTAAAAAGAATGTGCACCTATATAACAGTAACAAAAAACAACTGTATAGGGTAAGCTATTTCTATGAAGAAAGAATAAAGCATTAAGTACTTGATGTTTTTCTGAATTTATAAATCAAAATAAACTTTTCAAGCTTTCTTGTTAATGGAATTAAAATCATCAGTCCTTCCTTAAGTGTCTGCAGTACATTGTCACAATCCATTAAGACAATATGTTAGCACTGTTCATAACAGGATGTAAATGAAATAATCAAGTCATCAGGACTATTTCAACATCAATAAAGCCTCAGAGTGATTATTATGTACAGCCATGACACAATACCTTTTTGCATACTTTCCCTGATCAGATTAAATTGGTGATGGATTCCTCGATGGCTCAAGTGTGCTCCAAGGAAAGCTAGAAGGTTGTACAGTTAACTCCCAGGGTGTAACTCTAAACCATACAACCTACTACCTCAACCCGGATGCACACAGCTTCCGACGGTGACCATATAGTCTTCTTCACTTCTTCAGCCTTTCTTTGATATGTGACAGCAGCCACAGACCTATATATTTCCCATGGGGGTAGGCTTTCAACAGCAGTTACTCCCCACTTTAAAGATTATAAGGCATACTCTTAGAAAGATTTTTCTACTGCAGAGGTAGAATTTCTGCTCTATTCTGTTTAGATATGTATAAAGATATATACATGTGTTTTATGTGTGTATATATATACATACATATTTGATATGAATAATGCAAGTCTAGCTACATTTTTGGAAAGAAATGACATTTTTGTCTTGTTTTACAAATAAATAAAATATAAATTTTTATTTATTTTTTCCTACATTTTCTGAATGTAATACCATGTAATGTCATATTAAATAAAGCCTGCAAAGCCTCATTGGAAACCCCACAATTCCCTCACATCACTTTGTAAATTTTAGTAAGATATTAAGCCAAAGATGCTTAAAGCAACCAATAAAAGAACATTCACTTAAGCAAGTTTGAAGATAAGGCAATGGACAAAGAAGCATTCCAAAAACAATCTATAGTTTTGTACACTCAGTTGGGCTTGTTGCCAGATACCACTGCAGTGTGTGCTACATAAACTTTTGCCAGATCACCATACTGACACAGACCCATAGAAGCGAGCTTGTGCAGTACGTTTCAACACAAGATCGGATCTACGGGTTTATGCCAATTGGCATCGCTGTTTGTATTTTCCCTTTAAAGTGAGATGCAGAAGACTTTAAACAAACAAATGTACGAAGCAATGTAAGAACCAGAGTTTAAAGAGTAAAATTATTACCATGTATTGCAAGGAAGGCTACTTCAAACTTTACTGCATTAATGGTGGATGTATCAAACAAACCAAAGACTTGTAACTAGTTTGGGGTTTGAACAAGGAAGAGAAAACACTCTTTTTACAGACTGACAGCACAACAGTGTTTTGTTTTCAGCAGGAATTAATGTCCTTTTGCACACACTTTGCCTTACCGATGAACTCTCAATTCCCGACAACTTGCATCTGACTATGGCATGCACACAGCAAGCAAGACTGAAATCCATAATTGGACATGACATAGAAGTGAACAATACAGGTTTGCCCTTTGTGTCTAAACTCATATTATATACTACAAACCAAAATAAAAATCACCCCACCAAGTCTGAAAAGCAATGAGGCTCAGTGGAGTGCAGCTCCCGTACAATGTTGTATAGTCTGCTTAGATATTTATTCATATTACAGGGTATCTAAGTACTGCTTGACAATAACTTGTTGATTAAACAATGTCTATTTACCAAAGCAAAGAAGTTCATTTGTCTATTTTATTCAGTAATCCTACCATCAATGCTATTCCCTAATAATACAAATGCAAGCAGAAATGCAATCTTGCAAAACTTCAGGATTAACTCCTACCACAACTGCTTTCTTCTTGTGATCGGCAAAAAGTACGATACAAATTCTCACACACTGAACGTAGGGTGTCCTACGCAACTAACTAAAAGCAGGTCCTTTGAGGCAACAGCCAGTTAATTCAGATAGATGAGACATAGATACAGTTTTATAACTTACGTATCCTAAATAAAAGCATTTTTAAGCACAGTATCTGACACATCAGAATAACTTGGAACAACACAGCCACATTTGTAAAATACAGGCAGAAGAAGCAGGTATAATTTTAAAACCAGGTGCTATAGAAAGGTCTCTTATTAATGTGGGTTACTGAAATCTGTGTCTGAGTAAGATTTTAATTACTGCCTTCCACTAGTTCCCACTGAAGGCCTAATTCTGCCATTATTAGTTGGGCAAAACTGCTTTCAAGGGAATGAATGCTGCCAATAAGAATTTTTTTTTAAATCAGGGTGATGCTTCATTTTCTTGCAGACTGCTACATGTATTTCTATTACAGTAGTGACATCTGAACATCAGTAAATGGCTTTTTTTGTCTTTTTCAATTTAGTGGATAAAATCTTTCATGTTCAAGCATACCCTTTTGCATTTAAAAAAAAAAGTTTTTATTTTCTAAATCAGTCTATTTCATGCCTGCTTTCACTTTATGTACAATAATTCATCATTCAGAAAGAATTATATTTTTATAATTGCTCTGCTTGTTGACACTAAAGAGAATATGTAAGACAAGGACTCAAACTATAATAGTTTTCCTAGTATCAGAAATAAGTATGCAGACTGCATATATCATTTACTAAATGACTGTAATATGTGCTATAAAATTGCTTCTATTTTTGTGTGTGTGTGAATAGAAAAGATTTCACATTTCAAAAATAATTGATCACTGCATTATAATTATATACTAGCAAATAGATACATGTACTATAAATACACTAGTAATACAAATATATTAGTAAATACATGTATTGCATATTTACTAGGCACAACAAAAGAACAAATGATGTCTCGATCTTCCCATTCACTCTAAAGCTTCATAGAAAGGCACCGTATAAAGGCTACACAGACTGCAATATTCCCAACAGAAAGTAATCATAACAAAAGTTTAATACATATCTGTGAACTTGTATTTGTAGGCTCTCTTAAGGAATGAAATTATTTTAAATCTAACTGCTTCATGTTCTTGTCATTACCTTTATTTTTTGACAAAGGAAAATATTTAAGATCACTGTATTACCTTCGCTGACTTCTGGTATAATTAAATTCTTCAGTTTCCTTTTCATTTTAATGTTTTTTCTTTCACTAAAATAAAACAAAACCAAAAATAAAGTGAGAGAAAGATTTTGAAATAGCTGTTTTATGTACAGGGTTTTCAAAATAACATGAAACACAAAATTAGTAATTATGTTTTTGAGATATAAAACCGACACGCTGCTGACGCCCCTCTCAGGGCCATGGGAAGACATGCTGTGAACTAATGCACTTTGGCAAAGGGACTATTTCATTTTGTATCTCCTAGTCTTCCTTCACCCCACAAATATTTTGGTTTTATTAGGAATTCCAGAAAGGAAGAGAATGCTTAACAAAACTAAACACTTTTTATCCAATACTGCATACGATGAGGTAATTTGGTCCAGAACCTCATAAAAATACTGGAATAAATGAAATGGTTTAAGTCAAGAAACGTTTGCAAAAGTTTATTAGAAAAAAAAAAGAAGAAAAAAAGGAAAAGATGTGATTACTATGATCAGATGTAGAAATTTTAAAAGTTCTTTTAAGTTAATGCAAGTCTTGGTTTCTCCACATACTAAAGTACTCATGACATACGCAATTATTCTAACAAAACAACTGGGAAGGACAGTATCACCATAAATCTAAGAAACTTTTTCTGGTACAAAATGGATAAAGGGAGGCATATGTGTCATATATATAAGGTATCCATTCAACAATTTCCCAGAATTCATTGCAGAAAAACAAAAATAAAAGGTAGTAAAATTAGCACATAATCTTAGAAAGTTATTGTCTAATCAGTAATGGATAGGAAGTGGAGCACACATTAAAACAATTCTATTTTGCATAGTCATAGAATATTTATAAAAACTTTTATTTAGACAAACACCTATCATGAACATTTTGAAAAGAAAAAAAAAATCAGAGCTCCTCACAAAAAAAGACATCGAAAATTTCAAATTAATTTCTAGCTGAGGACATCAGTATTTTTACCATAAATTAAATTTTTTCCTTTAAGAAGGAAAATATATAAAAAAGAAAAAAATCCAAAATACATAAAACACTGATTTGGCTGAGCTCTTCAAAATCTGTCAGTCAGAATGAATTTTGTTACACACTCTTCTAATTGCCTAGTAATATGTTACAACTGACAGACAAATGCTTGAAGAAAAAGGCTCTACTGCAGCGTCATATGCCCAAAACTTACTTTAACTCTGCATGCACTTATCACAAACACTTTGAATGGGTATCTTAAATATTGTTTTCAGCTATTCCTGGACAAGTGTTGCTTTACTGAACATCTTAAAATAGTCACTGTTACTAGCTGCTAACCAGGCTTACTTCATGAATGTCCCAATAATATGCCTTTTATTCCGGTGCTTATTACACTGATTTCTTTGTAATGGATTCAGATACAAATTGCAAAAACTCGTATATGAATTTACTCAATAATAACTTTAATATACTGTCTACAAGAGCAAACCTTTCCTACAGTTTAACACGTTTTTTTTTACCACTTCCCCTCTTCAGAAACCGAAAGCATGAGTCACACTATAAAAAAAGAATTTACTTTCCTTAGCAACCAGATTAAATACCCACAACTTTCTTAGAGATAACCAAAGCTTAGACTGAATAAATGTAACATTAAGAACTTTGCATAACTCCAGTGCTTAGCTAAGACAAAATGTGCCTAACCACTTATTCTATAGACCCTCGATTTTTTGTTTACTTTCTATTTTTAGCAGTATTAGATCAAACATACACCCAAAAAATTAGTTTTAAAAAGTGTGAACAGCTGACTACATTAAAATTAATACCCTTAGATCCAAACCAACATGTTTAAAACGGCTTTAAAAAAGAAAAAGAAAAAAGAAAAAGAAGCTATACCTGATATGAAAGGTACGTTTTCACCCAGTGCCAAACACTGCTATATGAGCAGTAGTGAAAAAAAAAAAACCAAGCAAACAAGAAATTAGTTGTTTTTTTTGTTGTTTGTTTGTTTTGTTTTTTACTAAAAGAATCAATCTCTCAGGTTCATTTTGTTACACTGCTTTAAGCAGCTCTAACACATCCTGATGTCTCTGTAGTGAAACATGCCAGGTTTTGGGGTTTTTTTTTTTGAAGCAGGAGAGTCACTTTTTTTTTTTCTGCACTCTTGTATGTAGGACAAACTCAGATTTGTTTCTTCTTCTTAGGGCTCCTGTTCTTTCTCGGAAGAAGACCAGGATGCCTGTCTTCTCTCTCTCTCTCTCTCTTCTCGGAATTCCAGGCACAAAGCACTGCGCAAAAGCTGCACCAATCCTTGCCGCAACTGCCTGCATAGGACTAGAGGTGGGGAGAGACCAGAAAATTCACCTCGCCCCTGCACCAGTTTTATAGATGGGAATTGCACAAATCTGCCGGAGCAAAGGGGTGAAAAGGCAGGGTGCCAGTTTGCTACACTGTGCTGCAATGATCTCATGTTCAGTGCTGTCACCCCATTTGCCCAGTTCAAATGCCTGCTCATTAAACAGGAGGAAGGAAAAAAAAAAAAACAAGCACCAAAAATATAAAAACAACTTTTATCCTTCAGACACTCAGGAGGGCAGTTCTATACTACACATCAGCAAAAAAAAAAAAAAAAAAAAAAAAAAAAACAACAAAAAAAAACCCCAAACAACCATATACGTTTAAAATGTAGTTATGAAGTATAAATATTCTGCTTATATTTTCTTTCTTTCTTTTTTTCTATCTGGAGATAAGAAGCAGAATTTATCAGGCGTGAAAGGGACAGCCTCCTGGTGGTGTGCCAAAAAAGCCAGAATAAAGGCAAAGTTGTGCTTCAAAGCTCAATCGCTTGCTGAGTCTGGCTAAAGTCAAGTATTAAGATCCACCATTTTCTGAGCCATGTAAGAAAAGAGGAAAAAAGTCAGAATGGGCACTGCTTTCCAAGTCTCCGTTGGCACCATCACAAAATCTCAGCCGTAAGGTCACATGATGCTCTGCCAAATGTGGAGTGCATTCCCATAAACCATTCTGCTGATACTGCGAAGGCAGCTATTGTCTAGTTTATACCCAAAGTTCAGCCCACTCTTCATTGAATTAGCTGAAAAACGCATCACCTTTGGGGGTTGGGAGCCATGGAAACGTCTACCTGGCAGGCTGCCCACTTTTTCTGCCCATCAACCAGAGATGGAATTGTGCTGCCTAATGTAATGATGACGAGGAATGTGAAGAGTCGTCCAAAGTGAATCTGATTCTTGTAAAGCCTGCTTCATTTTCACAGCAAACTCTGGCTTCTTGTTGTTAAAAAGGGAAGGGGGAGGAAAAAAATCGAAAAAAAAAAGGAAAAAGAAAAAGAAAAAAGAAAAGTGCCTTTCTCTTAAATGTAGCAATTAAAGGTCTAGTAGACATGCCTAGTCTGCAACTTTCCCTTATAACATACGGAAATGGTTCCCAAAATAAAGCACTTGGTATAACACAAGTTTTCTGATTTAAAGCAACACTCACTTTTCCCCCAGTTAATGTGGCATCCCCTGGACATATTTGCTCCCTAAAAGAAAGAAAAAAAGAAAAAAAAAAGAAAAAAAAAAGGAAAAGGACACAGCAGATCTCTCATCTCTTCTTTTTACCTGTCTTTATTACCTCCTCATTTTATCTAGCACAAATTACACACGTGTGGCAATACCCACTAGTAACAGTAGGGATGCAGTCCTGCTGCAATCTTGCTCAAAGCAGTCCCCTGAGAAAGCTGCTTCTGCTTCCAGCAGCACAAAACCCTTCATCGTAGCCCTCTTATCTTCACAAGCGAGCAGGACAGCTGGTTTGCAAGTTTGCAAACCATCACATTTGAGACCAGTCAGCAGCCTCCCCTCTTCAAAATGCATTTAATCCAGATTTTGTGAGCAGAGATACAATCAGGAAGAATTTATAAAAGATGCAAGTGTCTAAATAGGCTAAGTAATAGACACAACTTTTCCTGAAATTTAGATTTTACTATCTATTGTAAAATGTCACCTAAAATGTCACTTCCAAATGAAAATACCATGTAACCTAGTGAGCCACAAACACATGCCCTCCCAGCAACTAAAAACCTCATACAGAAGAATTTATCCTGGAGCTCAGCGTTGTGAACAAATGAACAAAAATCCACTCACTGTTTCTACACCACGAAGCTTAATAGCTACTGCAAAAGAGATGCTAAAAATGTGGTAATTTCTCTGATCCCCCAATTAATAAAAACGGAGCCATGGGAGGAGCCTCTATACCTATTAGCATCTGTGCAAACGCTCTCACGAAGAGGAGGTTGCATGCTAAAGAGCTTACGGCTAAAAACCGGTAAGAAAGGGCAAACAAAGTGGGAGACAACAGTCTAGAAACCGCAGCGGGAGGACAGGAAAAACCATTCCCAGGGACACTGTGGGCTGTAACTCTCTAGCTCGGCTACTTTCATGTTTTGTTTTACAGTTCTTTCCAGTTTCACTTTATTTACCTGGAGGAAATTGAAGGTTCATTACCGAAGGAAAGAAGCGTGAGAACGGGGGCTTTGAAGTGGAGTAAGACAGTTACGAGGGCGGCACAGGCCTCGGAGGGAGGTCCCGAGGCTGTCCACCAGCCCAAGGGCTGCGGGGGCTGGCTGCACCCCCAGCCGGGACTGGGGCGGTGCAGTCGGCAGACTGGCAGGCAGCATTAAAGCAGTCCCTGCCTTGCTCCCAGCAAATCCCGGAGACCTGCATCCGGGCTCTGGGGCGGGCAGGTGTGGCTGGGAGGAGGAGAGCGTCTGCGGCAGACTCTGGTGGTGGAGATTCCTGGAGCAACCAGTACGGCCCAGCATTGGAAAGGGGCCGGGAGGAGGTGCTGGGTACAACATCGGGGGATGAGAGCGACCCTGCTCTGCCAGCTGAGCCAGTGCAATTGGGATCCACCCTGCTCTGGTCAACTGCTGGGAGCTGTCTGGAAGAAGAGAAACTTGCTAACGTGCGACCCCAGTAAATCAGTCTACAGCTTAGTTCCTTTCTTTTACAGACTGAGCTTTCCAAAGTCCAGCAGCCAGAGGCTTCTGCAGTGACATAGAGTAAACTCGCCCAAATGGTCTTTTGAAGTGAAATGCCATGCTCGTAGTTTTGAATCCAGACCCTTTTCCCTGTGAGCTTAAAGCTAGCTGCCTAGGTGCTACCACTATGTGGAAATGCTGTTTGTCACTCCAGCTGTTTGCTGGAGTGACAATAATCCCACAACTTGGACCACAGGGATTGAACTGACTGCCAGGGATCATGAGCAAACTGGATGTTGTTATGCCTCAGCCATAAAAATGACATATGGTGGATTCTCCCAAAAAGATCATTGGGATTAAATAATATCTTTGAGATTATTTAAAACGAAATTAATTTCTCCAGGCTCATAAAACTCAGAAAGCCAGTTCAAATGTCTTTAGTTAACAATGATGTAGAAACAGAAACCTGAGGTTCTATTTTTATCATTTTAGTAGTTTTCTTTTTTATTTGAGCCAACAGATCAAAACAGATTGGTTGGTGGTTTGTTTGTTTGTTTGTTTGTTTGTTTGTTTGTTTTCCTGACAGGACAAGAGAGACTGAGGCTCATTTCATTCCACCTTACATTTTACTAATAACCGTAAAAATACGTAGGTCACAATACATCCATATCACAAGGATGCATCCCACAAACCCAGATGCATTTCAAACCATGGTGAAAAATAATGGTTTCGTTAGAATTGAGTTGAAACCTCCAAGTAAGCAACAACAAATTCATATCCTGTTCAAATTTACTACTATTATTAACAGTGATGGTATGTGAAAAGGATAAGGGAACAGCCTAAGTTTCAGATCTCAGAAGGCTGTTTGCCACTAATTATAATAATAGGCAGTCTGAGATGGGCAAATCTGAGCAGCAGCTTTTGAGGGATGACAGGCACAGAATCCACAGAATTTTTATTTTCCACGTGTGGAAAAGCACTTTAACATGTGGCTATCCCCCAGTAACAAGTATTCACTTCACCAGTATTCAAGAAGGATGTTAAAAAGCTGTTAAATAAATCACTTGCATATGTGCCCGACAACAATTAGAGATGTAGCTGAATCTCAAATTGCCTTGCCTATAAATTAATACAAGGGTAACACAAAGGAAACCAAAAATGCGTATCTGCAGGAATGCTTGGCCCTGTCTACCCACAGCTGGAGGAGGCAGGGAGGCCATGTTGGGGGAGGCTGCATAGGGCTGACCTCTTCACAGGAGAAGAGGGGACTGATCCTTCTTCCACTGGGGAGGCAGGAAGGGGAAGGCAAAGAGGACAGGAAATGTGGGCTGGGCTGAGGGTTTCTGCTCTGTGCCTGTAATCAGCTCCCACAGGACAACCAGCACCCCAGCCTTCTTAGGTAAATGGGCAATTTATAAGCTAACTAGAAGGGAAAAGCTGGAGTCTTTCCCGGACAATAGCAACCTGCTCAAGATGTGAGAGAAAAGCCGTGAGAGAACCAGAGAGAAATACAGCGATGCTCTCAGAATGAAGGGAGAGAGGGAAGAAGGGAATAGGCTCTTTCATATGATTGTTCGTGAACACAAAAACAAGACTAGCAAGTACACCAATTTAGTTAAAGTTAAAAGTTGGAAACACGCAAAGCAAAGAGGGCATGCACGTGCTGGACACATTTCTGAATAATTTTAATGCACTGTATGGCACAGCAGAACACAATAAAATGGTTTGGTCTGCAGATTTAATTCTCAAAGACCCCAATAGATAGAGGTGACAAAAATTATTTGCAAAACTTATGCAAATGAAAAGCTATTATCTGTTTGCTATTTTATTTTGTGATCAAATTGCAATGTGCTTTCTCTTTCTTTTTTCTTTTTTTTTTTTTTTCTGCCTCAAAGTTAACAACACCAATGTAGGAGACTTCAGCAAGATGCTTTATGGTAAGAGCCAGAGATATCATACATCAAGAATTTAACTGTATTTTTTCCCTTTCAGAAATTTTCACAGTCAGTCTTTCTTCAAGTTACTTCTCCTCTAAACTTTTCACTGTGATGTGCAACCTATTTAACTTTTGGCCACTTTGGCTGTATGGCTGGGTACCTGAACTTCACAATCTTTTTTCTTCTTCAAAAATTTTTTAAAAAAAAAAGCATGAAAAACTGTGTAAGGCACATCCAATACTCTTCTTCACACAATAAAAGTCTTCTTCACAGATGTTTTAAGAAGATCAGCTATTCCCTTAAGAGAGCAAATATTCATAAATAGCAAATATAATTAATTTAAATAGCTAATTCAGATAAGCCTTTTCCAATAACTATTCCACAGTATAAAGAAATCTCCCACTGCAAACAGGAGCCACCCTTGTATCCTTCACAGGGAAGCTCATTTGTGGTGGAATAAGCATCATGGCTGCTACGCTGAGGGAGGGCTGGTTCTTAGAGGAGCCCATAGTGAGGCCCAAGAAAAACCCAGGCTCTATTGATATTCTTGTTTCTTAAAAAAAACTTAGGCTTTTACAGGTGATCCTTCAGGCACAAAAAGATATGACTCCTACTCCACAAACAACCAAACAGTAACTCAAACAGGTAAAAATGCTGTTGTGTTATAAAATATCAAACCAAACCTGATGACAGGAAGAGCTTTGACACAGACATTTTCCTTCAGCATACTTCTTTCAGCGTCCATTTACTTCACCACTGTCACTCCAGAAACATTACAGTTCAAAGAAAGAGGTACAACACTCAATGCCATCACATACACCAAGTCTTAGACACAGATAGAAAAACATTTCTTACATTCCCTTTACCTCATTTGTCTCTTGCAGGTCTAAGAGCAAATGCAACTCAGCATTGTAATTGCCATTCATCATATAAAAAAATCAGAGCATCTATTTTTTTCCCCAAATTTAAAAGCTTTCAGCATGTCCCTCTTCAGTATGCCTAAGTATCATGGCAGTTAGATTTTCTTCCAGTTCTAAAGCCAAAGTACCAATAATTAACTTGCAATAATTAACTTGTTTTCATAAACAATTTATCATTATTGTATAAAGCATAGAACACCTGACATACAAACCCATGCTCTGTGTTAAGTACAGTGCACTGAATCGTAAGTACTGCCTTGAATTAGATAATTTCTAGATACCACCTATGTAGTTTGTACCATTTTGACCACTATCTTTGGAAACCAAAATCTGAAGATACCTTGATCTAACTCCTGGTCACTGAAGTAGGACAGCGAACATAGAGAATTAGCTAGCAAAGTGAGTAAACAGCAAATAATTCCTTATATAACTTCTACTTATGATAAATAAAGCAATGCTGTTTTCTTTCCTTTAAACCTCTTCAAGACAAGTATAGCCAGAATTGAAGCCAGGAACTGTTCAGTTCCTGACTTAGCAGCATGCTTAGTGCCTACACCTGCCCCAGTGTAACTCCAGTCTCAGTGCCCCACTTCAAAAACTGCTGCAATGCTTAGTAGATATAAGATGTACATATAAGGAACACCTTCACAACAGCAATCCTCTCCCTAGCTTCAGAATGAAAAAAATCCTCATGGGTCTGGGATCTCACAGACGTAACTCAGCAAAACCACAGATGGCTTCCTGTTCCCTACTGCCCAGCAGGTTCTGTAGCAAGGATTCTCCAGGGCCACTTAATTTTCCTAGGAGTCTTTCTTGACCTGAATATAAACCAGGAATAAAAATGATGCCTCAGCAGCGTTCTTTGTGCCATTGATTTCTCAGTCAGTGATAAACTGATTGAGAAATAAAAGTTTTTATGTTTTTACTTCATACCTTTCCCATGCCACCATGTATCCTGGCTGCTCAGAACTTAAATTTTTACACGATGTTATTTAAAAGGAATATTTTTCTTAGCTGTCTTGCTCTAAAAGTAGTCTTCAGTGCAACATGTGCTGTGTCTCACCTATCCCTTAGCTGCTATAACTGACTGCAATCTCACACCTCAGTATAGCAGAGTTCAGTGCTCATAGGCAAAGAGAGAAAATAAGTATTTTTGAAACATGCTTAATTATTTCAGGAAAGAAGTTACATATGCCTTTAGGTCCATGTATTCATACAAATCTGGACAGTACTTTCCAAAAGGCAGGTATATATATACACATATCCAAACACACTCTGCACATTTTGGCAATTTAATCACAAAAGTATAGCAGCCTGTGCATGCACTTCACTGGATTACATTCTCAGCAGTTTGAGTTCTTTTAGCTAAAAAAACCCTGGTCAGGTCATAAATCTAAGCTGAAAAGAAAGAACATGTGCGTGATAGCCCAGTGTAAGATGTGTTTTTGATTCAGCAGACTAAAGGATCAATTAGTTTTGAAGCAAAATGATTAAAATTGTATAGGGAACAGTTTTCTATATCCCACTTTTCAATTTCCTTACTGTAAATTTTTGAGTCTGAAAAATAATCTCACTCCAAACAACACAAATCTTCAAATCTAGATTTTTAAGTACTTTTATGTCAGAGCAGTTGACACCTTGTACATTAAAATGTTTTAAATATCCATTGTAGATGTTTACTACTTCAATATTTTTAGTACAAATGGCTACTCTTTCAACTTTTTTAGTTTGAATTGGCATAATTTTGTGAGTAAAACCTACACTTCAAAATAATCAACATCCTCAGATAACCTGAACAACATAGAGACGGAAGCAGGGGAGATCAAAGGCATGGAGACTTCTCAGAAGATTGAGCAGGCTATGAGTGATCAAAGGCAGGGGAGAAAGGACTCTGGATTTTAACTCCTGCTTATACTATACATGTATAATTTACAGGTTATTGAATTGAGGGGAACTATTTATACATTAAATATAGGTTATGGGCCTGTAAAGTTATTGAAAATAGAAAAAAAATACTTTGGCTGTTGAAAAAGTCTAGGCAGGATCTTCCACAATACACTTTTAATTTTCTTTTTTCTTTTTTTTCCCAAAAGGAAATAGTGCTTCCTATTCAATGAATTGGCATTTTCTGACAGAATCAAGCAAATAAAAAAGCACACTGTGGCTGGTTGGTGTCATCACAGAAGAGATAACTCACAGAAATAATGGAAAACTCATGTTCTGATTAAAGCACTACTAATTATATTAGCTTGCTTTTCAGAAGATTTAGAGCACACATAACTGAAAATCTTTATCAAATTACAGTTCCATACTATCCATGTGAAATTCAGTGTGCAGGCACATACGGGAATTTCTTTAGTTTTAGTCCTACATATTTTTGTAATATTCCTGTGTACAACCAGATTTCCTTCTACAAGACTTTTCACAGCTTAGCAGCACAGAACACTCCACAGCAATGAGACGAGCTTTCATGCAATCAGTTTAGTATCTTAGCTACCAGATCCTTGGTTACTTGGTCATTGTTCGTCTTCTCAGAATTAAATTCTGTACTGGAGAAAACATTTGCAATTAAAATTTTTCTAAAAAGAGAATCATCGCTCCTAAGTTTTGATTTGGCAAATTAATTAATAAAACTTTCTAAGAAAATCCTGAATAACTACACAGAAAATAGTTACCGAACAATATATGCACATATTCAATAAACAAATTCAACAATACACAGATTTAGTAATGATACATGAATTCATGTGATTCATGACTTTATAGCTCATTGAATTTCATGATATTATGTATCTCTGCTGCCCCATTGAATATATAACACTATGAATTTCATCTTAACATCAAATTGGGGTTTTTTCTATGGGGAGCTGCACAACAGCCAGTAATGCCATAGAGTAGCTGAAAACAAACTTGAGCTTAAGAGATGGTTCTACTTCACACTTGACAGCCAAAGCTGCTGATTTGGACAAAGGGTGATGTATTATAAATAAGCACAGAATGATTATTGAAGAACCTGAAATATGCTGAACCATTAAACAAAAGCTGATATCACAGCCTGCTGGTTACTGGTTTATAATTTTCAATACTAAATGCCTGAACAGCACAAAGGAAATTTCAGAAGACCAACAAGGGTCATGTAACTTGAAAGTGTTTTTATCTTTCCTACTAATAAGCAGAAGACCTTTATTTCTTATTCCAAAATGTGATAAGAGTACTTCAGTTCTGTTTCAACATCTTCCTGGAATTCTGAACTACCAGTAAATGTTTAAACAGGCTGTATGGAGACTTAGGGACATTAAAGGGATTTTACTTTAAATTTGTATAATGCCTAGTTCTTTGGGATCAAAGACAAGAATTTGCATTTTTTTTTATTACAACAGCAATATGTAAAGCAACCTTTGAACAAGAGTGATCCAATACAAATATAACCCTAACCCTAATGCTTTTTGATCCGTACTGGGCACATCCTGATTTGATAACTAGGAGACATTAATTGTTCCAGTGGCTCAGACGTAGAGCATCTACAGAAATGTGCACAGTGCAGGTAGATGTAACTGTCTGCTTTGCTTTCCAGAAAGACTTGGCTGTTGAAGAGGGTCAGTTTATAACACTGTCACAAGACATTTGTAATGAGGTACATTCAAAGGGTAGGCAGCTTCAGGGTATGTAAAGAGATGCTTCTGAAGATATTCTCATGCCCTCTTTTGTATATTTCTCTGACTGTAACAGGAAATTAAAGGTTACTAATCATTTAATCTATGAGTATGTTACTTTCAATTTGTTAACAGATGGTTCATTCAACACAACTTCAGTGGGCTATATCTGATTACATTTCTGCTTCCTGAAAAGGTATTTTTCTAAAACACTGTGGTAACCGGTGCTTGCAGAGCACGAAACCAAGCAACCAGATTTCTGGAATGCATTTCTGGATAGCTTTTGTCTAGCAGGAGAGAAGCAGAACGCAACATGTAGAAAACAGTGCCTTTAGTTGAAATGCAGTTAAGTTCTACAACCAGAACCTAGTTCTGTCCTCAGAGGATTAATAACAGCCATATTATTGTGAATTTAAGAAATAAACTTTCACAAGGAATGCAAATTTCCTATATGAATTTGATAAATATATACTGGATAAAATGTAATGTTGTACATAAAACAGGCAGTAGCCATGTCCTTGATCTAGTATGTCCAGTGATAAACCTTTAATTTCCATGCTCTGGGGGACAAATGGATCTGTATAACATCTCCAGGCCTTTATCATGTAAACTCTTACACTTTTGTATTGATCTTTACTACAATTGGCATTCTCACTGAAATCAGTGGAACTATCCATAACAATATAAGTAAGCATGCATAGCTCTGTTGAACATGGGAGCCTTGAAAACAAGCCATCTATAGCAGATGTTTGTTTCAGTTATGTAAATAAAATAAAAAACACAGTGCAGTAAAACTATAATTTACTGAGGTCTTTTGGGATTACCTAAACAGAAACATATAACATTAAGATGAACCAAATTATCCATCAATATGTCATCTTTCACCTCAGATTATTATTTTATGCTGGTATCTACTGACAACTTGTAGCAGTTTCAAATAAGTAGCCAAATAACTTATATATATATATATATATATATATATATATATATATATGGAGGATCTAACAAATTACCTTCTTATCTACCTGGCAATAAATTGCTTTTGCCATGAATAGGGCCTACTCATTTCCCTGAACTTCCTCCCCATTTAATCACCTCAATCTCTCTTCAAAGGTATCAGTGATGTGGATGTTTCTATGCCTAAACAAAAAGCCTCAGATCCCCAACAATCTTGGTGAATAAGCATAAGTAATACTTTGCTCTCAAAAGATGTGGCAACATGCTAGAAGTACCTAATTATGAAAAAGAAAACAAATATAGTGTTTGTATAAATTATCAGTCATAATGTAAATCCTAATCACAAGGTATTTGTAGGCCAAATTTATAATAGGAAATAATTTTTTTGCCAAACAAGACTTTCTACCATAGCACTATTTCATTCAAACATTTTGTGATTTTTATTCTGGATTTTCTTTTTTCCTGTGGAAAAAAATTATGCATCTGAAACACATTTATAATAAACCATTTAATTTCTCTTTTTTGGAAACTTCTCTCAAAATTGAGTACTTTTTGAGTCAATGTGATGTGACCAAGCATCCTATTTACTTTTGATACAGGGAAGTCACTCTCTGATAGTAACCCCTATTCTACAGATGTGTGGCCCATCCTGAGCTACTCTGTAGATGCTGTAATGCATGTGTATTGTACATAGGTATTGAAAGAACCCTTATGAAGATATTGCTTAGCACTAAAATGCATGTATTACTCTCTTGAGTACAGTGTACTGTTCCTATAGGTACTCTTGAGTACAGTGTACTCAAGACACAGAAAATGCTTCACTTCTCTCACACCCTTTCTCTCTCTCCAGAAGCCCTCCTTGGAAGGGAGAAAAGGACATAGGAGAGACTAGTATGGATCTGTGAGTGTTATAAAAAATCGGAGTTATTTATCTGAACTTTGTGTCATTCCCACAGTACTATGAGAAACTGCTACTGAAAGAATACTCACTTCAGGAGAGGAAAGATAATTGATAACTTGCTGCAAATTAAGAGCTCTGCTGTTCAAAAAAGTAGATTCTACTCCTGATATCAAGTTGCATAATGTAAATCATAAAGTTTGCAAAAACGTTTAGGCAGCAACCATACAAGTTTCAGGTAAAATCACACAGTGAGTTCCTATTGGTACTAGTCACACATGATGCTTAACAACAGAGGCATTTGCCTGTTGATAATATGCCCAGATGTGAATACTTTGCTGACCTACAGTCTGAGTCAAGCTGGACTATCCATATTTTTCACCTAAAAGTTACAAATTACTTATTTAAACTCTTAAATATCTCATGTCACTCAAGGCAGTAAATAATGGCCATTACAACTAGAAAAATATGTGGCTTTGCCTTTCCAGGATTTGTGAAAATCAGATTATTTGTCATAAATTGATTTACGTAAAAAAAGAGCACAATTTTTATACAATATGTGGGTCCAAATTTGAGCCCTGCGCTGTTTTCACAATTAAAGTCTTCAATAGGGCGAACACTGAGATTCCATATTCTGTGCTCTTTCCAGTTGAAGAAAAAGTTGCAAAATTAAACACTCATTTGCTATTTGACATAACTCAGAACTGTGTAATGGCCATGACAAAGACAGTTGCAACATTTACAAAATAACAAACCTGTGACAAAAATAATGGCAATGCAAGGAGATCCTGTTCTCAATGTGCTTCAAGCCAATTTTGCAGTTGAGAGAATTGTAAGTAGTTAGATATGGATTAAAATTAAATTAGCAAGACATTTTAATGTCTGATACTGATGAAGAATTATTCATTTAATTAGCTGGGCATTTCTTTAACACAAACAGTGCACAGATATTTTTAAAATACATATTTTAAAGATTTTCTTCAGAAACTCTTTTGATCACTTACACAGTTAAACCAACTTAAAAGCAAATTTTCTTGGACCTTCCTGCAGAAGCTGGTACAAAAATACATCAGGATTGCAAAGGTTTTTAAAATATAATATTTATTTTTTTAATAGAAAAAGTCCCTTCGTTTGTTCTCGATATTTTTTACTCCATAGTCTTCTAGCTTGTGTTTGGTTATTTTTAGAAGCCTCTCAGCACCTGACTGTTTATATATTTTCAGCTTGCTTTTTTCCAAGTAATGAACACAGGTTTTTGGTTTTTATTTTTTTTTTAGCTTACTTGTATTGGCCTATTTGTACTCACTTTTGTACTCACTTGAATATAGTCTGAATTCAGGTTGTCTAGGTATCTCCTCAGCATCGCACAGTAAGAACACAAGGTCTCAGGCTGCCCAGGTACCAGCAATCTTTGCGGAGTGCGGCAACTTTACGAAAGGGAGGGTTCTATAAAACTCCTACCCTGGAAACAATCTCACAGAAGAGCTATAAAAACACTATATTTTAGAAACTTTGTTCCTTTCCAAATTAAATATTAGGTTGATTAAAATCCAATAGTAAAAAATACAGCCTTTTTTAATAGGCTGCTATATCTTTTAACAGTCTGTCTGACATTTCTAAACTACTCTTGAAATAGATGCCAACCTTAATGGATCAAATGGCAACCTCTTACTATCCTTAAAGTCTTTGCAGGGTCAGCAAGACATGTATATGTGCTCTCCTTCACCTAACTGGATATCATTTTCATAATTACTGTTCTTTTCCTCCTCTTTTATTTAACATTACCACATGCAGAATTTGTTAACTTATAAGCAAGTTTTCCACAGCTTTCCTATTCCTCCTTCCCCTAAGTCTGCAGGAATCATCATGCAATAGCAGAGCAGTAAGCAACACATGCTAATCCCGTAGTTTAATGCATCACCAGAAAGTAATCAGATACTATGATGATAAGAGTGGTGGTATAGTAACCTATATGGAACAAAGTATTCTCATTGTTCATTTTTATCTCCTCTCCCAGTCTGGATTTCTGTGCTTTAAGGGAACTTATTTCCCAGGAGTACATCTACAATGTACTATTTAAATGACAGTATGGTTAACATGAATTCCTTTACTCTGAATAATCAAGTCTATTATATTGATAATACTGTACAACTTCTAGGAATATTTAATTGCCAATCAAATACTTAACCACACAGATACCTACTGTTTATTTTAATGTACGGTTAAAATAATCTCCTTGTTATTGCTAAAATGCTATGTGGGGAAAAAAAAAATAACCACCACCAAACCTCTATAAATCAACAAAATGTTTTGTTTGGATTAGACCTGTCCACTTGCTCCTTCTAACTTCAGTTTACCTCTTCCTTGTGGAATATAACCTAATCTAAGCACTTTCTTACTCGTTTTTTGCTTTTCTCTTTTCCAAATGTCACATGTATTCAATTGTCAATATTTCTATGAATTTTTTACTTCTCCTGATATCAGTCCTTACTCTTGCTTCCTCATTGAAGTATAAACACAGAAACCTCAGCAGCTCTATAATAAAAAAAATTGTGTTTTGCTGAATCAAGACTTACAAAGATAAAATTTTATCATAAGTTATAAACTTCTATCTATATCTTACATTTGGTTTGTGGGATTTGGTTTTGGGTGTGGAGACAGTGTTCTCACAGGAAAATTGATATTTGGTACATGAGCTCTGAATAACTCCAAGGGATACAGCAAGGCCATGAGAGGCCCAAGGAAGCTTAAGCAAGCAAGATAAGAAGAAGCTGTAATTCACTGAGTTATGAGAACTGTGGACTGTTGGCAAGCGTTTGAGGTCAAGTTCTCACACCTGTGCTTAACCAATTATATGCTAGTCACTAAAGGTCTTCAAGACAAGTATCCAATCATGATATGCCAAATTGCTGTAGGTGTGTGTAAGCAACAGTATATAAGGAGTTAATGCTTTGCAATAAATGGCTTTTTGTCTGATCATATTGATCTCTGACTGAGTCCATTTCACGGCATTTGGGGTTTTGATTGTTTTGGGATTTTTTTCATAAGTGCAATAGTCAAAATCATCATAGAATGGTTAGGCTTGGAAAGGACCTTAAGATCATCTAATTCTAATGCCCCGTCCCATGGGCAGTGATGTCTCATGATAGACCATGTCGTCCAAGTCTCTGTCCAACTAAGCCTTATATACATATTTTATAATTGTTTGTAAAAGAATATTTTTCTTTGGTTTTGTTCCAAATTGTATATTTTGCCCGGATAAAGATAAAATTCAATCATTTCAAGTGTGTAAGTGAATATTGAGCCTGCTTATACTTCAGATGTTAACCTACCTAACTATATTTTCATAATATTGCCATTATAATTACATTCATTATTAGTACAGGCTTATAGCCAGGCCAACTAACACTTCTGATCTTCACTGCCAGTAGATTTCCTAATTCAGGACTTCTTGTCATGTTGTGATTTTAAACTATGAATGTTTTTATACAGTTTGTCTAAATGAATGCACATGAACTGTAGCCTAGAATGATGGTTTCTGTATATGTGAACAGAAGATGAAGCTGTTATGAAGTCAACACACTGGAGGGAATGGATGCCATCCAGAGGGACCCTGACAAGCTAGAGAGGTGGGCCAGCACAAACCTTATGAAAGTCAACAAGGCTAACTACAAGGTGTTGCACTAACTACAGGTTGGGTGGAGAATGGATTGAGAGCAGCTCTGAGGGTAAGGACTTGGGGGGTGTTGACTGATGAAAGGTTCCACACAGGTTGTCAGTGTGAAGTGTCTGGTGAAGCATGTTACATATATGGATCTTCATTTACCTCTCCTACCCTCTGTAGTTAGAGATGCTCATGGACATAGTAACTTTCCTGTTACTACCCATCAAAAAGGGAAGGCTGATATTATCACAGGAGCATGCTTTTAGATCTTTCAAATGTTACCAAGATTCAGCAAGAGCTGTGACTGCTTATAGACTCTGGCAGTTCATCTGCCAAGTGTGGAATTCTGGCATTTAAATCCAGCTGTTAAGAACTGAAAATATTCACAAACTAAGATAAAGAGAAAACATAGTGTGAGATAGGCAGGGGTGGGGAGTAGGAGGGTACAGCCTACCTGTGCTTGACACTTTTTAATATTACCATGGCTACTTTTTAAAAATATGAAGCAGCAGAACTAAGGTTTTAAAGATGCATTGCAAGTGATTATGGGAGTGTGAACTAACTCACTGATAAAATTCCATGGAGGAAGAAATCTACCATTCTTACTTAACAGTGGTATTAAAATGGAGGTTTAGATGACTTGGGAGGTATCACCACCACCAAAACCCGAGCACCTAGAATCTCTGCTTTCTTTACAAAGTGAGTGACAAGATTGTAGGCATAAACATAATTCTGAAGTGCAAGTGAAAGCAGGATACAGTATGAGCTATTAAGCCTTTTTTAAAATATACTGCTTAGGGGCAAACACATTAATGCTGTATGCTAGAAACAGCAAAAGCAATTCATAATCTACCTCACAGGAAGAAATACTTATTAAAAATATGTCTTTTAGGTGCAGTTTGAAGTGTATAAACAGTTTTTAAAATGTTGAGCACAATATAAATGCAGATTATGCAAGTTTCTACTAACCAAAAAGCCTAGTCACAGAGTTATGACAACTTTATGACATCTAACCATCATAGCAAGAGAAAACATGGAAGAGATGGCAGGTGGGAAGAAGTACTTGATATTCGAGGGAAAATATTAATGGATGTGTCTAAAATGTAACTGCCTTTTAACATGTCATGCTTAGGAATATTTGCATAATGTTATCCTTTAAATTGCTGTGTACATATTAATTTTGCAGTGTCACTCTCAATAAGTCTGGCATCTGTACATTCAATAGGCCCCATCTAGCACACTTGCATCTCTCTATCACAGACATTCAGAGTCTCAGTTGAGGAAGTGGCTCTAAAGCAAGTCCACCCAGACAGGCATGAAGAAACATCAATTTGTGGAGAAAAACGGAAAGCCCCCAAACAAATCATGTCCTAGGAAACTGTGTCCTGCAATGTGAAGGAATGCTCTAAGGCACCCTTCATACTTTCCCCACCTAAATTCTTTCTTAAATTATTTTTCTTCCTCTGGATAAACCGTGTTACATGTGTACTAGAAGTTCGTACATAAATATATACATAATAAGCATCAATGAATGAGCTGCAAAAGAGCTGGAAAAGGTGTACAGAACAATTTAGAAATAGGACTGAGTAGTTTAAAAAGAGATGAAAAACTTCAGTGAGGAAGAATTATGAAGCAAAGCATATGCTCTACATATGTCCTTAGTCCTTGGTGTTGCATACTTCCTAGCACATATTTTTACCTCTTCCACTCTGCAGTTCCCACTTTTCCGTAAGTACATCATTAGATACATGTGAAATGTTGGCTGTAATTTTTTTTCTGTTTTAAAAAGATTATGCTTATTCAATAGCATAATATGAATATAGAATATGTTTATTCCAAAAAGAATATGAATAGGAATAGGATATACTTATTCCAAAACCCCACAAAGCTGTATGTGTCTAGTTTTGTTATCAATGTGAACAAAGACTTTTTCATTAGATGGTAGCATTTTGGAATTTCCATCTGCAGTGGAAAGCAGGTATTGCACCACAAATCTCGTGAACTCAGGCTGACATACACATGAGCTTTTTCTTGCAATACATGAGACACCATTAAAGGCAACAATACCTTGCAACAGTTAAGGTTTCTATTCTGTTTACTCTTAAAAGCATGAAGAAAAGCTTACAGTCACAGAGTCTCAAGGAGACTAAGACCTACCTATGAGTATGCATTCATAGAATCATAGAACAGTTAGGACTGGAAAGGACCTCAAGATCATCTAGTTCCAACCCCCCTGCCATGGGCAGGGACACCACACTAAACCATATCACCCAAGGCTTCATCCAACCTGGTCTAAGCACAGTCATTTTCTAGCAGGCCCTTGCTACATTCAGTCTGCAGAGTGATATTAGGAAACAGATTTAGACATATAAATCTGCCATTTCCTAGCTTTCATATGTTTCACTTTGTAACATAAGTAACTTCCTTAGAACATAATTTCTTTATAGTATAGCTTCGATTCAAGAAGAATGAGATGTACTTGCTAAAAAGCTTTTTGTTTCCATCGTGAGTTAATAGGATACAAAACTTCGGAACATATTACTGTCTTAATACCAAATTGCCACACGAAACTATAATATAACAACTGGTGTTTCCAGCAGGGCAGTTGTAAAAAGGCTGGAAAATATTTTAACTCATTTTTAGCGAACCTTTCCTTCTTACCCTTTCTAAATTTTTCTTCCGGATTATTTGCTTAGTTGCATTCCAGTAGATCAGAAAACACAGCTCTCAGTAGTGTGTAAAAACTACTCCCAGAGAGGGTCAGAAAGATGAAACTGTTGATAAATCTAAAGGTGGTTGTAGATAAGCTGTTAATTTTTGCTATATATTAGGAAAATAAAGCAAATAATTTCAGATATAAAAGATGCAGTAATAAAAATAACTTCTTGAAGATATCAGTTCAAAATACAAAATAATACTACTGGCATATTTAGATAAATTTTCCCTTGAATGTTCCAGGAAATACTGCTTATAAATAAAGCCTTTGGATGTATGACGGTCTTAAAGATACTGTAAAACATGAAACAAGTTAGTATCTCACCCAGTTATTTTGATAAAATGCCAAAGCCACAACTGTTATAGTTCTAATGCTCCAAGATGAGGTTTGTAGTTCACAGCTCCTGTAACTTCTGACATATTTTTGTTTGGAGGTATTTGAGGAAAAAAAATAATTACATACACTATCCTATTCTTACCTGCCTGACTAGCTTTTAAAAGTACGGTTGAAGCTCTACAGAATTAAGTTGGTGAGATGTTTCCTCTGAAATACTCACATAGTCTACTTCAAGTGATAGATAATTTATGTTTCATTTGTCATTTCCTTACAAATCCAAGAAAATGTAGGACAAAGAACAAAGGTGTAGTAGACAATTGCCTTAAATACTTGCTTTTAAACTGTCTGCATTTAGAATAATTAAGTAGAAAACTACTTTTTTCATGCTTCCTTCTACTGTAGTAACAATCATATGAGTATTACATAAATTACAAGATTTAATGAAAAAAAGACTGGATTCTTACTTCTGAGTCTCAGTTATACTTGCTTTCATAGGCATAGTTGGAAATACCCAAGAGTTTGAAGTTAGAACAAGTCTTTGAAAACCTCTTCTGTAACTAACAAGGCTACAAAGTTAAACAGAGCATGAAAGGAGGAGTTCTTTCATGCACACATTCAACAGCTGAAGCATGAACAAAATTATCAAACTGTTCAATATGGATGGCAAGAGAAAATAGTTGCCAAGTTTGCTGAGAGCCTGACCCTGACCCTGCAAGTGGCCTCCTGTGCTTGCATGACGATCTGTTAAAATCTGTCTTGTCTAAAAACAAGGCCTTTCTCTGTCTGGCTGTAGCACCAAGACTGGAGCCTATATATGTATTTACTAACAATTTAGTATGTAAGCTTTCCACACAGAGTATTCAAAATATTTAAATCGGTTAGTTAGTTAGCTGGAAGTTCTATATAATTAGACTTTTCTAGGTCTACAGGCATAGCACAAAGAGAGACACTGTATATTCTACAGACTTTAGAACCTATTATTCTAAGGCTTGTATTTAATTTCAAAAGATCATGAACAAAACCCTTATTTTCCTTTAAGAAAGACAAAAAGAATGCTTACTGGTAGATCTACTTGAAGAGACACAGGGATTTGAATCCTGACTTCTTGGATATACACAGTTGGCCAGGACCACAGTCCCAATTCGCTAACAAATGCTCTCTAATCAGCTTTCTGTATGATATGTGTAGCACACACAGCTTTTATTCTTCAGGGGCAGCTCTCCCAGACAAGGTGAGATCTGCATAGGATGGGTTTGATCCACTATTACTAAAGTTGTGGTTTACCTGTGCAGGCACATCATCTCTCCCAGCATGCACAAAATGCATGATCAAAGTAAGGAAGAATTTCTGATGATAACCTCATGTTGGAAAAGGCATATATATGTGTTACCACCCTCAAGAAAGTCAGTCCATATTAGCAAAAACTTTGGAGATATTTCCCATCCAAGTCAACTGCAGGACTTAGCATAGCTGCTACTATATACAAAGGGAAAATGGGAGTGAATTTAGGACTAAATAAAACCACCACAAATGAAAATTTATAGATAAAGTTAACAGAAGTTCTGGGGACTTCTGTTGGGACAAGAGGTAACTGCCTCAAGCTGTGTCAGAGGAGGTTTAGACTGGGTATTAGGAAAAATTTCTTCACTGAAAGGGTTATCAGGCACTGGAACTGGCCAGGGAAGTGGTGGAATCAACATCCCTGGAAGTGTTCAAAAGATGTGTAGATGAGGCCCTAAGTGATATGGTTTAGCAGTGGACTTGGCAGTCCTGAGGTAATGGTTGGATGATCTTAAAGGTCTTTTCCAACCTAGTTGATTCTATGATTACTGACATAAACTGAATAGAAATACCCTCTTAGCAAACTGAAATGCCACATTAGTTATAGTGAGATCCAGAAGCAATCTTTTTATAATTATTTGTACTAAACTCCTTCGTATTCTTGCACACCCAATCTGAAAGAGAAACAGTACTCCTGACAAATGGTTTCATTTAAAGCCTCTCTGAAAACATACACATTCATATATTTTTGTCATTGACTAAAACAAAGGGCTCAGAAGAACAATTATTTACTTCTGGGCATTATAATAAATATCTCTGAAATAAATTATTTTCAGTAGTGAAAACTATTAGCACATGCATGAAATTGCATTCTTTTAATAACAATACTGTCTTTTAAAGGACATTTTGCTCTTGCCCAGAAATACATGGAAAGCTGAGTATGGATGCATGCAAACTCCAGCACCTAGTCGAGAATCTGTTTTTGTTAATTATTCAGGGACAAACTGAAATGATTTAATCTGTCTTGCTTCTGTAAAAAACTCAGCCTTGTGCTCAGAAACAAGGACACAAGTTTATATCATACAAGACCTCAAAATAACAATACAGAAACTGGGATGAAACCTCAGTATTCCAGTACTGGGTCTTTGAGAGAGGTAAGACCAGGTGTTTCAAAGGAGGTTTAAGTGAGACACAATTAATAGACAGTCATAGGTTTGTTTTATTCTAGCTTTTATACCTGTGGTTTATAGTTTGCTTGCGAACAGATATCTACATGTATCTGAAACCTGAGTGGAGAGTGATTAGCTGAATCCCATAGTTTTGTTCAAGCATAACACCAGCAACCACATTTCCTGTGTGAAAACTGTGAATTCAATTTTCACTTCCAGTGACTGTTCCTTATATCTTCCTCTGTGTCCGCCAGTAACTTGATGTGCTAGAGTAGTCCTAACTTGCTAAAATTTCTGAAAGAGGCTCAAGCACTCTTGTAGTATTAAAAACCTCTCAGTGAATTTTCTTGCCAGTTACCAGAGCTATTCTGGCATATACTTTAAATATTTTTTCCCAAAATACTTATTTAGGTTTTATTTAATATTTCCTATAGACCCCAAATTCACCCCTTGTAATGAAAATATAAGGTGACACCAGTAGTTCTAAAGCGCATGAAATGCAGACTTTAAATGAAAGAATTAAAAAGTCATCATTTTCACGTTGCATTTTCTATGTCCATATAGAAAATTTCTGGTCCACAGTCTGTATACCAAGCAGGGTTTTAAAGCCTCTAGGAATACAAGTAGGCTTACAAATTTCAAAATACAGCTTTTCGTCAGGGACCTAATTCTTGTAAGTTTTGTTGTTTACCATATGTACAGAAAATTCCATTATTGCACAGTATTGGAATAGCAACCCAATGCCTCAGTCACTATGCAATCTTTCAGGCTCACAGCACCCTATGCCAGAAACACCAACAGAACACGAGGCTCATCAAACTCATGAATAATCTGGAAAATACTTTGATTTATGTTTTAAATTGGTTGAGAGATCTAAAAGGTGACAACTCAGCTCCAATTTCATTACCAGTAGAAAAGATCAGCATTGTCCTCAACATCACACATATGCTCCCTTACTTCATCACAGACATGTTCACAAGATGCAATCCAATTAGTTCATGGAAAACGTGCAGAATACATACAAAGACATATTACATCCATGGAGCAGGACGATCTACTATAGTTCATTTTTCCTACTTCACAAAGGCTACAATCAACACCATTAAGTACATAAAAAGCCCATAAATAAAGCCAGTAGGGAGAGCAAATGTTTTGTAACTATGAAACTTTTTTTGGAGGTCGAATCTTTGCCTTTGGACTCTTTTTCCTAAAAAATGTCATTGACTGACAGATATATTTTATCCAGAAACATAGACTAGGAAATCTTTGGGAGTGAGGATGCGGAATAAAAGGGTATGGAAAGTACAGGGAAGAGGCAGGGAGAAAATAGTTATTCACTAAAAATGCAGTTTAGATGATGCAGATGGATTTGACTTCATTCTTTTAATAAAAGAAAATGTTTGTTCTTTTAAAGATAGGTTTGGAGTAATCTGACTGAATTAGACTGGGGTTTGCTCCAGAAAAGTGATGAATGATACTTACGGAAAGAAAGAATGTTTAAAAAAAAAACTTGTTATTTGAGCCATAATTATTTATTTTCTTAGATTTCTCATATTGATGAATAACCAATTATTATTCCAAACCAATCTAAGCATTACAATTTCATGACAGTTGATACCTGATGGCAAATGCCATAACAAGCTCTTTAGGAGACACTTTGATATAAGAAGCAGAATAGAGTTTGTCAACAGCCGTCCTTTTGCTAGAGCTGTTAAAATTCTAATATTAACAGGGTTTTTTTTGTTTATAATAATATATTGCAATGTTTTGAATAAAATACCTTGAAAAAATTTCAAGCCTGAGCAATGAACTTTGGAGGAATGATTAATTAAGACATATTGAAGATCCGGAAAAGATGGCCCAGATTTGAAAAAAAAAAATAAAACATGAAAAATGCAGTTTTGTTCCTTGATTATTATTTCTTTGTCACCAACCTTTTAGTATCAAATGCTTTTGAAAAGTCCTCAAGATTAACATTTGAAATCACTAGGTGTTTTTTATTCAAGATTTCCCTCCCTGCTTCAGGACTGATTGCAGACTAATTTTCAAGCAAAATCCAGGAATATCAAACAAACGGAACCCCAAAGACAGCACCAGTTGAAGTCTACATCTTGTTTTTAAAGGAAATAAAGATATTGGGAATAGTGGGTTTGAAAAGAAGTTTTGAGAAGATCTAATGGGAAGAAATTTCTCCTTGGTCAACTGGTATTGAGAAAGCTTTCTAGGTATTGACAGCATCACAGAAAAACTGAATTATAAGAATTTAGAATGATGAGGAGATTATAAGGGACCACCTCATCTAAAATAAAAATGAGGTTAAAACAGTACTGATAAAGTGTTAAAACTATGGTACAATTCAGCATGAAACAAAACAAAGACTTTGCATAGGAACACCATGTTCTTATTTACTATTTGTCTGTATTTAGTTATTTTAACCACGGCTAACATGAGTCTATTGAAAGGCACAAGAACTTTAAATATAAGGCAAACCATATCTGTATACTGTAAAAAAGATATTCCATACAAAACAATATATTTAATATATTTTGTCTGCCCTTTTCTTTCCCAGCAAGGTATCTCATCACTCTGTAAGAAGTGTCAAAAAATTATCAAATTGGGTGTAGGCAATGTTAAAGCTTTGCTTGATGCAAATTATATCACCCAACTCTTTCATTAAAACTCATAACGATAAAAGAGACAGCCAAAAAAAGTGTTTTCTGCAAATTGTAACTACAGCATACCATGGCCAATCAAACTGGAATCCCACTGGTAAAGCATACAAGCCAGCCTACCAACCTATGCAAAGTAAGATTGTAATTTGATGCTTCACATTCAATTTTTGGTAATTAGGAAACCAGACCATTAACTTCAATTTCATTAATTTCATACTTGCATTTTACTAATTTCAGATCTACAGAAATGGTGTTCATAAATTTCCAAAGCCATATCCACTTCCCAACAACTACTCTAGTTTTGCTGTGCCATTCCCTGTACGGTTAAAATACCATCTCTGGAGCTCATATCAAACAATCCTATTTGCAATGCTGATATTCTGGTAGGTACAAGGATGCTGACAGCACCCAGCAAAAAAAATCCTCAACTTGTAAGTTTTTGAAAATAAACAAATATTAACACAAAGTGTGAGGAAACTAGGACAACAAGAGAAAAGATGGAGTTACACAATAAAATTCTTTCCATAAAGTTTCTTTATGGAAAATAAACTTTTGTTATTGAAAATTACAGAACTCTGAATATTTCAAAATTTATAACAGATGTTGCATATGTTCTCCAACAACATAGAACACCTATCTCTCAGAATTAGTTGCCGAATAGCTGGAAAACTTTTTAAGAAAAAACCTGTGACTATGCATACTTGCTTACCTAGTCTGTTAAACAAAATTCATCGGCGTAAGCAGAAAGTTTTGCAAAATAAATCTGTAAAAGAAAAAAAGTTTAATTATACTTTATTTTTCTTTCTCATATTTTGATGACAAATTAGTAAATAGTGGTTACTATTATATAGAAATTGCAAGCAAGAAAATCATACTAAACAAAAATCTTCTTTAAATATATTAAGCCACTGCTTTCCGAAAAGTCCTGAATGTGTGGCAGGATTACATCTTTAAACAATAGTACTAAAACCATTAGGCATACTATACTGCATGCTGTTCAAAAGGATTAAAGGTATCTTTTGTATCTCTTCATTCAAATATGACCATAGCTATCTTTATTTCCTTAAAGGTTACTCAGATTTATAATGCATCCATCTCGTTAAAAAAAAACATGTATTTCTCATTAAAAGTTTTTCAGGGCACTTAAATACACAGAATTCATTTGTTTTTTGCAACTTTTCACATAAATATAGTATGAAAAGAACATTAAGAATGTCATATGATTGACAGAATCATCAGAAAATGCCAAATATTAACCTGCCTGTGTAAATTTTATTTCTTCATGAATATGAGTAGAGAATATGCCATAATTGTTAATTGCTTAGTCACTATTATTTCTCCATGGGAACTCCTCTTCATTCCTTGTAGAAAAAGACATTCAAAAATTTCAAGTACTGGTATTTTGTATGAATTTAATTGTTTAACATGTGGTCTGGATAGACATTCATTGAGTAGCATTGAAATGCTGACAAAAAACCTGCAGTATTTTGCTATGGTCTATACACTGTAATCATGATTGTTTTGTCTGTTTTTCAAACACTGTACAACTCAAGTTCAGCAATTTTTTTTTTTTTTTAGGAATGACATTGTCTTAGTGATAAGAGATCAAGCTGAAAAGTGAATTCTTAATTAGGGTCACATGAGCTCAGTTTTTTTCACAGGACTCAGCATCACGTAGCACTTTATAGATTTGGGTTACTGCCCACAATGATTTCAGTTAGTGACATAATCATCAAGCATATTGCGAATTAGATGACAAACTGAGGCTACAAACATGGGGAACACGGAATTGCTGACCATTTCTAAAAAAGCTCTTGAAAAAGACTATGTAAACACAGAAAGATGGTGCTGTCATCTCTCTTCCATTTACCATAGACAGCAGTTTCTGGCATATGGAACATATATGATTTATTGGCAAACATGCCTTGCATTTTTCACTAAAAGAGAAGCCAGTGGCCATGTTGCTGAGAATTTTGGCACAGAACAATGAACAGTAGTGAGAACAGGTAGAGACAAACTGCACACCCTGTCAGATAAGCCCAACTATCGATAAACCCTAGAGTGTATGCTGCTAATAAAATATAGTTTCCTCTTGGTTATACTATCATCCTTCTGATGCAGTTAGTTTATCTTAATTTAAAAAAATGGGATTTGTGTCAAGCAACTTTGAGTTAAAAGCGTCATATCTGCACCATTTCCTTAGCCATCTGCCTGTCTGTGACTTTTGAGAACAACTGTCTTATTTCAGAAAGATTTAGCATAGGCCTTATCTTTCTAGTCCAAACTGCAGTCCTGTTACTGGGTTTTCAAGATTTATCATGGGATGTATCTTCCTAGTCCAAAATACAGTCCACTAACGCTGGATTTGCACCACTGGACCAATGTAGCTGTTCAGGTAACTTTAAACAAACCAGTTCCTCTGCTCAGAACTAATAGCAGGAAAGTTTTCAGCAGTTGAACAGCAAGAGACTTTGAGCAAATGTAAAAAGAGTGAAAAGATGACTGATGATAGGATTAAAGTGTCCCGGTTTCAGCTGGGATAGAGCTAATTTTCTTGCTAATAGCTGGTAGAGTGCTGTGTTTTGGCTTTACTCTGAACATTGGAGTGCAAACTATCTCTCCCTGTTAGACTCTTGTGTAACCTTTCAGTAACAGCATGATACACGTGAAAACTAGCAAGAGTAAGTGGGTTAAAAGCAGACTGGGTGTTTATCTTGAACACATCTCAAAGCTGTGATGGACACCCATCCTTGCTGATGCAGACATCAATGCCAGCAATCCTGTATCAGCCAAAAGCTCTGAGCATGACCCTGCTCTGGAGGAAACAAAGGAATATTTTGCATCATCAGCTCTGCTTCCTTCATTAATTATGCCACAGCCTCTTTAAGAACAACAAAATGTTGCTCATCTCTCCTTATTCAGCTTATTTGTGTATTGTTAAGAAAAAGTAACTTGGATTCTTTACCTTCCAGTGAATCACAAATAAATTACAATCCTGACTCTCACTGGAGGATAAGCCATCATGAAGTCCAAGCAGGAAATGAAGCAAGTTTCCCTTCTAGTTTACAAAGCTTGCAAACACCAGCTTCTTTTCAAACCAAGCACGTATGAGATGATATAAAAAGCATAAAGGTACCAAGACAATTATCATGCAACTCTAAAGATACGTTTTTTACAGTCACTTTTCAGAGGAGAACAGTGTTGTTATTCGCTTTTTATCCATTAAACGTTTAATAGTAATCCAATTTTATGTGTATTAATTTTAAGTCACTTATAACGAGATTTTGCAAAAAGTATTGATTTCAATAGGAGTTAAGGGCTAAATATTTTTATATGGACCCATAGCCTTCATCTTATTAAATCTCTACATTTATTGTGTGCTCACAAATAATTATAAAGTAGGCATTATTTAAGAAAAAACTCAATAGCAAGAGAAAAGCTTAATTAACAAGGAATTCAATTCAATTATGGAAGTTCAGAAGTTGCCTGAGGTTGTGTTTGCCTGCAAATCACTGGGGGAAGATGAAAAGGGAAGAATTTGTTTCATGCCTACTTCCAAAGTATTATTTTCATTTCAGGTCCACATTATTAATAATTAAAACCTGCAGTATTAGGACTTCTTCAAAGTTACAGATTAGGAGCAAAGATGGTAAAGACACCATAGTCTGCCTGGACTTGTGCAAAGCTTTCGACACTGTCCCACATGACATCCTTGTCTTTAAACTGGAGAGACATAAATCTGATGGATGGATCACTCAGTGGCTAAGGAACTGGCTGGTTGGCTACACTCAGAGAGTTGCGGTCAACAGCTCGATGTTCAAATGGAAAGCAATAATGAGTGGTGTCCCTCAGGGGTTGGTGTTGGGACGGATCCTGTTCAACATCTTTGTTGGTGACATGGACAGTGGGACTGAGTGCGCCCTCAGCAATTTTGCTGATGACACCAAGCTGTGTGGTTTGGTTGATACGTTGAAGGGAAGGGATGACATCCAGAGGGACCTTGACATGCTAGTGAGGTGGGCTGATATCAAGCTCATGAAGTTCAACAAAGCAAAGCGCAATGTCCTGCACCTGGGTCAGGGCAATCCCAGGTACAGCTACAGGTTGGGCAATAAGGAAATTCAGCACAGCTCTGAAGAGAAAAACTGCGGAGTGTTGGTTGATGAGAAAATGAACATGAGCCAGCTTCAGTTTGCGCTTGCAGCCCAGAAATCAACCATATCCTGGGCTCCATCCGAAGGAGCATGACCAGCAGGTCAAAGGAGGTGATCCTGCCCCTCTGCTCGGCTCTCATGAGACCTCACTTTCAGTATTGTGTGCAGTTCTGGTGTTCTCAACATAAAAAGGACATGGAACTGTTGGAACAAGTCCAGAGGAGGGCCACGAGGATGATCAGGGGACTGGAGCACCTCCCATATGAAGACAGGCTGAGAAAGTTGGGGCTGTTCAGCCTGGAGAAGAGAAGGCTGCGTGGAGACCTCATAGCAGCCTTCCGGTATCTGAAGGGGGCCTACAAAGATGCTGGAGAGGGACTCTTCATCAAGGACTGTAGTGGCAGAACAAAGGGTAATGTTTAAACTTAAACAAGAGAAGTTATGGTTAGACATAAGGAAGAAGTTCTTTACTGTGAGGCTGGTAACACACTGGAAAAGGTTGCCCAAATAAGTGATAAATGCTCCATCCCTGGCAGTGTTCTTGGCTAGGTTGAACAGAGCCTTGGGTGACATTGTCAAGTGTGTGGTGTCCCTGTCCAAGGCAAGGGGGTTGTAACTAAGTGATCTTAAGGTCTTTCCCAGCCCTAACCATTCTATGAGTCTATAATTCTACGATTCTATGGTTGACTGTGTTTCTGGGGATCTTTATTTAGCAGTGCCACCATCAGTGCCAGGGTTAGCCCTATCAATAGCTAAAAAGCAAGAGATTGGGGTTCTTGTCTAAACTCTTGTATGTTTGTAGATCATTAATCTGGATTTTCTGGCCCTAGTCTTACAGATGTCAGTCAGGTCAGCACAGATAACGCTGGAACGTACAGCTGCATACTCACTATGTGGCTGAGTTGCTGGCTGGGCTTAAAGCACGACAATGCCTAAATGTCTTCCCTCCAATTCCATGCCCATTTATGTGTAAACACAAAAAGGAATAAGAACAGAAGGCCAACAGAAATGAACACTGGCTAATTAAAGTAAGGATTTTTTAAGCACTAAAAATGACTTTAATTTTATAGACAGCAAACATGGCATAAAACATCCTCCAGCTAGCAATGCAAAGTCAACATATAGAAGAAATTAGTCTATACATCTGCCAAAGAATGCCCAAAAAAATCTGGGGAGACTGGGATTTCTGTGATCAAGGTATTTCAGAACAACATTGCCGTTGTGGTTTAAATCAAGTCCACACACAGCTTGTTCACTCACTCCCCCCCCTTTGCTCCCTCAACTCCCGGAGAGTTAGGAAGGAGAATCCAAAGAATGTAGCCCCCACGGACTGAGATAAGAACAGTTTAATAACTAAGGTATAACACAAATCACTCCTGCTACTACTACTACAAATAATAATGATAAAGCCAATAACAATTGAAGAGAATACAAAACCTCACCACCCACCGACCCATAACTCACCCCACCCTGCCCGACCGAGCACTGACCGATACCTCCTCCATGACTCCCAGAGCTCCAGCCCTTCCGGGTCTCTCCCAGTTACATCCTGGGTATGACGTGCTATGGTATGGAATACCTCTTTGGCTAGCCTGGGTCAGGTGTCCTGTCTCTCCTTCCTCCCGGCCTCCCTCCTTCCCTGGCAGAGCATGAGCTCAGAAAAGACCTTAGACAAACCAAACATTTGAGCAGTAACTCAGAACATACTTGCTATCAGCAACCGTTCTCAGCCCGAAAGTCAAAACACAGCACTGCACCAGCTACCAAGAAGGAGAAAAATGACTGCTACTGCTCAAACCAGGACAATTGCACAGTGGTTTTATGGCATTTTTAAGCAGAATGCTGTGATGGGCTTCATCATGCAGCAGCAAAATACTTAACTGGTTACAGACACAGTAATGAATGTGTCCAGTGAACTTTGAGAGCTGCAAATTCCTGCCTTCTAGCATGCAACTGTTTTTACCACCATCTCAGCTACCCACAGCTCTCTGGCTTTGAGTCACCTCAAGGTAGATTCAATTATATCATAATACATCACTTTTGGAGGGGTGGAGATGTTCATTTTCTCAGTTTTTATCTCTAGCGCTTTCCTAGAAAGCAACCAGGTGAGCCAAAAAAAGGCTCATAGAGTGACCCCAATAAATGTTTGTAGGACACTAATGGCTCTACTCAGCATGTAGTGACATGAGGCAGACATACTGGTTCCTGCAACTCACACCTCCTAGGTGGGTTAGTTGTTTATACAGACTCTGACAAGTCCAAAAGAAAGATCCACATTTGAGATGGACATTAGACTGGCTATCCTAATTAATGCTTCTCTGAAATATAAAGATGGATAAATAAAGTGAACGATGCTTAGACTTTGCAACAACTGGGGTAGTGCTGGAGCTGAACACAACTAGCAGTGAGAGGAGGCTTCAGGTAGGCACCTGTGAAGATAGCCCTCACTGCAGCAGCAGTCACCCCGACACTGAAGTTCTACCTAAATGGTTTGATTTCACTCTGTGGCAAAGCTCTCAAACATTTACACTATTTACAATAGAAGTAAAGCAACAAACATGCAGGAACTTGCACTATTCAAGCAGAATACACTCCTACCCTCACAACTGAATAACAGCATGTCGTTAGACAAGTCTGATTCTGACTCCATTATGCAGGTAAACCAAAATGAAAGTTATATTACACTGCACACAACTCAAAAGAATAAATTAATCTAAAAAAGCGTTAAATAAAATTATTTGTGGTTTTCTAAAACATATATTTCAGGAAGAATACTGGAGAAGATGAGTAATAAATGCATGCATAAATAGACAACAGGTTCCTCTAAATTTTATTGAAAATTCTGAAATTATTTGAAACAATGTTTAACTTTGTTTTTTTGTTTTGTTTTGTAGTGTGTATTTCCAGTTGAACAGAGTTAATCTGAAAAGACTAAGAAGTCATATTTAATGCAAAAAAACCCGGAAGAAGTTATCCACCAGTAGTTCAGATACCACTAAAACTGAACTGGAGATTTTTGTGGGGAAAAAGGTTGTTCATTGTAGCTTCTGCATTTAAAGTAAGCACATAATTACAGCTAGAACCAAACTTCTTTCTGATGTGTTTGTGTGAACAAACACAAAATATTTAGAGGGATTTCCCTGCTATAGACTTCTGAATATTTTTAATAATTTTTATTTTGTGGATGGTTCTGTCTCAGAAACATAGAAATGAAACAAACACCTTGTTAAGTAAATTGAACTTCTTCAAGGTTCTTGCAAATATTGACTGATTTGGAGGTGAGAACTTAACACTTCTGTCCCTATCAAGATCTGTTCTGCTTGTTAAGGCTTCAAGTTCACTTCAGTTCTCAAATTAGGGGTGAAACAAGACTCAAATATTGGTTCTGCTAATTGCAGTCAGACTCTTACAACAATACACAAACCATGACCAATTTATCAAAATAAAGCTTAAATAACTGTTTTCATTTTGTTAGTAGTAGTTTCAATCACTGCTAAAGAAAAAGACAAATTATTTTAAGTAAAAGTCTTTTTTTCTGTTAAAGTACTTAAAATGGGATTATTTTTTATATAGTCACGAGGGGTTGGATTGCAGTGTAAACCCATTATAGTAGAAAAAGAGATAAATAAAAGCTCCACTGCATATGGAGGGGGATCAGAAGGCACATCCATGATTCCCACACAGCCACAGTCCTCTGCAGCTCACTTCCCATAACAGCTGTTTTGTGGGGTACCTGGAGCAGATCTACAGCTGAGCGACCATCCTGGGAGTCAATCAAGAAGTCTATTCCCCTTCAGCAGGCGAACAGCACATTTTTGACTTCCTATCGCTCCCTGCAGCTTCCTTGCCAGGGTCCAAAGTGTCACCCTATGGAGATGAAACCCTACATCCACATCCAAAGGCTTTCAATAGGCAAAGATGTTTGCATACCTCTGCAGACCCACACTTACGGACAAGTGAAGTGCTTCACCTCCTGTTTTGCTGAGTGACAGAGAATACTGTTTGCAAAAATCTTGCCATGCCCCTGTTATGAACTGTCTCATATGCCAGAGTATTCAAAGTCAGCAATATGCTACACTTGCAATCCATGCAATGTAAAGCTGAATGCACTGTTGAATACAAAATACTACACAGGAGTAATAGTTCACAAACTGATCTTGCATACCTCACTGTAGGTACAGAGCAACTTCATTAAATAATGAAGCAGAAAAAAACCCACATCCTGCTCAACCCTGGCTCACTCCATTACCATTTCTTTTTGATTAAGAAACCCCCAACAATAAGCATTACACTAGTTATTTACCTAGTAGAATAACTTGTTTAAGACTTTTGGCATTATTTCAGTTAACCTTTGTAATTTATCTTGTAACATTTTTAAATACACCACATGAAGAGAAAACTGCATTTCAAAGAACTGCAAAGCCACAAGTTACATAACAATGGCTGTAAAGTGGAATCTGTTTCAACTCATAATAGGTATAATTAGCACAATAGGAATACATCACATTATATTTCAGTGTAACTTTAAAATGTTCCAGATGCTTTATGCTTTCAATACTTCATTTATATTTACTTAAATTGTTAGTAAGTAAGATTTGTACAGGAACAGTACACAGATCTGACAGCTAAACACCAAATTGCTCATTTTTCTACTAGTGTGACTAAACAGGAGAAAATTACATTCTGCTTGCTGCTCTCCCCCTCAAACAAACCCAACAAAAACCTCAGCTAACCAACCTATTCAAATATAAGGCCATATATATATATACAGGAGGTGAGATGAGATAACATGTTGCTCTGTTCTTCTTTTTTTCCCTATGAAACTGCATGGTCTTAGCAAATCAAAGAAAATAAGAGCACAAGACAAAGTAACAACTATAATCCCCGAGATTCTCAAAAATAGTCTTATATAAATATTCCATCTTCCAAATGCAGCCTGAAAGTCTGTGATTACACTTTGTCCTAAAGATTATTCTCTACCTTAAAATTTTTCTACCTGTTCCTAGATAAATCCATTCATACTTGCCGGTACAGCTTCAGTATTCCCACTGCTTTCCCTTTTGTTGACTGTCTCATCCCTAAGTATTTTTCCACTTAAGTCAGATATCCCACCCATAACTATTTTTACATCAGGAACCTGTTGCCTACATGGCCAAACACTTACCTACAATGCACTTTTCACTATCATGACTAGGAAAAAAGCTGTGGTTTCATCACCCATGTAAGAGCCTGGCTCACTGCACACAGCCAGCCTGAGATCTCTTCCTGACACAGACAACTAAAACTAGTGGAATTTGCAGCACCACCATGACCTCTGACTTTAGCCTTGAAAAAGCTGTTATCTTGATAGCACTCCTCTTTTCTCTGGTAACACAGACAGATTCCTTTTGGAAGTTTTTCAGCTGGAATGAAGTATTTCAGTAAATATGATTCCTCTGACTACACTAAGGAAGAAAATCTTCCCACACAAAATGTTTTTCTTTGCTGTAAACTATACATCTGATTTTTTGATCCCTCTGTGATCTCCCCTGTATGCAAAACTGCATCTACAACACCAGTCTTTCATAGTCAAATACAATAAATTGACATCTCTGTTCCAGTAACCACCACTGTCATTCCCTCCCTCTTCTTCTCTCCAACATATCCCTCTTCTTTTCCAATCTCCCAGTTACATCTGGATCTATATAATCTACCAAGAAATAAATCCTTCTGTTGCTATTTCCAATTGTTTCATTTTTCATTCTGCTTTTGTTCCTGTCCCTGTCTGTCTGACCTGTATGAAGAAGTCTCAATTCTAAAAATGTCCTCTCTTAAAAAATGCTTGTATTGCTCCTCCACTGCCTCCTTTCTCAGTGGAGAATTTGATAAGGCTTTCTCTTGTTCCCTGGCATCTCCTTGGACCACACGCTTCAATTGTTTTCTACTTAGGTCATGTCCAGCCACAGCACAAAGAATTGTCTTCCGCCAAGAAGCGCCTGTTGTTTCTAACACAAGTGCAGTTCAGTACATCACTGATCTTTTTATTCTCTTAGATGGCATTGGTTCCTCTGTCTTCCAAGCTAACTGAAGCAAATTATTAAGAACGTCCTTGGTGCATGGAGACAGCATATACACATTCCAGCCTAAGCAGTGCTTCAAGGTACTTAGACAAGCTTCATTACTGAATAGTCAGAGCACTTAACAAGCTTTAGGTATTTATCCCCACAACAGCCCTGTAAGAGATCCCTATTTTTACCTGACAGGGAACTGAGGCATAGGAAAACTACTTATGCTACTTAACCATGGGATATCTGTGATAACTCAGGAACTAAAGCTAAGTCTCTGATAACCCAGACTAGAATGCTAATCTACTGACTCTTCCTCCCACTTCCTGAATAAGGGTTCAGCAAATCTTATGCATGCAGTTTTTTCCCCTGCTGTACTAAAAGTGATCCATGCATAGATGAGCTATTTGGCTGGCTTCAAGGCAAAGAAGTAGAGTGTCTTTCCTCCCCCTAAACACCTTTAGCCAGAAACTGTTTAGCCATTTGAATTTTGCTGTGTGCAGCACTTATAATTTTAGTCTTTGATGCAACAATAATTGATGTCCCTATAGCTATTACCAGATGCAGTTAAAGAAAAAAAAAACCACCCAAAACCAAAAACGACACAAGAAGGAGAAGAAGAATGTGTTATGTGTGGTTTCTGTACAGAATTCCAAAGCAACTGTGAAATCTCTGCTATTTCCAGTACCATCTTATTTCCTCTAATTCTGAATGCTTTTTGTGCTGGTTATAGCTCTGTGGTTTATTTTTATGTGAAAGGGGATTATTCATTTTCTATCATCTATCTTCCCATTTACATTTTACTCACTGAAAGATTTGCATTCTACTCATATCTCTGAACTCAGATTTTTATGTGGAAATGCAAGAGATGTTGTCCTGTCTATTGTGGCTTCAATGTCTATCTAAAGCAGTATTTGTAAAAACCCAGCATGCATTTGGGTTATGCCAGCAGAGTCACATTAAACAAACTATAGATCCTGCAGTGGACATAGGGCAAATGAACCCATGGTATACCAACACTTCTGAAAGTCTAAAACTCTTTGTTTCTCTCCAGGAGCCTTCCTCCAGCATGTTCCCTCAGCACAACTGTCCAAACTGCACCACTGTGCCTTCCTTGTAACCTGAGTCAATCAGCCAAGGAGATTATATCAAGGCTGTGGGGTTTGGTCTCAACAGTCTAACTTTCTCTACCACTGAAAATCTTAGATAATATTCAACATGTAGAGCTAAATTAAAATAAAGTTCAAGGTTCAAGATGAACTATAGATCATTAGAAGTTCTTTTCAGGGAGGAAAAAAAAGAAAAGAATATGTTGGACCATTTTCTTGTGCTATACAGACATCTGCCTTCAGAAGAGATGAAGAGGAACACTGTGGTAAATCATGTGCCTAATGTGGACAAAAAAAATAAATTAAAATTATTTCCAAGGGACAGGTAGAACTTTGGGAACTAAAAATGTTTTTGATCTTCAATAAGCAAGATTACTGTTTCCTAGGACTAAGATTGTACACTCTCTAGATCTATAATTTTGTGAATTTCAAAACAAACCAAATATTCTTTCTAAATAGCAGCAAATTTATTAAACAGACTGTCTACTTCAAACTGAATACTTTCCATAACCCATGAACTGATCAAGTCAGCCTAAACCTATCCTTTATATTCTTTAAGTTTCAACAGAAGATGGAAACAACACCTGAAAGTATGAAGTCTATTTAAACATCATAGACTTCATCTGTATTGCTTGTTTCATCCTATCCCTATGACAAAGTATGGTTTGTGCAGAGGTAGAAATCCGAACATCTATTATCTAGTTCACTTTATAATTTATAAACTACTAAACAATGTCAAGAATATTGAGAACAGCAGCTTAAAACTATCACACAAATGAGAAGAAATGGCCAGTTGTGGTCCTAACTTATTTGATATAGGACCATACTGCTACACTTCTTGGGACATGCTATGATGTTACAATGTACAGGCAAGTCAATTCTATGGTTACATATTATCCCTTGTTTCCACTCACACATCAGAGCCACAATGTCCATTTACGTGTAAGAGTACATATAGGTCAAATTATTCCCATTTATGGATCTGCCCCATGCTAGAACTTTTAAACCAGGCCAGACTGAATTAAGAAGGAAAAAAAAAAATCAGACCAAGGGCCTATATTCCATGAAGTCTGGCACAATCTTAAACCAGAACATTGTCATGAACGACCTTATGGCATTTACAAGTACCAACCGCTAACATTTAGCTTGATATATCTTACAGATGGACATAGTGTGCCATGGCAGGGAGAAGATCTTGGCAGGGAAGCACAGAAAACAATAAACATTGAAGTTTATAGAGCTGGATTTTTAGAAACTGCTCTCTGTATTTGTGGCATCTGAAGCTAGTCTGGAAATAAAGCTTTTAATTTCCTCTGTATTCATTGCCAAGAATGCAAGGAAACCTTGAAAGGAGTAGCAGGAGATGAATGAAGCGGGCTGTGGAAGGTAAGGGTTTGCAGCAGCAGCAGCATATAGAGGTGTCCTCCCACAACAGCAGAGAAAACACTGAAGCTGGTTTCTTTCTGCAAAGTCTAAAGCTCAGACTACCAAAAGTGAGATGTAACAACCAAAAAACCATTTCCCAACATATTTGTGGAGCCTAATGTTCTAGGTTATTCAACCTTGCAACATCCACAAAGACCTTCTAGCAGTAGTTAGATTAGCTTTCCCAGACTCTATCTACCTACAAAACCATCTTAACATAGCCAAGGAAAAGATCAGCTGGCTTAAAACTAGCACTAGTAAAAAGACAGATCTCAGCAGAAACTACACCTTGCTTCCCATATAGGCCAAATGTCATTCAGGGCTGCAACAAAGAACTGTCTTCTTCATCTCTGTCCCCGCTCCACTGAACATGTGGGACTACAGGGGTGAGGACAGGGCCATGGGTCTGCTAGGGGAGTGTGATGCTCTCTGTCTCCAACCAGTTCCTTCCCACAGCCCCCAGAAAGGCGAGCTAGGCCATGCTAGGAGCAGTGACCAGGGTAGGCAACAGACCAGCCATTCCCAGTTGGCACTGAGGGCTGGGAAGACAGCCCTCAAGGTGGGATGGAATAGGGTTAAGGTCAGGGTTGGGGCGGTGCCCAGCTCAGCAGGGCCAAGGACTGGCCAGGTGTGTGGTGTGTCAGGGCCAGGGACAAAATGCAGCTCTGAGGAGGAGGGTGAGATCTGCTGAGGTTTCTTACAGCTTCCAAGACTGGGTATTTTTGTCCTTAAGCAAGGCAGCCAAATATCAGGAGGTGAGGAACAGATGTGCTCAGGGCCCTACTTAATAAGTAATTTCTATACACAGATGTGTATAGAAAAGAACGTACTATACGTACTTTATACTACTATTTTTCCGAGCAGGCAGGCAGTAAATAAACATTGTGCATCTTCATTGTCTCTGCACTCTGGCCAGTCTCAATGAACCCATGTGGAACAGTGATGGTTTCCTCTTGCAGTAGGAGTCTTTCTTCACAAGAAAATCCCATTTTTCCTGGAGAAGAAGAGCCAGAAGGCATGGTGAATCGCCACTGCTTTCCTGCACTGCCCCTCCAGCCACACCCCTTTGCTTCATCTTTCACACACGAAAACCAGTAAAATCCCACATGATGCCGGAGAGATTTCCACTTTACAGTCTCTTAGAAAAAAAGTCATTTACCATCTAGAAGAAAGAGGGCAACTGTGCACAGGCTGCCTCATGGTTTGATGTGCAAGATTCCTTTAGTAAACATAGAACCAAGCTTCCAGCCTCTGTGGTCTTCATAGCAGTGCTCCTTGATCTATTGACTAAAAGCTGCTGGAAGCTCCAAAAATATTGTAGGGTTTAAAAGCTGAGAAGATAACATATGCACATCTCTGCAAACACAAGCCAGTACACAAAAAAGCAGGAAAACAAACAACATAAAAGAGCATCCAAAGTTTTCCTTCATTTTTATCTATTGGCAAATGAAAACCACTGCACTGTCACTGAAGAGAAAGGTCTTTGGTTTGTGCTCTCCAAAAGGTTGAGTAGTCCTTTGATTAAATGAGATTGGGAATCACTGCTGTAAAGTACCCATCACTGTGGCAGCTGAGATCCTCCTGAGTAAATTAGATCTGTACTGTACAGCACCAACTCTATTGAAAGGAGCTATTTGCTCTTCAACCTATTCTTTAATGTTAAAAAAAATAAATAAAATGTCGAGAGACTGAAAGAATGTTTTATAACAATCATCCTGCTTCTGGTAGTGGAAATACTTTATCACAAGTGCTCTGTAAGATGCATTGAGAGTTAGTCTTTCATACAAGATATTTATTAAGGATGCTACTTTAGAAAGACAGCCTATCATTTCACAGCATTTTTCTTTTCATTTCCTTGATCATTTTATGTTTAAATAAAGCCAGTTAAATGATCTCCTCAGCTCCTAGATTTTGATGTCTTTATTTTATATTGTTACTTTTTTATTCTCTTTCCCAGCTCCCAAAATAATAAGCATTACTGTTATCCTAAGCGAGCTAGTCATTCTGCTACCATGCATAAGCAATCTAGTCTCACTTTCCTTGTGACATTTTTGAGGTTAAGGAAGAAAGCTAAAGCTTCTACTAAAGTCATAAAATAATGGATTTTGTATCCTGAATTCTTCCTTCTCAAGACCTCAATTTGAATATCCGAACTGCTATTTGAAAGGAAACCTTTCTAGAAACAACACTGCCTGAACCTTGACTATGAGGCAAATAAGAAAAGTAACCATGAGCAGGGTGGTATGCATCACCTAGTAGGCTATGCACGTAACAAACTCGAAAGCAGCTGCCGGTTTTTGCTATACAACATCAAAGTCTACCTTAAAAAAACTGCCCAGAGATCAGAGATGGCTAAAATTCCAATACTTTCTCCAGTGAATTGCTCAATACCTTTTCCCTTCATCTGCACTAGATGAGAGCTTTTTAAAAAATGAGCAAGCATGACTCATTTTTATGACCAATGCACCATTCGCAAAATGCTTTCCAACCAGATTGCAGTTCAAATAAGACATGTGTATTGTTGCAAAACAAAATATGCTGGCTGAACAGAATGTATTCATCTATATTAGTTTTTCTTTCTAAATCCAGCAGACTGGGAGCTAAATTAATCTGCTGAGTGCTAAATTCATCTACTGAGAGCTACTGTAGATTCAGGGAAATGTTTTGAGTGCTGTAGCAAACAAGTCTCACTCACTCAGGAGCCCTCTGTGGGCTGTTGGCGTTTTAACCATTTTGTCTGCTTTCAAGCAAGCAAGCAGCTGATAGATGAGGAAAACGCTCATTGATTTGCAGCGGCAGCACTACAGCCAATCAGCCCTAGAATGAGGCACAATCATGAATCTCTCCAACTATGCATATTTATATGCAGCTGTCGTACCTCCAAGTCTCCAGTGAATACAAAGTGCTTGTGTGGCCACCAAGATGCACAATGCTACCCTGCAGCCTGCTCTCACTTAACTACAGCATATATAGAAACACATTTCATTTTCCCTAGTTAGGCTACCCCAGTAAAGTACATGTCTAATATGGGTATACTACCACAAAATCTTAATCCAGATGCAATTTCAAAGGGCTAAATTATTTAAAGGAAACAAACATCTTGAAAGAATGTGTTTTCAGCAGAGTAGGCTGAGCTACAAAAATATAGTAACACAGAGAAGCTGTCTTACCAACAGTGTTAAAAACCTCATGGTATTGAGGAAAGGATAAGACAGAGAACCTTCTCTTGTGCTAACTACAGTGGTGATGCAGGGGCAGCACACAGGGAACAAGGTATATCTTGCAAATGTAATGCCTCAACTCAGAAATGGGGCATGGGTGTCAAAAAGATTAACACAGAGGTTTCTTTTTTGTTTAGCAAATTTTGAGAGTTTAAGACACATCAAAAAGGGAGAGGCTGTGGAGCTGAAAGAGAGAGGACATAGAAGAAACAGAAAAATACCTCTGTGAAAAACGAAAAACAGAAATCTGGCACTTGGTAGAGGGCTACTGAGGTAAATGCGCTGATTTAGGGGGGCTGGCTAGTATATTTAAAGGTCAAGATGTTTTGTGTCTGCTGAATTGGAATGGCATTTTAAGTTGCTTCTTACAGTGCACAGACCTGATTTCACACAAAGCTTCTGCAGACCTGTATCAGAAGTAAGCCAGTGCTGGAACAAAAATTGTACAACCTCCAAAGGAGCTGAAATGAAGCCTACAGACTCCATGTATAGGTGAGCATGGCTGCCTCTGGCCAGGATCCCCACAGCTGGGCTTGCTGGCACATCCCCTTGAGAACAGTCCATCCCCGGAGCTTGCTTGAATTACTAGTTACACAGAAAACTTACATGCCCAAGGCGGACCTTTCTGCTCAAGCAAAGTCGCATTTGGAAACAAGGGTTCACACAAAAGCATGAAATCTAAAATCATGAAAATCCAAACCAATAAATAATAATAAATAATATTTATAGATATTTTTAAAATGTCTTCATTGAGTTGCTGGAAATATTTACATTTGCAAGCACGCCACACTTAGACACAAAGGTGGGAGGGGTGGGGAAAGAACAGGATAGAGTATTTTCATATCTGGTATTTACAATTGAAAAAAACTGCAATCAGGTTTTATTTATTGAGGCAATCACATATAAACTTAACTCCTACTTTGAAATTATTCTCATATTTTCAATTTGAAAGAACAAGTGAAAAAGACTTCCACTAAATGCCAAAAAGAAATCTCCTATATAGTATGCATATGCTAAATAAACCTGCTAATCTGAGAAAGATTGTTACAGAAATCTGTACCATTATAAGATCAAACTCCAAGTGGTATATCAAAATGATGAAAATCTTGTATGGATCAGGAAACAAAGCAAATGGACCTATTTTATCTTCAAGTTTATTACTGAAAATGGGTTTTATGATTTGCTGTGCATAGTTAAAGTGCTACCCAGACAAATTACAGCTGCTCTTTTAACCTGAACATAAGATGGCACAGTTCCAGCCAATCTGAAGTATGGTTTCTAGGCAGGATGTCAAATCTCAGCCCCCTGGGTTCCAGAATGATGGATTGAACCTTGAAAGTTGCAGCAGAGCAGCATATGTGATTTCTGTACTGTATTTTGATCACTCATGAATATATTAAAGCATGTCCATGCATGTTATTCAATGTTTTATTGTTTTAAACTACCATTCAAAAAAAAAAGTATTTTTTTCCAAATGTAAACAAACAAATACTAAACATGCAATGCTAATTTAAATGTGAAAGAACTGCCTATAAATTTGTATTTTCTTTGTTTACTGAAGAGAACATTAGGCAATGACATAGGCAAAATGGCTCTATTTTAGAAGCCAGATCTCCTCACACAGCTATTGATACATACTGCCTACAAATTAAAAAAAAATAAAGGCAAAAAAGCAAACGAAAGAATCTGTATTTTTGGATTATCAACTACTGCAAGAACATAATAACCATTAATCTTTTTAAAAACAGCTTTTGGCATGCAACTACACTGTCCAAATGTTAGACATCAGCCACACCTGCTCATTCTGGTGCTCCAAATGTTGCTACACCACCACTTCCTTAATTTATTTTCTTCTCTTTTGTGTGCCTTTTACTTTGAAGAACTGTTTCCCTACAAAATCATAATTATAAGGAAAGATATCCCCCCACATGCCCCTTAGATAGCTGGGGGAAGGTGGAGGATACTTATTCAATATGTTGAGACTACTGTAGAATTCATCCTGATTGTGTGCTTGAGGAGAGGCTTCCTGGGCAGGAAACATCTCCTGCTGTGTGCTGCATAGCTCAATGAGGGGTTCTGGGCTCAGCCTGTGAGTACCATCACAGTACAATAAATAAATATGTTAGCAACATCACAATATCACAAGCTAAACCCCACTGAAGTCTTTAGCTGCTCAAGATGCACGTGAATACACACTGTAGAGTTCTCAGAATACGGGGTAGAGCAAAATTCTTAAAAAGACTGGGGCAGCATCAAGAGGAGCACACACTTTTAGTAAAAGTAAAGACAAAGAGTGCAAAGTCAATATGCAGCAATCTTATGAATGGTTTGCACAACCCAGCCTTTTGAAAGCTCCTAATTTACATATTTTTCAGCTAGTTAATATCTGCCTCCAGGACATGCTTTTAAACATGGTATTAACATTGTGAATTTTCTGCTTTTTCAAATTCTATGGTTTTACCCTTCAGAATCCTCTGGTTTATGATGACACAGAAAAAAGCTCTGATTTTTAATTTGCTAATTCAGTAACGGGGTAACAACTTCTAGCTGAAGAATGGTTTTAAATACTACCCTAAGTATATATTATTTTACATCATGGAAGTGCAAATAATATAATTTCAGAATCTAGTTAATTTCTGCTTCTGTATTAGTTTAAAATCACCTTTGGTTTTAAAGTTTTTACATTGGTCAAGACCACATTTCAGACTCACATGGAAGACTGAGGTAGGACAGCACTTCTGGAGATCGCCAGAGCAGGCTGCTCAGGGCTGTGCCCAGTTGTATTTAAAAGGTGGAAACTCCACATTTTCAATGTTGACCAACTCCACAGTAAAAAGCCATGGGTTTTTTTAATTATTTTTAAATGGAATCATTTCGCATCTTTCCACTGAATACCACTTAGGGGTCTGGCTCCATCTTCTGTACCGCATCATGCGAGGTTTGTATATACATCATGCACACTATGTGTTGTATTTAAACAAAAGAAATCAAAATGGCTAAAGTTCATTTGCTTACAAATGTGTCTTCCCACCTTTCCACTTAATTTTTGTCAAGTTGAGGGCATGACAGCAAGAACAAAATAAGGAAACTAATCAGGATGTACTAACTAAAAGAAAAGGTGGTATTCTTATTGTCTATCCAGGTATTTGTAAGTATGTAGACAGAAACCAGAAATGACTGGGTGAGTTTCAGTGTAGAACCTAAGGGTTTAAAAATACTAGAACTTAAAAAAGTTTTATTTAAGTTTCAAAGGAAAGTAAGCACGAAGATTACTTTAAAACCTAAGGCATTTCAGGTGTGAAAAGTAACCCCTTTAGTTTTCATTTGTTCTCCAAACAATGCTGCAGACCACAAAAGAGGTTTTAAAATTTTACTGCATTGAGAGTAAAAAGTAAATAAACGTTTTAAGTTTCTAACAATTATTATCTTTGCCGCTACTAACTTTTCATAAAAACAGCTATGAAGAAAGTCTTCTTAAACTGAAAGCACAATTAGACAGAAATTAAAAGGAAGTTTCAGTCACTTGCAAAATTAATTCAATAGCTGTTTTTAACAAAGGTGTGAAAAATTACAAATGTGACTGTCAGACATAACCTGGCATTTTCAGACTTTTCAAAATTTGTACTTTTAAAATGTGATTGATTCTATATATAAATGGTTAACAGACAAGCTGCATCACTAAGAAGTTCACCTTTGTATTAATGTAATAAATTTCTGTATCTTGCCATGATTTACAGCCCATAAATAAATCTACCAGCAGAGTTAGGTAAAGCTATTAATTTAGCTATAATATTTGACGTGAGGAGCACTATAGTTAATTCATTATAGTCTACATGAAAAATAATTTTGAATTAAATCTGTCTAAGGTAAGCTTCTGCTGCTGTTAGCCATTAAACTCCTTCACTCAATGAATCACCGTGAACAAATGACAACAGTTCCCCAACAATTTATGAATTTGTCTTTTCTTTGTAATAAGATCATTTGGTATTTTAACTGGCCAGCTTTCCAGGCTTAGGGTCCTACACTTTATCATCCTTAGGTTTAATTTGGTGCCAACTGCTGAATATTTGTTTCTTGGTTATTTCATTCCTTGATGACTTACGAAACTGGGAGACTGAGGTCTTATTTATTAAAACTTAAAGCAGAGAGGGCACAGCAACAGCAACTCCTTCGAGCCTTTCCAGCACTTCTGGAAAACAGAAGCAAACAAAACTAACAAGAGACTACGTACCTTTCTGTCAGTTTAGCCATCAGTCTACTATGCAAGATACAGGCTGCAGAGATTGGATTCCTCTATGATACAGACATATGGACTATGAACATTTCAGGCTAACCATAGGCAGCTGAGCAGTCAGGGGATAGCTTCAGGCTTTCTCCAAGGCAAACCAAACAGGCAACTTTCCTCTGCTTGCCACAGCCTCTGACTCAGGCTTTTGCTTATCACACCCCAGGAATTAAATTTAGATTCTACTGAAGTTAATGGCAAAACTCTTACTCAACAGGGCTAAAATTTTGCCTGAGTTTATTACTGACTTTATAGCAGTGACAAAATCTGATATTCTATTACCAAACTCTTAAGACACCAGCTGCCTTCCTGTTTAGGACTGCGCGTCAACATAACATTTTTCCAAGAATTAAATAGATATTTGTGGCCATAAAAGGGAAACCAAAGAAGAAATAAAAAGGAAAGCAAAGATTAAATAAAGGACAACTGCGAACAGATAGCAAATGATTTTTCCAGTGTAAAGGCATCAATTTATTACCAAAATACTTCTTTCCTTTGAATGGAAACTAATTTCTCTTTTGTCTTTTTTTTTCTTTTTATTTTATTCTTTGTTACTATTCATTATCATTAAATTTCCTGTAATTAAGACTGTTGAATTAAAAACACATGGCTGCTTGTGAAGCCAATACTTCTCAACATAATGAAATCCCAGAACCATGTTTAGCCATGAAAGAGCAGATCAGTTTTCATTATTGCTGTAGGATTTATTAAAACTTACTACAGCACAGCTACAAGTTCTACTTACTGACCTATCAAGCAGTTGCTATACTTGTGAGTATAAGCACTGCACAACCTGAAAGCTGTCTTACAGAGCATGACATAGTAACATAGAAATCCAATTCCCAAAATGTGTGCTGATTTTACTTCCAACAGACAGTCCATATAGTAAGTTCAGAGTATCCATTATTTTAAACTAACTCAAAATACTGACTTTTATGAGACAAAATCAAGGAAACACTGATGAAACCTCACTGGGTCAATAGTTTTTCAATAATATAGTTTACCTGCCACTTCTATATCTTATATGTTTTGCTTTATCATTTTGCAGTTGTAGTTTATAATATCTTATTTACCCCAAACTGCACCTGCCAGAGTTTTGTTTGGCTTCACCTTCCACCTGCAGACCTAAGGAAAAATTGCTTCTTTAAATAATTTTTTATACACAGTATTGAAATACTAGATAATTCTTTTCAAGTAATATGACAGCTTGTTTCAAAGAAACAGAGAATCATTGTGCCTAGAGAGAGATGCTGTCTAAAGGTATTGTAAATACTTGTGCTCACAGCTTCTGATGAGGCCAACTTGCCATGAAATACCATTTTTCAGCTACACAAGGGCATTTCAGACCATGTCTGTTTTTCACCTCCCATCCTACCTTCTGATATGTAATAGATTCCTTCATTTATTATGTGACTGGCATTTAGAATAATGTATTACAGTAGGTTTCGCAGGAAGCTCTTTCTGTATTCATAATGAGCAAAAAAAAAGCAGGAATGAACTTTAAGTACTGTGTGAAGAGCAAAGGACAATTCTTTGAGTACACTCTCCTTTTCAACTCTCTTATTTTATACGCTCAGCTTATTTTTTGAAACAAACTCACACAAAAATGGCAGCTTTTGCATCTTTCTTATGATGAGCACAGCAGTGTGTGAAGGCACCAGCCAACTGCTGTATTTAACTTCATTCTTCAGATATATTGACATTTTATGAGATTTATAATAAAAGCAATAATGATTTGAGAGTTGGTCTCCAGGAATAAACCTAAAATATATCTCCAGATATATAAGTGAGAATTTTGCAACATGCAGACTTTCAGCAAATATCATAGGGAAATCTGGTCTCTGTGACAAGAACTTTTTCTTCAAAGATTAAAATACAGGAGAAGAATCATTGTTTGGAGCCATGTAGCTCTGTCCATGATGAAAAAGTGATGTAGATTTCAAAGCATAAGAAGGCTTCACTACTTCAAACCTTGAAGAAGAGAATGAGGTGGGAATTTTTGAAGTTTGCTTCAGACCAGTTATAAGAATCCTGCTCTATTTTCCCTCAAGCTTAATAAACCCCACTACAAGAGCTCAGAAAAAGGTCAGTGATTGTCCTGCAGCTTGACTTCTGGTATCTAACTTCCCTCAGTTTCTCATTTCTATGCCCATCAATAGACAGTGAGAGGCTCTTCCAGAAGGAAATTCCAATTGCCCCTTTTTCTGATATGTCTTTTTGCTTTAGATGATGGAAACAGCCCCCAAGCTCCCCAAGAATAGATGTCTGAGAACCATATTACAAAATCAAAGGATTCCAATGAATGATTATTAATTTCTGCTTCTGTCTTTACTGAAGGCACAGCAAGTGGACTCTATCTCTATCTTAGAAACCACAGGAAATTCTTCAGAAGCTACAACTGAACTGAAAAAGTAAAGAAGTAATGCCAAATGTTAGAACATACTGTGCTCCATAGGTAAAAGTAGACCCAGATGAGTTAAAGCTCTGCACTGTAAAAAACCCACACAAAGGTATCATTGAATCACCTGCATAAATATAAATTTGGAATAACTTAGTTAAACAGAAGAAGCTTATGAAATATTTTTTTTTAACATCACAGCTCATAAGCAGCATTAGCAACAGCTTCACAAAAGCAACAAGTAAACAAGCAGACAAGTGTCCAGTGAATGTGTGATGCAAAGGCTACCCTGTGTTTCCAACAATGACAAAGAAGCAGGAGAAACACTGGCAGTGAATAATAGGATAGGGCTGAGAAGAACTGGTCAAGATGAAAACAGGAGTGGCTTGGACAAAACAGAGGTTCCCCAAAGTGTTATTACAGTGAGGTACTGGAGAGTTTCAAAATCCAGAAAAGCAACTTCACAACTGGATTTCAATAGTAAGTACCCAACAATGGAAGTAGCTTATGTGAGACACCTGTACAGCTTTCCAGTGCAACAGGCCTATATTGCAGTATTTTGAGTGCCCTGTCCTTTTGAAGGAAGAGCTTTAAGGAAAAACGTAACAGATGAAGGTGCAGTAGCTAAATTATTAAGTGACAGAGAACAACTGGGAAAAAAAATCTCAATTTATGGGCAAGCTTTTATTTCAAAACTGAATTCTTCATTTCAGGCTGAAGTCTGTCCAAACTTCAGCTAGGTTTTTTGTTTGCTTGCTGTTAATAAGGTGGCGAGAATCACTTTGCCATCACTTTGGTGTTCTCGGGGGTAAACACTGAAGATTTTCACCAACAGTGATCCAAATAAATAAAAGGATATCTGTATAACAAGACCACTAGTCCCTCCTAACTTATTCTCAAGCAATGTGTTGTAAATAAATCCTGAGAACTGGTATGTTTTCCACCATGGTATGGTGCCCATAGTCTTATATAGTCCCTTTTGCTAAGTTTTACGATATCACATTAAACTGCTAAGAAGAGATCAGTTATTACAGAATCAACAGAACAAAAAATTCAGAGTCTGTTTTCTTGTTTTAACTCTGAGGTTTTGAGTATGTATAGCCATCAAGAAGGAAAAACAGAAATGAGTGTGCCTGACTGGAAAACAAACAGAAAACTGCTGAACCAGTATTGTCATTTTAGCATAAGGGGCCCTGAAGCTTCCCCTTCTGTTTTGTAAATCTTTTTTCAAGTATTTCCTATATTTCCTAGTGAAAGCTGGGGTTTCCTGCTCTCAGTTGTGCCTCATTACCCATGTTGTGTGTAAAGAGGAATGTGACTGGTCTGGCTGGAAGATTTCTTTCAGATGACATGATTCACTTCAGAACATTTTAAAAATCATATATGTGCAAGCAATATTGACATTTAAATACAGATTTGGGTTAAAAGGATATTTGGGATTCTCAGCACCAAAACTGTTGTTCGATACTGTTTTCCAGGAACATCACCTTACATATGAAGTAAAGCATCAATCAGCCTTGCTTCTAATTTCATCTGCCAGTTATTCTGGTCTGATAGCTACACATCAGCAGTCTTCCGTGCTACCATAAAAACACGAGTTCACTTTCTAGACTGCATCATAGATTCCTCACTGTTTACAGACTCATTACTCATGAACACATTCAATGAAATTATTTCAGCTTAAAACCAATTTTTCAACATATACTTCTTAACTGGAATGTTGCACTTGTTTGTAACAGGCACAATGGTCAGAGACACAGAGGTTTGATTTGGGTATGCTCTGAAAACTCTGAAATCTTACCTAGGATTATCCCCTTTCCCCCTCCCTTTTTCATAACTTCAGGTCACAACAGACCCCTATTTGTTCTTTTTCTGCTCCTCAATTTCCACAATCTCATCACAAGTCTTACTTCTATTGTAGAAACACTCTGTGGAGTTTCCTTCAATTCCCACTGCAAGCTCAGATTTCTAAATTCTGATTCCTTTGATACTGATACTCTGTGGGATTTTTGGCAATAACAATTCTTCTCACTAATTTATTAATTTCTAAAAGGAATATAAAATAACTGTTTACAACAAAAAATCAGATGTTTTGTGCTCAGAAGATGAATAATACTTTGAGTAAACTACAAGCTCAGCATGGAAGGACAGCAGAAAGCGCAGACACTAAGTCCTACATTGCCTCTATGATTATTTTGATCTTGTTTAACATCTTTGAGGTTCTCTGATAGATGTTCTTCAGCACCTCACCAGACCAGCCACACACCAGAAAGGATCATGGTACAGACAACATTAAATGCATTGTCTAAAACCTCCAAAAGAATCAAAAAATGTTGGCAAGACTGTGGCTGATAAGGGATAAAACAATTTATGGCAGAAAATGGCCAACTATGCTGTCCTCTTCAACTTAAGAGTGGATGGGATAAATACTCCAGAAAGAGAAGTTTGTCTGTTTCTAATGCATGCAAAGATCTGTGGTTTGATTTTGAAGGATTCTTTTAATTTCTTTTTTTAACCAAATCCAAGGATACAGAGACTTTTCTACCTGAGAAGATAGAAAAAAGCCAAAAAAATAGTGGATTTTCAAAGTCTACACTACCTGGGTGAATTACACTGCTTAAATATAAACAGTAACTGACTAGAAAATATATTTTCCAAGATTCTTCTTGCCATAGTATGGTTCTACAGTCAACTTGCAACCAGATGATTCTTACAAAACCTGCCTCCAGATATGGACTGTGGTGATCAGTTGGTCATCTCTAAATGTTATCTAGATGAGTCTTTAACTGCAAAGAGTTCCATATGCCTTTGAAAGCACTGTTTAGTATGATTTTAGTGCACATCATCTACTCAATATCCTCACAGTTCCTAGAATTTTTTGATGTATTATGGAAACCTCCTTCTACCTAAATTTGCTTTCCAGAATCCTTACCATGCCCACATCCTTGCTACATTTTCACACCACATGCTTTTTACTCCATCATGAACTATATTTTGTTACACTTTCCTGTGTTCCACTCAGTTAAATTTTCTTTTTTCACTCTTATGCAGACCAACACAATTGGAATTTCCAATTTCTTCAAAGACAACAAACCTCTCCAACATTCCTTCTGCTCCCTTACTCTATCTACTTTTGTTAATGTTTCCTATTTGCTCTACCAGACCTGTTTGGATGTCCAGTGTATTGTGTCTCAAGCCTGTTTGCTTTCCAGTTTGAGAGCTTCCTGGCAGTCAGGGGCCATAAATTGACTTTGTACAGTGTTGAGGCAAACAGACAGTGCTTAATGAATAAGATCCTGGCTGCTCAAGAAGAAGAAACAGGAAGGTCTTTTCCACCATCTTATGAGATACATTCTGCCCTACAAACTCCTCACCTCACGAAGAAAGGTGAGAATCTGAACATAACTTTGAACAGTTTCGACAAGAAATTATCTACCTGTCTAACACTGATGGTATTTGATGCATTTGTCAGAATCCAGTATCCACCATCTTTTAAAGGAAGGTACTGTAGTCTAATGCAGCTCTACCTAACATAAAAAGACTTTGCAGCTTACCATTTTTTATCAAGATTATCAAGAGTGTCATTTGCATGTTCTTCAAGCTTACAGTATGTTACACAATCCATTAGCAAAACACAGACTCCATGTACTCATCTTTGTATGTGCAAAATGATTTGTTTACTATTAGACACAGATTCTCAGCATTGTACACGTCTGTGTCTGTTAGTGGTAAGAAAAGGCTAAAGAAAAAATCCAAATAAATTATCACAACACTCAAGCCCTAATTTAGCTACCCTGTAAGTACAGGATCTATCCACAGGCAGTTTCTTAGCCATTTAGGAAGGTACGATCCTGAAGCTGAAATAGTTTAGTAGGGTTTGAGGGTTTGGATTGCATTTTCTTTTTTCATCTATCCACAATTCACTAGTAACTATTCTGCTTTATTTAAGCTTTACTGAAGTGGGGCTTTACCATTGAATTTTCATTTCAGGTGCCTCTGGGAACAGTGGCCCTACAGATGGAGAAAACAGCCAGCATGGAATTTGCTCCTGGAACAAAGCCTCCAGGAGGGTTGTTCCTCTTCATGTGAGAAAGAATGAAGGTCTTCAGGCATTGTACCATGAAATGCAACAGCAAAAAGGAGCTATGATAAGGTTGAAGAGACTTCTTTGCCCAAATGTCATCCACTACATAAGCTCTTGCCTCACAAAGCAGTTTTCCAGATATGAAATAGTATCATAATGAATGAAATTAAATTTTTTTGACCAACTTCCTAATAACAAGAAGCTCTGTGCACAAATTCTTCCTAAAATGTTAAGAACCTGTATATATTGGGGGTGGGCAGAGATGAAGTAATAGAAGAATGGGGGAAATGATGTAGGGAATGGGAAGATAGGTTAGAGGACAAAAGGGATCGTGTAGCCCTCCATGCTTCTGCAAAGCAGCACCAGTTACTCTTGTTTTTCCTAACACATTTGGCTAATGACTCCAATTAATTCAAATTTTCCTTGTAAATCAAATCTTCAAGATCTCTTATTAATGTCATTGTACTCTGCCTCCTTCTTGTGTAGCCTGCCCAAAGCAGGATACGCGAGAAGGACTACCAAAACACTCGCAGCTAAGCAGTGACTATAAACAGCAACTACACTACTGTGCAGACATCCATTTAAACTGAACTACTGACAGAGAAACTCATGCCCTGTTCCTAAATGGCTAAAGCTCATTTCTCAGAGATAAACAATATCCCTTTAATCAGCTGAACTTGGATGCCAGTTCTAAGCCTAGATAGCTCAAAATGAAAAGGTCCCTTAGCTGCATCACAGAAAAAAAATGTAAATAATAAATAGAACATATTTGCTCTTCTGTGCATTAATTCATTAATTAAATCAGCACTGATCGGAAATAATCTCAATTTTGAAGCATTTGATTAGCAAAACAATACAGAGAAGGTCTTAGCAAAACAGGTGAAGAGGGGATATATTAATCTTCAGTGCTACTGCCACAGCTGACAGCCCTGCAGACTAGAAGGCACAATGCCTACATTCTGGCTGAGATCAGATATTCCTTCATAAGAAATTTGAAAAGTAATGGTATAATGATATATGATATGGTATAATGGTATAATAATATATGGAATGACAACTCTATTAAGATCTGTGTCTTTAAACCTTTAAACAATGGTGAAACATCATCAACAACATTATATTAGGAAACAGCAAAATGCCGAGAGATTTCAGCCCAGTTCAATGGAGGGCTGATGCTGGGAGAAAGCAAATTACTGGAATCATGGAGCTGGATGGTTGGATATGGGGCCTCCACAGAGACCACTTCTGGTTTCCCAAGAACTCTGGCTGTCTACTAGTAGTTATTTTGGCTACAGATGTGTACCACACAGGTTTCCCAGGCACTGGAGGGAAAAAACTAAAGGAGGTGAAAGTTCAGGGCAGAAACTTACTCCATGGCTGTATACAAACTTATTTGCAGTGCAGCGATCTGTGTGCATGTCTCTATATATAAGATGTATTTATTCTGGTGTAACACATACTGACCTTGAGTAAATAAATAAGCATACAACTATTGGTGGTTTCAGTGAACTTATTTGCATGAGTATTTGAGGCTTATCCACAGCCAAAACCTTTGAACTAGGCTTTCCATATATGTCTGATATCATCTACCATATTCTCTCTAAGAAGGAACAGGAAAACTCATTGCTTAAATTAATAATTTGTTAACGTAAAAAACCACAAACACAAAGATTAAAGAAGTACAAAATATATAATGTTTGTTACATGATACAGTTAGCAGGAAACATTTTAGACAATTTTTGCTCAAAAAAAAGCTGGTTCATTAAAAGCAAAGTTATTTGCAAGGAAAGGTGTCAATTCATTTGCCATTTAAAAAAGCAGAGGTGTTTTGAAATTTCTTGAATGTGCCATTTAGATATGTTCAAGAGTTGAAAGTTCTGACTTAAAATTCAAAATTACCTTTTCCCCTGATTCGCCTTCCCCCTGACCTTTATTTATAAAATTAGCATCTTTTGTTTACTATTTCAGAGAGAAGAAAGTTCTGAAACTTCAAAAACTCCTTGACATATGATAATTATTTCTGATCCATCTTCAAGGTCTGTAAAGTCATTTCACGAAAATTTTTGAAGAATATTTTCTCAGAAATATTTTGAATGTATCTTTCTTTCCCTTCCTTGAATTTTTTCATCATTAGGGATCTATATTTTTTAAATAGTCTTAACATTTAAGTCCTCCTTCTGTTTCTTACTTTTCTCAAGGTATTAGTCAATTACTTCTAACTTTATAGACTATTTTCTTATAGCTACTAATTGTGAAGCTACAGGGAGAAGTCTTTAACTTCAGGTGAAGAACAGGTATCTGGAAGACAGAAGAAATGCTGGCAATGATCACAATTTACAAGAAATTATTAAAATCAACAACTCAAGGCCCAACATAAAAAAAAAATGAATCACAGAATGTTCCAAAGAGAGAGAAAATACACTATAAAGCCGGTGGGTTCAAGTTTTTTTCTGTGTGAAATAGGTGTGCTGCACTTGAACTCTGGAGTAATACCAAAACCAAGGATATAGATGCTCAGAAAAGGACGGCCTTGCAGAACTGCCAACAAGTAGCAGCAACAGTCATTCACTCAGTGGCCTCTTACAAAATTGCACTCAGTGTCTGGTAGAGGTAGAGACTGTATTTCTGTAGACATTTCTAAGTTTGATGTCAAATGACATTTTATCGCAAAAAACAAACCAAACCAAAACAAAAACAACAACAAAAAAAAGAACCCTAACAAAAAAACAAGACTGAAAGCAAACAAACAGGCTTAGAATAGTTGGGTGCTAAAATCCTACCTTCTGGGCAAAAAGTGGTATAAATGTGATTTAATATTAAATGTATGTTCGTGTGTTAGTAAATACATACTTGTAAAACACTCACTGGTAGCAGAATTTTTAAATCTTTATATCAAGATAGAACATTTCTAATATACCTAATCATTGCAACATTAAAAAAAATGGTCTTCTGTACTAGCAGGCAATATTGCTGAAATCAGCATTTTCCCTGTGAAGTTCTTAATATCCTGCTTATTGATTTTCATCTGTTTCATTGTATCCTTAAGATGCCTCAGGCACAGATCAGATGCCATGCGCTGATCTGGACCCTATGTCTCAGAAATGTGAAAATGTTCCAAGCTAGAACATTCTCATTTACCAGCACTAGGACCTTACTAAGTTACCATATTAATACAGAAAAGAACACATAGGACAGTATACTATCTTCTCTATCAAGGTTGCATTTTGAATCCCTCACTGAATTTGGCAATGACTTTGTAAAAAGTTACATTGCATACAGAATCTAATTCAAAAATTTATGTATGGATGGATTACATGTTAGGTTTTAGATTAAAAAATGATCTGAGGAGCTGTTTTTCTAGTTCAATCTTCTGCAAAGTGTTGCAATATCCACACACTTCAAAAGGTTTCACTTCTGCTTAGTCAAGAAAGAGAGATTTAAATGGAAAAGATAACAACTATGAGGGAAAGTCCAACTAAGAGGAAACATCCAGAAAAAAAATTATTTACCCAGTGTCAATATTCACTTAAAATAAAATGTTAAGGATTAGACTCTCACTTGAGAAGGAACACTGAGGAAGTAAAGGAAGCATATGCAAAGGCCGGGCAGTATTACATGTAGTATCTTATAAAGTTTATCTTATTAGTTAGCAGTCTGGTCAATAGTCCAAGACCCTCGGGCTAGTGAGTTTCATCCTTGCTTTCTTATTTTCTTTTTTTTCAAAATTAAGTGAAAGACATAGGTATCAGTAACTGGTGCAGTGCTAGAAGAAGCATCACTAAAATGGCAGGCACAGCATTCTACTCTTGTGCTTCTTCCATGTAGCAGCAGTAACTAAAGCTCCAGGAGTTGCAAAAACTCTCTTCTGACACAGGAATTTTATTTTAATAAAAAAATTTCCAGGGAAATACTAGATCTAATGAAATCAAGTGGCTATGAGGACAAAAGTTTTGTCCTAGAAATTTTTATTTAGAAAATCTATTATTTATTTTAATCTAAATCAAATTATCTGTAATCTCCTCTCAAAAATGTTTTAAAGCCTGAATTTACTGCTAATTCATTTTTTCCAGATAGTTCAACTAAGGAGGCATTATGTAAGTCTTAAAGTACAAAGTTTCTTCTGAAGAGTTTTCTGTTCTGTGACAAATGAAAGGTAAATTTTCAGCACATTATATTTTTCTTGTTTTCTGACTATTTATACATCTTGAAAATATAAATAAAGGAACTGAAGTCTAACATTTAAGGGTGGTGTTTATTTCACTGCACTGAACACACAAAAACAAATGAAAAAGCCTAAACTTGCTGCATCTATCTGATAGCGAATAAAATCACTAGAAAAGAATCACCTCTCGTTTTCATTAAATAAATGTTAATTTTTGTCCAGATAGATTTTGCATATTTACCACAGCCCCACTATGAACAACTCAGAGAAATTCCTAAGAAAACAATGTGAACATAAAATGCTACTGTCTGTTTTATAAAGACACCTCAGTTTTACAGCAGGGGTGTTGATGCTTTCAACCTCTTTATTACCTGAAAAACCATCAACGGCTTTATAATGATGAATGCAACACAGTTCAGTTTGTATTTGTAAAATTCACTTTTTAAAATGGCAGATGTGTGCCAGCACATCTGGAAACCACTCTTAATTATATTTCCCTCAAGTGGGAAAGCAGTAGCTTGTGCCCATAGCGAAGCTTTTATATCTGACCACACAAATGCTAGCAACCACCTGTGCTTTACACTGATTTTCATTATAGAGTATATCACATTACTACCCTATTATTCCAGAATGACATTTGAAGCTCTTGTGTGACTAAGCTGCAGCAAGTGTGGTCTTGAAAAGGCCTCTACTCTACTAAAATGTAATAAACTTGATTGCAGTTAGGCTACTTACCACTGAGGATATCGCAATATGCATGCTCCTAAAGTTGGCTTCTCTTGCTCTGAAAGTCATAAAAGATATACATTAATAATCATGATTACCAGTCTGGGAACTGGAATTTTGCAAACTAATGTATACCCCCAAATGAGATACCTTGTCAGTATTTGGAATTCCTTTTAAATGTTTGTTTCCTACTATTAATGAGGAGTATTATAGTCAAATACTCTGCTTCTTCAGGCATGTTCAGAGATTACAAAAAGCAATGTCGACTATTCTCTGTCAGCCTAACAGTAGTATTTCACTTCTGTCATAAATATTTTCATAGGTTGCAAACATTGTGAGTTACAGGACTAGGTTGGGTTTTCTAAACTTAACCTCCCTCCCTTACTATCCCCCTTCTCCCCTTGACCCCCAACCATTTTTTGCATCACTGTTCCTCATTTCAAACCAAGCCTCATTTTCAACCTAAGAAAAAGTTGTTTCAGATCCCTCTGGAATCCTTTTCCTATTTACAACACTTTTTCAATATTTTGGAAGAGTGTAATGCTGACAAGCAAAGACACAGTGGAAAAGGAAAAAGTCAGCCTTTGGGAGACCTGGAATACCCAGGAAGACTTGTCAGACACTGACACCAGTACACATAACTTGGCAAAATGTAAAGTACGTCATTCTACACACTATATTTTAGGATAATTTGCTATGCTGACCAGCATAATGTGCAGATAACTAAAAATAAAAAAAAATAAAAATACCAAACAAATATCACTTCATCATAATTTAATCTGCTTATCAGTTACAATGCTTGAAAGGAAAGCTTCCACCCTATTATACACCTAAAAAAAACTACATTCACCTGTCTTGTATTTTCTACATTTAATTCAAGACTTAAGTTTTGCAATAACTCATGAAGCCACAGAGGATTGCTCGCAAGACTGAGCCCTCTCCCAGTGCACTGCCCATATAACTTCGCTGCATGCTACCAAGGGCTCTGTGGTTGCAGCTGAATGAAGTTCATCGTCTATGAGAAAGACTCAAAGCAGACCTCAGCCCAGGATCCCAAGAGAGCCGCTACATTCCCTCTCTACCAGGCAGAACAACAACTGATCTGTACAGCTGCAAGTACCTTGGCTTGGCTCCTGCCCTCCCCACTGCTCTCCCTAGTTGCTACGTACAGCCACACCAAGGCATGGAAACGTCCCATGCTGCTGTCTTACACCATCCAGGAAAGTTGCTGCTTCTGTGGCAGGCAGGACTCTCCAGGTCAGCAGAGAGAGAACAACAATATTTGCTTTAATGCACCATTTTTTGTCACCTCAGAGCCTCCTGTATGACACCTGGTAGTCATTTTAAACGTTCACCAACTACTATGCATTAGAACAATGCAGAGGGTGTTCACTGGGTTGTATAAACAACTTCTGCAAAAATCCTCATAATATTTTAAGATATTGTATTATACGTTAACAGTCCATAATGCTGCTGTTGTAAATGCATAACCTGATTTAACATTGCAGCCACCTTTATTATCAATGCAAAGAAGGCATAATATTCCTGTCCCTTTTCTTTTGTTATCTGTGGTAATAATTTTAGATTGCTAAAAAAAAAATATGTGCATTTCTGTAAATTGCTTAAACCTAGGGAAAAAAAAGGATCATAGTCTACTTTGAAATCCAGGCACACTCTGAATATAACTTGTTAAAGATTTTCCAACTAAATACACTCACAGAGCAGACAAAGACTGAAGCACTCTACGATACTCTACAAAAGATGAAGCCACGCTTTTTTGTTTGAAGGTGGAGGCATTCTGAAACCAAATTTACTGAAAGAAAATAATGTCTAATTATCAAAATAATGGACCTAGAATATAAATTTATTTCATCTTGGATATATGATATCTAATGAAGCATTTAAATAAGGGATACACTAGAAGACAGGTTTCTGAACTCTGTGTGAAATGGTGATACAAATTTATATAATCAAGTTCAGCCACAAGAGTAATTTTCAGAAGGAGAGAAAGATGAGGGAAAAGACTGCAAATGAGCAAAATAAGAACTCTGGTGTCTTCTTTTTTACAACACAAGGAAGGCATGTTCAAGTCTTTTACTCAGTAAACTTTCCTTTTTGAGGACTGCCAATAAAAACAATGAAGCTTCTTGAAGAACATGGCAATGCCAGTCATGCTGGTTCTGTCAGGAACTAAGGGAGAAGAGGCAGCTTTTGGCACCCTGAAGCAGCCAGGTCACAGTGTGCTGGATCCAAAGAGCTGCAAAGTCAAGGGGATTCTCTCTGCTGATCGCAACAGGCCCTAGCTCAGCCCCTTACCCTTATACCTCTCTAACTATGCCACTCGTAATGCTGTCATCATGAGCTTAAGGATGTGACAGGGAAGGAGAGCAGAAATGTCTTTGAAGTCATGAAATATACCCGAGATCCTGGATACCTGCCATTTTAAAACACTGAGCCGAACACACTCAGCCTTAGCAGCAGGGTAACGGTGCAGAAGCAAGGAGCAAACAGACAGAGAAAATAAACCACTGTGGATACATCCTCCCTGACTAACTTGCCCTGATTCCAGACAGTTTGGGTGCACTGGAGCCATACCCCCATAACTACCTGTCAGGCAGACCTCATGCTTGTAGCCATGCCAGAGCCTGCCCGTCATGTCGCTGTCCCTGAGACCCGTTAGAAACCAGCTCCAGGACCAGGGGCTGGTGCCTGGGGCTGCACGCATCTCCAGAAAGGAAAACACCTGGGTTTAGCTACAAGGGGACAGGGAGGACAGGCAGGAAGAGGGATTACTCCTGGGAGTAGGGTATTGCTGATAAAGCCATAGCCGCTTTTGCCAGAGCAGGGTTGATGTCGTGCCCATTCTCTCCTATAGTGAGCTGACTGAAAATACTAAAAAGTCTTTGCAATCCTATTGGTCCTGCCAAAGGAGCTTGACTGGCAGGACAATGCATTTTTGTTCTCAATTAAAGACATCATTCGGGCTCAGTAATTATTTAAAAGCCAAGAGGAATATGATTTTGTGATTATAACCACAATTTGTCAGTTGAAGCAAATGTTTTAATCAAGGTTTCTTAAAGAAAGAAGAGAGAGGGAGTAATAATGAACACTACTATGCCTACATGTAGCCTTCATCCAGCCAGGGCAATTTTACTTGTATTCTGAAATCACTGTAGCGTAATCACAAACCAAAATCATAATTGTAGTGGAAAACTACATACAACATGCTGATATGGAGGGATCTCATTAGCACATTACATTACTGGGTACTGCGAGTAGTCTGCCTGCTATGTTCTCTTTTCCGTAAGAATACAGAGCAATCGTGGCTATTCTAATACAGAAAAATGGGAAGCAGAGCAAGATAGTAACAGAGAGAATTTGTGTTAAATTGGATTTTCTTGTCTCCTCCGGTAGTTTTTATCACCCAGATGACAAAACATTATCATTAGCGGTTTATACCAAAAGTTAACATTTGCCCATCATTTTCTATTTTCTCTAAACCACAAAGGTTGAAGCCTCTTATGCACTCCCCTTATCTTACTCTGTTACTTTAGAATCTAAGAGCGCACTATGCACATTAATCTTTCATGGCAGAGTTCACTGAAGTTCTGCCAAAATTCAATAATTATGTTCCATCCAATGCAGCAATCTATTTATCTCATTGCTGGAATTTAGAACATATAGAACAAAGTGTTTAGTTTATATGAATGAAATGCTTGCTAAACCCCCCCCCCCCAAGACAAAACAAAACAGCCCTGTATCATTTCTAAAGTTTTAAAACATACAGTAGAATCTATTGAGGAATAAAGCTATTTTTAAAAGGCCTAATGTTTTCTTGATAAACTGAAAGTATTCTACAATGTTTAGGTCTTGATTTGTTTGGGGTTTCTTCTTAGAAGTATTTTTTAAATACGTTTGTAACTTTTATTCAAATGAATAACAATACATACCACTTAGATTGAACTACTAAACCATGAAATATTAATGTCTAATGGCCACTATAAGTGCCAACTACAAAACAAGAATTTGTATTTTAAATGGAGAATAAATTGGTTTACTGCACTGAAATGGGTAACTAGGAGTTCAACAGTTCTATGTAGTAAAATCTAAGACACAAAATTACAACAAAGTTAAGCTTTATAATTGCACTCTTCCACGATATGTTTGCAAACAAATAGAAAACAGAAAGCCCTCCAAGTAGGAAGATTAGAGACACATTATTCCTGAGGGCTGTTAAAAATAAAAATGGCATCATCCTTCACCTTTTGTAGTCTCAGGAAAAGTAACTAATCAGTTATTTACTGACTTAACTATAAAGAAGAAACATTAATCTACCAGTTCTGGATTTAAAAAAAAGTATCTATACATTTTAACATTTACATTTATGAATACAGAATGCTGGTTTATCTTATGGAAGCATGACTTCTTTGTATGTTCATCCAGACAATAGATTTCTTGATGAAGAAAAATGTTAATTTAGTATCTGCAATCAAAAGCCAAATTTATGAGTTTGTAAGTTTTTAAGCAAAACCCTCTGTTACTTCATGTATTAGGTTTTACACTTGAGGTGTACTATCAGACAAAATTTGACTGTGGATTCAGAACGGCTTACAAAGTTTTTGGAGCATAACTTGCTGTGATTTATAACACAAACCCTCACCAACCCAAATAGAAATGAAAACCTGTAGAAGTAGTGCACTAGCATGTATTCATTATTTTACAGTAAACTCTTATAGGTAAAACTATGAGTATCACAGTAAAACATTTTCAGGTTAGTTTTGCGGTAATTAGATGTGTATATGCTTATTTTAAATTAACTGTACTTAATTTAGTAACTCAGGAGAAATTCCATGCAGAAGCAAATAAATTCCATGACAATTTGCAAAAATTCTACTATCATATTTATTTTTGCTCCTGGTATGGTCATTTTCTGGCAATGCTTTACATTAAAATAGGATTCAAGTGTGCTGTATTTTTCGCTGCTGTAAAACTTTTTAAAAATCCCACAAAAATGTAGTTAAATCATATCCATATTATTTTACTTATGTTCTCATCTTTTTTCCAACATGTTAATCTTGTCTGCCTTCTTTCACTGTCAATACAATGTGTTATAGTTAAACTCGTAGGAGACTTTTGAGTATTGTAACTCAGTCGCCTGCAATGTAACAATGAACAAACTCTCCCAGGCAACTTACATGAAAGTAAACATACTGAAGAGTTTAGAAAGCTTAAGTTTTTCCCCAATCTAGCTATGCCTTGCGTTATGCAATAAAGGAAACACACACACATACACACACACACAAACACCTTACAGAAAACATACGGTTTAACAGAAGACAGACAATACCTGTAAAGACCACTTTAACAGCAGGAACTACTGCAAAAGGGATCAGGGCTGGGGGGGTGGGGGGGGGGGGGAGGAGGGTGTGTGGGGAGCAAGGGGCAGAGGAAGGTGTGAAAAGGCTATTCCGCATTGATATTGCTGCTGAAGTATGGTATTGCTTAGAAGTAAACAACACGTATAGGAACGAACAAGCAACTCCTCAACTATAGCCGCAAGTGCTGTTATGTAAAATAAAAATACCTAACTAAAATGCTGCCTCACACACTTTGTCTTTACATTGAATGCACATGGAAAAGACACTGGGGTAGAATGCACACAGCATGTACTAAGAGGTCCTTAATTTCCAGTCGTTGGGTTGCTTTAATACAGACTAATTTCACAAAATATTCAAGTGTACAATAATAATGTATTCACTTACAGTGCCAGACTTGTTTATATAATATCAGCGAAGAATAATCACCCATTTATTGTGCTGATCTCCACAAATTTCGAAACTCTGAGCACACTTAAAATGTAAACTTTCGGAGCTTCTCATTAATGTTTAGACTAACTCCCTTTCCCCCTTTTTAACAACAAAGGACAACCCAGCTCCTTCTCCCTGTCTCACAAATCAGACCCATACACATATTTCAATGAATCAGGATAAATCCAAAAGCACATCTGAGATTTTCCTCGCAAATTTCCCCCCAGTGGATCTAGGCATGGATTTTTTTAAATAGTTATATCAAAAAGCTTCAATCGCACAATTCAAACAAAGAAACTTCTTGAAAATGTCATTACTTACTGTTCACTGAGCATAATTTACTGAGATTAAAAGTTTAAAGATTCATCTGCTTTACATCCACAAGTGTTTTAAGCAAGCCCTAATACTGTATCCTGCTTAAATGTGACAATTAGGGCTGCTGTTGAAAAATACAAAGGTATCCAGGATCCTCATTATGCCTTAGCTCCCTGTAGCCTGGTTTTTGGAGGTACGTAAACTGCAGAAATTTAGAATGATAATAGCAACAATTCAGTACACGAGTTAAAAACAGACCCTCCCCCCCAAATGCTTCAGATATACTGTATAAAGTCATTTTGACATGCCTACACAACTGGTTGTGGCAGCTTTCAGACATGATTCCTAATCACAAAAAAATGCTTCAGGTTCTTTTAGAGAAAGCTTGCCTTGGGAAGTTGATTTTGGCCAAGTGCCAAAATCATGTGCAAAAGGGGCCCTCATTACCAATTCATGGCAGCCTTCAGCGCTGACAAAAAATGTGACCCAACAGGCTAAAGCAACAACCAAAATTAAAAAGTATGAGACAAAGACAACTTACTTAATATTCCTTCCATCGCCACGTTAAACTTTTCCGTAATTAAACCCTTGTTAGTTCAAAGCAGTTTTCAACTACTTTTAAATGATTGCACAGGCAGGCTGCAACAGTGGAAAGCTTTCCCTGTGAATCCTCCCTAGCCCCTCCACTTTTAACAGCGTTTGGGTCCGACAGCAGAACTTTCTGCTGGGCGACTCTGCAAGAAACCCCTCTCCAACAAGCAGCGAGGCGCCCGCACGTAGTGCAGCGAAAACTAAGCAGATCAGTATGAGATTTTGCAAGCATGAAAGGCATAGGAGGAGTGAGGAGGAGGGAGGAGAGAAAGAGCCCAGTACGCGGGAGCAGCTATTTCCTAAACTTTCTAAAAAGCTTATCAAGATGGGCATGCAAACATTAAGCAATCGCAATTAACAGCGCTCACTGCACCCCTATCCCATAAAAGTAGATTTGACACACGGCCTTACCTAGATGTCGTCTGGCTTTTCTGTGGATCAAAAAGTTTCCTGCCTAAGCACAGAGATATTTTTTCACAAACCATAAAGGCCCCTTTTATTAATCCAGCACTGTAACAGCCTGCTTTCTACACCACGTTGAGAGCAGGATACGTCAGCTTTCGAGAGAAAAACAGTCTTAATTCACAATTAGTGGCAGATTCTATAATAGAGGATTTATCTTAAAGAGTGAAAAGGCATTTTTTAAAAAGCAAAGAGGGTGCGGTCAGATGTTAGGCTATCCCTGAGAAAAGGGGCCTAGGCTGCACTAGTACCTAAATACTAGCAGAAGCTTACTGGGAAGGGAGCCAATGGAATGACTTTGTTTGACCCAGCTGCCAATCTCTCCTGAAGCACTGCGCCAGACTAAACACTGACACTATTTTAACTCAAATCAGGCTACAGCAGCTGTTTGCTTTCCGGCTCTCAGCTATGCACCATGGCCATGATGACTCTGCACAGCACATATGATAGAGCGGGGACACTTCTGCTAAAATATGTTCCATGTTTGGACTGGTGGTATAGAAGAGGGGGCTGGGGTAGCTGCTGTTTTGGGGCTTTCTTTCTTCTTCGTCTTTTTTTTTTTTTTGAAACATCTCTGCCTCTGTTTTCCACAAACTGAAATAAAAATGAGATTTGAGACTCGCAGAAAATTCAACATTGCAAGCTAGGTGAAAGAAAAGAAGTTACTGCTTGGGATTGACAAGAACCAGAATACATTGTAAAGGTGTGCATGTGCATGCATGAGTCCAAAATCTGCCTGCAACCTGAAATTATTTATTTTCCTTTTGCTAGCTGCAGCATAAAAATACTCAACAGATTCTCCCTCTAATTTTTAACTGCAAAACGGAAGTGTGGGTATACATATGTAAGAAAGCAGGCATTACTTACATGCATACATGCACACATTTACATATGTATCCAGATTCTAATCTAAATTACAGTGGTGCAAATTGCAGTGTAAGCAGTGAAGTTATTACAGGTTAAAATTGAGGGAGGAATTTGATAGCCAATTTACATGTGAAGTATAGAATAATACAAAAATACGTCAGAATTATTAGCAATAGGCATATAGCATGGAGGTTGGCCTATCTTTTCCAATTCAAAAAGAAGTCAAAGAAGAGTTGCAACAACAGAAACAAAGCCCATACACATGTTAAAATCCAAGGAGGGTTCTGAAGTGCTGGGCACACAGCATAGTCCAACACTGCACCTACAGTTTTTCAGCACTTACACATAAACTCAGCAACAGTACTTAAGCCAAAACTTTGTTTCCTATCCTCCTGCCACAGAGGGCTACTGGCAGTTCCCTAAAACTGCATGTCATGATAGTTCCCTTCTTCAGAAAAAAATCGGAGTATCTTTACCTCAAACCAAAATGCAGAAAAAAGAAATCCAATCATTTTGTTTAATATAAAAGTGTGTGACTCATCTTGATACAGAGTAAACGACAAGGGGAAGGTGTAGCTCCTGACATCTGAATGCCTTCATTAAGCACTGATGAGTATCTCAAATTCAGTACGTACACTCAAGAGAGATATTGGGTGGGGGAGAGGAGGAAACCCCAAGCAAACAAGCAGAAATGGAAAAAATAACTAAAACAAAACAAAAAAATCAAAACAAAAAAATCAAAACCATGACAGCTGAGCTTGTTGCTCTGGTTTAGGCTGCTGTGCAGCAACTGATTTCCATTAGCTGTTCAACAGCCTGTTACCAGAAACCAGTATTGGTATCTTACAAGCTCAGATCTCACTAACTACCTGCCCCTTAACTGTTCCTCAAGAGTATTGACAGATTAAGAAAAGATCCTTGAAAAGATCTTAAATAATCTACCATAAAATGAATAAGGATTACAAATGAAATGAGTAGGGGCTAGCACAAAAAATGCCCAATTTTCCAATCTAATGTACGAACTGAAACAGAAGAGCTGTTTGTGTCTGAAACTCTTAGAGAGAATGTGCAATTATATTTGCACTAAGGAGGAAGTTGCAAGAAAGGCAGTTACCTATACTCGAGAAATTGGCAATCCTAAAATGGCAGACAGGTGAGACAAAGCCAACAGTTTTTACAAGTCCCTCTCCCATCTCTCTAAGGAGCACAGCAAGCATTTATCATGAGTTGAATTTGCAGGCCACCTAAATGAAGTGTGACGACTCAGCAAAGAGTGTATGCCCTGTGAATTCACACCTTGTGTTGCACCAGACAAGAGGCAATACTGCAGCGATAGGCCTATAAAGGCATTAACAACACTGAACTTAGCATGGCTGGAAAAAGAACATAAGTACAAGATAAGAAACAAAGCATAGGCTGAAGTGAAGCTTCGCCTGTTCCTTGAGGCAGAAAGAAGGTAAAATGGCCAAATCTACAGAAAAGGAATTTAGTAACAAAATTTGAGAATGATAGGAAGGGAAAGATGTTCTCAGTGAAGCCAGCAAGGAATTTACCCAAGACAGGACAAGATGAAGATCCAGATAAACCATGGTAGACAGGCACTTAAAACACCAACATAAAAAAGACAAGACTATGCACTTTAAAGGTGGAACACCAAGGCTTTCCAATCAAGCAGAAACCTCATGCAACCTTCTCTTTCTTGGAAAGCTAATTGGAAATCTATTCCTGTTTTGGTTTGTGAGTTGGTCTTCTTAGGGTTATTTTGATTTCTAAGTTAAATACTCTTGTCATAATTGATCCAGGATGGCTGCAGGAGAGGGAGGTGGTATCTGGCATTTCTTTCACTTTTAAACTAACTTTTGTCCACCTTGGTCAATGCATGGAAATTACTGGAAAGCACTGGAATAGGTAACCAGTAGAGCTTTGATGATGAATACAAATCTGTTTCTTTCTAGGAGACTGTTTAGAATTCTTATTATCTTATAAATGAATCATTAGTACAGCTAAGCAAATTTGCATTTCCTGTTGTAGAAAATCTCTGGTATCTCCTAAAAAGGGTTCTCTGTTAGAAGTAAAACATTCATTATTTTATCCTTGACTTTGAGGTTAGGGAGCTGAGTGTGTATGTGACTGCACGGTGTACATCTATGCCACCAAAAAAATCTCTCAAAATCACTGGCCAGTATTGATCAAATTTAAAACCAGAGGTTTCAGGTGTATTTTTGAGAAACTCAGTAGATTGAGATTTCCATCCCATATCAAATATAAGTCAAACGAATAGAGAGAAAGTTTATTGGCATCCTCATGAGCAAATAAGGAAAATCTGTGGGAAAAAAAGACCTTGAACTACTTCATTACTTCACATTAAATATTCCATCAGACTGAAACACTGTTTTAAATATCAAAGTGCAGTTAACCTCAAGAAAACAATCTATAAGACAGCAGGGTTCACTGGTCATGAACTACCTTTGTTTTGTTGCATCTTCATGAAAGCATGCTAGACCTATCATCGAAACGCATTTTGGTTTTGTGTGGTTTGGTTTTTAGTTTCAACTATTCAATGAGTGACTTGTTCTGTCCTAATTTCTTCTATGTTTAGTACCATAATTTTGGAGCAGTACATTTTGACTTCAAGTCAATTGTAAGGCTCTGACTGGTTTCAAAGGAATTGGGATATTATCTTTTCCACTCCCAAGCCATAAGCATACTGCCAAGAGGGTCACAGAAAAAGGTGCGTGTAAAGCACTATGCAGCTAGCACTGTGAAGTGATAAATAACTTTCAGCTTCCACTTGTGCATCAGCCATTTCTGGAAATGATGATGGCCAAAACTATGACATAATGCTACAAGACATATATGCCACTCTTGCACTGGAGACCGAGCTCCCGCAGTGCTGTGCATTTGTTCACCTAATGGGGCTTGTACTACTTGAACTTTCAGTAACTATCACCATTAGGCTGAAAGCTTTTCACCAGGAAGAATGGTGAAGTTGGAAGCTTTTCATCAGTAAGAATTACTACTGGGAAGAGGGAAAAAATAAATTAAACATGGAATAAAAATTGCATTTTAGTATTTCAAAGTCATTAGTGGAATGAGTTAGATTTCCAAAACCAAAACTGACTTCAAATAACTTTATTTCCTTACCTACTCTATTAGTACATTGCACATCACTGATTTTATTAATATGTTTAATTTATGATATGCTTATTTTAAGCTGGAAGACAACAGCAAAATGTGGGGGTGGTGGGGAGGTTGTGGGGAGAGAGAGAAGAAAGGGAAAAAAAAAACCCAAACAAGTCAAAGTGCTCCCCCAACCAGAAATACATTCTATACTTTCTTTTAAAAAGTGAGAAACAAATTCAAGAGACAGTCACCTATTCATGGTGAAATGGAACCCAGATGCTAGCAGTTGAGAAGAAACTTGCATCAGAAACTTGGTTGCATAAATATCTTTCATAAAGGATTTTCATAAACTTCTCAGTAAGCCAGTGCCCTCCACGCTACGACACTACAACAATAGTGATTAGACTTTTCCTTTTCTGTTCCATTTGGTTGGGAAAATGTGGTATTGCCATAGTCTAGACCCATTTTAAACAAGAGCATCGAACATGGCAGCGACTTTTGTAGCTATGGAATTAGTTTAATTCAGACTCTAAAATTAGTTTTACACAATCTCATCATCTCCAGATGCTCCTTTATACTCATAAATCCACTAAAATGTTTATATTGTCCCATGCAAAAGAGTGAATGCTTGCTGTGCATTGTTGCTCCAAGGCAGCAATAACTTACTATGTCTTTTCTGTACCAAGCTGCAACAGTTTCTTTGAAGTACAATCTATAGACATTTGCTCTTTCCATCACACCTCCCACATCTCCACAAGCCACAACATATTTATGCTTCAAGACATCTTCTGGAACAAATCAGTTTTAGTTTTGAATTAGAATACAGCATGACATGAGACAGATATAGCTGGGGTTTCTCCTAAGAATAAATTTGTGTGCTTTTAGAACAGAGACCAAGCAAACATCAAGCTTGCATATGTGCATTACTTCCAAGCCAAGGAAATAGCTACCATATGTATTAAAAAATCAGTATCAAACATAATTAGATTAGATATAACACAACTAGGCCCCCAAAGACCACCATCCAATCTTACTTATTCCATCTTTGGGACCAATTATCACATTATTATACTGAATAGTGCTAAGGATCTATCAAGGAAGAGGACCCTATTGTGTTGCCAAACAAAAAGGCAGGTCTTGCCTCAAACATCATCCTACTATTTTTGTCAATCGAATTCAACCTTGGTGCATAAGATCCCTTCCCTGAGCTCATACACAAGGTTAGATACCTTCTGCCACCACCATAATCTCTTTTGTAGTTCTGATTACTGAAAAAGGAAGATATCCCAGATTTTCCTCAGTGGGTAAATATCTTCTATGTTTTTATTTTCTATTCTTTTATTCAACAAGAGGTTAAGGAGGATAAGGAAAGAAAAAACAAACCAAGGAAAAGGAAATAATGAAGAAAATTATTGGTAATGCACCCCTCCAAACATCAGGCAAGCATGAACAACTTTTTCATACTTACTACTGAACATAAAAATTAGATAGAAACCAAATTATATTATTGTATAGTACTGAGATGCTAGCAAGTTTAGCAAAGAAAGAGATACAGCAGTTCAAGGCGACCAGAAATCAGAATTCTTGGTGTTTATTTCTGACTCTGTTCCTAGCTCAGTGAGTAACCTTGGGCATATAACTTAACCTCCTCTGTCCCACATTTCAGCTGATATAAATTCACAGGGCTCATGTCAAAGGACCTGCATAGTCAAACCTTTTGGTCCCCTACATTCTAGTTTCTCTAAACGTGTAGCAGATAATATCCCATTAATTTTAAAGTAATTAATAATATATTAATACAAAAACTATTCTTGCTAAATTGTTTGAGATCCACCTTTGCAACAATGTTTGTTCAATCAAATCATTTGAATTAAAGAAATCATTTCATCATAAATTAAACTGAACTACAATTTCTGATTGCCTGTAATATTCATCTACAGTAGAAATAAATGAAACAAGTCTCTATTTAATATCCAGAATAAATTCGTGGTTGGTTTAAGTGCTGTTTTTATGTAAATTGGAGAGATAGGACATGAGATTCAGCTTTTCACTGTATGTTTCACAAAGATAGTCTTAAGCACGAATGTCTAGAGTTTTAAACTACCTGCTTCACTGCAAAGCTTAAATAACCAATCACTCTGCCAATGCATATGCCTTTAAGTCAGTGCTGTGTTGACTCTTTAAATATTTTCACTTTTTAATGTAAACTTTTCAGACAAAAAATTCTCTTAGAGAACAAGGACCCTACACAACCAAAATGAAGAGAAGTTACCACCTTCTGTTTTCATAGTCTCACCTGTTTAAGTACAGCTGACACAGCAGAGATGCATGCATTACTCTTGTCTGGAGTATAGCCTGTTTACCAACCTTTTAATGACTTACAGTTGAAATCACCTCATTTAGGAGTTATGATGGTATTAACTATTAATGTCAAGAAGAGCCTCCCAGCTACACCAGGAAACTAAAAATCTGTGCCTTGGGTTTTTTTTTCAAAGCTCTGGAGAGGAAAAAAGAAGCAGTGGGATTTGAATACATTGATGATTTTAAAGTCCTGCTCAGCAGCCTTTTCCATTATTTTACACTTAGACACAACCAAAACTAAACCTGGCATTATGGGAGAAATTCTTCAGAACTTTGTGTGTTCTACACCAGCACATAGAAATAATTGGATTTCTAACCTATTAAACCTGAATGTTTGGAAATTAAAGCCTTTATTTGCGTATTATAAATCCACCTATAAATTGCCTGTAGACAAAACATAGCATGCAAATGAAATAACATGCACATTACTATTATTGCATTCCTCGTACAAAACTGGCTGCGTAGAGCTTTCTCCTTTCAAACCCAATACAAGACACAAAAGAAACTTCTTTAGGATCCTTTGTTCTTTGCCGATTAAACAACTAAGAAGCAATAGAGAATGAAGCTTAATTATTATATTCTATTATTGCACATCTATGAAGGCTCAAGAGAAAAGACCATGAGCTACAGACTCTTGACCATGTTAGGTAAGAAATTGTAACATTACACGGTTTTGGCTAGCTATCTGTGATATAGCAGAATAGATTTTACAAGAACACCATTTGATTTTTTTTCATCAAAACAACCACAAAAATTACTATGTTAATGTCCTATGTTTGTTAGAAAATGGACTTAATAGGTGTTGTCATACTATTTTGATATTCTAAATTTTCATGACTGCCACTATATGTCAGTGAAAGTTCCATGAAATACACTACACAGTCTTGCATACACTAAATAAAGTACACCCTAAATAGTACCTAAATATTACTCATACAAAAGTTAACCTCTGCATAAAGACTACCTTTTTGATAAAATGCCTCCTTGTGTCTAAAAACAGATTTTATTCCTCTCCCAGCTGCATTTTATTAGTTATTTTAGATAGCATTTTACTGTCACTGGAGGAGTTTCAAGTTTAATCTAAGGAAACTTCTGCATCCCAGCTGAAAAAGTAGCAGCTATGAAAAGTAATTTACAGTTAGTCACATCATCACAAGTTGGTTTACATTTACACTGTATGAAGTTAAATTACCATTCCAACATGAAACCCAGAAAACTGGAATTCACTTACGGAGAAGGCCTTGTAAAGCTGAACCCTTTTTCAAGTTGTATGGTTTGTCACATCTGCTTAATACATTCAGTTTTCATTAGTATTAGAGAGCTGTATCAAGTACTGATGGAGAACACATGTTTATTATCTTAGTCTCATGAGTAATCAAGTATCATGAACAATCAAATGTACAGTATTGGCTTATTACTTTATGCACATTTGAAATGTAGAATCTTGGTATGTAATGATCCCTATAACATCACAATACTTAAGGAGCAAATATTTGTGGAATGGGTTCAACAAACTTCTGTACATCCTAAAACTTTCTCAAACATTCATTGTGTTCTCAAAAAAACCCCAAAAGTAAGAAGAGAAGATAGCAGACTATGATCAGATTGAATTCACCTGCACTCAACTTGATGATGAAAATGGTGGCACCTCCAGGTGCCTACATTTTCTAAATATGCTCAGCATATTTAGCAAACACTACTTCAAAACAGGTCCATGCAAAGAACTGTATAGGAAGCTGCCTCATTCTCCAGTTAAATAGTGTTTTAAAAGCATGAAGTATCCAGTGCTCAATTGACTGAGCAGTGGAAAGAACATAGCCAGGGAAAGGACAAAGAAACAGAAGGGAACAAATCTGTTTTCTGAGTGTCAAAAATATGAATATTAATGTTTTCATAGCTTTTGGAGGGACTGTTTGAGTCCATGTAGTTTGAACATGAAGAAGCTGAAACGAAAAAGAGTAATACCTGGTCTTTCATGATTTGGTGTGAAAAACTAGCAAGCTACTATCAAAGGCCAGCTCAGTGTTCAGGGGCAAAAGGACCTAAATCAGGGTGGTGAAGTGAAATGAAAATGATGAGCAAGAACTGTGCATACATTAAAAATAATACCAAAAAAGTATGGAAAGACAAACAAAAGGTGGTGGGTGAGAAAGAATAAAAAGCAGAGAAAATAAAGGGACTTTTCTCCTTGCTTATCAAGCCTGTAACCATGAGGCAAGAACAAACAAAAACTTCAGCATTTTGCTACTTCAAGTTCCATTGTTGGACAGAGCTAATGATCTCACAGGTTATTCAGTCCTAGAAAGATATCAATTTGGAAAATCATAGAAAAGCTTTTCTAGTAAAAGGAACTTGCCAACTAATAGCAGCATTTGGAGATTCACAGATTTTGTTCAAATTGGGCATTTCTCTTAGCAGTGGTACCTGAGGATGCACCAGTACACAAATGCTTTTAGTATTCCTATAAGAAAGTGACCTCAAATATAGCAGAAGAAAAAGTCTTTGAGCACAAATTCTGTTCCTCTGTACTTACACTGCACTAGCACAAATGCTAGTCTAGCCTGGAGAAGAGAAGGCTCTGGGAAACCTTTTAGAGCAGCTAAGTTAATGAAGTTTGTAGACTTAGGGGCCTACAAGAAATCTGGAGAAGGACTTCTTATAAGGGCATGTAGTAACAAGACAAGGGGGAATGGTTCTAAGCTAGGTTTACATCGTATATTAGAAAGAAATTGTTTACTGTGAGGGTGGTGAGACACTGCAACAGGTTGCCCCGAGAGGTTGTGGCTGTCTTATCCCTGGCAGTAGTCAAGGCTGGGTTGGAAGGAGCTTTGAGCAACTTGGCCTAGTGGATAGTGTACGTGCCTGAAGCAGGGGTGTTGGAACTGGATGAACCTCAAGGCCCCTTCCAACCCAAACTACTCTATGACTCCATACGAAGCTTGAAGTATAAAAAGATTGTCTGCTGTGCTGTATATTTTTTTTAAATTCTATTAAATGCAGAAGAATATAATAAATTACTCATCACAAGCTTAATGACACAAACATTAGTACAAATGGACAATATTACAAACTGCGGATTTTTATTTTGAATCTATGTTAAGCTGCAATATATTCCTTTAAATCAATAAGGTTTACCTCACAGATGTAATACAATTGTATGATATACAAGAATCTAGCACTGTGTAGAAATCACTCTACCTTTTAGAGAAATGCATCTGATACTTTGCTGGAGTGCATTTCCATGACAATGAGGCTATGAAATTTTATACCAGCTCCCCATACATGGGGAACTTCATACTTCATGACAAGTGACATGCATAAGTTTTGGATTCAAAGTTATGGAGAATCAGTAAAAAACAAACAATTTGGGTTTGGTGTTGTTTGGTTTTGGTTTTTCTTTACTTTTCATGAAATATTTTCTTCTAATTAAGCTGCAGTTTTGGAGGAAAACATCCCGGGTGTGTGTATTTAAAAATTCATTATCTCACTGCAGAAAAGAACCACCACATGCTAAATCTTGTACTATAATTTGGGGCATGAGAGAAAAGTGCCCAAAATATTTACTTAGCATCAGAAGCAGAGAGCCTATAATTCTAAATATTATATAAAAGGGAAAGAACCAAAAATAGTAACATACTGCTAATGTTCTTGCACAGAAAACAAAACACTACAAGACAAAATGATGCTGCTTAACCATGCCTTAATTAGTAAGCCATGATTTATAACAAATGTAGTAAGAAAGCTTTTTTTTTTTTTCAAAAGGAGTTAAGCAACAAAGCTATTTATGCAGTTTTCTCAGCACTCAATATAGGACTAAAGAGCCTGCAATTTTCAAGGTGATTTGCAATTTCCATTAATTTGTTGAAGGTTTTGTAGCTCAATAATGAGACACTTTCATCAGTTATTAGTGAATCAGAGCTGTTTGCAGCTTTAATTCAAACACAGTAAATACAAATGCAAATGTACACATGATTTTCTATTATCATTTCTAGAGGTTGAAAGAAGGCAAATGATCTTCAGGAGAATGGGGATGTTTATCATTATTTGCCTAAAATTGGTTAACAGCCCCAGACTGCTGGAAGGGAACTGAGAGTTGTTGATGAATGCCAATATTTGGGCTGTGAGGAACTGCAAATGGTCATTCTGCACTGGGGTGTAGGCTCTACTCTGCAAAAAAGTTAAAATCTTAAGGTTTTGTCTACTTTAAAAGACACAAATGTGGAGCTGTCAAAAAGACATGTTTTTATTTACTGATTAGTTTCTTGATTCAGGGGAAAATTTCTTGAAGTTTAGGATCCATGTTAATTAGATTCAGCATCTTAAAATCCTTGCCTAAGTCTGTAGACTACATCTATACTGTGGAGTTTGGTAAAATGGATTAAATGAGAGATTAAAAGGGAAGATCCACCTGCATATTAAGGCTCCTGAAAATGCAAGTAGACTCTCAGGATAGTTCCCAAGGTGACAAGAGATGTTTCTAACACCTTGAAGCTGATGTAAAAATCAATGCCAACAAAATTTGATGTCACCAAAATCCCATTCTCTTAAAGCATCTTTCAAAGCATCTTTGAACATCTACCTTTACCAATCTGGTCCAGACAGCAACAAGATAATTTTTTTTCTGTCAATTGGCAAGTATTGGATATTTCCTCCTTCCAACTCAAGTTGTTAATTAAAAACAAGACTAACATTTAAATTAATGATGGGTAAGACAGAGGTTTTACTCAATAGCCACTTGATGGCAGTGTCATGTATAAAAAGATTAGACTGTGAAGTTAAAACTTGAAGAAAAAACTTCAATAATAATAAAAATCCAATCCAAACGACACCTTGACTACTGCATAACATTATTCCCCTAATAGAATTCTTTTTAATGATATTTTGAAGGTCAGCAACTAAATCAATAAGTAAACCCATAACAATTATGAATTTTAAACTTCAAAAATGTTACTATAAAGGTTATTCCTTTAAAATCAATACATGAAACATTTTAAATATCTGTTATGAATTTGTTATTCATTCTAGCATGTAACCCTCCCATGAAAACCCATGGTTAATTTCTCTAAGAAGAAACAAACTAGAGGAATTCCACGAGGATTTAGTAAAAAAGAGTTTATAGACACTGATTTAATAAAAGTATATGGTGCTAGTGTTACCAGCACAATATCATTTCTGTAGCATAACTATAAAAGTGGTTTATATTTCCTGCCAGCAGGATGATCTACCTTCTCTGGTCATCAAACATAGCGAGATAAATTTTAGAGTAGTGAAAGTAGTTCATGGAAGAATTCAGATCGATTTCAAAAGTATTTCTCTTCCTCTCTTAACTTACTCATCTGTTTGCACTTTAGCCTGGACTGCAAATCCACACTAACTGTTTCAGCAGAACAATAAAAAGCACTAGATCCCTGTGCTGTAGGTGAACAAGTTAGAATCTGGACTTTGTCTCCCAAGATGTCTAAATACGATGAAACCCAACTTCAGACATTTTTATACAGGTTTGAAAAACAGATCATCCCCAGTATATCCATCTCAGTATACTAAGAGCATTGGTCAATAGCGTATTGCAGTAATGCAACTGCAAAGACAGCTCTGTGAGGGTCATATTCTATCCTTCATTCTCTAGAAAACATTTGTTTGCAGTACTGAACATGTATGTGGTGAAAAGAACTGTTATTCCAGTCTTTTAACAGCTAGCCTAAGACTAAAATCTGTCATTCTCTTGGTCTATAACTGGAACTTCCATTGCCATCAATGATTATTCAACATATTGAGTGAAACTGGACGAAATTCTTCAAGTTGTAAAGCAAACAAATCAATATTCATAAATATATTTTCAGTTACAGAAACACTAAAAGACATCCTGAGCTAATGCAGAATTAATGCCCACAAGGTTTACTTTTTCAGAATTTGGTGGGAAAAGGCAACTTAATTCTGAGCTCTAGAAGCTTATGTTAGGTTTTCACCCAAAGCAATATTTTTCAATCAAGTTCTTAAGCTTCTACTAATAGGTTTCCTAACAGAAGCTGAAACAGAAAGTCCATTAAATGCAGAATCCCAAACAGATGCAATGTTTTAGTTTCTCATTGCTTTTCTGAGTCACAAAATTCACATGGAGAAGTCTCAATGGTTCAATTGTACTTGAGTTTTAAAATTAGATGTCTTAGAAATTTAAAAAAATAATTGAAAAAAAGCATGTCCTGTCCTTTCTACACCAACCTCACTCTGCATGAAAAGCATCAATGTTAAAATAAATTAAAAAAAATAGTTCTCTGATAGTTTTATCAAACAAGATTCAACGATATAAGGTTAACAATACCAAACAGTTCTGGGACCGTTCTTCCAACAGTATCTTGAAAAGACATTTTTTAGGTTTTATGTAAACCCAAATGAATTTGAGTGTGTATTGCTAAACTTTCATTGATGGTTTAGCTCACTCAAATTTATATTTAAGCCATAAATACGGTTTTATTTTATACCTAACGATAAACAGTTTACTATAACTGGGACTGGGGGGCAAATATGGAGGAAATAAGGGACAAAAAGTAATTACTGTAAATCCAATTTCCAAATGAAGCATTAATGTGCTCTCTTCCATACTGAAAAAAGTCTTCATTTTGATATTAAAAAAGACATGAGATTGTAGTAGTCTGAAAAGAAGTTTGAAAATAAGTTATTTTAAGTAAACTTATAGAATAAGAATCACATATGACTGAAATACTATCTTTAACAGAATTTACTTTTCCTCATACCAAATGAAAAAATGCTTAGGCTGCAAAACTTAGTGATTTACTCAATAGTATACGTTTTATGTACTACTTTTTTTCTGCCAGATTCCACAAACCAGCTTCTTCTCAAACTACTTCTCAAAGAAGAAAGCAGCTGGCAGAGGAAGGCTTTATTATTTCTTAAGAAGCATCTACCTCAGCATTCATTTTTGTAGAAGTCCTTTTCCATTGCTATAGGCCAAACTTTGTTACTTCACTGTTTGCAAAAAAAAAACAAACATACCAAACATTGCAGTAAATGGCAGCTCAATATTTGCAATAAGATTATGTGGTTTTTTGAGGACTGTGAATTTAGAAATATTTCAAAGAAGAGATTGTAGGTTCTTGCTTCACAGAAGTAACATTCCTAATGGAAGGGAATTAACGGAAAGGAGTGATGCAGAGAGTAAAATGTGCAGGCAGAGCAAAAAGGTGCCATGGTATATACAGCAACGAGGTGGGAAATCTAAGCAAGGTACAATGACTCAAGGTGAAGATATGCTGTGGTGATAAAGATGCTTATGAATGAGAAGCCTGAGAATTAAGGTGTAAATTTTTACAAAAAAAAAAAAAAATCTTTCCTAAAAATGCCAAAATGTCACTTTAGAAGTCTGAGAAAGCTTTATTTTGACCTAACCAGTTATTGTTAATCCAAGCTTTTTTGTGTTTGAGGGTTTTGGTTTAGGGTTTTTTGTTTTTATTTCCATCTAAATTGATAGTACAGTGATCTTAAAAAATATTTGTTGGTGGACTAAGGATAAGATGCTTGCAAATGTGATTTTAGCTTTGGAGCTCTTTGTAGAGGCCCTTCTGGACTGCTAAGCAATTAATATTTCACACTTAACCAAACTGTTTAGATTTCCACATGCAATCAGTTTATCTCTTTTCTAGACAGAATTGATGGAGCAATAACTTCAAATGTAAAGATTCATTTTAGATATTTCTTGTTCATGTTGCTTCTATTTACTTGTTTCTTTTCTTTACCTGGTCTTTAATTTTGTCACCTTGGTCAATGTGAATCCCTTAATAATCACGTGTAAGATTTTTTTATACAGAAATATATAAATGTGAACTGCACATGCAATTTCATGAAAATATGTAAAAATCTCCTGGTTTTCTATCAGTTATCTACTTATTAACACATACATACAATAATAGGAGAATATTTTTAACTTTACTGGAACAGAATGGGTAAAACCAGAATATATCATAAAGCAATATTAATGATTTTGTAAATTTCAGATCCACTACATCTTTAACAGATGAGATTAGCCATCTTGCTTGATTTAATTTTTTTTCTTTTTAAATTTAAGTAATTTCCAGATTTTTCCTTCTTTCTAACTTGAGACAAAGAAACACAAGCAACAAATTGCATTAAATAAATCATAATATAAGCTTAACAGAAAAATATGCTTGTTGTTTTTTTCCTACTCATTAATGATCTCCCCAGACTTTACTTTTTACTTAGAAGCTGCTGCTCTTATTCCAGACGGTTCTCTTGCAGTGCATTTCACCAATTGTATCTTCATAAACATTGTGAAGAAAATCTTGTACAGTTGGGATCAATGATGCTTAGTTTCAAATGATAACATTCTCTTAATTTCTTTGTGCTATCTGATAAAATACACATGGAGAGTAAATTTGCTACTCAGGAACAACAAAATATGTTACAGAATAGTGATAATCTAATACAAAACATAAAACTTGTCCCATGTGTCTTTGTTGATCTACAAACTAATTTTCCATTTGTTGGGTGTCTTTTATTTCTAAAGTATGCACTAATGTTCTGTGATGTTTAAACTAGTCTTTAAGTTAAGTAGAAATACACATACAACCAATTTTCAACATATTAAATTAGTTTAAAAAATAAATTATCTTGGAAAAAACCTTCCATGACAAGACTAATTATCATAATGACTGAATGTGAGTTTCTTAAAGTGTGGGAGGACTTGGGGTTTTTATTCAGTTACTGTTTGATGTTGTCTAGTGTACACAAGATCCCATGTAACACAATAGTCTTGCATGTCCTAAATTATAATGCTTTTGATATGACATATTTAAAAACTGAATGCAACCCTAACAAGATTCATATCAAGAAACTATGTATGTTTTTATCTTGTAAATAAGCAGACTGTTAAATTCAAAGTGTTAGTAAAATTTTAGCACACCTTTTTCATGTCAATTTATAAAGTTGATAACATTCAAAGAAATATTGGACCAGTTAAATGCTGGCAGCAGGCTAATGGTTATCACAGCTAAGATGATGTTAACTTAGAATGACATCAACATTTCTGCTTTCAAAACTGATGATGCTAATCAAAACGCGGAAATTAGCCACACGGAATGGATGGGAAAGTTTAGGTGTGACATCCATGAAGTATGTATTTCAGCAGTGCAGAATTAAAGCTTTTAAGCAGCTGCAGTGTTTTCAAGTGGGAGAAGCTGATAAAAATCACAAGGTGAAACAGAGATCCCCTTCAGAACATTAAATTTGGCTAGCAATAAAGGGAGACAGAAACAAGATTTTGCTCTGAAAGGAGGGAGACCCTACCAGAAAAAAAAAAAAATAAAAAAAGCTGCCCATTAGAAAAATAACAAAACAAAACAAAGAAAACCCAAGAAATTTCCTTTTTTCAAAAAGAAAAGAATCCTGGTAGGAATCCTTGTTTTGCAAGAACCATTAGGCAAGAAGATTATGTAGCTCAGCAGTCATGTAGTAAGCACTACCACTTGATATTCTACTACACCATCAGGGGTAGACATCAACACTCAGTGAAAGACAGTTAATGACTGATAAGTAATCAGGAAGCATGCTAGGAGGGTTTATCTAAGCAAGCAAACCTCTTGTAACTGAGGTTGAAGGATGCTGGAAATGAAGAGCAAGCTTTATTTTATGGATAAAAAAAGAGTAGCTCCCCAAGATACACAGCAAGGTATTAAATACAAGGGGCAAACCTAAACCAAATGATGTCCTTGAAAACTGTACCTAGTAGTGCCCTTCAGGTGCTTTGCAGCATTCAGTTCATGGGACCAGACAGAGCCAGTATGATGCAACCTCCCTGATCCCACTGATCGCCACTGTGGTGAAGTGGGATCCTCAGCACCAACTGTTTCACTCTGCAGGCCAAGTCCTATTGCTCCTCACTACTTGCTAATGTAGACATAGCCAAACTATATTTATTTGGAGACTGAAGCAGGGCTACATATGGAGAATTTCACCTTTGACAAGTACTAACTTAATTTACATTAACACCTGTCTAGACTGTTTTCCTAAGTATAAACACAAAAATCTCCTTAGTGTATTTGGGCCCTTCTTATTTAATTAACCATATGTGACGTAAAGTGATACAACCCAGTTAAAGGTATGTCATTGTTGATAGGATCAATTACAGTCAGACATAAGTATTCTTTGCTTATACCATCTGTGCTGTACTCCTAAGTGCAGAACCCTGTCAATGAAAGTACACACAGATTAACTGTATTCACTTTCATTAAAAAACACCAATCTGTTTTGTCAGCTCTAGGCTCTTTCTGTTAAAAAGTTGCAATAATATAATGCACATTCACCTTCTCCTGCCAGCATGCTGTGGCTAGTGCTATGCCATTTGAAAGGTTTAGAATAATACTTGAGAGTATTCAGCATCATGAATAATTTTATTCTTAACTAGTGGCAACTGTACAACAGTCTTCCAGAATTCTACTTGTATACCAGATTGGGAAATCACTGTGGTCAGAGTAAGGAAGTAAATCTTGCCCATTCTGCTACATGATCCTCAACATTTTCAAAGGTTTCTGTTTCTCCCTGCTGTTCTTCAGTATTATATGATCTGATCATACCACAGTTGAAAAGGAAAAACCCCAAACAACAGTAATTCATGCCTACAGTTATATACATATGCCTGCAAATACATACACGTATATATACAGTGGAAACACTACAACCAATTACAGCTAACATCAAGAGTATGAAAACTGAAATCATGGTTAGATTTATACTCCTAAAGTTTATTACTAATGTTATGTGTGAGTTTTACACTGAAGAATCTGTAAGATGCGTTCAGAGCTATATGGCTTGGAAGGGGCCTTATTTTTATTCCTATAATTATTATGAGATTATTTTTATTACAACTATAATTAGAAGATAGGCAATATAGTCACTGGTGAGGATGAGGAACAGGATTTAAAAGACCTTTTCTTGCAGTATAGGAAAAAGCTAGACATGTGTTTAGAGATCAAAATCTCTTAGAAGCAGAGTGAATTACAATTTACATTTTTTTCTCAGAACTGGGGGAACAAACTGATGGGATAAAATATGGTTCTAATCAGCCTCCTTCCAAAGATGACATCTTCAAGGAAGATTAGGAACCAGTGTTCTACTGTAAAATGATTACAGTTAAAACTGTAATTAACCCCTGTTACTTGAGAAAGCAGGCTGTGCATCTAAGCACATTTCTTTTTCACAGAATTTTTGAAGGCCACACTTAAGGATTCTCATGAGTAAAAAGCAAGAAGGAATAAATAAGATGCCCTTTACTGCTATTTTTTGCATACTCATTTTATACCTCTGTGTCTTATTTGGAAGGGATTTAGAGGCACACCCATGTGGGAAGAGCCTGGTCAGTTCAAAACTGAAAACAAAAAAAAACCCAACTAAATCCCCCAACTTTTGGCTGATGATTTTTTTTTCTCATTTCAGTAATATTTTTTGTGTTATATTGACAAAACAAAACCTCACAAATCTTTACACAGAAGAGTCTGAAATGGTCTTTGTTCATAATCTCTAAAATCTTACCTACTTTTTACTTTTAGAAAATAAACATATTTTACTTTTCTATTGGAGCTTAGACAATCTGACTTTCATATTAATTTCTGACAGATACACTTTTGAAGAGGAAGAACTGAGTCTCACTTGGAGGACAAAGTTAAAGTAAACTAAGCAGGGAGGTTTGCTGTAATACCACCAAACAACAGTTAAATGATTATGTGAAGCTGTCAGAGTTGGCAGGTTCAAAATCCCAGTATAGAACAGAACAGCTTGCTTGATTTTTGAAGTCATAGAAGTTAAGTAATAACGAATTTATTTGTGTTGGGAAAACATTCTCTATACCGTTTCATGCCTTCAGTAAATATTTTTCAAAAGGCAAGCAGTGGCATATTTGTCTTGAGACATTTTCTTACATTAGATACCAAATGCACACATCTGAAAGCAAAAGACTACCTAGCTACTGCACAGTGCAGTCATACAGTCATTGTATAATATGTTATTTTATTATAGATGGTAAAGCTGCATGGTAAAGTATGTACACTTACTACAGACTGTGCTGTATAGTTTAATAAATAAACATTTAAATTAAAACTATGCATTTGATTTAATTGCATCTGGTTTTGGCTCTGCACTGAAATGTTTGGATGAAGGCTTGCAGTTCAGATATCTAGTTGAAACACTGCATACCAGAGATGGCTGTGCAAGCTTTGGGATGGAAAGTAAAGATAAAAGTGTTAGATAAAGACCTCAAGTTATTAGTATCTGCTGTACAGCAAGTCTCATCACACTACCTCAATTCTTCCTTCCCTCCTCATTAAGGACAGAGTAACTGGAATGTAGTATGGCATCAATACAACAGTAGTAGCTCTGCTGTTTCTCTAGGAAACAAACTTTATGAACAAAGAAAACTATAATTCTGCAATACATTTTCAGATAATTCCATCTCTTCTTAAGAAATGCAACTAAATAGCTATTAGGTGTGTTATGCCACTCCCCCTTACAATTCATGTGTACAACAGAACATGTTTTAATAACCATTATGTACAACAACTTAGTGTTTCAAATGTAGCAAATTTCATAATTATCACTATTATCCATAATTATCACACTTCAGGAGAAATCGCCCTGGGAAATATTGAGGCATCATTATTGCAGAAGGCCTCATGCTGAATTTAAAGTGGATTCAGGGGTTCATATAACAGTTTAACAATGTGTTTTGCACAAACAATAAAGGTGTGGCAAAGTTGATCTTTATTCCCCAAAACAACAAAAAAGCTGTCTACATTATACCTCATTTTATGGAAAAATCAGGTAGTTTCACCTATTTCATAATGAATAACTGTACGCTGTCTCGTAAAAAAATAATTAATTGGGGGTGGACAATGATTAGGAATATGAAAAGGGCAGAGTCTGCCTTTGGAAAACTGATACTCTCTGTTTGGAATTTTTCCTATATTCATGTCTGGACATATTCTTGAATTAAAAAAAAAAATGTTCTATTATATATGTTAGTGGAAACCATCTAGAAAACAATTGCCAAATCTAATGGCTACAATTACATCACACCAATTACAACACTATAATACAAATTTTGTAGGAAGAGTTTATGATCAACACATACAAAAACATGATCAACAAAAACATGAAAAAAGTCTTAATGGTTAGGGTACCAGTCTTGAAATGGCAGAGGTAGATTGAATCTCCCATTCCAGATCTCTTTACAGGCTATGAACTGACTCCTGGGCCACGTTCACAAAACCAGCAAGGTACCAAAAAGTCTTCTGATGGAAGTCAGATACTTTTGAAGATCCTGGCCTTGGTCTCTCTCTTTCACTGTGTTTTTAGTACATTGATAAAATGGGACTAGTAATTCTGTCCTATATATTACTGTAAATAGAGGGGGGAAGAAATCCACGAATAGCTTAAGTAATGCAAAATAAGCAGCCCCCAGCCTGCA